>NC_141923.1:42829519-43487271 GCF_057802395.1 Ceratotherium simum simum
AACTTCTAGAATTAAAAATGTAATAATTAGAATGCAGAATGAAGGAAAGCTAGCAAGGTTGCAGGAGACAAGATCAATATATAAAAATCAGTTGTATTTCTATGCACTAGCAATGAACAATATCAAAATGAAATCAAGAAAACAATTCCATTTACAATAGCATCAACAAGAATAAAATACTTAGGAATAAATTTAACCAAGGAAGTTCAAGACTTGTATGCTGAAAACTAAAAAACATTCTTGAAAAAGATTAAAGACCTAAATAAGTGGAAAGACTCATGTTTACATATAGAAAGACTTAACATTGTAGGATGAAAATACTCTTAAAATTGATCTACAGTTTCAATGTGTGATTTTTCCAATGAAAATTCCAACTTTTTTTTTTTTTGCAGAAATTAACAAGCTAATCCTAAAATTCATATAGAAGTTCACGGAACTCAGAATAATAAAAACAATCTTGAAAAAGAGCAGAGTTTGAGGACTCACACTTCTTGCATTAAAAAATGATAATGCCATAGCAGTAAAAACAGTGTGGCACTCACATAAGGATAGGCATAGATCAATGGAGTGGAGAAATAAACCCATACATCTATGGTCAATTAATTTAAAGAAAATTAATAGACAATTTTTTAGAGCGGTTTTGGGTTTACAGAAAAATTGGGCAGAGAGTACAGAGTGTTTCCAGATAGATGCCCCTTATCTCACTGCACAGTTTTCCCTATTATTAACATTTTGCATTGGTGTGGTACAATTGTTACAATTGATGAACCAATATTGATATTTATTATTGACTAGAGTTCATCGTTTACATTAGGATTCACTCTTGTGTTGTACATTCTGTGGTGGTCAACTGATTTTTAACGAGGATGACAAGACCATTCAGTGGAGAAATCTCTTCCACATACTGTGCTGGGTCAACTGGATATCTACATGCAAAAGAATGAATTTGGAGCCCTACCTAATACCACATACAAAAATTAACTCAAACTGGATCAAAGATCTAAATATAAGAGCTAAAATTTTAAAACTCTTAGAGGAAAACATTTACATGCGTCTTTGTGAGCTTAGATGAGGCAACAGTTTCTTAGCTATGACACCTAAAGCACAAGCAACCAAAGAAAAACAGCTAAACTGAACTTCATCAAAATTAAAATCTTTTGTGAATCAAAATATGCTATTAAGAAAGTGAAAAGACAACCCACAGAATAGGAGGGAGTATCAATAAATAATATATCTGATAAGGGACTCGTATCCAGAATACATAAAAAATTCTTACAACTCAACAATAAAAAGACAACCTAATTTAAAAATGAGCAAAGGATTCAAATAGACACTCCAGAGAAGACATATAAATGGCCAATAAGCCTATGAAAAGATGTTCAGCATCATTAGTCATTAGGGAAATGCAAATCAAAACCACAATAAGATAACACATTATACACACTAGGATGACTATAATAATAATAATAAAAGGATAATAATAAGTGTTGGCAAGGGTGTGGAGAAATTGGAACCCTCTTACCTTGCTGGTGGGACAGTAAAATGGTGCAGCTGCTATTGAAAAACAGGCAGTTCCTCAAAATGCTAAACATAGCATTACCATATGACCCAGCCATTCCACTGCTAGGTATATACGCAAGAGAAATGAAAAAATTTGTCCTCATAAAAACTTGTATATATATATATATATTCGGGGCTGGCCCGGTGGCGCAAGCGGTTAAGTGCGTGCGCTCCACTGCGGCGGCCCGGGGTTCGCTGGTTCGGATCCCGGGCGCGCACCGACGCACTGCTTGGCAAGCCATGCTGTGGTGGCGTCCCATATAAAGTGGAGGAAGATGGGCACAGATGTTAGCCTAGGGCCGTCTTCCTCAACAACAAAAAAAAAGAGGAACATTGGCGGATGTTAGCACAGGGCTGATCTCCTCAAAAAAAAAAAAAAAAAAACTTGTATATGAATGTCCATAGCAGTATTATTCATAATAGCCAAAGTTGGAAACAACCCAATGCCCATCAACTAATGAATGGATAAACTAGATGTGGTAAATCCATACACAGACATTCAATTCCTTATCAAATGGATAAATGCTATATTTTTATTGCTTGGTATTTTTATTCAAACCATCCAGCTCCCTGAATATATACCTGTATAAATTATGGTCCATGGTGAAATAGTTCACATGTGTTACTAGCTGTAAGACATTAATCTCACTAAATTAACCAGGTAGAAAAAGTTTCTGACTTCCTGTAAAATTCTTGAATTTTTTCTATGATTAATCATAATTATACAGAACTTTTAATTTCCATCATGAATACATATACATACTTAATATTCATTTTTATTGAACCACTGGAGAAGTCATAAATCAGAATATCTGTTTCACGTGTATTTAAAATAAATCCTTCCTTCATTAAGTAGTAGATAATAACAACAATAAACAAACACGTAGAGACAGAGATTGGATTGGTGGTTGCCAGGGGGGAGGAGGGGAGGGGGGAGGGCGAGGGGGATAGTTTGGCACATGTGTGTGGTGATGGGTTGTGGTTGGTGTCTGGGTGGTGAACATGATGTGGTCTATGCAGAGGTGGGGGTATAATGATGTGCGCCTGAAATTTATACAATGTTATAAACCAATGTTACTGCAATAAACAAAAAAAAAAATTAAAAAAATAAAATAAAATAAAAGGGAAAGCACACTACTAAAAAAATAAATAAATAAAAATAAATCTAGCCTATGTCATCATTCAGAAGCGTAGCTATGAGGTTTTCACCAGCAATTTAAATCTGAAGCTATTAATTCATTGAACTTGAAACAATGATAAAGTCCATTAAAAAGGAGCTCGAAGTACTTGCAAAAAAATCTCAATTGTAAGCAAGTATCAAAGCCACCAGGGTAGATATTTGCTAACCAGAACGTACTGAAATGGCACTATATTTAGAAAGTTTTAAATAGCATACCAAAATATTTTCAGGAGGCTTACTTACTTTCAGTAATATTCACAGGCAAGCAGAGACTGCAAAGGAGTGACAATGCAAACCAGCAGCATCCCTGTCTCAATATAGACCATCAAGAGCTCAGAGGTCAACAACAGAAGCAACAGTGACAGATCAAGTTATCCTGATGGGAACTCTCCGAAATCATAGCCAGAAATGCAATGTTTAATCCTGTTGTTCACAAGTAAATAGAATAACGTCCTTGGGAGAATATCTAAAGCCAAGTGTCTTAGTGAACAATGCTTCTGGTAGATGGAACAATATATTTTGAAAATAAAGCTTAGTAATAAAAAAAATACATGCATTACATGGAGGTAGATTTCTAAGAGATCTAGCACACCAGAGCTGTTGAACAGCACTGGAAATCCCAACTAGGGGTATTTTAGTACGAGGTGTTCAATTGTAAGGGATTTGATACCTTCTGTATATTCCAAACATTTTACTTTGTTATTTTTGTAGTCTAACACCAAAGACCATTTCCAAGTTATTATAAAATAATTTAAGACATCTAAATTATAAATTCCACAGTGGTGACTTCGAAAAATTATGACTACCAAATGGAGTAAGTTTGCAAACAAAAATTATTGGCAGTTTCTAGCGAATATCACCCTCATACCCAGGCAGATTCCTTAATTAGTATACAAAATCAGACCTTTTCAATTGGTTTCATAACTTTCTCTTCTCTTGCAATGAACAGGCAAAAATTAATGTTTCGCATGTCTTTCTACTCACATAAGATCTAATAAATTATAATGCTTAGAAACATTAATTCATTTGGGATTGCTCATTAACATTTCAGAATATTTTACACACGTTTGTGTAGTTTCTAGCTTGGTTTCTGTATTAGTCAGTGTTCTCCAGAGAAACAGAATATATACAGAGAACCAATATATAAATATATATATAAAGAACATATATATGTAAAGAGATTTATTATAACAGATTGTCTTTCACTATTATGGAGGCCGAGAAGTTCCACAACCTGTTGTCTGCAAGCTGGAGGCCCAGGAGAGCCAGTGGTATAGTTCCAGTTTGAGTTTGAGGGTCTGAGAACCTGGAGAACAAATGTCCCAGTTCAAGAACAGAGGGCGAATGCTCCTTTACTCTACCTTTTGTTCTATTCACACCTCCACCAGATTGGATAGGACCCACCCACATTGGGGAGGGCAATCTGCTTTACTCAGGCTACCCATTCAAATGTTAATCTCATTCAGAAACACCCTCACAGACACACCTAGAATAATGTTTAACTAGATATCTGGGTACCTGTGTCCCGGTCAAGTTGACACAAATTGAAAACCATCACAGTTTTCATCAGATAATGACCTTTTAAAAGGTCAATTCATTTCTATAGACCCTTAACATTTCAATGAGGTTGTATAGAAGCCTCTATTAGTCATCTATGGGAATGTACTCATACACTTTAAGAGGTAAATATAATTATTATCCTCATTTTACTGATGTGGAAATTGAGGGTAAATAGCTTGCCCAAGGTTACCCAACTAGTCAATGACAGGGTTGTGGTTCAAAGTCCAGTCTATTTAACCTAAGAGACACCACCCTTAACCGTATCACTCTAACTGCCGTGTGGAAGGCACACTTGAGGGGCTGTGTACCAGAGGCAGGAAGACAATTACAAGGCTGTGACAGCATGAATGGAGATCTTGGAATGATTTTAGGGCATTTATGAAGAAGAATCAAAAAGACCAGAGGCCAATAATCATATACATATCTCTTTGTTGGGAGAGGTTGGGTGGGTATATGGGAAGGATTGCAAGGGGGCAGGGTGACTAGGTTTCCAGCTTGGACATCTTCTCCCCCAACTGCCCACGTTATTATATTTGACTCTCACGTAACTAATAATGATAATAGCAGATGACTTTGCCCAGGATAGGAGACACAAAGAGTTTTGAAATGAGTGTCTTTAATTGGTTCGCAGAAACCATATATAGTGCTATAATGAGAAGCAGACAGTCGGAGTCCTAACAGCTCCTCCTTTCTCTCCCAAGCTGGTAGACAGATACTGGCTCCTCCCAGACTGTTATTATCAACATGCTGAGTTGATGAGCTTGTAACAGAGGGAAACATGGAGAGATGAAGTGTAAGAAGTACCTGCCCCTTTATGATCTCTGGGCAAATGGCTAGGATCTGGAGGAGGGAATACGTTGTGCCTGACCTTTGCCAGTCCTACAGTGAATTTTGATTGAAAAATTTATTAACTTTCTCTTTTTTGAGATGTTCATTAACATCTCAAAACATAACATAACAAAACCTTTTTTCTCTTTCTACAAAAAGCATGCCCTCGTTATTGGGAGTATTAAGTCATGGAGACACACTGAAGTCAGCTAAGTTCCTTTAGCCAAGTACAAGAACCACACTCGCCAAAATGCTCTGAGTAAAGTTTATTACTTAATCAGCCAGCTTCCAAAAGCAAAGTGTCTTTTTCTAATTTCTTGGACATTATCTTCAACCATAACTTTAGCTTTTGAGGTGTTTTGACCTATCAGCAAAAGACTACCAATACCTTAGAGAAACTACTAGAAGAGGAGGCTGAGTTTGGGAAGAGGGTCATTAAAGCAGAGATTAGCACTTTCTTGGCTAGACGTTCCAAGTGCAGTTGTGGAGTGATAGAGCTGTGCATCTAGGGTGTTTATAAGGGCAATAGAGACACGGGCCCTTTCCATGTTTGGAAGCTCTTAGTTTATTAAAAAGTTTTTAAATGCCAAAATAATTACAATACTTGTAGTATAACATATCTACACTTAATAAATTAATACACAATGCAGAAACATAGTGTAACATAATTATGCTATTTAGAAGATAATTACACTTACAAAAGTTATATATTCATAATGTATGATGGGGTTGGACTATCATTGAATGGGACACAAGCATAAAATTGTATGATGAAAGCCATCATCTTTCAATGTGTTCGGTAGATCCAGTTTGGAGATCTACATTTGACGCCCTTCACAAATGCGGGCCTCAAATAAATGGTATCTCGGGTCTCCATTAGGATAAGAATGGGCCCAAATCACTTGACCCAAGAAAGTACTTCACAAGTGGACCTTGGACTTAGTTGGCAAACAATGACATTGTTTCTGAGATACTCCTGCCCCCTCCAGTCAATTCTCCTCCTAAAGACACATTTTTTTTTGGTGGCATATTTTGAGTGTTTATGACTTAGGAAGTTCTAATAACTCAGTTCCTTTTAGGAGTGACTCAGAGTGCTTTGTTCTTCACAGGAATTTCTTTTGCTCCCACAACAGAATCCTTGTTGCAGAACCTCTGCAACAGTGCCAACTGGTTTCTGGGATCAAACAGATTTGTGTTCAAGTTCTGCTCTGCCACACCTCGTTAAGTGACCTTGAGAAATTACCAGCCACTCTGAGCCTGCATCTCAACTGTAAAATGGGGATAATAATAGTCCCTATGTTGTAGGATGATCTGAAGATGAAATGAGTGGCTGCCAGTAAAGCACTAGCGTGCTGCCTGACCTCTAGTTGAGTACCAACTCAAGGAATGTTAGCCAAGGTCACTGTTATTCTTTTCCCAGAATTACACTCAAATTTCCCAAGCAACAGAGTTCTACGCATAAAATACAAAAAACCATTCAAAACAAACTCTTTTTTTAACTAACTTTTTGATATTTTTCAATGTTTCAGGTGTTTTACTTCTTTTAGAGGGGGTTGGAGGCACTAACCGCTCTGAGAAATGTGTAATGGCCCTCATGTAGTACCAAACTTGGCCTCCAGATGTCAGTATGAACTCAACTGATTGAGGCAGTTTTCCATCGCCAACAGTAGGATGGTTAACGCTCTTCTTTTAGGCATTAAATAGTATTGCAAATGTACAACCATTCTTCGATTTTAGAAAGATTATAAATAGATCAGCTTCTTTGACTTCTGAAGACATTGTATCATAAAACTAGTAATGAAAAATGTGTAACAAGTACATGAATCTGGAAGTACCGTTACAAGAAAGTTGGATACTTTTAACCACAAATAAAAATATGGAAGCGTGGTTACATTTAACACTTGCTCTTGGGAAAAAATTGTTATTTACATGATTTTGATATGTAGCCTATAGGTCTTCAAAAATTATTCAGGAGAATCAGAGGCCACATCTAACATTTTCTGCACTCTACAGCTATGCATGACACATTTAGAGCTGTTTCCACGAGCAAGATACATTGGATAAAATAGTTGTTGCAGGTCTATGAAAACCATTTGAAGTAAATCACTTTATAAAGTGGCCCATTTCTACTATGGGTGTGGCTACAGAAACCTCAAGAAGAAGTTTGCTTTTAGAGGGCACTGTTATCCATTTCATGCATTCAGTAAATACTTATTGAGTGCCTACTATGTTTCAAGCAAGTTTTAGGTGTTGGGAATTCAGCTGTGAACAAAGCTAACAAAATCTCTGCCCTCAAGTGATTTGCAGTTTAGGAAAGAAAAACAATAAACACAATAAATAAATAAACAATGAAGTAAAATAGTATATTAGAAAACAATAATTTCTACAGACCAAAAAAAGAAGAGAAGGGAAACATTTAAAATATAGTGGTTAATGTGGGCCACATTGAAAAGGTGACATGTAAGCAAAAACTTGAACGGAGTGAAAGAGTGGTCAGAGCTCCAGGGACAGCGAAAAGTTTAGTGTGGCTGGGCCACTGTGGGAGGGGGTCCTTCTGAGAATTTTTGGTGGAGTTGTGACACAATCTGACATGTTTTAACAGAATCTCTCTGGTTGTTCTGCTAAGAACAGATTGACAGTGTGGAAAGGGCAGAACCCAATCAGGAAGCTTCTGCATTACTCTAAGTTAGAGAGTGTGGTGGGTTGAAGATGACTTTGGGGAAGCATCTAAAGGTTGATGTTCAAGGGAAGATCTATGGATGCTTCTGATGTCTGGAAAGGTCTATTAGGATGAAGCTGATTTAAACTAAAATCCACTCTAAAAACCAACCAACCAACTAACCAAGCAATGAGCCCCCATAATATTTTTATGCTAACAGATGGCTTCTTGGGAGCAGATTATAGTTGAAGTTAAGAGATAAACCTTTTATTTCACAATAGTGCAAGAAGAAGGGTCAGAAAAAATGCCAGCACAAAATATACATAAAGCACAGTGATTTTTATGGGAGACAAAAACACAAGTGTCTTCCGACCCTGGCAAAAATATTGGGACCAGATTTCACTTATAAAATAAAGAATTTTCTATTTTCTCTGGAATCCTAGGTTTTTTTTTTTAATACCACACATCCCAGAAATATCAATTCAGTGTTTTTCTTTTAAGTTAATAGTCTTTATAAAAAGAGCAATTTTAGGTTTACAGAAAAATGGAGCAGAAAATACAGAGAATTCCCATATATCTGCTCTACTTCTCCTCCCCTAAGGGGTTTCCTCTATTATTAACAACTTGTATTAGCATGGTACCTTTGGTACAATTGATGAACCAATATTGATCCATTATTATTAATTAGAGTCCTTCGTTTACATTGTTTCACTCTTTGTGTTGCACGGTTCTATGGGTTTTGACAATGAATGATATAATGTATCCACCATTACAGTATCATACAGAATAGTGCTCTAAAAATCCCCTAACTCTAACCCTACTCATCTCTCCCTCCCTTCCCCTGAACCCCTTGAGACCCCTGATGGTTTCTGTCTCTATTAGTTTTGCCTTTTCCAGAATGTCATATAGTTGGAATCATACAAACATGTGTAATCTTTTTAGTCTGACTTCTTTCACTTAGCAATATGCACTTAGGGTTCCTCTATGTCTTTTCATGGCTTGACAGTTCATTTAATTTTATTGCTGAATAATATTCCACGTGTAGATATATTAGTTTTTTATCCATTCACCTATTGGGCAATTATGAAAAAGCTGCTGTAAACATTGTTGTGCAGGTTTTTGTGTGGATGTACATTTTCAGCTCATTTGGGAAACTAAGGAGCACAAAAGCTGAATTGTATAGTAAGACTGTGTTTCCCTTTGTAAGAAACTGCCAGGCTGTCTTCCAAAGTGACCGTATCGTTTTGCATTCCCACCATCAACAAATGAGAGTTCCCCTTGCTCCACATCCTCACCAGCATTTGATGTGGTCAGTGTTTGGGATTTTAGGCATCCTAATAGGTGTGTAGTTTTATCTAATTATTGTTTTAATTTGCGATTTCCTAATGACATTTAACGTTGACCATCTTTTCCCTATTTGCCATCTGTATATCTTCTTTGATGAGTTGTGTGTTTTTTGCCCATTTTTTAATGTGAGTTTCAAGAGTTCTTTGTATATTTTGGCTACAAGTCCCTTATTGGATATGGGTTTTGCAAATATTTCCTCACAGTCTGTGGCTTGTCTTTTCATTCTCTTAACATTGTCTTTGCCAGAGCAGAAGTTTTTAATTTTAATGAATTTCAACTTATCAAACATTTTCTTTCTTGGATTGTGCTTTTGGTGTTGTGCTTGTAAAAACTCATCACCAAACCGAAGGTCACCTAGATTTTCTCCTATATTATTGTCTAGAAATTTTCTCCCAGAAATGTGTTGAAATCTCTTGTCTGCTGATGGCCTCCCTCCCCTTTTCTTCTTCAATCTGGTTTATCTGAATAGAGTATTGACAAAGACAGGATATGAACATTTTCTATGTCTATCATTGTATTTTTAAAATAATTTTTAGTATGTAAAAAATTATTAGGCTTTGTATATTTATTTTTATCCCAACATGGCACTCTTATGGTTGATTCCTATTTGGTTTAATGTTTCAGTTGTTCTTGGTTGATATAGTTTCTAGTTGTTTTCTTAGATTTTCTAGGGAAACAATAATATTTGACATCCTTTCTAGAATTTATTACTCCTTCTTTTTTTTTTTTCAGGGAAAGATTCACCCTAAGCTAACAAATTGCTTAGTGGGGATTCATTGGTAATTGAGCAAAGGAGGCCTCAAAGAAATTCCTTCTATCCCCCCTGAGTCTAGAACAAGGTAGTTGCCTGATATATTTGGATTGTTCAGAGAGATAGGCCTGGCACCTGGAATCTGATATGAGAACCATGCAGTAGAAGTAGAGACCCCTGAAGACTCAGCTTAGAGCTTAATAACTTATTAATAACACAGATCTTACTATCTCTAAGAGTTCAACCATTAAAATTTTTGAGAGCTGTGACAAACTGGAACAGGACAATTTTCATTTAAGTCCTAGTCTATTCCATCCTCAGGAAGGCTGCTGGGAGGGTTTGAAATTGAAAAGCACCCCTGGGTGCTGTGAGCATCCCAGGGAGGTAGGGCCCCAGTGTGGTGCTTTCATGTGAGGAGAATAAATGTGAATTCCACAGCACCACACAGTATAGTTGAGGTTTGGCACTGCTGACATTTGGGGCCAGATAACTGTTTGTTGTGTGGGGCTGTCATGTGCATCGTAGGATATTTAGCAGCATCCCTGGCATCTACCCACTAAATGCCAGTAGCAGCCCCCAGTCGTGACAACCAAAAATGTCTATAGACATTGCCAAACATGCCCTGGGGGGCAAAATCACCTCCTGAGTTGAGAACCCCTGGTCAAAGAATAGGCTTTTGTGGGAGGATTTAGCTCAAGAGAAGACACAGGTCCTTCAGTCTTTGTGTCTTTCCAAAAGAAGAGTGCTGGGGCTGGCCACTGCTGAGCAGTCCTAGATCTGTGAATGTTATAGGTCTGGGGACTCCTACTCACCATCAGTCTCCATCCCGAGAGGCTGAATATACAAACAGGCAATGGCCAGACCACATATGACAATAGAACTATGACCCACAACCTTGGCCGCACCCAGCCCAGGAGGCCAAACCTCAACCTGTGCAGCAATCTGTCCAGAGAGGTCAGGCCCTGGTCAATGACTGCCAGCTTCCCTAAGTCTTGCCCCTGCTTCCAACTCAGGACCCATCAGAGTAAACAAACATGTCCCCTAAGGCAATCACAAGAGATACGCTGCTTCTAATTAGCCCGCTTCTAGCTTGCTGTGCTAACATCTCCATTCAGAGCACATCTGAAGACTTCCCTTTCTTTCACTATACAGATTTTCCATTTCCCTTGTCTGCCTTTGAGTCTCTGCCAAATGCAAGTAATGGTGGGTGACTCCCTTGCTATAGCAAGCTGAGTAAACAACCCTTGTTTGTTCTCAGTGGAGTGGTCTTCATTTATTTCCACAATTCTTATTGGTCAGGCAAGAGATTGACATTATCAATAGAAAGAAACAAGAGTGTTTAGGTGCCAGGCATTCTGGCTTCAGATGCAGCCTTTAGGGAATTGTCTGAGAAAGACAGCTGCCCCGCACCTGGAGATGCAGGGCTCGTGAAAAGTTGCATCCCCTCCTGGGGGTAGGGGGAGGGATGGGGGTTGGGGGTAAGCTCTGGCAGAAGAGGAGATTCCCTAGTCCCTACTGTCTTACTATTATTCATGCTACCTGGAATGCATTCCCAGGGTCACTGTTGGACAAATCTGCTTATTGCACCATAGTGGCATTCTTGCCATGATGAGGTAGGCAGGCAGAATAGTAGGACTTTATTCAACATTTCTGAAACCAGAAGACAGAGAGAAGTTACTTGTAGCCTCTGCTCCTCCAAATCTTACCTGTATATATATCCCAAAGCAAAAAAGGAGAGGGCTGTGGTGATCTTCCTTGATCCCCCTCTCGCTCTTGGTCTTGGGAGTCTGCTTGGACAAACAGGCCTCTCACTGGCATTCTGGTCAGATTTCACCCATGTGTCTCAGTCCGTTCCAGCTGCTATAACAAAATACCACAGACTGGTATTATAAGCTATAAGCTACCTTATAAACAACAGATTTATTTCTCAGAGTTCCTGAGGCTGGAAGTCCAAGATCAGAGTGCCAGCACGGCCAGGTGAGGGCACTCTTCCCTGTTCATAATGGTGCCTTCTCGCTGTGTGCTCACATGGTGGAAGGGACTAGGGATCTCTGTGGGCTCTCTTTCATAAGGTCGCCAATCACCTCCCAAAGGCCCCACCTACTAATACTGTTACCTTTGGAGGTTAGGAGTTCAACATATGAATTTGGGGGGGACACAAATGTTCAGACCACAGCACTATGATTATGGAAGTCAGCAGCGAGGGTGACACTTCAGCAAGGCCAAACAGCCATGGTTTTGTGTCTGTATGAAGCCCAAAGGAAGAGCAGGCACGGCGCAGGGCAAGAAACCAAACACCCTCTTAGGCTCTGGAGTTAAGAAGGCCCCAGAGTGTGCGGAATGCCCACTGCCTCTTTAAGCATCAGGGATTCCCTTGGGCAGCAGAGGTGGATTGAATCCCAGTCTTAGTTCTCCTCTGGGCCAAAGGAACCGGGATCCCGGTAGAGGGGCCTTCTGAGACCTGCACCGAACCAGCCTTGCAGGCAGCATAGGAGACCGGGGGGATTTCTTTAAGCAATTTTGAGGTGCAGTTTACAGTCATTCTCAGTTTTTGAGTCAGAGGACTTGGAGACTCTGGGCCATAGGGACAGATGAATAGCCCCAGTCTCTAAAGATGGGTGAATTCCCTTTTCCCTAGGACCTCCTATCCAATGCTTTCGGGTGGCTTTCACCTCTTTGCTGATGTTCCAGGTAATTTCCAAATGTTTTCTCTCCCTAAACCTGCTCTGGCTCTTCTATCCTTCAACAATTCTTGTACGTCCAGCCCTGATATTTGCATTAGGATTTTTATGTCTCTGACCCACAAAGGTACTGGTAGATGACCATGAAAATTTGGCCCATAGCCAGAAACTCATCATCTCCTGGACAGATCCTGTGTTCCGGCAGAGCTGGCTATCTGCAGGCAGCTGCATTCTCACTCTGGTTATTTTACTTTCCATTCAGAGTCTTGGAGAAGTCATCTTTACTCCCACACATCCAGTTCAAGAAGGGAGCAGGCAGGTCTGCACCCTTTCGATTGGTCACTCTAGCAATGTATCCTACAATAAGGGACCCAATATTAACTGCCCCCCCCAACACTGCCCTCAGCTTTATTCCGCTTCAGGGATGTCACCCTTCCCCGTGTAAACAAATGGTTGGAGACTAGTTATTTCTTAGCTGTGTCAGGATTAGCTTCAAAGGGAGTGAAATTCTCTTTCCCTAAAAGATCACTTTTGTTATCTGTATGAGATTCCCCTCAAATTCTCAGTTAGGGAGGTGTCTAAGCAACTGAAGCAGTCATGGAGCTTTGCATAAGGCCAACTCCTTTTGTGGGATGCCAGGCTGTAGGGGATCAGTTTTAGATAAACTATACCTTCCCTGGAGGGACCTTGCCAATAATCTACTTAGTGGCAGTTATACGTTTCATCATAGAGAAAGCAGCAATTTATTTACACAAAAATAAACAACTTGAATTTCAACTTCATTTGCCGTCCTTTCTCTGTTATGCCACTGTCAACACTTACTGAATACTTTATACTCCATTAAAGTGTCACACATCACCACCTCTGACCAAAGAACCCACTTCTCAGTTAGAGAAATAAGGCGAAGGGCTGATTCCTACGGAAAGTGCCTGTATTCTCATGTATCTTTCATCCAGAAGCAGCCGGCCTATTAGAAGTGCAATAGTCTACGGACTTGGAGACTCCAACTGGGGACAAATACTGTGCAAAGTTTGGGTGTTGTCCTGCCAATGTGGTGTGTGCTCTGACCTCAAAACCTAATGCTGCTCTTTCTCCCACAGACTAAAGACTAGGATCTAGAGATGGCAGTGACATTTCTCAAAACTATAGGGAAGGATCCACCCACAAAATTTTTGGTTCTCATCCCCATGTTCCTGGAATACAGATTTTATTATCCAAGAGAGGAATTCTTCCTCTTGGGGACACCCACATCCCTTAACCTCTTCATTCCTTCCTCTCCCTTCTCCTATCATCTTCTAGACCAACTCAGGTATTTCCATTCACTCAGTGCTTGCCATGGCTTTGTGCATACTTCCAGGAGTCACCCTGGGGTGCATTTGCCCCACACCCTGGGGTTCTTGCTAAGGTGTTGTGATGCTTAATTTTATGTGTCAATTTGACTGGGACACAGGGTGCCCAGATATTTGGTTAAACATTATTCTGGGTGTCTTTGTGAGGGTGTTTCTGGAGGAGATTAACATTTGAATTGGTAGACTGAGTAAAGTGGTTTCCCTCTCCAGTGTGGGTGGGCTTCTTCCAATTCATTGAAGGTCTGACTAGAAGAAAAAGGCAGAGGAAGGGAGAATTCCTCTCTCTACCCGACTGTCTTCGAGCTGGGACATCGTTCTTCCCCTGCCTTTGGACTCAGCCTTGAGCTGGAACTTAGGCCATCCGCTCTCCTGATTCTCAGACCTTTGGTCTCAGACTGGAACTATACCCTTGGCTCTCCTGGGTCTCCAGCTTGCAGAGTGCACAACGTGAGACCGCTCAACCTCCATAATCACGTGATCCAATTCCTTATAATAAATCTCTTATATTGTTAAAAGACAAACTAAGGCATATTAAAAATTTTAAGAGTTTATTTGAGCAAAAATCAATTTGAATTGGGCAGTGGCCAAATCGACGGGGGCTAGGGGAAGATTTTTATAGAGAAGATACGGAAGCAAAGCAGGAAAATTATTTGATTGTTTTATAGTTTAAACAGTTGCCTTGTTTGGGAAAGCCTAGTTGACTGTGATCTTTTGTCTTTCGCTTTAGATTTCTTAGCCTTGAGGCACTTACAGGCTTAGGTTTTGGCTGCCAAGGCATTAGAATCACCTCAGTCTGATGGCTTTCTTGTTTAACTAATTTAACAATTTATATACAGATGGTCCTCGACTTACGATGGTTATGATTTTTTGACTTTACAATGGTGTAAGAGCAATATGCATTCAGTAGAAAATGCATTTTGAATTGCGCTCTTTTCCCTGGCTAGCGATATGCGGTCCCATCCTCTCTCATGATTCTGGGCAGCAGCAGTGAGCGCGGCTCCCAGTCAGCCACGTGGTCCAAGGGTGAACAACTGATACACGAACAACTATCTGTACCCAAACACCCATTCTGTTTCTCACTTTCAGTACGGTATTCAATCAGTTACATGAGCTATTCAACACTTTATTATAAAATAGGCTTTACATTAGATGATTTTCACCAACTGTAGGCTCATGTAATTGTTCTGAGCACATTTAAGATAGGCGAGGCTAAGCTATCATGTTTGCTAGGTTAGGTGTATTAAATGCATTTTTGACTTACAATATTTTCAACTTACGATGGGTTTATTTGGACCTATCCCCATCATAAGTGGAAGAAGATCTGTAAAAAAATTGAGTTTGCTTCTCTAGAAAACCCAGACTAATAGAAAGTTAAATCCTATGTCATGAGCCGGTACCCCTAAGCAATGATTCTTGTCTGACCAGTTAGTTCTACGTTCTGTACACATTGATCAAGTACCCTCCGTATTCAACCCCAATCAATTGAATGAATCCCAATTCAATTCATTGGTACAAGCCAATGAATTCTTGCAATTCTTTTTTGTATAGTATCTTTTCTCCCGTATCAGGCCCAGCATGTCCCCTGGAAGTTTATGCAGGGAATTAATTCTAGTTATTGGACTGGCAGCCAGGATAGGATGTAGGGATTGCTTCAGAGGAGAGCGTTTGTTGCCTTGTAGGGAAGAATCTTCTGCACATTTTCCAGCACAGCAGAAGGGCATGCTCTTACCAGGGAAAGATGAATCACCACTGCAAGCCCAGGGGATCCAAGGGTGAAGGATGCAAAGTCAATATCCTCAGGCGTATCCATCCAGATTTCCCCAACCCATGCTTCAGGATGCCCAGTGTGGCCCTGGCTTTCACATTATGGACCTGCCTTGACTGAGCATTCAAAGGTCTCTCGAGCCCTGTGACTCTAAGAACTAGGTTTTCAGCCTGCTGTTCAGCTATGACCTTCCACTGGGGGAGATAAGGGTCTCTTTGTAAGGACAGAGAGGCCCTCTGGCTCTGACATTTACCTATTACCTACAGGCACACACATATCTATATATCTGTATCTATCTGTCTATATCTATATCTATCTATATATCTATATCCACATCTATGTCCATATAGAAAGAATCCATACTTTGGTTTTTAAAAAAGGTCACACTGAGCAATATTTCATAGTGTCAAGGTTAAATTTCCAAAAAAGATATTGCTATAATATATGGATTATACTTTCATTTTTTTTGTGTGTGTGTGAGGAAGATCAGCCCTGAGCTTACGTCCATGCTAATCCTCCTCTTTTTTGCTGAGGAAGACTGGCTCTGAGCTAACATCCGTTGCCAATCCTCCTCCTTTTTTTTTTTTTTCCCCAAAGCCCCAGGAGATAGTTGTATGTCATAGTTGCACATCCTTCTAGTTGCTGTATATGGGATGTGACCTCAGCATGGCCAGAGAAGTGGTGCGTCGGTGCGCGCCCGGATCCGAACCTGGGCCACCAGTAGCAGAGCGTGCGCACTTAACCGCTAAGCCACAGGGCTGGCCCTGGATTATACTTTCTGAAACAAACAAATCTCTCAAGCTATCCTTTTGGGTTAATATACTTTTTGTTTGATAGGGCTAAAAAATGCATAAAACTTTAAGAAACACTAGACTGATAACTAGAAATAACGTGTACAAGAACCCAATGAAAATAGCTCCATAGTTTTGTACATGTGTATTTCCACCTTTATTGAAATACATGGTGAAAAAAATTGGGAACACAGCTTTCGGAATAAGCTTCTCTTGTATACAAACACCAGTGTGAATGCACATATGGGGCAAGGCTGGTGTGGGGAAAGTTAACAAGTTGAGATTTGCATCATATTTTAAAATTATTTTTCTTAATGACAATACAAAATTAAAGTAAATCAATAAATTTCATTGTGGAAATGAAACTCACATAAGAGGTTTATGGAGAAACATCTGTTTTTCTGTTTTTCCTTCCTGTTCTGACAGTTTTGAAAGGGCTCTGTGGAAACCGTCTGCAGTCTGGATGGAGGAAACCTACTAAACGTGTGGCTATCTGGCACCTGACATTGGTTTGTCTTCTCCAACTTCTATTTCAGATGTGTCCTTATTTAGCTTTGATTCCATTTCTTGAAAAAAGTTGGTTATCAAATTAAATACAAGAGCAATCCAGGCAAGACCATGGAGATTCCAAATTAACAATAAGATTGAGTAAGTGAAGTCCTGACTCTCTTTCATAGGATTTGAAACTAAAGATGAGAAGCAAATAACATGCAAATAATCAGATGGTGACTTTTCCCCATAAGATTTTCTTTCCATTCATTAATACCTAGAAAAATGCCTCCTTTTAGAATCTGATCTTGAAAACAAATTAGGAATTAAAATAAAGCATATCTAAAATTATCACAGCTTTCAAGGAATGAATACAATTTAAATTACAAATATTCAGATTCTTTTCATTTCTTAGAGCACATCTGGAGGTTGAAAAATTCTCTTCCTCTTTGAAAATTATCCTTTTGAATATCACAATAAGTATAATATTTTGCAATGAGGTAATTTATTTATCATTGCTACTGCTAGGAAAGCTTTAAAATGAGGGAAGGAAAAAAATAAATATATAACACAAAATCATTTAAAATGGGATTCAGATTTTGTTGACAAAAATACAGTACCTTTCATTGTGCCACTTATCTGTATTTCTGAGTTTAAAATTCTATAAATTCATTAATTTGTCATTAAATCTTGGGAGAACTTTTTGAAGAAGGAAAAGAAAATCTCTCATAATTCAATCATCTTAATATGGCAAATATGGTAACTTTTACATTCCCTTCAGGTCCTGTCATTTATTTTTTATGATTGCAACATACAAACATGAGGAGGTACTGCTGAAAGAACGTGAACTCGGAAGTCAAAGAGAAGTAACCAGAGACGGATAACACAACGAACACACTGTCATTTATCACAGGAATACAATTTAACTGTGCTGATTAGAGCACGAAATAACAGGAAATATTTTAAATCACCAGACATTAAATTGTTCAATGTTCATCTCTAACTTCAGAAATTAACTAGAAAAGATTTATGAAGCATAATTATCAGAGAATAAATTGAAGAAATATAATTGGAAGGCTACACTCACTTTTGGTTTAAAATGATATTTGGTTAATTGTGCCTGATGTAGCTTCTTCCAAACACCACCTCCCTAAAATTATGCGCTTGCGCACACGTGCACACACACACACACACCAATAAAAGCAAAATATGCCTAAGACTGTGAGTCCCATCTATTGCTATAATCTGAGTGCCATAACCTAAAAAGCAAATGTAATGAACTTCTGCATTAGTACGTAGAAAGACACAAGAGATAGTCAGACCTACACTAACAAAGAGAAGAAACTGGATAAGCTACAAAATCATAGTTTTATTAAAAAAAAATCAGAGAACAGAGGACATGAAAAAGAATCCTAAGTGAATTAAATTTTAGAAAGTGACAAGCCCTTCCTATGAGAGAAGATATTCACGGCTGCTTGCATTCCTGTAGAGTGATACCCTCTGTGGGCATCTCGGGGCAGGAGAGGCTGTCCACTGGAGCCTGGAGGCGGGGTAAGAGAGCTGAGGGACTCTGCCTGAAGTGTATCAGGCCTTCACTGAGTGAAGGCAGCAGCTGGCAAAGGGGGGAAAGCTGGGGACTGGAGAGCAAAGAGAACACCCCAGGAAACCAAATAGCTGTGGCATGGCTGCAAACTAAAGAAAGACCTCCCATGATGGTGTAGAGGCTCACCGGTACCCAGCTCCCAAGACTTGCTGAAGGGTTTGTCTTCATCCAACTCTCAAACTACTCTAAGGCAATGATGAACTGAATCTGACTAAAGCTGCAACAAAACTCAGATCCTGATCATCTAAAGATTCAATAGTCTCACCCCATCCCCACACCGTCTGCCCTTACTAGAAGCCTGGAAGAAGAAGGAGCGTGCCTTTTTCTGAAGATAAATATTGTCTGCAGTCTCCACTGCTCTTTACACACAGGTTGGCATGAAAAAAAAAAAAAAACTTAGGGAAAGAAGAAGTAAAATGTGACACAAAGGAAAATGCAGTCAACAGTCTTAGAGATGGACGAAGTATTAGAATTATCAAATAGACATTTAAAATAACTATGACAAATATGATAAAAGATATAGTGAAAACAGTGGATATCATGTAGGAACAGTTGAGGGGATTTCAGCAAAGAGATGGAAACTCATGGGAAGCAAATGGAAATGCTAGAAATGAAAACACAGAATTGGAAGTGAAGAAATCATTAGATGGGCTCAGCCTGGCCAGAGCAAAGGAAATCATCAGTAAAACTGAAGATAGTCCAATAGAAATTACCCAAAATTAAATACAAAGAGAAAAAAAGAGTTTAACAAAAAGGACAGAATCTCCAGGATCTCAAGGTGAAAATCTTTGGGACCTTGGACTATGCAAGGAGTTCTCAGATATGATGTGAAAAGCATGATTCATCAAGAGGAAATGATAAGTTGTATCTGATCAAAATTAAAAGCTTTTGCTCTGCTTTTAAGGAAAGTTATAGACTGGAAGAAAATATTTTCAAATCATATATCTTACAAAGGACTTGTATCCAGAATATATAAAGAGTTCTTGAAACTCAATAAGAAAACAAATAAAAGATTTGAACAACATTTCAAAAGAAAAGGATGCAGATTTCAAATAAGTACATGAAAAGACAGTCAACATCATAGCCACTAAGGAAATGCAAACTAAAACTGCTATCAGATACTCTACTAATCTATTAAAATGGCTAAAGTAAAAAATATGGCACAATACCAAGGTTGCACAATGACTGGAATTCTCCTATATTGCTAATGGGAAGGCAAGTGTTACAGCCATTTGGAAAACAGTTGGAAAACAGTCATTTATCATATGACTCAACAATTTCACTCCTGGCTATTTATTCAAGATAAATGGAAACTTATGTTCATTATAAAAACCTATATGTAACTGTTTATCTAATGTAAGATGTTTATATAATGTAAAAGGGTTATTCATAATTGTCCCAAACTGGAAACAACCCAAATATCTCTCATCTGGGGATTGAATAAACAAATGGTACATACCTTACCATGGAAACTACTCAGCAATAAAAAAGAATGAATTATTGATACATGGAACAATAAGGATGAATCTCAAATGCATTATGCTAAGTAAAGAAACCACACTAAAATTTCTGCATACTATATGATTCCATTTAAATGACATTCTGAGAACAAATAAATAGTTGCCAGGGATTAATGGGAGGAAGAGGGGTTTGATTATAAAAGGTTACCACAGGGAAATTTGGCTGTGTGTGTGATGGAAACATTCTGTATCTTTTTTGTAGTAATGGTTACACAATTCCATACCTTTTCAAAATTCATTGAATTGTACATGAAAAAAAGTGAATTTTACTGTCTGTAAGTTAAAAAAAAGAAGCAACACCTAAAAATAAGCAAAATATTTGGAAAATATTCACATAAGGAGATACATGAATGGCCAATAAGCACGTAAAAATTATTATTAAAAATAATAACTAACCTTATTAGTTACCAGGGAAATGCAAATCAACCCCATAATTTCATGGCCATGTAATGGTCAAATTAAAAAAAAAGATATCAAATATTAGTAAGTCTGTGGAACAATGGGAACTCTCATACATTGCTGATGAAAGTATAAAATGACATAACCCCATTAAGAAAATTTTAAGCTTTATTTTATAAAGCTGATATACATCAACCTATGATCCAATAATTCCATTATTACCTAATTACTCAAGAGAAATGAAAATATGGATTCACAAAAGCTTGTATGAAAATGTTCATAGTAGCCTTATTTATAAAAGCCAAAAACTGGAGATGACTCAACTGTCCATCAAGAGGAGAAAAAATTGTGGTATATTCATGCAATGTAATACTACATAATAACACAAAAACCATGAACTCCTGATGCAATAACACAAATGAATCTCAAAAAGATGTCAAGCAACTCTAGACAAACACAAAAGAATACGTACTCACTGCTTCTATTCATTTGAAATCCTAAACACACAAAATAACTGCTGATAGAAACCAGAAAGTGGTTGCCTCTTTGAATGAGAGGGAATTGTTATATAAATGAGCCAAAGGTGGCCTCTGTGTACTGCCTCTATGTTTATTTCTTCACAGAAGGCTGGGCCACTGGCTCAAAAGCCCACCAGCACCAAACTCAAATTATTCCATATCCAACTGTTTTATAAATAGGCCAAATGAGTAGATTTTTAGCCACTTAGACCGGCCTGCTTTGCACACCCGTGAAGCTGCACCTAACATCCGGTAGCCGTCGATGAGGTAAACCCTGTAGCTATAAAAGCCTCCACACTGCTGCGTTTTGGAGCTCTCCGACCCTGAGACCTCTGATTCTCTGCTGCCTCAGAAGTTCCCTTACCCTCCTCTCCTTCAGGGTAGTGGCCCCCACGCTGTAGTCTCTGGAGGGTCTCATGCTGTGAGGCATTTACCCCACGTGTCAAAGTGTAACCCAAATAAAGCTCATGCTTGCTACTGCCACCTCACCGTCATATTCTTTTCCTCGATCAACTCTGAAATCTCCTGAACTCACTACAGGAATTGATTGTATAGGATCACAAGAGTACTTTTGAGGGAAGGGATGTAATAAATAAATAATAATGTAATAAATGTAATAAAAAAATAAAAACTTCATTTTTGGTATTTGACTGCTGACAGTTTCTAAGCCTTATCCCTCCTTCTTTCCCTCTTGTCCCACAGCTGGACAAACGTATAAGAAAGCCCACACACTCCCTCCCTTGGTGACGGTGGGAAATTCAACCATGCCAGCCCTGGTCCAGGCATGGGAGCTCTCATCCCTTCCCCACTCTTCAACACAGTAAGAGCCAAAGCCAGTCACTCTTTCTTGCTCTCTTAAGAAATTTTCAGACCTGCTTGGAAGTCGTCCTGCTCTACTCAGAAAGCCTCATTATGTGAGTAACAAATCTCTTTATACCACTACTACACACTACTCTACCTACCACACTACACTGCTACTACACACTTACACTCTTGGTGTGTGTGTGTGTGTGTGTGTGTGTGCACGTGTATGCGTGTGGCATCATCTCAACATCCAAACCAATTTGAGTTGCGAGGTCTATCCTGCCTCTGAAGAGTGATCACAACTTGGAAATATTCTATGTCTTGTTTTCTGAGTGGTTACACTGAGGTATACATTAACCAAATCTCATAGAACTGAACAATTATAATCTCTGTATTTCACTATAGGTAAGTTGTATCTCAATGTTAAAAGAAAGCATATTTAAAGAAACTTCTATTTATGGTATTGGCAGCCAAGGATATTTGGACCAACTTTCCTTGCTGGAAACAAATAAAAACGTTTGATTCATGTTTAAAAATCATGTTAAGGTCATTGGAAAACATAAAAATTTGGGAATCTACTAGACCATATTATGAGCACCAGAGGAGCCTAACCCACTTTTTCCTGGAAACCATTTTGCTATTCTAAAACACTAGGGCATTGATTCTGGCAGCCTCCTGTGGTGTGGTGAAAGCAACATAAATCAATTCCCAATATGAAACACTCTTTATATTAAGCTGGGATCCTAAGGGGCTATATCTTTAGGGTATATTTGAATCAGAAATAATCTCATCAGGCATACAAACTAGCAGAAAAATATCCTTATCCGGGAGAAAAATCGATCAGTAGAAATAGACCCAGAAATGATAGAGAATATTGAATTAGCTGACAAGGACTTTAAATCAGCTGTAAATAAAATGTGAAATTTTATTTAAAATAAATAAATTCCAATTTCTGAAGAGTTTTTAATGACTTAGGGGAAGCCTGAGGATATAAAGCTACATAAAAAGATACAGAATTACATTATATAATTCTAATTATGTCAAGTAGGTGAAGATTTTTAAAAATGCATAGATTTCAGGTAACATGTTAACAGGAGCTGCTACAATTACATTTTGATTTTTTCCTGCTTATTTACACCAAGCCATGCTTTCTAAAATTTCTTCAATGAGCATTGGAAACTTTTACGTCTTTGAAAAGTTTTTTATTTTTTTATCATTCTTTTTACTGATAGGAGAATGAGATTTTTAAAAAGGTGAGTACTAGGCTTCATAATATAAGATGAAAAGTTCTATTATAAAATTAGGGGCAAATTTCTAAGGGAATGCGAAGAAAGTACCAATTATCTTTACTTTGAGAATCCAGAAAAATGTAACAGAGACTCTTCTGAGTGATATTTAAAAATTGTTTTTAGATTTTTAGGCCTATATCCTCAAAATATGTTTATTTATTCAAAATTATCAACTATATGTTAAATATTCATAATTCAATTTTTAGTACTATTTAGATTAAAAATAAATATAGTATGGACACTTTCATTTCTGGATAGGATGGAGTAGCTTTTGATGGAAAAATGCTCCAGTTGAGAACAACTGGAAAACTCAGATAAATTAAAAACAAAATAAAACGAAGTCATATGTTTAAAGGCACTAGAGAGCTGCTAAAGCAATGAAGACTAGAAGGATTAGGGTTACTGGTAGGGGAGATAGGCAGAGAATCTGCAGCCGCTTTTTCCCTTGGGTCTTTTGCTGATTCTGGGCATAGGCAAGAGGCTGTGGATCTGGGCTTTGTCTAAGCGGAAGAATACTGCTGAGGAACAGAGAAATTGGCAGAGCTTTTGGTAGTCTTATGTGGTTGGATTGATAAAATTGGAGATCTGATGGGTCTCAAACCTACAGCATATTTTCCCCTCCAATACATTGCCACATTCTGAAGCTGCATGAGGTGGAGGGCAAAAAGGCAAGCCAAAACCCTTTAAAAGGTTTTGGAACAGAAGAGTTTTTGGTAGATTCAAGTACAAAGAAACAAATATCTGACTTCAAGACCAACCTAAAGGAATGGCCTTGTTAATACACCAGGCTTTCATTTGAAGGTCTTGAAGAACCAAGATTTAGAAACAGGAAGAAACCAAAGGGAAACTAAGCCTTACCATATCTGCAATCCAGCCTCAAATAAGATCATTCCCTGAGTGAATTAAGGTGTTTGGTTATAGTCCCCACACTCCTATATCTCCATATGCCTAGCAGAGGAAAGAGTAAAACTTCTCTGGAGGAAAATAACATTACTGGAGCATCTATAATTTTTAAAATATACAGTGTCCAGCTTCCAACTAAAAATTATCAAGCATTACAAGAGACAGAACCATGTGGCCAAAAATCAGAAGAAAAAAAAGACTATAAAGTTGACCCATAGGTGTTCCAGATATTGGAAGTAGTAGATAAGAACTTTAAAATAATTATGATTGTTATATTTTAAAAATATAAGATAATATGGGAAAATAGGTGAAAAGAGGAAGGATTTCACCAGAGATTTGGAATCTACCAAAAAAGGAGGAGATTAAATGGACATTTTAGAGCTAAAAAAAATCATATTGAAATTAAGAACTCATTAAATGGATTTAAAAGCACATTACATATAGCAGAAGTTAGAATTAGTAAACTAGGAGACAGCCTAATAGTAAATATCCTAAGTGAAGTCAGAGAAAAAAATGGAAACTGCAGAAAGCACATTAGAACATGTGAAACCCTGTGAGTAGGTCTTACATTCTTGTTTATTGGAGTCCCAGAAGTAAGAGAGAGAGAGAACAAGGAATAATCAATATTTGAACAGATAGTAGCTGAGAATTTTTCAAAACAAATGAAAGATTTCAATTCCTCATTTCAATAATCTCTGTGATCCCCAAGGAGAATAAATACAAAGCAAACCACTCTGAGGTAGATAATAGTTAAATTGCTGAAAACCAAAACAAAAATAAAAGCTTAAAAGCAGGTTGGGGCAAGTGTGAGGGAAAGGCTCCTGACCTCAAAGGATCAACAGTAAGACTAACAGCTGCCTCATCAGCAGAAATGATGGAAGCCAGAGACAATGGAACAGCATCTTTAAAGCACTGAAAGAAAATAACTGCCAACCTAGAAATCTATACCCAAAATGATTTATGGGCCATTTTAATCTTGATTCAAAGATGTTTATGGAAACATTTAATGTCTGTATGGCTCTATCTCCTTTTCCCATCTTTATTTCAGGGAGGAATTTGAGCTTGGCCTTTATCTTATCTCTCAAAGAAATCTGTTATCATTTCTATTTTATGCTTTATTTTACATCCTGTTTCAATCTGTTCCGGTGTTAGCTAATCTTATTTCAAGATTATTAAGACTCACCTATTGTATAGTCTCCAAAACCAATAGCACTTATGGTGGTGAATGAATAATAAATTCCTTCAATATAAGTCCAGTTCTCTAATGACATGAAAACAAATGGTGGTAATGCCAGAAACAAAAGTGATCCCATCATAATGAAAAACAAGTTCTTCCAAAGATAAATATTTTTCTAAAATGTATTAGAGAAAGAAATGAAATGTTAGCAGTTATATCACAAACCAATAGCATTCAAAAACTATTGTTTGCTCCACTAGCTTAGTGTTCTTATTTACTCCTTCCTTGCTCAGAGGCTTGGAGTCCTATAAAGAGACGATTCTTTGAATAATCCTGCCTCTGGGAGTACGTCCAGGCTCTACCACTCTACCTCCTGTCATCCTTTGTTTTGTCTTCTCTTGTCTTCTCTCTTGTTCTTTCTTTCCTATTCTCGAAATCCGGATTATGATTTAAGATTAATTTCCATGTGACACTTTAAGGCCCCCTCATCCTTCTAAGGGGGGACAATTGCCCTTGTCTAGATATCAGGCTACAGTTCCCCACTACTCTGGGCTCTGCCCACACACCCCTACCCTAGCCCAGGACACCCAATTTGGACACAGCTCCATACCTTCCTGCCTGCTTGGATAATAAGGCAAGTTAGACAACTGTCAGCTGGAAGATAGAGCACTATTGGCATCAATAAATATATCATTTATTGTTTAGAGAGCCCCACAGAACAAACTATATTTACATTTCCAAACAAAATCAAGACATTCATCTTATAATTTCTTATTTATCTATTTGTTTTTATCATGTGATTCAAGTCTCTACTCACTTATTATAAAGTCATCATTTATCATTCATGCAGCATCTTTTGCTCATACTCTGGCCGGCATTATATGAGATGCAAGGCAAACAAAGGAAAAAAAGACATATTCTAGCCCTTAACCAAGCTTTGATAAGTAAATAACCATTTAGAAAATGTTTTTCATTTACGTATGTAAATATCATTTACTTATATTTACATATAATTTACTTCACAACACCAGGAACTGAGAATTCTAAGTACCACAATGACAGGGCTGATTTTTAAAAATACTATTGCATAAGGAGATTTATGTTTTGATAGTAATTTGTTTTAGTGGTCACATTAGAGCCTGAGGTGTACTGTATTTTCTTTTGTGACAGTACAATATTCTAATCTAATCTGTAGATTATCCTGAATACTAGAAAAGAGGGATACATGAGGAACATGGCTTTGGAATCAACCAAACTTGGAAGGGCTCCAACTGGGAACCTCCCCAAAACCCTCCTGGATGGTACAGGAAAAAGGGCAGCAGACAGACATTTGGTACACATTTTGTAAATTTTATTCTTTTGTGGAATCAGGGAGTAATTGTGTTGAAGCATTCATTTCTCTTCAAGCATAATGAAAATGTTCTTATTTTATTAAATTAAATCACATTCAGGCAGAAGTTGAGCATTTAAAATGGTTGGGAATTTCTCATTTGAATTCCGCTAATATCTAGTACAGTGTTTACAAGCCTTTCTGGGGGGTGTGGATGGGCCAGGTTGCTGAACTTTATTTGAGAGGGGAAATAGAACAAATTGGATTTGGCCCTGTTGGGATATAGTCTTGTCATTGATTGTGGACCATTTTGATCTGTTTTCAAGGCTTCTGAGGAGGACCACATCAGAGAGGTGGGTATCTGCCCATCTCCGTGACTATGTGGGTTTGTGGGAGAAGGGAGAAAAGTTGGTGAAGAGGTCCCTTGAAATCGTGGCAGATTTCCCTGAGAGGCACATCAGCACCCCTGACTGACCACACCCTGTGCCTTCATGTCCACCGGGTAACAGAAGAAACAAAAAGGCTGAGAAAAGCCGGCTCCCGGTGAGGGCCAAGCGCTGTTCCCACTCCACGTCCTCCCCACCATTCAGTCAAGTTCAGGCACACTCCAGGCTCAAGGGCTAGATGTGTGGTCCATGTTTCTATCTTTTGGGAGTTTCTCTCTCTTTGCAGTCCATTATGGGCTGAATTTTGTTCTCCTCAAAATTCATATATTGAAGCCCTAACCCCCAGTATCTCAGAATGTGACTGTACTTGAAGATAGGGCTTTTAAAGAGGTAATTAAGCTAAAATGATGCCATTAGAGTTGGTCTTAATCCAATCTGATTTATGTCCTTATAAGAGGAGGAGATTAGGACACACAGAGAGATACCAGGGGCCCACGTCCTCAGAAGGAAGACCATGTGAAGAGGCAACAAGGGAGTGGCCATCTGCAAACCACGGAAAGAGGCTTCAGGAGAAACCAAATCTGATGACACTTTGATCTTGGACTTCTGGCCTCCAGAACTGTGAGAAAATAAATTTCTGTTGTTTAAGCCACCAAGTCTGTGGTATTTTGTTATGTCAGTTCTAGCAAACTAATATAAACTTTTTATCCCACAGGCTGAAAGATTTTGTATCAACCTGGAGGCTACACTGCCTTGAGAAGCCTTAGCTCTCTATCAGTATTTAGGCAAACACTCTTCTTTTGGAGGCTTGTTCTTCCCTGACAGGCATTTGTCTAAACTTGCCTTTCCCTCTCATCAGAGCTCTACATGAATGTGGGCCCAGGGGAGCAGAGAACAAAGAAGCCACTCAAGTTTGACTAAAGTTCTTTTTGTGGTCCATCCTGAGTCACCACGAGACCACATCCATTTGGTCTCAGAACTTCAAAGTTATATAAAGCACACACTTTCCTGGTCTTTCTCCATCTGAATAAATCTATCAAAGCCATCATGGATTGGTGGTTTTAGCAAAAATGGACAAGATTCTTCAGGCATGCTTCTTTTATCCAATTTTTTATTGTATATCTTGTCCTAAGCTCAACGCAATTCACATAGCCCTTTTTCATTTCCTAGGCATGAGAAATATTCCTGGATCTGTATATACTGTACAGAGTAGTGGTGTGGAAAGAACCATGTAAGTTAGATTTAGATTCTGACGTTAGAAGTCCCAGCTGCCTCACAGTTCCTCTCTACTGAGTTTTAGATAGTAATAGTATCCCTGCCTGCTTTGTGGGGTTGTCATGAGAACCAGATGATAACGTTGTAAAACTAAACTACATGCTATAAATCTCCAAACAAATATTTATTCATATAATGACTTTTAAAGAAATTCAGATATTATACTCTTCTCCAAAAGAAAGACAAAGTCCTCTGTTGTCTGCTGAGGCACCACTCGGCCCCAAGTATTTCAAAATGTTTAGACTTAGTTTCTTGATCTCACTGTGTCCCTGTGTCCCCATTTATGAAACAAGATTACAATAAATCAGTTTTTACATATTTAACTTTTAGAGTGAATAAAGTAGTGTTCTGTAGGCCAGGGAGTTATTACAGTCAAGGATGGGGCAATAAACAAAATGTATATGGCAAAATCCCTGGCCCCTCACTGGGAAATAAAACTCCTTTATACAATAATATATAACTAGCAATAAAAAAAAAGCCACTAACTGTTGAATGCTAAAGACAATAAAAATTCACATGCACCCCCAATAACATTAAAGATTTGCTAGATGTCTAAAAAGGATAAAATGATTAGAAGTTGTATGTAATATATATATAGTTTTTTCTTTTTAAAATGCTTCATTATCATGACAAATCTATCTTAACTACTATTGAAGTTTGGTTTAAAAGTTTGCGAATGGTTTAAATTATTAATATAAATATAATTTAATATGATATTATAATTGGAGATACATTACAATAATAATTCTAACATAAGTAAATTATGAAAAATACAATGGAATATAAAAGTCATTAGACTTAATTAGGTAGCTCTTTAAAATTCCATCACAGAGAGGTGTCCATAATAATTTTCAAGCTAAAGAGATAATGTGATCTATTTTTTATTTTAAAAAATCCTGTGTAGAAAGTGATGTCAGCATCATGGTGGCATAAGACACCCCTGTTTTTATCCCCCCCGCCCCCCAACAAAAATTTGATATCCATCCATGAACAAAAGTGCCATTGAGGGAGCTGTGGGATCCAGCACCATTGGCCAAGAGAAAAGTCTTGCCCACTTGTGTGTCAGGTAGTAGGCAGACAGACCTTGGTCCGGGCTGTGGACCCTGCAGTGCCCTAGAAATATCTCCAGCTTGTCTTGCCTGCGGTCTGAAAGCCTCTGGTGAACACTGACTTAGACTCATCCTCAGATGAGAGAGCATTTGTGAAAGTCTAGGTTTCCAGAGGAGAAATTCTAGCACTCTTTTGGAGCCAAAAAACCCAAGTTTAGACGCACTGGAATGGGTATGAGGAACAGTCGACTTTACCTGCATCACCCCTGCCCCAAAGCGGCACAGCTTAGGGCCAAGGAAGATCTTCCTCGACCTGTGATTTCTTCCGTGGGGGACGGGGAGCATGTGAGCGAGCGCCCAGCTTCCGCAGCTGTGCCCGATGCGCCAAAAGGGCTCATTTCTCTCTGACCCCAGAGCAGTGAATGGTGAGCTACACGAATGTGGGGCGTGAAGAGGCAGGGAGAGTGGCAGATAGAACTCTTGGAGGACATTACAGGGACATAGATCCTAACTGCCTCACAGATGCCAAGAAGAAGCCCACCCATGTGCCACTGGGAACGCCTCTCGGGCCCACGCACTCCCAGGGCTCTGTGTCTCACCCACACCCCTCCCTACCCTGTGGCCAGCTCCCTGAGTGCACTCCCGACAGCAGCACAGGCCGGCTGGCTAGGAGCAAGTGCAGAAATCAGCCAAATACACGGACCGGGGAGAGACCGCAAACTTGAGCTTTAGCGCCACCTTTGGGAAAACAGAAGAGGGTGTCTGCGCTTGGCCTGATGCCTTGATCTAGAGAAGGCGTACAAGCTTGAGAACTCTGCCACAAGAGCGAGCAAGAAGCATGGAACAGGTGTACATGTGGAAGGTCTGAGAGAACCTCGGAATCTCTAGCAGGGCTGGTGGAACATATTTCTATCCGGAAGGCAGTTAGCAAAGACTGGAGGAGATGACTGCTACTTCAAACGTGAAGACAGCAACGCCAACGTCAAAGAACATGAAAAATCAAGGTAACGTGACACCACTAAATGATCACAATAATTTCCTGGTAACCAAATCCAAAGACACAGAGATTTGCAATTTACCAGATAAAGAATTAAAAAAAAAAAAAAAAGACAAGAGAAAACAAACGCTGATGAGGCTGTAGAGAAAAAAGAACTCTTGTAGCTGTTGGTGGGAATGTGTAATTGGTACAGCCATCATGGAAAACGGTATAGAGGTTCCTCAAAACGTTAAAAATAAAACTACCATACGATCCAGTGATTTCACTTCTGGGTATGTCCAAAGGAAATTAAAACAGGATCTTGAAGAGATATCTGCACTCCCACACTCACTGCAGCATTATTCACAACAGCCAAGACATGAAAACAACCTAAGTGTCCATTGACAGATGAATGGATCAAGATGTGGTATATATACAATGGAATATTTTTCAGCCATGAGAAAGAAGGAAATCCTGCCATTTGTGGCAACATGAATGGACCTTGGCGGCATTATGCTAAGTGAAATAAGTCAGACAGCAAGACAAATACCGTATGATCTCACTTATATGTGGAATCTAAAAAAGCTGATCTCATAGAAAGAGAGAGTAGAATGGTGGTTACCAGAGACTGGGGGTGGGGGAACTGGGGAGATGTTAGGCAAAAGGTATAAACTTCCAGTTATAAGATGAGTAAGTTCTGGGGATTTAATATACAGCGCGATGATTGTAGTTAATAATACTGTGTTATATACTTGAAATTGCTGAGAGAGTAGATCTTAAATGTTCTCACCACAAAAAAGAAATGGTAATTATTGACGTGATGGAGGTGTTGGTTAATGCTGTGTGGTAATCATTTTGTTATGTGGTATCAAATCAACATGATGTACACCTTAAACTTACACAATGTTATATGTCAATTATATCTTAATAAAGCTGGAAGAAAATCCTGTATACATATATGTTTGTATATACATAGAGAAAATTCTGGAAGGATATACCATGAACTCTTTTTAGCTTAGTGATTTATTATGAGGTATTAATATAAGTCAGAATCCAATCATGTGTCCCATCCCTCCATTCTGCCAAAAGTAACTACTATACTGACTTATATAGGAATCTCTTCCTTGTATTTCTTTATGGCAGTGGTTCTTTTTTTGTTTTTTTGTTTTTGTTTTTTGGTGAGGAGATCAGCCCTGTGCTAACATCTGCCAATCCTTCTCTCTCTCTCTCTTTTTTTTTTTTGCTGAGGAAGATTGGCCCTGGGCTAACATCCATGCCCGTCTTCCTCCACTTTATATGGGACGCTGCCACAGTGTGGCTTGCCAAGCAGTGCGTTGGTGTGCGCCCGGGATCCAAACCTGCTGACCCTGGGCCGCTGCAGCAGAGCGCGCACACTTAACTGCTATGCACCATCGGGTCGGTCCGGCAGTGGTTCTTAAAGTGTGATCTACAACTCTCAGGAACCTGAGACTTTTATGGATATCTGCAAGATCAAAACTGTATTCATAATAATACTAAGACACGACCTGCCTTTTTTATTGCGTTGCCGTTTGCACTGATGGTGGGCAAGCGGCTTCCACCTCCCCAGGAATCAAGGTGGTGGCAGCTGACTATGCCAGCACTCATCACATTCTGGAGCATCCGGCTCTCACAGTTAGAAAAAGCAGCCAGCTTCACTTAAGAATGTCTTAATGAAGTAGTTAAAAATTAACTTTATTCAATCTTGAGTCTTGAGTACAGGAATTTTTAATATCTGTAAAATTAATTAAGTAATTTTTCTGAAAATTAATTTAATATTCTGGGGAAAAAAGGGAAAGTATGCTTAAAGCACTTCTGCTGCTTAGTGAGGTATTGCAGTTTTCCTGGAGAAGATATATAAACAAAAGCCCTTAAGGGTTCTCAATAATTTTTAAGAGTGGACAGAGATCCTGAGACCAAAAGGTCTGAGAACCACTGCTTTATGGCTATATCACCATACATGGATCCTTAGATACTTCAATTTAGCTTGCCCATTTATTTTCATTTGATATGCTTTTTAAGCTCCTCCCACTTTTAAACACAGGTATAGCTGACAAAAATAAACTCTGGGCAATGTCATAAGTTTTGACATATGTACCTACCTGTGAAACCATTATAAGATTAAGATAATGAATTTACCCATCAACTCTAAAGGTTTCCTCATGCCCCTTGATGATCCCACTGCACCCCATTCCCATCTCTGACCTTAGGCACTAACAGGTCTGCATTCTGTCAGTCTACGTTAGTTTGCATTTCCTTGAATTTTCCATAAATGCAAACATGTGCTAGGCACTCCTTTTTGTCTGGCTTCTTTCAGTCATAATAATTATTCTGAGAGTCATCCATGTTGTGGAGTGTATCAATAGTTCATTCCTTTATATTGTCCTTATATCATCCTTATGATAAGTCATATTCCAGTATATAAATAGATCACAGTTGTTTATTCATTCACCTGTTGATGGACATTTGAATTGTTTCCAGTTTTGAGCTATTAAAAATAAAGCTGCAATGAACATTCATGTTCTAGTCTTTGTAAGGACATACACTTTCATTTCTTTTGAATAAATACCTAGGAGTGAAGTGACTGAATAATAAGGTAGATGTATGTTTAATTTTTTTAAGAAATTGCCAAAAACTGTGTCTCAAAGTGATTATACCATTTTACATGCCCACCAGCAGTATAGGAGAGTTCCAGTTCCTCTAAATCCTCGCCAACACTTGGTGCAGTCAATCTTTTTATTTTGAGTTATTATGTTAAGTGTGTATTGGTATCTTATTGTGGTATTATCTTGCATTTTCCTAATGACTAATACTTGGCGTATTTTAATGTGCTTGCTTGCCTAGTGTATATCTTTATTGGTAAAGGGTGTATTAAAACATTTTGCCCATTTAAAAATATTGAGTTTATTTTCTTAATATTGAGTTTTAAGAGTTCTTAAATATTCTGGATGCAAGTTCTTTTATTGGGTATAGGATTTGCAAATATTTTCTCCCAGTCTATAGCTAGTCTTTTCCTTGTTTTAACAGTTTCTTTTGAAGAGCAGAACTTTTTAAAGTGTTAATCTTGCTGAAGTATTAATTAGGCTTTAGGTCAGTGTTTCTTAAACTTTAGTGTTCATCTTAATCACTTTCAGGGCTTGTTAAAACAGACTGATGGGCCCCATCCCCAGAGTTTCTGATTCAGGACTCAGGGGCGGGGGCTGAGAATTTGCATTCTTAACAATTTCCAGGTAACATTGATGCTGCTATTCCTGGGACCACACTTTGAGAACCACTGGTCTAGATCAGAGTTTCTCAACCTTGATACTACTGACATTTTGGACCCAATAATTCTTTGTTGTGAGGGCTTGTCTCATGCATTATAGGATCTTGAGGAGCATCCCAGGCCTCTACCCACTACATGCCAGTAGCTCTCTCCTCCTGAGTTGTAACAACCAAACGTGCTTCTAGACATTGCCAATTGTCTCCTTCGAAGGCAAAATCATTCCAGTTGAGAACCATTGGTCTAGATCCATGGTTCTCAACCTTCTTGCACACTGGAATCACTTAGGGAGTTTTAAAAGTTCTTTAGGGTTCCACCTTCTAGGATTTGAATCAAATTGGTCTGGAGGGGGCCGAGGCATCAGGATTTCTCTTTTTTTTGCTGAGGAAGACTGGCCCTGGGCTAACATCCATGCCCATCTTCCTCTACTTTATACGGGATGCCGCCACAGCATGGCTTGACAAGCGGTACATCAGTGCACACCCAGGATCCGAACCTGCGAACCCTGGGCCACCGAAGCAGAGCACTCAAACTTACCACTACACCCCCAGGCCAGCCCCAGCAACAGCGTCTTGAAAAGCTCCCCCAGGTGATTCTAATGTGCAATCACGGTTGAGAACCATTGGACTAAACTCAGAGTAGATCCTACAGTAATCATAGACCTGCAAAAAGAACACAGAGAAATAACAAAGTGGCGCCCCACATAGTGAATGACTCCGCCCCAGGGCAAGGACTTTGATGACATCAGTGATTAATGAGATTCTCACCTTGCCCACCTCCTCCCTGGACTCTCTGAAGGGGACCCCTTCTTTATATTCCTTTACAGAAAATAAAAATGGCTTTCTGAAGAATGTCAACAACTCAATTTAGTAATAAATTCTCAATCATTTTAATAAATAACTGTATTTCTAATTTTCTAAAAAGTGTAAAACCTGTGCTAATTACTCAGTTGGCCACACATGACTCAACTTGATATGTGGACAAAGCCTTGGTCCAAGCATCTCTGGGGTTATTGCCAGCACTGCCACTAATGCTCTGGGTGATCTTTAGTAAGTCACCCAGCCTTTATGACATATTTTCCTGTTCTGTAAAATAAAAGAGTTGACTAAATGACTTCTGAGAACACTTAGCTCATACACAATTCACCACTGCTCATCTTATGATAAGTTAAATGATTAAAGGCAAATTACCCAAGAGGAAATAGATGGTCTCTTGAACACTGGATTTTCTCACTTCTGTTTTATAATATAGAACAGCTTGTTTTTTCTACTTTTAGAAATTTCATTCAACATGAGTTCAATAAATATAAAGTGTCAAATTCCTAGTCAGTCTAAGGTTGTGAATACACATAATATGTATTTTTAAAAAAACAAAACTTCTCTACCAGATATGCGTGTGTGTATGTTTGTGTGTGTGATTGTGTAGAGAGAGAGAACGAGAGAGAACTTACCTCACTTATTCCCTTATGTTTAAGGTAGTTTCCAAGTTTTTCAAATGGCAGAGAAACTAATTTACCAATATTTTTAAAGAATATGATAGTTAGGGGGATTCCAATTGCAGCAAAGACAACACAGAACATCTGTCCACCAGCAGTTCTAGGAAAAATTGTCCCATAACCTGATGAGAGAGAAAAGATAAATGCAATGCCCCCTCAATATGGCAACTTGGTATAATGTGCACATTTGACATTAGGCTTTGAGGGCAAAATTTTCAGTCATTGGTATTCTAAGAGCCCCAGCACACACAGTACATATTAAAAAATGAACAAAAAAACCCCCAAAAAAACCAATGACTCAACTAGATCTTATCCTAAGAAAATAATCAAGAAATGTGAGCTAAAATAAAAAAGGGTTTTCACAGTGTCAGTATTTCAAATTGGAATCAGCATAAATGTTCAACACTAGAGGAGACTGATCGGGTACAATATGGTATATCAATATAACAAAGTCCTGTGACAGCTCTAAGAATTATAGTGAGGTACATATGACACAGAAAGATACTAACGACATATTGCTCTGAGAAAGAAGTCCAGAACTGCTTAATGACATTACATATATGAAGAACTTTTATGACAAAAGGTTAACAGTTATTGTGTGTGGAGTGGTGAGATTATGGTTAATTGTTTAAAAATTGTGTTTTTCTGTTTTCTGAGTTTTCCCTACATTTAGCACATTCTACTCCTGCAATTAAATAAAACGTTAAGAGCACTTACTTTAGGAATTGACTAATTTTAAGAATGCATGCTGCAGTTTATGCTCTTGGGCCCTCACTCAGATTGCCTTGACCCCTCTGGTCACCCACCCCCAGGCGCCAGGAGTATTGGCTGCTGAGGCAGTCGCCTCCTTCTCTTGAGAACTGTCCTTAGCCCAATGGAGCTGCCTCATCTGGAGGTTTGCCCACCTCAAACCAGAAAGTGCTAGTATCACCAGCGACTGACACAGAGATAGAAGAGGTCAGTCTCTACCCCAGGGCACAACTCCTGCCCAGGGCTACCCTGCTGGTTAGACGGATGTACATGGTTATACAGCCATTTGTTGATTTACCAATTTTATGTTGTATTTTTGATAGGGAAGATAGGGATTCAACTCCTATAACCACCTTCTTCCTCCTCCTCTCCATGTTTGGTATTTACTTTATATTGCTACTTTTCATTCTTCTACGTTGGCCTTTGTACTTCTAAACAATATTCTTAAACCTCTTTTTAAATTTTCTTTGTAAATTCTTGATTCCTGGTATTGGACCGTGAGGGTGTTTCCCCCCCTATCATTTTCTCACTCTCTCCTTCATGTCTTCATCATTTCACATTCCAGTTTCTTCTTTTTTATCGTCCTCTATGGTAACATTACATGCTTTTCTGCAGCTACAACCTACCTGTTTTGGGAGCTCCTTATTCTAAATTTTTTTTTTTTACCTCAGTCATGGGCCCTTTTGTGCCTAAGAGTTAGTGACGCCGCTTTTTGGGGAGTGGAAGAAGAGAATTCAGTCCCACTTGACTTATTTGGGGACATTTTTCTAGATTTGAAACACTTTTTGTTGAAATGTAGTGGGGGAACAGGTTTTCTTACTCCACACTCTTCCTGGTTCAGAGACCGTATTCTCAAGCCAAGATTTTAAGGGACCCAAGTGTAGGGAAAGAGAAAAATTGTCCTTTTCACAGAGAGCCAAGAATATTGCCAGCTTCCCTCCTTTATCTTGGTGGACTTAGTTCCAGAAGGTCTGCTGCCCCTTAAACTAACTACTTTATTTCATTAAACCTAAGATACCACATAAAAATATGGACAGTATGTAGACAGTACCTTATGCAAAACATTTATAAAATATTTAACTTCCTAACTGGAAAAAAAAGCACAATACCTACCTATTGTGGATAAGATGATTAAAGAAGTTATAAAAGAGTTTCCAAAAGTCCAAAGGAGAGCATTAGTCTTATTTCCTATGAGAGGTATTCCTGATAATATGAGAGAAGTCATCGTCTACAAATTAAAATAGAAAAAACAGAAACAAAGTCTGAGGTTGTCTAATTTATATTTCTTCAAGTAGAATACTAAAGAAAATTAGTTCCATTTAGTTGGATTAAAACCAAAACCCACATTTAATTGGGTCAAATCGGAAATTTTCCTTAGGATCGGGTGAAACAGAAATGCGTATGGTGATAACTTATAATGGAGCACCTCATTTGTTTTAGTGGTTTCAACCCTTTTAGAAGTTGTATGTGGGTTGGATATGTGACTATAACAATATTTTTTGAGGAAATTTGTGATTTCCAGTGATTTGTGATGTGTTTAGATTTAGCACAATGATTAGAATGTTAATAAAGTTCAATTATGTTCAAAAATTTAGCAAATCTGGGTCAAAGATAGCTGCAGAGAGACTTCAGTTTAAGCAAACTGAAATCATGAGAGATACAGGGAAAAAAGATATAAGAACACAGTAATTTTATCACATCATTGGAAAATAAGAAAGGAGTTAACAAGAGGGCCAGCAATTTCTGGAAAGTCTAAAATACATAGAATTCTGTTAATGAAAGAATTTCAGCCAAATAACGTCACAATCTAAACAGCAAAAGTAATGACCTATTCGAGATGTGAATGTCTTTATTCCCTAAACAGCCCTGAGAAACTGCAGATACAGAGTCGGGAGGAAGGGAAAATGGGAATGGAAAGTGGTACAATGAGCAAAATGATTAAAAGGCTTTTTTCTATGCTTCCTGATTCTTTACAGAGGGCTAGAATGAATCTGACACTAATATATGCTAAAGCGGACATGATTAGCACAGGTATGAGAATGGAAGGAAGGAAGGAAATTATCGAGTTCCTATAAATATAGATTCCCAAATTCTAAATAAAATATTATTAAATCAAATCCAGCAGAATTATAAAAGAATACATTATAACTAAAGGAATGCAATAAATGTCTAACAATAGGAAATCATTAAAAACGTAATAAAGATGAAAACTCATATATTAACCATATCAATAAGTACAAAAACAGCTAAAATGAAATAATAATTTTAGAGAAATATTTTGTGTTAGAAATAGAAACAAAATGCTTTAATTTGATATACAGTAACTGTAACAAACCCCAGCAGCTTCATGCTTGATGGTATTCTAATTAAAAAGCAAGTAAGAATGTCACTCTGAGAGTCACAGAGCAATTTAACAGCAGAAGTAAGATCCTAAAGACTTCAAATATTGAAGTAATTGGACAGAGAATATAAAATATGTTTAAAATGTTTAACTAAATAAAAGGTATTAGAGACATGTAGGAATATAATATTAACAAGAAAGACCACACAAATTTAAAGAGGATAAAACAGAACTTTTAGAAAGAAAAAATATAATCATTGAAATTAAAAATTCAAAACATCACATACAACGGAGTCAGAGAAAATAAGTAAATAAAAGATATATTTAAATGAATTACTCAAAATACAGCTAAAAAGGCAAAATAATGGAGAAAATAAAAGAAGGATTCAGAGATACAGAGGATAGAAATAATAGGTCAACCATAGTGTTCATTTTTAAAGAATTAGTGGCTCAGCATTTCCTAGAGTTGATAAGAGAAACAAATATGAAGACTCAAGAAGCAAACCCTAAGCAAAATAAAAACAAAAGTCACATCTACACTGTTGAATAAAAACAGCAAAACAACAGCGACCAAGAGAAGTTCATAAAATCAGAGAAGATCTCTGATGCCAGAGAGAAAAGATAAGTTACCTACAAAGGATAGGCAATTAGATTGATGGAAACTTCTTAAAAGCAGCTGAAGGAGCCACAAAATAATGGAATAATGTCTCTCACGTTCTGAAAGAAAACAATAGTCAAACTAGTATTGCATACTCTGCTAAAGAATGTTTCAAGAAATATGATGAGATGAATATATTTTTAGACCAAAACAAAATAAACACAAAAGAGTGTTCTCACTAGCAGACTCTCCTGAGAGAAATTTCTTAAAGATATATTTCACAAGAAGGAAAATGATTCCTGAAAGAAACTCTGAGATGAAGAAATAGTGAATAAAAAACTCAATAAAATTTGGGTAAATGAAAACAAAAAATAACTGTATAATAATACATATGCAAGTTTAAAAAATAAGATTGAACAAAACACTCTTAGATGACATATTAGAGAGAGCAGGGGTGACAGTAATCCGAGGTAAAATACTCCAAGAGGTGGATTGCTGCTCCCAGTGATGATGGAGTAACACAGTCCCAAATTATCCTCCTTAGTAAAACAACTAGAAAACTGGACAAAACATAGGAGACAATATTTCTAGACAGTGGACAAGACAAAATGCAGAACTGTAATCACTGAGAGAAGGCAATTGAATGAAGTGAGTACCACCATCACCCCAGCTGTTTGGAGGTGATTTCTAGACTGGGGTGTAGGGAGGGGGACCCCCAAAGAGAGGATGGGGATTTTGCTGAGTTGAGGAGACAGAGTGGAGTTTGGGGAAGCTGAGGTGGCTACAATTTGTGGGCAGGGCTCTGTAGAGGAGGAAGCTACACAGAGAAAGAATTACAGAACCCTGCACAGAGGTCTCTGAGTCTTTGGCTGAATGACTTCCTGCTTGTGAAAAGGGTGAAGCTTTAGAAGGCTGGTCAAAAACAACTTCCTGAGTGTGGCAGACAGAGTCTCAAAGTGGCCCCCATGGTCTGGAGTTCATGCCCTTCTGTGACTCCCTCTCTCTGAGTGTGGGTGGGATCTGTGACTTATCTCTAGCCACACTTGTGGCTATGAATATGTCAAAGATAACAGGCGCTACGTGATTCCATGTATGCGATTAGGGTATATAAGACTACTGTGCTGATCTTGCTAGAGCCTCTCTCCCTTGCTGGCTTCGAAGAAGGAAGCTGCCATGTTGTGAAACGCCAAAGAAAGGGCCTTGCAGCAGGGACCTGAGAGGAGCCTCCAGCAGACAGTCAGTGTGAAACCCGGGTCCTTGGTCTGACAGCCTGAAGGAACTGAATGCTGCTAAAAGCCACAAGAGGTTGCAAGTGGAGTTTTCCTCAGTTGAGCCTCAGATGAGACCACAGCCCTGTCTGGCAGTTGACTGCAGTCTAGCAGAGACCCAGTGAAGATGTGCTCAGACTCCTGACCTACAGAAACTGAGATAATAAGTGTGTTTTAACCTCCTAGGTTTGTGGTAATGTTGTTACGCAGCAACAACTAACTAATATATTGGGAAAAATTACTGTGGCCTGTAAACTGAACGATTCCCAGAGCTCACCCCAGGTTAGGAACTACCTGAGTTTTCTCAGCAAGTGTGAAGAAGCCTCATTTGCATGTTCACAACATTCAGTAGAGAACCCGAAAAGGCTGTAACTGAGAAGTGCGGTAAAATTAGCCCCAGAAAAAATGCTACTTGAACTGTGAAAGGAGCTTAAAACAAATCTTGAAAGGATTAAAGTAATGTTTAAGAAACTTACTTAATTGCCTCTTAGAGGAACTTCAAGGAATTTAATGGAATACAATAAAACCAAGCACCCCCAAACAATTCACAATGTCCATTATCCAATTTTTAAAAATTAACAGACATACAAAGAAGCAGGAAAATGTAACTCATTACCAGGAGAAAAATCAGTGAAGAGAAGCAGACCCATAAATAACAATTCCATTAAAATGATGGAATTAGCAGACAAGGAGCTTGGAAGGGCTATTATAAATATGCTCCAAGATAAAAGGAAGCATTAACATAATGAGGAAAGAAATGGAATATTTAGGTGACCAAAAAAAGTAACCAAATGGAAATTCTAGAAATAAAAAATACAATATCCAAAAAAGAGTATTTCACTAGAGGGGATTATCAGCAGAAGAAAAGATTAATAAACTTAAAGGTATAGCAGTAGATTTTATCCAAACTGAAGCTCACAGAGAAAAACAACAGACTGAAAAAATCAGATATCAAGTATGTGTATTGGGAGAAAGGGGGCAGAGCGGGGGACAGAAGAATGATTGAAAATTTTCAAATTTGATGGAAACTATAAACCCACAGTTACATGAAACTCAGTGAGTCATAAGCAGGATAAATGCATACTTACACACACACAAAACATACACATCGTAATCACATTACTAAAAACCAGTGATCTAAAATGTAACCAGAGGCAAAAAAGACAGTACGTAAAGAGCAACAAGTGAAAGAATAACAGCAGGCTTCCTGTTATAAGCAATGCAAACCAGAAGACTATGGAACAGCATTTTTAAACTGCCAAAATGGAATTACATACCCAATGAACATGTCCTTTTGAAAAAGGCAAAACAAAAGCTTTTTCAGACAAACACAACCTGAGAGGATTCATCACCAGATTTTTGTGGTTCTTTACATGCTGAGTACTTTCAGATTGCCTTCTACATTTTGAATCCTATGTTATGAGACTTTGAGTCTTATTTAAATCCTTTGGAGAATGTTGATATTTTGACTTTAGCAGGCAATCAACCTGTTTAGATTCAGACTACACGTTCCAACTCACATCTTGCGGGCTGTGGTTCCAATGTCAGTTCAGCTCTCACAGCCCCTGCAGTATCCTTCGGACCTGTGCCACACGTCCGTTGCTCAGAGGTCAGTCTGAGAGCTAGATTCAGGTCTACCCACTAGTTCAGTTCTCAAAGTCTTTGATGTGAAAATTAGGATCAGATCCATGCATGAGCAGGTCAGGCGTGAGCCCAGGAGATCTTAAGCAATTTTATAGGGTTACTCTCCCAAACAGTTCCCTCTCTGTGATCTCCTCATTACTTTCTTGTTCCTGGGGTCTCCTCTTTTTGGTCTTTCAGCCAGAAACCAACTTCTCCTCTGATTGCAACATGGGGGCCAAGTGATAAAAGGACAGAGAGAGAAGGAATAACAGTAAAAGAGTTTGGTCCTAGCCTTGAAACCACAGCTTCAGAAAATAGAGGCCGAGTTTCCCCTCTCAGAATTTTGCCTCTCGTGGGTTTCCATTGCTGCCACTGCTGCTGCTGCCACCACCAAAAGATCGCCTGGGAACTGGCGTGCAAGACAACAAAGAAAAGAAATAAAAGGGAGGATTTCCACACTGTTTCTGAGGATTAGGAGTTCCATTTGCTGCTCCTGGAAATGGAACTAGAGGGTGTCTAGTTCTGGAGCCAGAACTAGAGGGTGTCTCCTAGAGCTGTCTGACTTGTTCACATCTGCGTTTCCAGCTGCATTAAGATCAGGCTGGGGGACACGGGGTGGGGGGGGAATGCTTAACTCACTGCCAGTTCAGTACTTCAAGTTCCTGTGTTCTTCCTCTTCATTGCGGCTACTATTTACTTTACAGATTCCTCAAATACTTGATCCATATACTCTTTCCAGGTTTCGTAGTTACAGTCAGTGGAGAGAAAGAGCGCAGTGTGGTTACTCCACCTTACCCATAACTGGAACCTGGTCAATTGACTTTGGAGAAAGTTGCCATGGTAATTCCATGAAAAAAAAGATAGTCTTTTTTTTTCCTTTTTGGTGAGGAAGATTAGCCTTGAGCTACCATTTGTTGCCAATCCTCCTCTTTTTGCTGAGGAAGATTGGCCCTGGGCTAACATCTGTGCCCATCTTCCTCTACTTTATATGTGGGATGCCACCACAGCATGGCTTGATAAGTGGTGCACAGGTCTGTGCCTGAGATCCCAACCTGTGAACCCCGGGGGGCTAAAGCAGAGTGTGTGAACTTAACTGCCATATCACCAGGCTGGCCCCCAAAAGACAGTCTTTACAACTAATGATTCCGAAACAACAGGATATGTGTATTAAAAATAACAACAACAAATCTTGATGCTTCTCTCACACAATTCACCAAAATTAACTTGAAATGTATCGTATAAATAACTATAAAAGCTAAATTATAAAACTTCTAGAAATCTCTGTGACGTCGGTTTAGTTGAAGAACACAAAATTTCTTAGAACACAAAATGCACAATCCATAAGATAAAAAAAAATGCAAACTGGAATTTATAAGAAATAAAATTCTCTTCAAAAGAAACCATGAATAAAATGAAACTCAATCCACAGTTTAGGAGAAAATATTGGCAATACATATGCCTGACAAAGTACTTTTCTCCAGAATATATAAAGAACACTTACAATTCTGCATTAAGAAAACAAATGAAAAAAATAGGCAAAAGTTTTGAACAGACAATTCACAAGAGATGATATAAAAATGGCCAATAAGCTCATAAAAATGCTCAACATGATTAGTCATTAGGGAAGTGCAAATTAAAATCACAGTGAAGTATCATTAGATGGGTTAAAACGAAAAACCTTACAACATCAAATGTTGGTGGGGATGTAGAACTCTGACGTATTCTTGATGGGAGTGTCAAATGACACACCCTCTCTGGAGAACCAGTCTGTTGGGTAGTTTCTTACAGAGTTACACATACTATTTCACATGGCAGTTCCACTCCCATGGCATTTATCAAAAATAAATAAATAAAAATATGTTTCCTCACAAAGACTTATATAAAAAATATTTGTAGCAGCTTTGTTTATGATAGACAAAACCTGAAGACAGCTCAAAGCTCATCAATGGGAATGGATAAACAAATTTTGGTATAGCTCTACAATAGAATATTACTCAGCAATAAAAAGAAATGACATACTGATAAATGCAATACCATAGCTGAATGTCAAAAACTCATGCGAAGTGGAAGAAGCCAGCCACAAAAGACTATGTATTATAAGGTTTCCATATACTAAATGATTCCATGCTGTGTTCAAGAATGCTCAATATCATTACATAATAATTCTCCCCAAGTTCAAAGGAGTTTCAACCAAAACCCCAGCAGAATATGTTATGGAATTTGACAATCTGATCTTGAAACTCATACAAAAGAGTAGGAAAGTTCATTCAGTTATTGCAAGGCTGTTGTAATTCAAACAGAATGGAACAGAATCTAGCCCCCCCCCAAAAAAATTTATGTACATATGAGAACACTAAGAGATAACACTAAAAATTAATGGAGAAATAATGAATTAATTGATAAATTGACAGAGCTAACACTAAAAATTAATGGAGAAATAATGAATTAATTGATAAATTGTTCTAGAACAATGGGCTCTCTATATGGAAAAATATATAAAATTAGACTCTACTTAACACGTATACTTACGTGCATACATACATACACACACAATCTAGATGGATTAACGATTTAAATGTAAAAAAGAAAAATTAAAAAACTTTTAGAACAAAGTTTAAGAAAATGTTTTTATAACATCAAAGTTGGAAATGACTGGGTAAGTTGTACAAACCCTAAAGGAAAAGAATAATAAGAATGACTATATTAAAATTAAATTTTCTCTACCGCAAAAGATATCACAAGAAAAAATTTAAGGACAATGTGTCCAGAACTTAGAGCATGACAATTCCTGGAAAAAGTACAAGGGAAATAAGCCATATTTCCTCCCAAATTCTTATCTCCTTTTCAGAACATCTTTCTGAATTTCACATGGAATAATGAAAAGGGTCACTTCAGTCAGAATATTTTCAGTTTTTATACACATCTAGTGATTGGGTTGTAATTTGTCCCTTCTCTGACTTTCACCTCCTTCCATCTTCTTATCATCTGCTGCCTTCCTTTTTCTTCCTAGTCTAAATGATTTCCTTATTTCTACTTTAGTCCTCCCTGTCTGATTCATAGCTAAAACAAAATGCCCTGTTTTGGTAAACTATATTTAGTCTCAATGAAGGAAGTTATTTCAAAGAATTTTCACATTAAACAGCTTCTCTGCATAGACAGCAGTGTCATGACTCTGAAAATAACCATACCTTCATCTCTTACCTGCACAAAGAGTTCGACATCTTCTTGAGTCATATTAGAACGATTTTTCAGAAAATCGATTTTCGTATTAACTGCCAGTTGTCGCCTCTGTACCTCAAAGTCTTTCTCCAAGGCTCGAAATATCATTGCCCCAAGAGAAAGGTATGATATATAGGCAAGCAATAGTATGCCTTTCCGGATTTTGGTGTTTGTCTCCTCTTTATAGAGTGGAATGAGGGTCAGATAATTCAAATCACTTTCATGCAAAATTTAATGTCCTCTTAAAGGCAACCCAACACAACAAAGCAAAACGAAATTCCCAGATATGGAATGTGAACTCTCTCTTATTTATTAACCTATGTTTAAACAACTATACAAAAGCGACCAATTCCTAAATAGTCATGGAAGCAGAAATTTAACTCTACTTTGCTCCTGACTATAAGCTTCCTTATTTTTAAAAAATGACGAATTGTGCTGTTTTGTGAAATAGGGAAATATTGCAGGGTCAAAGTTAGCCAAATGACTCAGTTACTCACTCAGTTTCCTTAGAGGAAATTTCATTATGGAGTTAACGCTTTAGAGTACGTCCAGTGACTATTTTTCAGAGTATGATGTTAGTGCTGTAACTGTCTGATAAAATGGATTGAGACCATTCACACCATACCAGCTACTAGTGGTATGAACTCAGGCCAGTTATGTATTCTTGCCATGTTTCAAATGCTTCATCTGTGAAATGGAGCTAACGATAGCTACTTAATAGGGTTATTATAAAACAGTAAATGAGTTAATAGATTTACATCCTTAGAATGAGGTCTAGCAAATAGGAAACGCCCAACAAATCTTGCTGGTAGTCAAGGAAATGGTAGTGTTTGTAGCAGCAGGAGTGATGGCAGCAGTAGTGTTAGCAGGAGGAGGAGGAGGAGCTACTCTGCCTCCCCATTCCTCTGCCCCCCATTCCTCTGCCTCTCCACCCTGCAAGCATGAGGCAGAAAGGAGCAGCATAATTGCTGGCAAGATAAAGGAGACTCTTGTCTTGAGGAGGCCAGATTCTAATACTCAGAAAGGTGAAACCTCTGTGTGTGACAATGACATTGTGTGAAGTAGCAGCTCTGTCCACTCAACTCTGGCTCCTCACAGCCTCTCCCACTCTAGAGAACAGGGCGAATCTCAGGAGCGCTGACCCTCATCACTTGGGTGAACTTTCCTTCCCAGTAGGATTTTTAAAGTGAAAGTACATGGTTATATGTTTTGTATGTGATATTCAAAACTGTAAGAAATAGTTACAAGAACAAGCACATTTTAAAACTAATATGCTTAAAATAACCAAAATGCAGCCTAATAAAATATTTTACAATTAAATGTTATCCAGTGTCAAATAGTAAATTTAATCTTACTACATGTAAATAATTCAGAATAACAATAAAACAGTGCAGTAGGCAGCCATTTTACTTTCAGTTTCTACCAAAATAATAATACACTTTTATTATCTTCCATCCCATGTTTAAACTAACAATAAATACTGTGACTAAAATGAAGACATCTGAGTTAAACCTCCAGAGAGTCTTCCTTAGGTCTCCCTGGCTTCAATAAAACACTGTGACTAGGGAGCAATCAAATCATTATATACACACCCAAAACTAATACAATGTTTTATGTCAATTATATCTCAATTAAAAAAGAAAAAAAATACTTTCAGGGACCACTAGTTAGTAGAGGAATCAAAACAAATGCCTCTGATTTGGCCACATTTTGCAAGAGTGCTTTCATTGATTTTTCGGGGTAAAACACTACACTGGGAAGATTTGAAACTTTTCATGAACACTATCACATTTGGGGGTGTATTCTCCAGTAGTCAACCACCAAGCCAAGACTGCTCCCCACCATCCCTGTCACCAAAGACCAGGCCCCCACTCTAGTGAAGCCACTTCGAAGTAATCCTACCGCTAGATTGAAGGTTTTGCAGTTCAAAACTACGGGTTAGTTGGCCGATAAAGGACATTTTGAGTCTGTCTAAATGATCTCACCGTCACTGCACAGTTCCACCTGGAACCTTGGGGGTGGCTAGTTCTACACACAGTCACTCACCCATTATGACCACATCCCTCCAATTGGCTGTTGCCCAGCTCCTTCAGCCTGTGATTCGCAGTCATTCTGCACCCAAATCCCTCTAATCTAATACATTTTTGCTGTGATCTCATTCAGCGCAACCCACCCTACTCTGTCAGCCGTTCGCTGACCCCCTTCCTGGCAGTGATGTGACTCTCACCCTGTGGTCGGGGAACCTCTCTGTATTTGTCCCTTCCAACTACTTGCTGCGTCAGTTCTTGTCCCTTCAGACTCCTGCTCGGAGCTATGTCAGGCCTCAGCGCCTTAGCCGTGTTCTTCCCATCCTTCTTCACCAGCGGCAATGCTCCTCGGCCTTCTAGACTTGGGTGCCTACACCATCCGTGAAACCCTCTCGGATCCTCTCCAATCAGAAATAAGGTTCTCTGCTGTTAACCCAATTATAGCATTTGCCTGTAATATTTGGTCATAATCCCCCAGAAAAGGTATAGATAGACTCGACCTTATTCCAGTTGTTATACCTCCTTTGAACACCTGACAGGGCTTTACCTCCTCAATAAATGCTTCTTGGATGCAATTGAATAATTTCCATATAACCGGTACTATTAACAAGCTTTATATTTTCTCTTCTAGATTATAATATCCAGAGACAATACAAACAATTACAGAAATCATAGTCTTCAGAGTTTGGCAGCACTGGGTTTCAGTTCTGGCTCAGTCACTGTCTAGTCTGCAACCTTGGGTAGCTGACTTCTCTGAATCTCTGTTTTCTTATCTGTAATGTAGCTTGCACCATCCCTTCATATTGTTATCATTTTGGATTTGAGTTCCTGTGTAGACTGCCTGACACAAGATAAATTCTCAATAAATAACTTTTATGACTAGGTTTAATAATTGTCTTTAGGCAGAAAGAATCTTCATGGGACATTTGATGGTGCCATGCTAATATCTAGAGTTTACTTTCTTTTAAATGTTTGTTGAGTGAATGGAAACTGTGGTAATGAACACACTTGGAGCTGGAGTCTTGGCCAGAAGTTCTTGGAAATCAGTCTGTGAGAAATATGAATGGGTCATTTTCTCTTCCCCTGAATCTCAAGGAAACAAATAGAATTCTTTCTCCACTAATTTATCCTTGGCTGCTATGAACTAGGAATGAGACAGCTATTTTGAGTGTATGAACCAAGAGTGTGGCCCCCAAATACTCAGGGAAACGTTGGAGCTGTCCCAGGTTCCAGGCTTTTGTGAACAGGAGTGACTGTAAACTTGGACCAACACCCGTGGCTGTCCCAGACGATGTAGCCGGAGGTTACAGTGCCCTGTATTCAAACACGTGTGCTGGTGCCAGGTCACCCTGGCGGAGCGAAGCAGCGGGGGCTTTTTGAATGAGCAGCGTTGCCTGTGTTGTAACGCTAGGACACACTGAAGGGCAGCGTGAGCCAGCCCGTGGCAGATAGAAGCTCCCGGATGCTTTGTGTGCTAAGCAACACATTGGAACTCTGGGAAAGAAAATAACAAGGTTATGCCTTTTCCTTCAAAATAGTAACAAGAAGAGGCGGAGGAGGAAGCGGGGTGGGAGGAAGAAGGAGAAGGAGGAAGAAGGAGAAGGAGGAGGAGGAGGAGGAGGAGGAGGAGAAGAAAAAGCTTTGCTGAGTGCTCACTGTGTGCTGGGTACTGTTCTAAACACTCATGTTAGAACCTCTGAATCATCACAGCACCCTATAAAGTAATTAATTTTAATCCCTCTGTTTTACAGATGAAGAACTGAAGCCTAGATAAATTAAGAAATTTGTCCAAAATCACACGGCTATTGTGACCTGAATAAGCTGAGATTCAAACTAATATCTCAAAAGCCCCAAACTTACATGTGCCCTTCACTCCTATTCATTCATTTATTAAATAAATACTAGCTGAGCACCTATTTATTATATGTTAATAAGAGTTCTGGCACTGAGGATACAACAGTGGACAAAATAGACAAAAATTCCTGCTCTCATGGAGCATACATCCTAGTGGGGGATTCAAATAATCAACAAAGGAAAGGGTAGGACCTATGGCATGTCAGGCGATGAAGCGTGCCCTGGAGGAGAGCAGAACCAGGAAGGGAGGTGGAGGTGCGAGGCTGGGGACTGCCATTCTACATGGGGGATTAGGGAATACCTCACTGACAAGATAAATTTGGTCAAAGACCTAAAGGATTAAGGAGGGAGCTATGGGAATCCGGGGATAAGCTTTCCAGGCAGTGGCAGTGGTAAATTCAAGGGCCCAGAAGCTGGAATATTTTTAACTTGTTTTAACACGTGTAAGGAACAAGGAAGCCAGAGTAGCTGGAGCAGATTTAATGGGGGAAGATAGGGTACTACTAAAATTTGGGGTGCGGTTGCAAAGGAGAGACACATGGATGCTGTGATCAAAAGCATCACTTGGTGCATATAGGATATGTGGAGAAAATTCACAAGAGAAATAAATGCACGAGAACATCTGTGGTTTACCTCCAAGAAGTTGAGCAGGGGTGGGGAGAAAGGATAGGATAGAGCTTACACTTTTCATGTAATACACTTCTCTACTTATCATTTTTATGCCAAGCATGTATTTCAATTTTAAAATTTAATTAAATAAAGGAATGAATATTCATATAAAGTGCCTGAGTACATGCACAAGAATGTTTATTGCTTCACTGTTTATAAAAAGAGTCAGTTGGGAGCTGCTTTTTAATACCAGACTACCCATACAAGGAAATATAAAGATAATGATAAAGTAGATCTACATATTGACTTGGAGAAAGGTCTATGATCTAGGGCTCAAACACTGGAGTATGAAGTTTATGTTACGGATGTAATTGAATAAATGTGCCCATTTGTTTATATGTCAATGTACATACAAAATTCCTCAAAAAAGTTATTTATACAGTAATAGCAAGAAACAATGGAAACTATCTGTTTATAATTATGGAATCTGATAAAAAAATTATGCAGCATTCAAATGCTGAACTATTAAACAATCGTTTAAAATCACTGCATAGGTCTATATTTAGCATGAAAATACATGCAATGTATATTTTAAATTGATAAAAAGCAGGTTTTAAAATTGCAGGTGTGGAATAATTCCATCTTTTATGAAAGATACCGGAATGTAAGGTCCATGAAGGGAGGGACTTATTTTTTCAGGGCAATGTTCCCTACACCTAGTTCCTAGGGCGTGGCCAGCACACGATAGACACCTGTTGAATGTTAAAACAATGAATAAAAGTGCACATCCACACACAAAAACATAAAACCCAAAGGACCAATCACAATATGTTCATGGAATTTATTTTCAGGTAATAACATTGAAATGGTTTTTCTTTTTCTTCATACTTATCTGTATTTCCTAACTTTTAAAATGAACATATACCAGGTAACAAAAATATTACTTTCACTTAATGTTTGTTTAAAGAGTTATAAGTTTCAACATATTTCAAGGCTAAGAGTTGAGAAAATGTACATTGTCAAGAGTAGCTATAATTCATCACTACCTGGCTCAAGACTCCAACAGCCAGCCGGATGCTCTCAGAAGGACCATCGCTTTTTTTGTGTGTGTGTGTGTGTGTGAGGAAGATCAGCCCTGAGCTAACATCCATGCTAATCCTCCTCTTTTTGCTGAGGAAGACCGGCTCTGAGCTAACATCTATTGCCAATCCTCCTCCTTTTTTTTCCCCCCCAAAGCCCCAGTAGATAGTTGTATGTCATAGCTGCACATCCTTCTAGTTGCTGCATGTGGGACGTGGCCTCAGCATGGCTGGAGAAGCGGTGCGTTGGTGCGCGCCCAGAATCCGAACCTGGGCCGCCAGTAGCGGAGCAAGCACACTTAACCACTAAGCCACGAGGCCGGCGCAGGACCATTGGCTTTTACTGGGTGGAAATGGAGCTCTTGCAAGTGGCTGAGAGGGAGACTGAACAAACAACAGCTAAAAACAAAGCCAAGTTTCTAAGCCTACAGAGTTTACAGGACCTGCTGGATCCTAGAAGGGTCTCAGGGAGCAGAGTCCTAGTTACGGGGGACTTTGACTGGTACCCTTGCTCTTGATTTATTTGTAGATGCTGCGCCTGCAAACTGGGTAGCTGCCCTTTGTGGACCAACCAGTTAGGACTCCCCTGGTGTGGGGGTGATTTACACAGGATTCAGTCAATTATGTCTTTTCTCTTGAAAAATGATGCCTTCATTACAATAGCAAGAACAAAATGTGGACTTGATCTGCCTGAGCAGGAATAAGGCAGAGGCTTGTGAGATCTCCACTGGGGCGGGAAGGAAGCACAGTGGGGGCTGGGCCCGTTAGTTGGCAGCTTCTTTACAGAAGGTTAAAAAAATTAGAAGTCTGGTGATACCTGCCTCCAGCATGAGGCTATAGAGACACCTTTCTTACATTTCAGAATTACGTAAGAAACTTAAGGTGTTTGCTGGCCCCTGTGACTACCACAACTCCAAGAGCTGTAACAGAAAGTCATGTAAACCCCACGCTTTCTGGAGCTGTGGCTTCTGTTGTTTTTTACCCTGTTTCAGGTGCGGGCATTTAATTGAATTTAATTTGTGATATCACTATATTCGATCTTTTTGTTCTTCTATTATTTCCTTTTACTCTTTACTCATGTGCCTGCTGGTATTGTTTTATCCTGTTTATGTTCTTCCTCTATCTTCTTGCTTTTATTGCCTTATTTACCTAGTATATTTATTCTTTACTTTACATGATCTTATTTAAAAAAATATTTTATCTCACCACATCATCTTAATATATCCTCTTAGATAATTTTATCCCTCTACTTTATAAAAATGTAATCACCACATTGCCTTTCGCCAGCATGATAATAGTCACATTTCTTTTAAATCTTCTCGTTAAACTATTTGAATCCCACCCGGGCCTTCCCTCCTGCGATGCCCAGAACTGTTGGAATGCTTTGTCATCCAGGAGATTGCCCCTGACACTCACCCTGACTGATTGCTACATTCATGCAGAATGCTCCACCCAAAATCTGGCTGAGGCTCCCGTTTTATAAGGTTACAATTCTTTGAATACACAGCTATGTCACCCAAAGGACCAGGTCAAGTTCTACTATTTACTACATCACCCAGAAGAACTTGCGCAGACAATGATTGTTGCCTACCCAGTGGGCATTCCCTTTTCCCTACTCTCTTGCTGGTATGCAATCCTAATCAACGGGGACTAATGGAAAGTATATCCATAATAAGGAGAAATGCACGGGGGAAACAACTTTTCATATATGTTCAACGTGGTCATGTCTACATGTGATGCCTGGAACTACTGCAGCTATCAGGAGACAATGAGGTGAGATACTGGAAACAAACTGATGATGGTAAGGGGAAAGATGGGAAAATACTTGGGTTCATCATGGCAGATTAGATTGCTGAATCAAACCTGGAAGTACTTTGCTTCTAGACTTCTTAGGGGAGATGATAAATATCCTTATTACTTAAGCCAATTTTAGTTGGGTATTGTGCCACTCATAGCCAAAAGCATCCTAACTGGGACACACTGTCTCTATGTGAAGGTCCACAACTGTAGGAGTCACCCCACTGACCTCATCTCTTTTCTACCCTCATGATGATTTCCTTTTACAGATTTCAATTGCATTTCACCGCTACTTAAATAAAGCCACCGTAATTCTCACCGACAAGTTTCAGTAACTATGAATCACTGATAGAAGGAATCAGATTCTTGTTCCCCACCTACCACCAAATGTTCAAGCTGCTTATGGAAATTTGCCTACAAATTCCTAAGCAACTGTCAAGGTCATCATATCAAAGTTTCTTACAGAATAAAAATGTACATTCTTTCTCACTGTATATCTGCTATATAATAACTTTCTTCATAATTATAGAAAAAGTTTGTTCATATAAGGAACTGGAAAATGCCAGAAGAAAAAGAGAAGGAAATTTCAATCTATCATGTAGAACTATGTTCAGCTAACATTTCAGCACATTTCTTTTGAAGTTTATACAATTGAAGTCATACTGCAGATATAATTTTATATCCTGGCTTATTCATTTAATATATTGTTTTTAATCTGGCATTACTATTCTTCAAAAGCATAATGTTTAAAGGTTGAAAATATCCTATCATGAAGATGTACCAAAATGTACTTAATCATTCCATTATATAGAAAGAAGCTATATAATATAATATTAAATCTATGGGTTCTGGAGTAAAATTCCCAACTCTACTTTTTATTAGATGTGTGACATTGGGCGAGTTGCTTAACCTCTTGGAGACTTGGTTTCATCATATGTAATATGGGTATAATAATAACATGTACCACCTAGGCTTGTTGTGAGAAATAAATCGTATGAGAGCTTAACACAGGATCTGGAACAAAGTTAATACTTAATAAAGGTTTATTATTATGAAATTTTGGGGTTATTTTCCATTTTCTCTAATATAAGTAAAACATTTGTGTCTTTTTTTTTCCTTTTCCTTTTTTCTTCCCAACGCCCCAGTAGATAGTTGTATGTCATAGTTGTACATCCTTCTAGTCGCATCTATGTGGGACGCCGCCTCAGCATGGCTTGATGAGTGGTGCGTAGGTCTGGGCCCAGGATCTGAACCAGTGAACCCAGGGCCTCCAAAGCAGAGCATGTGAACTTAACCACTACGCCACCAGGCCGACCCCAAAACGTTCATGTGTTGAAACATCATTGAACATAAGTCACTTTTTGCATCCCTCATTATTTTCTGGAATCATTTCCTAGAAAGGGAATTCCTGGTTAATGTCTATTTGGTTTTGACACTTTATTAGAATTTTATAATACTAAAAAAGCAGGAAATTCAGGCCTCAAGAGGCCATAGTAAAAAGAATACATTCTCTGAACAAAGTAAGTATTTTTCCATTTTAGTTAGTTTTCCAGTCACCCTCCCAACATTATAGGGTAGATTCACCCATTTCTTCCAAAGTTGGGCTTCCTGCCCTTAAATCGAAGTAATCCAGTCTGTTCACAGGTCAAAATTAGCTCCTAACATAACAACAGGTCTATTCTGGGGGTCACTCTGATGACCTACTAGAATGGTGTTTTCTTTTTCAGTTATGGATTCTCAGTTTTGAAGAGAAATGTGATTTAAACAAAAATCTATGCTCTTTTTTGCATACAATTTTTGAAAACACGCTCCTTACCAGGAGTGGATGAGGGAGTCCTTTCTGGAGGAGCCTCTTTGCAGCCCCCAGGCATAATTTTAATTTAGTACGTAGTTTAATTAACTACCTAATTAGACAATTATATACTTTCATCAACCCATTGTGAATTTCCTCAGATACACTGTCCTTCATCTTGTTCTGATTGATGATATTAGTATAACTTTAGCTGCCTGCACGCCACCACCTCAAAGAAAGGTCACAGTGTCTGTCCTGAATTCTTAGTTACTAGTTCTAGAATTCTCTCTCCACCATGGCAGACAAAGGAAATAACGGAATGAGGAATGCATCTTCTGTTTTTTCCCTACTCAGAAAATCCTTTCACCAGACCCACTTCTCCTACTTAATTCTTTGAATCTTTAAATTGAATATAAAGTTATTTTGGATTAAATTACGTAAGAGTCATTAAGAAATATTCCACTGACTCCTACCAGTTTTAAGTCTGGATCTGTGACAGAATTATATCTTTAAAAACTTGCGCTTCATGAAGGGATGCTCGGGAAAGTACATCTGTGATGCTCTTGCTGCCCTCCTGTGGCTGTCTTGGATCCTAACAACCTGTACAGCCTTTCGCCCAGCTGCCTGGTCTCACCCTTTGTCATCTCCGCTCTCGGCCGTTTAGCCTCCTCCTTACTCTCATCTACGCTATCTGAGGAATTCAGCCCCTCAGTGACTCATCCAGATTCATGGCTCCATCTTGACCCCAAGACCGCAGCGTTATCCTCTTCTAGACTCTCTCTGTCTCCCTTCCGGTGCTGGTCCTCCCATGTGTGACTAAACACTCTCTTCCTCTTTGATGGGGAATGTACATTCTTAGTAATGGTGCATTCAGTTAAGTGATAGTTTGTTTAAAAAGGATATTCTCAATCCCTGCTTATCATGTGGGCCTTCCCCAGCCAGATGATCAGGCTGGGCATATCTGTTAGCAAAGCCTGGCCTGTTCAGGGAGCATTGTATAAGCATTTCTGGGTCTACCTGGTCCAGGGGGGCCTTTCCCCTATGTTTCTGTCTCTCCTCACCACCCAGTCAAATATGCCTTTTCCTGGTTCAGAGAGCCTCACAAAGATTTTATCTCTAATCTAAGGAAGACTTCTAATTCAGAGTTATTTGCCAAAATGAAATGCCTGACGCACTTTATGGGAAATTAATCATTTAGCTTTTCCTGGCACTTTCTCAAGTTTTTGGAAATGATTTCCTCTCCTCTCCTGATGGAAGCAGCCTTTTAAAATTAAAATATAAAAATATTTACGAGTGAAGACGCCAAATTTCATTAAAAGATAAAAACAGTATTAAAAAAATGGGCTAGTAAATGGGATAAGACCAAGATCTAGGGTTAGGAACTAAGAGTTACCTACTCATTGTCTCTTAGCTAAACACACAGGTTCTAAAAATGTAGGTAAACAGTGCCAGGTACTCGGTATAGGACACTGTACCAGTGATTCAGCTATTTCAATCATCTTTAAAACAGAGGTAATAATATATACTCTTCGGGATTGTTATGACAAACAGATGTAATATCTCACAAACTGTAAATAAGATACAAATATAAAGTATTATTATTTACACTCTATCTTTTTTGGGATAAAATGTAAAGGAAAACAACACAAAAACAGCCAACCAACAAAGATGCTCCTCTAACGAATCCTTTATAAAAATTAAACAACCAGGAGCTGATAATTGCTAAAAATAAATTTTATTCTAAAGACAATTTCTCTTATTTACCTATGATAAATATGAGAACATTTGTAGCGAATACAAGTGATGGTTTCTTCCATTAAAGCAAAACCTCTAAGCACAGAAAGACGTTAGGTTGAAATTCATAAAGAATGAAGTTAGATTTTAGGGAGAAAATAGGACAAGGCCTAGTTGGATTCTGTCACAAGTGTCTCTGGTCAGGGCCCAAGTCCAGTTGATGTTAAGGTACAAGACTGACCTGAAGCAGTCAAAATGGTCACCTTACTACAGAAAACACAGCTGAAAATGCAAGAGCATCATCTAGGAATTAAGGAACTCCTCTACGCGACTTGGAGAGCACGCTCAGGAAAGACCAGCCCCACGGAGGAGCTGCCTTCCCAGTCCTGTTGCTGCTAGCCTCAATGTGGGCCACCTTGTTTTGTCAGCCTTCATTCTGCACAACTGCTGACTTTGCTCACTTCCTTGGGTCTTAGAAAGTCTAACAGCCATTTGAAGAGTAGAGTCTAGACTGATTTAATTTAAACACTACAGTGATTTTTGGCACACTAGCCTATGCCAGATAATTTTTTAAAAGAAGCAGAATCCCCTTGTAAAACCAATCCCTCCATGGAATTCCAATTTATAAAGAGTTCAAAGGGAAGCTGCTCCAGTTGAAATGGGAGGTGAGGAAGTGTCTGGATCTCTCTGTGAGCCTCCCTCGGCCCTCCCTCCAGTCTTCTGGCTCCCGAAAGTGGCTCCCAAGCCACCTCCCAGGACCTTTAAGATTCTAGGAAACACAGGTTGAAAAAATTGGTATATACCAATCTGACAATTGGTTTTCTAAATAAGAAACTAGGACAAACTCTAAAATAACTGAAGGCATCATGAGAGAAACCAAATCAATCTCTAGAGAGGAGAATGCCTGAGAAGGGGACTTTCTTGAGCCATAGCAGTGTTCTGTATCTTGACAGGGGCATGGGTTATACAGGCGTGTAGGCATTTGTCAAAACTGAACTGTACTCTTATGATCCGTGATCTCACCATATATGCCTCAATAAAATAACTGAAGGCTAGAACCAAGCTAAATCTGGTTGCTCCCCAGATAAATACTAACTCACATTCACTTAACAAAAAAGGTGCCCTGTAACTTCAAGGGGTTTTGTCTATAAAGATCAAGCACATGCTTACAGAGCACCACCTACGTGGGCTAGTTAAGACTATAATTCCAAATCAAGGAACACAGGTCAATGACATCAGCTCAATGGTTGCAACATGCACCATTGTTTAATCTCTAGTCCTGCTTTATCTTTGATGGGGATAAAGAAGGATGTAACTGCCCTTATTAAATTGATTAATGCTTTGCATCCCAATTATGGTGAGGACTAAAACTGTAGCACCCTGAAACCATTTCCGGAAAAACAATTCCATAAAAACAGAGTTTCGGGTCAAAGTGAAGTGCTAATTCTCAAGTGGTACTGAGTTAAGAGCCTCATTCCAAAACAGTGGTTCATATACATTTTGGTTCTTACACACCTTTGTGAATCTGATGAAATATAAAACTTTGCACTCAGATATGTGTGTGAGCACGTGTACACGCACACAATCATACCCCAAATGTTGAATACATTTCAGAAACTTACATTCCCTGAAGACTATCCATGAGTTCTAGGTAAAGAATCTCTTCTCTGAATATTTCCTCAGCTTCAGAAAGTCTCATTTGAGAATAATCACTGTCATGTGGTAGAATAATCATAAAGTTGTCCAGGGGCAATGATTCGATGCTCTATTCCTGAATGGGTTTCTTTTTTAATTGTTGAGAAATTTATTTTCTCCATGTCTATTAAAAGAATATCTAAGATGTATGCAGCATTGTTTGATTTTCAGAGCACTGGCATATAACGCCATATGACTTACCTCGGGGCTTTTACATAATAGACATCTATTGAATTAAATTTTAAATTCATATGCTCTTGCCAACAATTCTAGAAGGTTTCAACCTCATTAGTGGATAGGAAACCTCAAGTACAGAGATATCCAAGATGAGTTGGCTAGTCAGCATAACATTGAAAAAGAGACTCTGAATCTTTGTTCTGGGATCAGCCCCTTTACTTTGGGCTATGTTGCCAACCAAATGTTTTAAATAAATAAATAGCAACAACAATAATAAAATAGTTATCATTTGTTGAGCAGTTCCCAGCATTAAGCTAAGGATTGCTCAAAAACTCCACTCTGAACCATGAATTTGAAACCAGAATTTTAAATGTAGATTTACACTGAATTACGATCTTTAAAAAATAATGTGAACATATTCTTCGTCATCTGGTGATTGTCTTAACACTGAGTGTTGCTACTTCATTTTACTGCTCAAGCTTGCATTTATGCCTGCCATTGTGTTCACGCCATGTGAAAGCCAAATAATTTCCTGGCATCCCACACAAAGAAAGGGTTCTGACAGTTCAAATGGAGAAATGTAATGAGAGATCTGTGTTCACAGAGCGCATAGTAGTTTGAGAAATGTGCTCAGTAAATGCTTGTTGTTGATTGAATACTTAGTTTTGAAAATAACATTTAAGTTTTCTTCTAGAGTACCAATTTAGCAGGAAATGTTATAATAAGTATAAAGAAATTCTGTTTTCACTTCCAGAAATAAACGGATTAAATTCCCATTTAATGCAGACTTCAGTTCCCTAAAATACTAACCTTAATGCTAATCTTTAGTAATTAATTAAAATTGGCATGTAAGAATTTCTTGCTGGCAGAATTTTGATAAATTATAAGGTCTGATGAACCTGAACTATCAAACAAATCCTTGGAGTTTTAAATTTCATTTTGTACAGCATATTTATGCAAGTAAGCCTTTCTGCATTGGAAATAGTGAAGCCAAAATGCTGCAAGTTATAGAACCTGACATGAAGCCTTATCATTTTAATATGAAATTAAACATCAGTGATTTAGTGTCAGGAAACAACATTATCTGTCATGTTAAATGAATACTATTAACTTACACCATGTTTTTATTTGATTCATGTGTTTGTTTTGATTTTTAAATTTATTGTTGAATAAGGCCTGTAAGTGTAAAGAACTTATTTCTAGTTTTAGGTTTATATGCTTGAATAATACTATAATAAAAATTTTAAATCAATATTGGGAGGTCTATGAGTACATATCTCCTTTAAAGGGAATCTACATATTACTCAAGTCTGAGAAACACCAGTCCAGATTAGCATTGATTAATTTATCAGTATTCTTGAAAGACATTTTTGCCACTTAATTATCCAATTTCTCAAGCTTATCTATGAGGGTATCATGACAAAGTTTGTCAAGTATCTTGAGGAAATCATTACATTTTTGGTGACCTTTTAACATTTTGGGTACTTTTTTGGCATTCCCATTGTCTATTCATTTAGTGATGCTATGAAAATAGTAATAAACTTTGGAACAAAGTTTGAGGATCACTTCATTGATCTGGAGACTCGGTGAAAGCCATATGTGTTCCATCGGATCCACTCTGAAGCCCATTCTTCACTGTAGAGAAGACAGAAGCCAAATGAGCCCTAAGAGCTTTGGTATCACATGGTAAGCTTTGGGACAGTAGGGGTGTCTACATTTGGGATAAGAAAGAGCTATAAGGGACAGAGAAGATCCCAACACTGGGGTGCAATTTCCGTCTCTCTCTCTCTCTCCTTCTCTTTTTGAGAGAAGGAGTGATGTTGCCTCTGCGGTAGCCCAGTATCTGCATGCACCTCAATCACTAACTGCAAGTGGCCATGGCATCCTGCTTCATTTTGGAAAGCGGTCACACCTGCCCATTATAGGTCCTGAGATGGGATTCTACTGCAGGTTCAGACTCCCATCCCTGCCAGTCACTGGATACAGACCACATGGTCATGAAATCTCACCTGTTTTCTGGTCTCCTTTGAGGCTATAGGTCCCCATCTAAGCCCATCACCCATGGCTGCATATTCTAACTGACCCATTGACCCTAATTCTGCCCAGCTCTAATCCCAGTCTGTGCCCCTCTGTGGCTACTCTAAACCTTAGACCTAATCTCTACCAGCTGTAAGGCCTGTGAGGGCAAGAACCTGTTTCCTTTGTTCATCTTTCTGTTTTAAGCATCTAGCTTGGTACCCAGCATATAACTGGCTTTTGATAAATAGTTATTAAACGAATGGATGAGTAAGTGAATGCAAGCCTTGAAATATGCTCTAACCTGCCAATTAAACAGAGACCTGAAGCATTTTCTCCTGCTTCTAAAACAAAAACAATATATTTTTTTTTTTTGCTGAGGAAGATTCACCCTGAACTAACATCTGTGCCCATCTTCCTCTATTTTGTATGTGGGTCGCCACCATAGCATGGCTGACAAGTGGTGTAGGACGGTGCCCAGGAACTGAACCTGAGAACCTGGGCTGCCAAAGAGGAACGCACCGAACTTAACCACTATGCCATGGAGCCAGCCCCGAAAATGTTTTTTTTTTTAATCCTAGGTTATATCATTTGTGTGGTCTCCAGAACCAGCAGCACTTTTGTTGTGGTCATTCTAGCTTTTAAAGGACTCAAATAAAAGGCTCTCCTTACACCTTTCTCAATCCTGGAGCAGGGGGAAATGCAATACTCCCAGGGCCTGGAAGTCAGCAGCCCTTCTCGTCCAGGAGGCTAAGGAGAGAGAGTTCCAGCTGTCCAAACAGTGGAGGCAGAGACCTCTCCTTTACCTCAAAAACTGGAGGGAATTTTTCTTTATTCTGCTCAGAAGTCCAGAAGTCCAATGTGAACACAAAATAGGATTTAATAATCAGTTTCTAGGAAGACTTCTATGGTGACAGTAACCGTGCTGTTTGCTCTCATTCTCAGTTTCAACAGAAATACCACTGAATCACACCTGAGCAAAATGTATCCATCTATTCAAGTAATCTTAATTTTGCCTTTGTTTAAAAATGTATCAGTAATATTGCTCATTTTAATTCTCATTCAAATTTCCCAGAATGAAAGACTGTGATTATGATCTGACTCTCAAATTTCTACTAGAAATTCAGATCACTCTTCAGAAATCCAGGAAATTCTCACACCAGAAAGAATTTATTTCTTGCTACAAAAGGCCATACTGTCATTAAATAATGGCATACTTGAGGAGAGGTAGCCTTATTATGAATAGAATGATTAATAACACCTAGCCAACATTTCATCTTAAAATAAAAATTATGTCAAATTTTCAGTATCTCATTATGTGCCATTATGGCAGATTGTATTTTCAAAAAAAGGCCACAGCAATATTCCTGGTCCCACTTGCCACTCCTCCTCGAGCAGTGGAGTCTATTCTCCTCCTCTTGAAATTGAGTTGACCTTGGTGACCTTGGTGACTATCTGCCTAAATGAATAGAATGTGATGGAAGCAACACTACATACTTACTTCCAAGGCAAGGTCATAAGAGTTCCATCTGGCTGTTTCTCTTGGGATGTTCACTCTTGGAATCCAAGGACAACATTGTGAGGAAGCCCAGGCCACGTGAAGAGGCCGTGTGTAGGTGTTCTGGCTAACTGCCTCAGCACAAGTCTCATTGGGCAGCAGCAACACCACCAGACCAATGAGTGAGCAAGTCTGCAGGTAATTCCAGGTCCCATCTTCAAGCCACTCCAGCTAAAGCTGGTGGAGCAGGAATGAGCTATTCCCACCATGCCCTGCCTAAACTGCAGCTCTGTGAGCAAAATAATTATTGTTTTGTGTTGTTTGTTATGCAACACTAGACAACCAGAAGAACAAATACTACGTTATCTCATTCTGTCCTCGTAACCACTGAGAGGTAGGTATGATTAACTCCATATTGCCAATGAATAAACAGGCACTGTGCTGAGCCCTGGAAATATATTAGTGAACAAGACAGACATGGTTCCTGCCTTCACCAAGCTTACAGGCTGGGGTGACAGTGTTCTTTTCCTTTAGGACCATAAACCATAAGCCACTGGAAGTATTATGGACCCTTTATTATACATGTGAGAACAAAGATCATGTCTTTCCCTAGACATTGTCTTCATCATAATATTGTCCAGCAGGAATAAATCAAATCATGTGTTTCTCTTGGCTTCAGATGCAGTGTGTGTGTGTGTGTGTGTGTGTGTGTGAGTTGACTGATCATGTTCTTGCATTAGAATTTTACAAACGGAATCTTAAACTATGATGGTTGCCTTTCTTTTTTTCGTTTGATCCTTTTAAATATTTTTTCTAAACTTTCTTATATGTGTTTACTGAAGGGAAATTAAAAATACAATTAATCTGCCAATGTAGAGGAACAACCTCTATTAAATATTTTAATAAATAGGCTTCCAGACATTTGCTGTGCCTATATATATACACCTCCTTTCATCCCTGCTCTTGCTGCCCCACCCCTAAATTTGGATTGCTGCATCGTGTCCATTCTAGCGTGCTTCCTCTAAGCAGCCACACTCAACGGCACTCCAGGCTCACATCTAAGCGAGCCCCGCTGCACACTTGCCTAACACACTGGGTCCTACACCAGCTAACTCTACCAACATCCTGCATCCTGTCCTGTTTTTCTGGGGATAGGTATTTTCTGATTAATAATGCTGTTAACTTCTCCATCTCACCTCTCAGATTTAATGCATGCTCTTCAATTTTCTAGTTATGGTCTTGGCTCCGACCTACTGCCTCTATCCTTGCAAGGCATGGAAAACCAATGGCGAATAGCCCTACCAGCTTGACCTGATCCTGAGACCCAGTCCACCCAGACAGTGCACCTGCCTAACACATCCCAGCCCTGCAGGGACAATCCATGCATCAAGTTCATTCAACCAACTTTCAGCGCTAAGGGAGAGGGCCAAGTAACACATATTAATCAAGTGGCAGAATATTGCTTAGGGCATACTAGACTAAGCTTGTAATTTTTTGCATTCCACATTGGCACTAGAAGTGAAATGATGGATGCGTAAAATCAATGTGAGTAAAATCAAATTGGCTTTGAAAAGTACAATGAGTCTGGAGAGGACTCCCTTCAAATATTTTTTATATTCTTTCACTTTAGGAAAACAAGATAATTCAACTAAACAGAGTATCTTTAATGTTTTAGGATGCCTCAACCTTTTGGCTCACATATGTATATTCATAATTATCTCAGATATCCAGGGTCATTAACACATTGGCTGTGACTTTGAAGCCTTGGCTATGGAAGTTGTACTTCACCCATTAGCAACATCCCACGTTCTTGAATGGCAACCTCTGAATCCTGGTTGTAGCTGATTGTTGCAATATGGGTTTTATTATATAAGGATGATAAGATGACAGATTGGTCTGGTTCCCACTATCTCAGAATAGCAGCCATAAGTATTTGGAAAATGTGAACATAAAAATATTTAGGGATTTGAAGAGTGTAGGTTATTTGCTGTCTGGAAAAGAAAGAGCAGATTATCACCCAAACAATTTTGATATTGGTTTTCATCTTCCTGTAACAAGCAGACTATAGTTGAAAGAGTCTGTTGCCATTTACCATGAGACTGTGGACTTACTCATATCTCTAGCATCTCTCACTTATTTTTAGCTTTGTGTTTAGTTTGTAACAGTGGAATCTGGGTACCAATATGTTTTCAGCAAATACTGTCCAGATCTGCCAGTGATGTTAGCTGCTTATGGCCATGTAGAGATACAAAGCAGGAAAAGTAATGAAGAAGAAAAGAGCTTTCAATGAGAAAATGTTCAGAAAGGTTTCATAGGTTAGAGTTCAACTTCAATTATGAATTTCAATTTATTGTACCTTTTCCTTTATCTCTTATAGTTTTCACGCCTGAAGAAATGATCCTGGAAAAAAAGTCATTTTGGATTATTTTTTTCATCCCATAGAGGGATATTTTTAGTAGCCAGTGGGCTCATATCTTGCAATCTTCATTTCTAAAAGATAGAATTCTATTTTCAACTACTAAACACTGCTTTGCTCCTAAGAGACAGTCTTCCCTCAGTAGTGAATAGACACCACGCACACCAGATCTTAGCAGATGCTATAGCAAGAATCTGTCCTCAAGAAGCCTGGACAAACTCTGTTTCCCAGGCTAGAATTTCCTGAGCAATTAAATCTGCAGCACTGAATGTAGAAGCTTCCACTTGAGGTCCCCATTCTGCTCATCCCTCATGTGATATTCTGCATTTAAATCAGACCACCCAAATGGAACAGAAATGTGACCAGCAGTCATCAGCATAGTTGAACATACAAAGCCAAAATTGAATAGCCCAAGAGATATTCACTGTTTATATTATCTGCTTCCTCATGGTGTTACATAAGCATAAATAAAAGCACCAAAGAAAGGAACAGAAGGCCAGACTGAACAGCTGGAAAAATGTATGACAAATCTACAGTCCATTCACCTTCTAATTTCATTCCATTTCTTTGCACCAACCAATTCTAGTTCTATAGCACTACACAGGTTTAAGGAAGAAAGTCATTATCATGCTCTGTAACACTAACTCACACTGGGGTGAAATAGGCAGTGAGATCGCAGGAGGTTACAACAGTACAGAACAAAGGGAAGCAATTCAGTATTTTTTTATCTGAATGGTCATTTTAATGTCACTGAGAACAAAAGAGTTCTCTTCCTCTGTCCTTTTCTTACCTCTAACCATCAAGGAAGACTTAGAAATGCAATTGTAATTATGGCTTACATTTCATCATTTCTTGATACTCTGGAGTATATAGAAAATGAAAAGATAATGTTTTACCTTGAAAGACTGAAATGGAAAAACCTGTTCTTGGGATCTCCCTGGAATGTAGTGATTTGTGTGATTGCAATCACAGAGCTAGCTAAAATAGCATGCGAATTCTCCAATGCCTTCCTTCTGTCAAAAGGAACATTTCCATGAAACTACCTTTATAGCCTGGAATGGCTGTCTGCTTTCCAGAAAGAGCTCTAAATGGCTAGTAAGCAACCAGTAACTTTCCCTAAATGTAGAGCAATTAGAACCATTTTCAAAGTTTTGAAAGATTGTTCTAACTTCCCCTTCCTTTGCCAAGGCTGGATGGAATCAAGAAAAGAAGCAGCTTGGAGCTGAGGAAGACTGAAGACGTACACGAGGCAGCACTGTCTGCAAGTGAAATGTGTCTGCTCCTTCAGAGCAGTGTTTGAATTTTTAATTATTATGATTAACTAGGGAAAATGGGATGGCACAACCCCAGAACATCTCCTCCATTTAAAAAACACAAAAACCCTCAGGTACAGAGTTGAACTAACCCCATTTGTCTGTGCAGAACATGTCACAATGCATCTATGCAAGGCCCGTCATTTTTAAATTATTTTTCTCTACTTGATTCCTTAGCTCCACTTCCATTCTCTACACTACAGTCACCTTCTCCAATGTGCTTTATATATTTTTATATGTGTCTATATGTATGAATAGATACTTATAAATACATGTGCGTGTGTGTGTGTGTGTATGTGTATATGTGTTAACTTACAAAATGGCATTGTGGTATAGATATTGTTTTGTTTCTTACTTTTGGGACAGCATTATGCTTTTAAGATCTATCTCTGCTGCTCTGTGTGCATCAAATGCGTGGTTTCTGACTACTGCCTGGTCGTCCATGGTGGGCATTCACTACTTTCTCTGTATCATTCGCCAGGATGGACACTTAGGTGGCCTCAAACTCAACCACAACAAGCAACACTGTGATGAATATACTTGTACAGTCTTCATGATCTGTAAGAGAGTCTCTTTACGGTGTCAGGGGAAGAGGGAGAATCTCCCTCTGCCCTTTTCCTTAAGGTTCTTCTGGCTGGCCAAATAATCAACAAGACAGGTTAGCAGGAGAAAATAATACCAAGTTTAATAACATGTATACATGGGAGAAACTCAGAAATGAGCAATTCGCCCCTCTGTCTAAGCTGCTTGCTTAAGTATTGCAGCTAAAGGCGAGGAACGTGTTGGGGGTGGGTAGTGGCCTGGGACTTCAGAGGGCAGGAGGACAATTCTTTTTGGGGTCATCTATAGATAATGTGGTCAGGGAGAGACAGAGTTTTTTGATAAAAGAGGCTTGGTGCCTTTGCTATTGTAACCTCTATCCTACATTATCTTTATAGCCATCATGATAGAAGATCTGTTCCAGGAAGGAGCCACCATGTCAAATTCTTTAGGCAGTTAGTGGGGGAGGTCAAATGTCCCTCAGAGAAAACAATCAAGGTAAAGAGATATATTTCAGGGTGGCCAAATCTTGATCTCCCACAACGGTATGGATCCAAGAGTAGGACTCAACGGTCATATATGCATACCTAATTTTACTAAGGACTCTAGAACGTACTCTTGATTTTTAGGACAGCCAGGCAGGTTTGCTCTCACACCAACATTACATGGGACTTTTGTCTCCTCACATGCTCATTAACATTTGATAATGTCTTTCTAATTTTTGATAATTTAATGGGCATAAAGTGCTATTTTGATGTTTTAGCAATGTTGACATTTTGGTATATCTTTTTGGGGGGAGGTTGACTAGAGTTTCTTTGTATGAGGGTAATTACATTATATTAGGTAGGAGCATGCTGTTGCTTCAAAGTTTGAGAATGGGGAAGAGAGTGTATACGGATGCTGAGCTGAAGGAGGTACACATCTGGAGACAGATGTGTATGCTCAGCTTAGTCTGTTTTGTCAGCTCTCCCAATGATTCTGTGAACTATACCTACCCTTTAATAAACTCCTTTCTGCTCACAATAGTTAGAGGGGATTCTGTTGCTGACAATTAAGAAGGCTTGTCTATATAGTACTCGATACCATAAGTGGTTGCAAACTCTCAAGGAATAAAATGGGAATCTGGATTGGCTATTCAGATAGGTTAATTTGAAAGCAGTGAAGATCGGTTCCCATTATAGGACACGTTACTGCAGGATTTTATCTGTGGACTTTTATTTTTCCATATACATATTGGAATAGATTTGATGAGAGCCTCAAAAATACTCTTGGAGGGCATTACATAATGATCAAGGGAACAATCCAACAAGAGGATATAACACTTGTAAATATCTACGCACCCAATGTAGGTGCACCTAAATATATAAAGCAATTATTAACAGACATAAAAACAGAAATAGACAGTAACACAATAATAGTAGGGGACTTTAACACTCCACTTACATCAACGGATAGATCATCCAAACAGAAGATCAATCAGGAAACATTGGCCTTAAACGACACACTAGAACAGATGGACCTAGTAGATATATACAGAGCATTCCATCCAAAAACGGAAGAATACACGTTCTTTTCAAAGGCACATGGAACATTCTCAAGGATTGATCACATATTAGGCCACAAAACAAGTCTCCATAAATTTAAGAAGATTGAAATAATACCAGGCATCTTTTCTGACCACAACGGTATGAAACTAGAAATCAACTATAGGAAGAAAATCAGAAAAGCCACAAATACATGGAGATTAAACAAAATGCTACTGAACAACGACTGGGTTAACGAAGAAATCAAAGAAGAAATCAAAAAATACCTGGAGACAAATGAAAATGAAAATACGACATGCCAGGATTTATGGGATACAGCAAAAGCAGTTCTAAGAGGGAAGTTTATAGCGATACAGGCCTATCTCAACAAACAAGAAAAATCTCAAATAAACAATCTAACAATGCACCTGAAGGAACTGGAAAAAGAAGAACAAACCAAGCCCAAAATCAGTAGAAGAAGGGAAATAATAAAAATCAGAGCAGAAATAAATGAAATAGAGACCAAAAAAACAATAGAAAAAATTAATAAAACCAAGAGCTGGTTCTTTGAAAAGATCAACAAAATTGACAAACCTTTAGCTAGACTCACCAAGAAAAAAAGAGAGAAGGCACAAATAAGTAAAATCAGAAATGAAAGAGGAGAGGTTACAACAGACACCTCAGAAATACAAAAGATTATAAGAGAATACTATGAAAAGCTATATGCCAACCAATTCGACAATCTGGAAGAAATGGATAAATTCTTAGAATCATACAACCTTCCAAAACTGGATCAAGAAGAAGTAGAGAATTTGAATGGACCAATCACCAGTAAGGAGATTGAAACAGTAATCAAAAACCTCCCCAAAAATAAAAGTCCAGGACCAGACGGCTTCCCTGCTGAATTCTACCAAACATTCAAAGAAGACTTAATACCTATCCTTCTCAAACTCTTCCAAAAAATTGAGGAGGGGGGGATGCTCCCTAACTCATTCTACGAAGCTGACAATTCCCTGATACCAAAACCAGACAAGGACAACACAAAAAAGAAAATTACAGGCCAATATCACCGATGAACATCGATGCAAAAATCCTCAATAAAATACTAGCAAATCGCATACAACAATACCTTAAAAAGATTATACACCATGATCAAGTGGGATTTATTCCAGGGATGCAGGGATGGTTTAACATTCGCAAATCAATCAATGTAATACACCACATTAATAAAATGAAGAATAAAAATCACATGATCATCTCAATAGATGTAGAGAAAGCATTTGACAAGATCCAGCATCCATTTATGATAAAAACTCTGAATAAAATGGGTATAGAAGGAAAGTACCTCAACATAATAAAGACCATATATGAGAAACCCACAGCTAATATCATCCTCAATGGTGAAAAACTGAAAGCCATCCCTCTAAGAACAGGAACCAGACAAGGATGCCCACTGTCACCACTCCTATTTAACATAGTACTGGAAGTCCTAGCCAAAGCAATCAGGCAAGAGAAAGAAATAAAAGGGATCCAAATTGGAAAGGAAGAAGTGAAACTGTCACTATTTGCAGATGACATGATTTTATATATAGAAAACCCTAAAGAATCCACCAGAAAACTTTTAGAAGTAATAAACGAATATGGTAAAGTTGCAGGATACAAAATCAACATACAAAAATCAGTTGCATTTCTGTACACTAACAACGAAGTAGCAGAAAGAGAAATTAAGAATACCATCCCATTTACAATTGCAACAAAAAGGATAAAATACCTAGGAATAAACTTAACCAAGGAGGTGAAAGACCTGTACACCGAAAATTATAAAACATTTCTGAAAGAAATTGAAGAAGACACAAAGAAATGGAAAGATATTCCGTGCTCTTGGATTGGAAGAATTAACATAGTTAAGATGTCCATACTTCCTAAAGCCATCTATAGATTCAATGCAATCCCTATCAAAGTTCCAACAACATTTTTCACAGAAATAGAACAAAGAATCCTAAAATTTATATGCAACAACAAAAGACCCCGAATAGCTAAAGGAATCCTGAGAAAAAAGAACAAAGCTGGAGGTATCACACTCCCTGATTTCAAAATATACTACAAAGCTGTAGTAACCAAAACAGCATGGTACTGGCACAAAAACAGACACACAGATCAATGGAATAGAATCGAAAGCCCAGAAATAAACCCACACATCTATGGACAGCTAATCTTTGACAAAGGAGCCAAGAACATACAATGGGGAAAAGAAAGTCACTTCAACAAATGGTGTTGGGAAAACTGGATAGCCATATGCAAAAAAATGAAAGTAGACCCTTACCTTACACCATACACAAAAATTAACTCCAAATGGATTAAAGACTTGAATGTAAGACCTGAAACTGTGAAACTTCTAGAAGAAAACATAGGCAGTACGCTCTTCGATATCAGTCTTAGCAACATATTTTCAAGCACCATGTCTGACCGGGCAAGAGAAACAATAGAAAAAATAAACAAATGGGACTACATCAAACTAAAAAGCTTATGCACAGCAAAGGAAACCATCAACAAAACGAAAAGACAACCTAACAATTGGGAGAAGATATTTGCAAACCATACTTCTGATAAGGGCTTAATCTCCAAAATATATAAAGAACTCATGCATCTTACCAACAAAAAAACTACCAACCCAATTAAAAAATGGGCAAAGGACCTGAACAGACATTTCTCCAAAGAAGATATACAGATGGCCAACAAACACATGAAAAGATGTTCAAAATCATTAACTATCAGGGAAATGCAAATCAAAACTACAATGAGATATCACCTCACGCCCGTCAGAATGGCTATAATTAACAAGATAGGAAACAACATGTGTTGGAGAGGATGTGGAGAGAAGGGAACTCTCATACACTGCTGGTGGGAGTGCAAACTGGTGCAGCCACTATGGAAAACAGTATGGAGATTCCTCAAAAAATCAAGGATAGAACTACCATATGATCCAGCCATCCCACTGCTGGGTATTTATCCAAAGAACTTGAAAACACCAATTTGTACAGGTACATGCACCCATGTGTTCATTGCAGCGTTATTCACAATAGCCAAGACTTGGAAGCAACCTAAGTGCCCATCAAGGGGCGAATGGATAAAGAAGCTGTGGTATATATACACAGTGGAATACTACTCAGCCATAAGAAACGATGAAATCCAGCCATTTGTGACAACATGGATGGACATTGAGGGTATAATGCAAAGTGAAATAAGTCAGAGGGAGAAGGTCAAATGCCACATGATTTCCTTCATTAAGTAGTAGATAATAACAACAATAAACAAACACATAGGGACAGAGATTGGATTGGTGGTTACCAGAGGGGATGGGGGGAGGGAGGAGGATGAAAGGGATAATTCGGTACATGTGTGTGGTGATGGGTTGTAATTAGTATTTGGGTGGTGAACATGATGTAATCTATGCAGAAATAGAAGTACAATGATGTACACCTGAAATTTTTACAATGTTATAAACCAATGTTACTGCAATAAACAAAAAATAAAAAAAATAAATAAAAAAATAAAAAAAATAAAATATATGTACCAAAAAAAAAAAAGAGGAGGATCAGCATGGATGTTAGCTCAGGGCTGATCTTACCAAAATAAATAAATAAATAAATAAATACCTTAAAAAAAAAAAAAGAATTGAGGGGCCGCCCCGTGGGGTAGTGGTTAAGTGTGTGTGCTCTGCTTCGGTGGCCCAGGGTTCGCAGGTTCAGATCCAAGGCACACACCACCGCACTGCTTGTCAGGCCATGCTGTGGCGGCATCCAATATAAAGTAGAGGAAGATGGGCATGGATCTTAGCCCAGGGCCAGTCTTCCTCAGCAAAAAGAGGAGGACTGGCAATGGATGTTAGCTCAGGGCTAATCTTCCTTGGGAAAAAAAAAAAAAAAGAATTGAGGCTTCCAGAAGCTGAAGGGAGCTGCTCACGTAGCCAGTGAATCATAGAGCTGGGCTTTCAACCTTAGCAGTTTGAGTCCAAAAGCCAAGCTCCAAATGGCTTAAAAATGGTTTGCTATTTAAAAAGAATTAAAAGTATAGGCACTTAATCAAAAGCAGCCAGAAAATCACCTGTAACATTGTGCTTAGTCAAGTAATAGATTTGTGTGTTTAAGATCTAAGCTTCATTAACGGCTCATGCAGTTGGAAGCTGTTCTGATTCTCCCAATAGCGCGCCATAATGATTTCACACCAGATTTCATAACCAAATGCCCAATTTCACTTTGCGGAATTCTTCATGTTGATTTCTTTGAAAACTGCCAGTTGAAACAATTAGCAGAGTAGCTGAACAATCGAACCTGGTGGGATAAGGAAGACCAGATTTCCAGGATGATGCCTTGTTTGTTGAGGGGAAATGTTGCTCAGCTTTCTCTCGCTCACAGAAGCCCTGGAATTTCCCCTTCTAGACAAATATGAACAGCATGTTTCAAAATATGCACTCTTTACCATTGAATGAAAATGATTCCATCAAAACGTTATAAATTGAATTAAATTACTACCCATTTTTCTTTTTAAATATGCTTCACAATAAATAAGTTGAACCAAAAAAAATTACTCTTGGATTTTTATTTAAATCATATTGAATTTATAGAATGGTTTTAGGATAATTGACATCATTTTAAAATTGTTGTCCATCCATGAACATGGTATGGCTCTCTAACTATTTGGTCTTTCTTTTATGTCTTATAATAGCACTTAAAAAATTTCTCCATAAAAGTTTTGTGGATTTTTGTTAGATTATTTCAATTTCTGGGTGATGTCCATTCCTTCTCTAGTCCAATAACAATCCTGCCTTGATTTCCAGGAAATTAAGAACTACATTTTGTTAACCAGTATAACCACATTATACGACCACTATAAAATAGAAAGGGAATGGTAGAGGAAAAAAAAAATGTTTATTATGTATAAATATATGCTTTACAGGTCTTTTGATGTTCTTGTGGATGGTGTCTGATGTCTAATGCATTTTCTAGTCAGTTATTGCTGGTGTAAATAAATATTCTGGGTTAAGAAAACTTGCTACACTCTCTTCTTAGTTTTAATTTCTCAATTGATTCAGCTTTTTTTTTTTTAATCCAGATGATCTAATCACTCTCAAATAATGGCTGTTTACTTTCTTTTCTTCCAATCTTTAAACTCCTATTTATTTTATTACCCTGTTTCACTGACCAGGACTCCAACTCTATGTTGAACAGGATCAATGATAGAGAAAGTCTAGTCTTGTCCCAGTCTTAAAGGAAATGCATAATAAAAAAAGATGGAAGACTTTGCAATCTGGCCGCCCCATTTGCCACCAACCCCCTCTCTGCAACCTGCCCACCTCTGTGCTCCAGCACTCTCCTTTTCCAAGAGCTGTCTCCTCCAGTTGCAACTAATAGTCCTTGGGATGTGCAGTGGGAGAGACAGAGGGGAAGCAGGGAGCCCAGGACCGGCTCAGTTGTCCCCACTTGTTTTATTCCTTCCCATCTCCCCTAGGCTCAAAAACCACCCTCGGGTTATTCTCACTGACCTGGGCTTCTCTTTTTCTGCTTCAGTTGTGACAGGGAAATCAAGATCCATTCAGGGCTCTCCTTCTCACCCACGCTATCTTTCTTCTGTGGCTCCTTGCCCTTTCCCTTCTTAGGCTCTTGCTTCAGCTGGAACCTGGAAGCCAGCCAACTTCTGCCTTTCCAGGAGTTCTCAGTTTTTCCAATATTTTAAAAAATCCATCATTTTCCCTCTCACTTCTGTGGCATCTTCAGGATTGCATTTAGAGTACGGATCCAGAAATTCCTTCAAGTAACATCTTAAATTTTTGCTATTTGGGACTGTCGTCCAAAAATAAAAACAACAGAGACAAAACTTAATTGACAATGTAATAAGGAGGTAGCCAAAACCCACACAGCCAACTGTGAAGTGTTATTTATGAAATACTGTGCAAGTTGGCCTAAGATTAGAAAGCAGGCTGAGAGCTGGCCCATACCTGTGCATACTTTGAGCTGAAAATAGGTTTCCCTAAAAGCTAGTGTCACAATCCTGAATCCTTAGTTTAGAGTGAGAATTACAGGGGAGGCAGTTGCAGCTGGAGAAGAAGATATATTCAAGTTCTATTTCCACATGTCTAAAATCTAACTTTTAGTCCATGAAGTTAGAGGCTGTGAGATTGGGTATGAGACAAAGGGAAGGTGGCAATGGCAGATCACAGCACGGAAAAACTGTGACTAGAGATCTTTGCCCTCGAACACCAAAAACTGAGAGAGACATAATTCCAGAGCAAAGGAAACAAATCGATGAGATGGCATTTAAGATGAACCTAAAGCAAAGCTTTGGACTGCCCATCTCACGCCTTTTTCTTCTTCCCCACAGTATTCTCTAATGGGAAATAAGTACTTCTCAAAGATAAGTGGTAGTCAGAAAAGTTCTGACATTGGACCTGTACATAGATACTAGATATGAGTGGAGAGGAGGAAAGGAACACAAACAAAGGACAGATAAAAAACTTACATCACAAACAGGAAGCGTTTAAACAGAAGATGTAATTGAGAAAATAGCTTATTAACTCAAAGCAATTACAAAAAACGGTCCTTTCCTCACAGAGGCTTTTGCTATTGGCGTCCCTCATTTTATGTGACTCCAGGTCAGCTCCCTCTTGCTTAATCCACATCTACTCCAGGGGAAATTCCTTCCTCGCCTGGCTCTTGGTGGGAGCCTTGTCACCTCATGTGCTCAGCCTCTCTGCTCTTTCCTAGGCGGTTTTGCTTCCCCAGGTGTGAGCCAGCGGCCAGTCCAACGTGTCCCCAACCGCGGGGCATGTATCAGACACTTGAAAGGTCCAAGTGATCCTCACCTCCAACCTCTCCCACAAAATTCTCTTTTGGAAGTGGAAGAGTTATCAAGTAAATATATTATATGAAAAGAAAACATTACATGTAAAATTTGATTTTTTTGTAGGCAAGGTATGATCATAATTGTATGAATTAAAAAAAAAGAAGGATACTTATATATCCATAGGCAAATAGATATTTTTTCAACAGCATTTAGCTTTCTTTTTTAAATTGTGATAAAATATACACAACATAAATTTTACTATTTTAAGTGTACAGTTTTTTTATGTGTACATTTTTTTTTGAGGAAGGTTGGCTCTGAGCTAACATCTGTTGCCAATCTTCCTCTTTTTCTTTTTTCTCCCCAAAGCCCCAGTACGTAGTTGTGTATCATAGTTGTAGAGCTGTAGCTTTTCTATGCGGGACACTGCCTCAGCATGGCTTGATGAGCAGTGAGTAGGTCCACACCCGGGATCGGAACCTGCGGACCCTGGGCCGAGGAAGTGGAACGCGCCAACTTAACCACCACACCACCGGGCCATCCCGTAAGTGTACATTTTTAAGTGTGCAGTTCAGTGGCATTCAGTACACTCCTGTTATTGTGCAACCATTACCATCTACCCATCTCTAGAACTTTTTCTTCTTTCAAAACAGAAACTCTACCCATTAAACAATAACTCTCAATTTCCCCTTCCCCTCAACCTCTGGTAACCACCATTCTGCTCTCTGTCTCAGTGAATTTGAGTACTTTCAGCACCTTATATAATTAGCATTTAACATTCTTTTAGCATTCATTTAGCCTTCTTAAAATCAAATAAATCACATTTTATTGGAGTCTACTAACCTCTGCTTTGCACATTCAACATTCTTCTGATTCTCCAAACTGATTCGAGAGGGATTTACTTTAAGTCTTAACTGGTCGGATGTAACCATGTTACAATGGTTTTTCCCAAGGACCAATAAGCAGGGCTCTCTGAGCTTTAGTACTAGTAGGAAACTTATTCCAGATGGAGAAATAAAACTGAAGGAGAAAGTGAGAAAGCAGAGTTATACACAGAGAAAATGATCCCAAAAAGATCCAACTGACAGAATCCAGTGACTCAGTGAGTTGTTTGAATTCTGATTCAATCAATCGGTAAGTGTCCCAGCCGGTTAGAAACCACAGGCTGAACACATCTGTCCTGGCCTGGAGTAGAAGGCAAAGCAATTGGCTTTGGTTCACCACACAAGCACATTCATTGTTCAGGAAGGGAAAAGATAGTCAGGCGTTTGTTCTGATTCTTGGTTTGGAAACTTTCAAAAGCTGAAACTGTTAAGAAACAATAAGATGGTATTTCTGACTTTTAAAATTGATTTGCTGGGTTTTCATAATAGATAAAGACTTCACACTTAAATATTATTCCAGGATAGCCTTTTACAATTGAACTTTGTTTAGATAAAATTCTGAAAGACACCATTTGCTAATCATCAATCATTTAATGAATTGCTATCATGTTTCAGGGGCTGTGCTGGGCACTGGGGTAAAAAGATCCTACGTACAAATGGTTCATGAGGGAATAGATGATAGGTACATAGGTAAGTATGTAGGTAAGTAGCTAGCTAGCTAGAGACAAAGGAGAGGATGAGAGAGAGACAGAGCGAATGAAAAAATAATGTGGCAAACTAAGAAATCTGGGTAAAGAGTAAATAGGAGTTCTTTGTACTATTCTTGCAACTTTTTATAGTTTCAAAATTATTTTTTAAGGTGCTACAAAAATAATAAGAAAATAGAATATATATGTGATTATAATTGGTTCATTTAGAAAGTCATGTTATGAAAGGGTCTTCCAATCTTATTTTTTTAAAGCAATGATTCTTCATCATGTTAATGGGTATTTAGAGGAAAAAGGTGTTCCGTGCTAACAAGTTTGCAAAACATATACTATGCATCTCTCCTAGATAGTCTAGTGTACATTTTAGCATATTCAAGGATCGGAGAAGTCCCCTAGGAAAGAAAGCAAACTACTTTATTCTGTTTAACACAGGATATCCCAAAGTATTTGACCATAGAACTCTTTTTTTGAGTAATACCTATTAAAATAGGGATTTCAGAAATGCCGTTGTAAGATAAGGCACATTATCTCAATTTATGTGCATTCAAATTCACTTGGAAGATGTAATGCTGTATATGTTACTGAGTTTACACAGAGATAGTTCCAGTTGGTTCTCAGATACCTTTGTGTGCAGGTATAGACATGTGGCCCCCTTTAATTAGAAACTGTTATCCTTAATGTGGTATTCATCAAACCTCATGCTGAGATAGTTTTTGTTTATGCAATTTCCCAGGAGTAATTCTGAGTTTTCAGAACAGCCTTTCACTAAGCTTTAATGAGCACAATTAAATGAACCACTAAGATAAAACAAATCATCAATTTAGCCACCTATTGTGAAACAGTTGATCTTGAAGTACATGATATAAACACAAGATCATTGGCCTTTTGCCCAAGATCGCTAGAGGCAAGATTATCCAGGTAGTTTCTCCTTGTTCCCCTTGAGTCTTTCCTCAAAATTCTCTGAGTGGAAGGTGACTTCCGAAATATAACATCAGGTTTTTCTCTACATCAATAACGAAACCCCTGTTACATTAACTCTCACTGTATTTTTTGTGTGTGTGTGTGAGGAAGATCAGCCCTGAACTAACATCCATGCCAATCCTCCTCTTTTTCCTGAGGAAGACTGGCCCTGGGCTAAGATTCATGCCCATCTTCCTCCATGCCCATCTTCCTCCACTTTATGGGATGCCACCACAGCGTGACCTGGCAAGCAGTGCATTTGTGTGAGCCGGGGATCCGAACCTGGGCCGCCAGCAGCGGAGCGCGTGCACTTAACCGCAATGCCGCGGGGCCGGCCCCTCACTGTACGTTTCTTTAGTAGTAAAATGTTGCATCTGAATACTTTGAAAAACTTGTAGTAGTAGTTAAGAAATCTTTTCTTTCATAAAAAAAATTTGCAATAAAAATTATGAATTAGATGTTTTTTTCTTAGGCAAAACACTTCTTGGAAGTGAAATTAGAGAATGATAATTTTTAAAGTTCATAAATTAAATGTGTATTCACATATTACTGATTAACTCCGATATTCGGCTTCCCTTTGTATGTGCCTGTAGGGAAAATGCCCAATACCTGACCCAAAATGGAAATGCTAATGCAGTTATAAGGAATACAGTGAATAGTCTCCATAAAACTATGTAATTGCTAGTAATTATAAAAATATTTCCTAACTAAAGTAGGAAATTTAAATAAATTTATAAAATTTATAAAAATAAATTTCTTCATAATTGTACATGTGTATTGTACATGTAAATAGAATAGAATACAGTGGTTCTTAAAGAGCAGGTACCATCTAAAACGCATGAATTCTTATTTAATGAATTGACTACATTGCTAAGAAGTAAGTGCATTAATATCAAACATGGTATTATTAAGTAGACAAAAGCAAGAAAAATGTATAATGCCAAATAGACAAAGCTTCAAAATGTCAAACTGTCATTTTCCAGTGATATTCCTAATTGGCATATTTCTTCACGGCTCTTTACAACTATGCTCAGCACACTGTGTAAGTTGTCATTTAACCAAGTTAATTAATTACTGATTTCTTTGACTAACCCTATGCCTTGGATTATGTGAAACAATAAAAGGTAAGAAAAGAAAGAAAGACTAAATGAAGAGAGAGAGAGAAGAGCCCAACGTTCCCTGCTGACCCAGGTGACAGTTTTTGTGAGTATTAAAATATAAAATGACACAATTTTTATGTCTGATGGTGGACTATTATATGGAAAATGCCAATTACTTTTTTACTTGCTTAGACCAAAGGTAGAGAAGATGAATTTTAATTATTTACAAAAGAACTACAAGTTAGAGTTTAGTTAATTCATTGAAACATTCTATACTCACCTATCATTCATTCATTCATTCATTCAACCCAGGGATTTGTGAACTACAGCCCACGGGCCAGCCACCAGATTTATAAATAAAGTTTTGTTGGAATGAAGCCATGCTTATTTGTTTATGTATTTTCTATGGCTGCTTTTACGCTCAAGCAGCTGAGTTGAGTGGTTGTAACAGAGCCTTTATGGTCCACAATGCCTAAAACTCGTTACAGAAAAAGTTTGCTGTCTCGTGATTTAATGAGGTCTCCGTCATTTGTTATCATTTAACAAGTGTTTTGCAGAGTCTAACAGGCATTTGTCTCAGTGCTAAGAGTAAAGCAATGAGCACACAGCTGTAGTCTCTGCCCCATGGAGTTTATATTCTAGTGGAGGAGACGCTGTTAAACAGCAATGACACCTGGGCCGGCCTGGGGCTTAGCGGTTGGGTGCGCGCGCTCCGCTGCTGGAGGCCCAGGTTCGGATCCCGGGGGCGCACCGACGCACCGCTTGTCTGGCCATGCTGAGGCCGCGTCCCACATACAGCAACTAGAAGGATGTGCAGCTATGACATACAACTATCTACTGGGGCTTTGGGGGAAAAAAAAGGAGGAGGATTGGCAATAGATGTTAGCTCAGAGCCGGTCTTCCTCAGCAAAAAGAGGAGGATTAGCATGGATGTTAGCTCAGGGCAGATCTTCCTCACAAAAAAAAAAAAAAGAAAGAAAAACCAGCAATGACACCAACAGTTTGATCAAATAGGGAAAATATAGCAGATTATGGGAATGGATCCACGGCACCAAAGCCAGAAGGGAGAGGGGTTTAGTAAGGGAGATCCTGTGAGGAAATGATATCTAAACTGAAACCTGAAGGGTGAGTAGGAGTCAGGAAGAAAAATAAGACCGGGAGAGAGGCAAGGAGTCTGAGGTCAGTTGTGAGTGCTTCAGGGAGAAAGACACGTGCTGAGCCCAGGGACAAAAGAAAGAATGGCATGAGTGGCGTCCAGACTGGTGGGAGCAAAGACTTCTAGGAGCAAAGACTTCTAGGGGAAGAGGTAAAAAGAAAGCTAGAAAAGCAAGCAGGCCCCAGACTATGCTGAGTTTTATAAGAAGTTTATTCTAAGGAAAATGGAAAGCCATTGAGGGATTTAAATCATGGGAGAGCTACAATCATATTTGTATCTTAGAATGATCACTTAGACCTCAGTATGGAGCTCGGAGGAGAGAAAGGCTGGAGTCAGAAATAACAATTAAATAGCTATTGTAGGGAAAGAATTCCCAGCTATGGCCCAGTGAGGAGATTGGCAAATCCTCTTCTTGAATGGCAACTGTAAAGCTGGACAAAATTGGCAAAAAAAAAAAAAATAATAATTTTTCAACAGTCTGGAAATGAAGAAGAGCATGCAACAACCTGAGAAGCATTTATAGTTGAAAATCTGCTTAACTTCCCAGGTAGGAACACTGGGATCTGCGGTGCTCTGGGCTTGGGCTGCTCGCGTCCCTCCGCCAGGCCAGGGCAGGTCCCAAGGGCTTAAGGAGCTTCTCTCTGAGTCGTGAAGGGCTCGCTGATTTGGTGTGGTGGGGAAAGCCCACATCCAGCAGCGTTGTTGGTAGAGGTGACAGCGACCATGGTGGTCGAGTAGAGAAGGCTCAGTGCTCACTAGCCTGAGGTGTAGTCATCGCAGGAGAAGGCGTGTGTCTTGCTCAACTGTGTGCAAGTGCAGTGGATGCTGGAGAAAACCCAAACCAGTTACACATGCCTGGCCAACCCTGAAGCAGAATATCTGTGCATAGGAGACACAGGAGTAAAAGCCTGGGCATACTTGAAAATGGCATGAACTTGGAATGCCACCCCTTACCCACATACACTTTATCAGCAGCGAACAGGAGCCGTACTGGCGTGAGGTGGCTGAGCACAATCTCTATCCAGCCTATGTCTGACCAAAGCACTGCAGGCACACGGGTGACTTCAAGGAAGCAAATTAAACATAAAAACAAGAATATTTTAAAAAACAAAAAACACTAAGAGACATTGACAGTCACAAACCACAGAGGAGACAGGTTTCACAGATGTAGCCAGGTAAATTACTAAACAAAGAAATAAACAAACAGAACCTCAACAATGACCATCTTCAGGGGGAAGAAAAATCAGAATCCAGGGTTGCTTTAATGTATTATCTAAAATGTCCAGATTTCAACAAAAACTACTAGGCATACAAAGAAGCAGAAACTTGTGACCAATCCTCAGGAAATAGAGCAGTCAATAAAAACTTGTCACATGTCACTGAGTTATCTGTAGTGCACATCCTCTGAGAAGGAGACCAAGGTGGATTAGACATGCAAGAGAGTCACTGGGGGAAATGCTTGCTAAGGATGAAGGGAGAAAGGAGCAGAAATAGGTAGAGAGAGGCCTCAGACCACAATACAGGTCTGAGATCTATGAAATAAGAGAGGAAAAGGAAGAGTTGGTGAGGAAAACCCTAAGTTGCAGTGCAGTTCTGAGCAAGTCTTATCTACACGAAAAACTCTCTGAGCAAAGTTGCCTGGTAGAGGAGTCCAGCATCGGGCAGGCTTGGCTCTGGGACACACACTATACTTAGCTGTTGGCTGGGAACAACCCAAGGGAAGTGTGGCCTCAGTATGAGTAGTCAGATCTGAAGGTGCAGCAGCTCAAACATAAAGTCTTCCGGCCCCCATAATACATCCATTCCCGCACGCCCACTTCCATCAGCCTCTTCCTTCTGTTTTGCTCTCCTCTTCTGCTTGCCAGAATAACTCAGGCCATCCCTCTGTACTTGGCATCAGCCGTCACTTTCTCTACCCTTCAAAGATCCACCCTTACAGTGAGTTTGCCTGATCCCCTGGGGCCACGCCAGTGTATTAAGTTATGTGTCCTCAGATGGAGCCCCAAAGTCAATGAATTCTTGCTTAATCATTCCTTTGTTCCAACCATCTTGATCAAGCACCCTCCAAATCCAATGCCAGGGATAATCCCCTCATTCTTCATGGTATATACTAGCTAATTCTTACAACTCTTGCTGGGTGTAACTTCTTTCCTCCCTCATAAGGCCCAGCACACACCCAGCTGAGTCATGCCGAGATTTAACCCTAGCTGTCACTCTGGCAGCCAAGGGAGGAGATGGGGAGAGCTTCTGAGGGGGCACCTGTTGCCCTGTAAAAGGTTTCTGCAGCAACTTCTGGCAGGAGGAGTGATAGCTCCATACCAGGGAAGGGTGGGCCCTCTCTGCAAGCCCCAAGAGTTCAGGGCCCCAGGTGTTCCCAATCAGGGCCTTGACCTTAGCGTGCGAGACCTGCCTTGTCTCAGCATTTAAACATCTCTGGAGCTCTGTGACTCTAGCATAGCTTCTCTCTGCTGCTCAGCTGTTTTTCTCTTCCTTTTTAAAAGATGAAGATCTCTACTTAAGTTGTCAAAGAAGCCCTCTGGCTCTCATGTTTAGCCTTTAATGGTTTGTTAACGGCCCTCAATTTCTCATTATCCCATCATAGGACATCAATATAGCTTATTGATAATAAGGCAACTCCACTCCTTGTAGGCATTCCTCCCCATTATCTTTCACGTGCCAGAGTCATAGCACTGTCGAGAGCGTTTCTCTCCACTGGAACATTTTCCAAGGTCGCTATTGGGGAAATCTTCAGCAATTGGGCTCTTACTTTGTACCAGAGAATTCCACATTCTACCCAGGAAAGAGTCCTTTGTGCTAGGTAGACAATGAGTGAGCCAGTCTCAAGCCCCATCTTACTGTCAGCTTTCTCAGATGCCACTCTTGTACCTCCTGTGTCACTTTAGATCCTCTAAGAAATAGACACTAAGATCTATTAGACATGCAAGAGATTTATTGGGGAAAGGATAAAGGGAAGAGAGCAGGAGTAGGTATGAAGAAGCGCAGGTCTGACTCCTGCAAAAGGTGAGAAGAAGGGGAGAATTGAGTGGGAAGAGGCTCAGACCTCAGTGCAGTTCAGAGAAAGTGATGGAGAGTCCCTGAGAAGAGACAGCCCTTAGAAGAGTCCCCCTGCAGGCCGGCGGGGCCCAGCTCAAACACCTACACTCCTCTGGGTGACTGGCTGGCAGCGCCCGGGGAAGCGCGGCTCGAGTGTGAGTGCCTGCAGCTCTAGGGTGAGGTAGCTGGAAGCTGTCCTTCAACTGGGACCCACAGCAGTTCCTGGGGAATGACGATGTGAGCAGTGCCACTCCATCACGGCTGCAGGCGTCCTTCCCCAGGGTCTCTGAGGGTCCCCAGACTAGAGGGTTTGCCTTCAAGTGTCTCCTTTTGTCTTGAATTCCTACTCCCAGTTAGGTACTCCGTCTTCTCTAGTGATCTTACCACCACTTTTTCTGGCTGCTTCCATGCCCTCTTGGCATCTATGCCCCAAATCTGAAGCAAGACCTCCTTTCATTCCCCAAAGTAGCCCTACCACAGTGCTGTGAGGGCTATCTGATGTATCAAAAATGGGTGACAATGGGGGAATTCTGAGAGGGAAATGAAGAACTTAAATCGTAGTTTTAAATGTCATCATGTCTCCAGTCCACTGGCCCTTCCCTGCCGCAAGGAATCTCTCACTAGGTTTTTCTGCCCCCCATCCCCTTCTCCTTTTGAGAGCCTTTTCCCACCCATTTCTTACCTCAGTCTCAATTCCCAAAATTCCCCTTGTCCTGGTTGTCAGGAAGGAAAAAAAATCAACATTCGTCTCTTTTGCATTCTTGTATATAGTCTGCGGAAAATTTTTCTTTTATTTCTAATGCTACCCCAGACGAGGATCTGGAGTCTAATTGGGCATAACCAAAAAAGAGTAAATTAAGGTGTTTATACTCAATATTACAGTCAATGCCGGATTTATGGTACTTTCTCATGCTTAGTTTTGGCCACCTGACTGTATTTTTATTTGTTAACAAATTATTAAAAACTCAATCTCAGATTAAACAGGTTATGATAGACCTGATGGAAAGATACAAGAAAACAAATAGCCATTAGCCACAGCCTTTTCTACACAATTCCTTATCTCAAGTTCATTTTCCAATCTATTGGTATTTTCATCTTTGAAGGCAGGTAGTGTTCAGTAATAGCAAATGTACGTAAGAAAGACTACATATCAGTTTATGAACAGATATAGGCACATAGCCAGCATGTATAAAAGGAAATGTTTAAGGAGCTGATTCTTTGATGTGTAGGTTCTTTTATAAGAAGTTTTCTTTATCTCGTCCATAATAAAAAAAAAAAATAAGAGCGTAGTTCAAAGCACAATCAGTCTTTCATGGTAAGGACAATGGATGGAAGCAATTTGAAGCAAATGCCCTTTGATTAAATAGATGACTATTTGACTTCTTAATACATGATCAACATCAAAATAAAAGTCTAGACCTTTTCAAGTTCACATGGGTATGGTTTATTTTAGCAGAATTAAAATAGCATATGCACTTTGAATTCTGTAGCTTTAATATTTTAAAAAGACTCCTTGGAAGTAATTTTAAAATAATCCAACTTTGTTCATGCAACAAAGCATGGAAAATTGAAAGCAAATCAAGATCCCCAGAATATATATTTGCCTTTCAGCATCACCTTGTACCTGCAGCTTTGATTCCAGAACTGTCCTCTCATGTGTTTGTTTTGAAGTCCCTTTTGATACGGGGAGCTGTGTGCTGCAATATACAGATAAGCAGGAAATGAACTGTGGAAGAAAAATCTATTAGTTCCAAAACGAAGAGAGTAATGGCCCCAGCACTGCACATTTGTCCATTTTCCAATTTAAAATTTTCTCTATTCCAAAGGATACCATTTGCTCCAATTGTGAACCAGGCTACCCTGCACTTGCACTGTTTATTGATACAAAGAATTTTTTTCTTACCTACAAGTTCCTAAGAAAAATGATCATTTTCACACGTGTTCTCTGCTCGGATGCCCCAGTGTGGGCAGCTGTGCCAATGCAGCAGGAACACTGGTGGCTGTTCTACTGACAATGCCAGCTGGCCCTTGCTCCAACTGTGGTCGTCCCTTTAAAAGTCAGAGTTTTGTTTTCTTCCCCATGGTCAGGACAACGGGAGATCCTTTCCCTTCAGACACACACAAAGCACAAAAATTCAAAATAACACCTCTGCACCCAAGCTTAATTCTAATTATGTAGTTCTCTGAATAGGCATTAGCTGAGAAACAAGACTCTCTCTGCAGTACATCTGCTTACAACTGGCTTGTCCTTTGCTTACAGCAAAGAAGAGAGATTTCTTTTTTTTTTTTAATTGATGTCATAATAGTTTATAACATTGTGAGATTCCAGTTGTACATTATTATTTGTCAGTCACCATATAAATGCACCACTTCACCCCTTGTGCCCACCCCCCCACTCCCTTCCCCCGGTAACCACCAAACTGTTCTCTCTGTCCGTGTGGTAGTTTATATTCCACATATGAGTGAAGTCATAAAGTGTTTGTCTTTCTCTGTCTGGCTTATTTCACTTAACATAATACCCTCCAGGTCCATCCATGTTGTTGCAAATGGGATGATTTTGTCTTTTTTATGGCTGAGTAGTATTCCATTGTATATATATATACCACATCTTTATCCAATCATCTGTTGAGGGACAGTTGGGTTGTTTCCGCTTCTTGGTTATAGTGAATAATGCTGCAATGAACATAGGAGTGCATAAGCCTCTTTGGATTGATGATTTCAGGTTCTTTGGATAAATACCCAGGAGTGGGATAGCTGTATCATAAGGTATTTCTATTTTTAGTTTTTTGAGGAATCTCCATACTGTTTTCCATAGAGTCTGCACCAGTTTGCATTCCCACCAGCAGTGAATGAGGGTTCCCTTTTCTCCACATTCTCTCCAACATTTGTTATTTTTTGTCTTGGTGATTATAGCCATTCTAACAGGTGTAAGGTGATATCTTAGTGTAGTTTTGATTTGCATTTCCCTGATATTAGTGATGTTGAACATCTTTTCATATGCCTATTGGCCATCTGTATATCTTCTTTGGAAAAATGTCTGTTCATATCCTCTGCCCATTTTTTTGTTGGGTTATTTGTTTTTTTGTTGTTCAGTTGTGTGAGTTCTTTATATATTATGGAGATTAACGCCTTGTCGGATATATGATTTGCAAATATTTTCTCCCAGCTGGTGGGTTGTCTTTTCATTTTGATCCTGGTTTCATTTGCCTTGCAGAAGCTCTTTAGTCTGATGAAGTCCCACTTGTTTATTTTTTCTTTTGTTTCCCTTATTTGAGTAGACGTGGGATTTGAAAAGATACCTCTTAGTCCAATGTCAAAGAGTGTTCTGCCTATATTTTCTTCTAGCAGTTTTATAGTTTCAGGTCTTACCTTTAAGTCTTTGATCCATTTTGAGTTAATTTTTGCATATGGTGAAAAATAATGGTCTACTTCCATTCTTTTGCATGTGGCTGTCCAGTTTTCCCAGCACCATTTATTGAAGAGACTTTCCTTTCTCCATCCTATGTTCTTAGCTCCCTTGTTGAAGATTAGCTGTCCATATATGTGTGGTTTTATTTCTGGACTTTCAATTCTGTCCCATTGATCTGTATGTCTGTATTTGTACCAGTACCATGCTGTTTTGATTATTATAGCTTTGTAGTACATTTTGAAGTCAGAGATTGTGACTGATTCCAGCTTTGTTGTTTTTTCTCAGGATTGCTTTAGCTATTCGAGGTCTTTTGTTGCCCCATATGAATTTTAGGATTCTTTGTTCTATTTCCGTGAAGAATGTTATTGGGATTCTGATTGGGATTGCATTGAATCTGTAGATTGCTTTAGATAGTATGGGCATTTTGACCATGTTTATTCTTCCAATCCATGTGCATGGGATATCTTTCCATTTCTTTATGTCATCATCGATTTCTTTCAATAATGTCTTATAGTTTTCATTGTATAGGTCTTTCACCTCCTTGGTTAAGTTTATTCCTAGATATTTTATTCTTTTTTTTGTGATTGTAAATGGGATTGTATTCTTGAGTTCTCTTTCTGTTAGTTCATTGTTAGAGTATGGAAATGCAACTGATTTTTGTAAGTTGATTTTGTACCCTGCAACTTTGCTATAGTTGTTGATTATTTCTGCTAGTTTTCTGATGGATTCTTTAGGGTTTTCTTTATATAAAATCATGTTGTCTGCAAACAGTGAGAGTTTCACTTCTTCACTGCCTTTTTGGATTCCTTTTATTCCTTTTTCTTGCCTAATTGCTCTGGCCAGAACTTCCAGTACTATGTTGAATAAGAGTGGCAAGAGTGGGCATCGTTGTCTCATTCCTGTTCTCAGAGGAATGGCTTTCAGTTTTTCCCCATTGAGTATGAAGTTGGCTGTGGATTTGTCATATATGGCCTTTATTATGTTGAGGTACTTTCCTTCATACCCATTTTGTTGAGAGTTTTTATCATAAATGGATGTTGGATCTTATCAAATACTTTCTCTGCATCTATTGAGATGATCATGTGGTTTCTATTCCTCATTTTGTTAATATGGTGTATCACATTGATTGATTTGCAGATGTTGAACCATCCCTGTGTCCCTGGTATAAATCTCACTTGATCATGGTGTATGATCTTTCTAATGTATTGCTGTATTCGGTTTGCCAGTATTTTGTGGAGGATTTTTGCATCTATGTTCATCAGCGCTATTGGCATGTAATTGTCTGGCTTTGGTGTCAGGGTGATATTGGTCTCATAGAATGTGTTAGGAAGTGTTCCACCTTCCTCTATTTTTTGGAATAGTTTGAGAAGAATAGGTCTAAATCTTCTTTGAATGTTTGATAAAATTCTCCAGAAAAGCCATCTGGTCCTGGACTTTTATTTTTTGGAAGGTTTTTGATTACTGTTTCAGTATCTTTACTTGCGATTGGTCTATTCAGATTCTTTATTTTGTCTTGGTTCAGTTTTGGGAGGTTGTATGAGTCTAAGAATTTATCCATTTCTTCTAGATTGTCCAATTTGTTGGCATATGGTTTCTCATAGTATTCTCTTATAATCCTTTGTATTTCTGTGGTATCCGCTGTGATTTCTCCTCTTTCATTTCTAATTTTATTGATTTGAGCCTTCTCTCTTTTTTTCTTCATGAGTCTGGCTAAGGGTTTTTCAATTTGGTTTATCTTCTCAAAGAACCAGCTCTTTGTTTCATTGATCCTTTCTACTGTTTTTTTGGTTTCAATTTCATTTATTTCTGCTCTAATTTTTATTATTTCCCTCCTTCTGCTGACTTTGGGCTTTGTTTGTTCTTCTTTTTCTAATTCTGTTAGGTGTAGTTTAAGATTGCTTATTGGGGATATTTCTTGTTTGTTAAGATGGGCCTGTATTGCTACACATTTCCCTCTCAAGACTGCTTTTGCTGCATCCCATTTGAGTTGGTATGGTATATTTTCATTTTCATTTGTCACCATATATTCTTTGATTTCTCCTTTAATTTCTTCAATGATTCGTTGGTTGTTCAGTAGCATGTTGTTTAGTCTCCACATCTTTGTCACTTTCCCAATTTTTTTCTTGTAGTTGATTTCTACTTTCATAGCATTATGGTCTGAAAAGATGCTTGTTATGATTTCAATCTTCTTAAATTTATAGAGGTTTGCCTTGTTTCCCAACATACGATCTATCCTTGAGAATATTCCATGTGCACTTGAGAAGAATGTGTAATCTGCTCTTTTTGGATGGAGTGCTCTCCATATATATCTATTAAGTCCATATGGTCTAGTTTTTCATTTAAGTCCACTATTTCCTTATTGACTTTCTGTCTGGATGATTTCCATTGATGTAAGTGGGTTGTTAAGGTCCCCTACTATTATTGTGTTGTTGTTGATATCTCCTTTTAGGTTTGTTAATAGTTGCTTTATGTACTTTGGTGCTCCTGTATTGGGTGCATATATGTTTATAAGTGTTATGTCTTCTTAGTGGAGTGTCCCTTTTATCATTATATATTGCCCCTCTTTGTCTCTCATTATCTTTTTTATCTTGAAGTTACTTTGTCTGATATAAGTATGGCAACATCTGCTTTCTTTTGTTTGCCATTAGCTTGGAGTATCCTCTTCCATCCCTTCACTCTGAGCCTGTGTTTGTCTTTAGAGCTGAGATGTGTTACCTAGAGACAGCGAATTTTTGGGTCTTGTTTTTTAATCCATCCAGCCACTCTGTGCCTTTTGATTGGGGAATTCACTCCATTTACATTTAGAGTGGTTATTGATATATGAGGGCTTAATGCTGCCACTTTATATCTTGTTATTTAGTTGTTATGTATTTCCCTTGTTTCTCATCCCACGTATTTTGGATTGCTAATTCAGTTTGGTGGCTCTCTATGATGGTTTTCTCAGTTTTCTCTTTATTTATCATTTGTGTCCTTGTTCTGACTTTTTGTTTATCGGTTACCATGTGATTTGTATAAAAGATCTCGTAGATGAGATAGTCCATTCCCTGATAGCCTCTTGTTCCCTTAGTTTAAGCAGGTTTCGTCCCTTTCCTTTTCCCTTTCTAAGTTGTTGTTGTCACAACTTATTCTGTTATGTGTTGTGAATTTGTGGTTAAAATGAAGTGATAATATTTATTTTCAGTGTTTTCCTTCCCTCTATCTTTAGAGTTATAATTAAGTGTTTGTTAATCTGTTCTGCTAGAGAGTTGCAATTTTCTGCTTTTGTCTGTCTATTTATCTACTTGCTCAAGGCTTTGTAAACCCTTTCTTTCTTTTTTTTTTTTTCCCCAGGTATGAGGGCTTTCTTGATCAAATCTTGTAGGGGGGTCTTTTGGCGATGAACTCCCTCAGCTTTTGTTTATCTGGGAAAGTTTTTATTTCTCTATCATATTTGAAGGATATTTTAGCTGGATACAGTATTCTTGTCTGAAAGTTTTTGTCTTTCAAAATTTTGAATATATCAACCCACTCTCTCCTAGCCTGTAAGTTTTCTGCTGAAAAATCTGCTGAAAGCCTGATAGGGCTTCTTTTGTAGGTTATTCTCTTCTGCCTTGCTGCCTTTAATATTTTTTCTTTATCATTGACTTTTTCCAGCTTTACTAACATATGCCTTGGAGAAGGTCTTTTTACACTGATGTAATTAGGAGGCTTCTGTTGGCTTCTTTTACATGTAATTCCAGCTCCTTCTCCAGGTTTGGGAAGGTCTCAGTTATTATTTCTTTGAAAAAGCTCTCTGCTTCTTTTTCCCTCTCTTGTCCCTCTGGAATAACTATAATCCTTATGTTACATTTCCTAATTGAGTCAGATGTTTCTTGGAGAATTTCTTCATTTCTTTTTAGTCTAAGTTCTCTCTCTTCCTCCATCTGAAGCATTTCTGTGTTCCTATCCTCCAGATTGCTAATTCTATCCTCCATATTGTCAGCTCTGCTGTTTAAGGACTCCAGATTTTTCTTTATCTTATCCATTATGTTTTTCATCTCTAATAATTCTGTTTGGTTTTTCTTTATAGTTTTGATCTGTTTTGTGAAGAATTCTGTCTCTTCAGTAATTTGGTTCCTGATTCATTGAACTGTCTTTCAGAATTCTCTTGTAGCTCATTGAGTTTTCTTATGATGGCTGTCTTGAATTCTTTGTCATTTAGATCATAGATTTCTTTGCCTCCAGGATTGGTTTCTGAGTGTCTGTCTTTTTCCTTCTGGTCTGGGGTATTAATACATTTCTTTATACCACTTGATGGAGTGGATTTGTGCCAGCACATAGTGATAGTTTCTGGATGTGGGTTCCACCTGCTGCCATTTGGGGGCGGGCAGGAGCTGTATAATCTGAGTCCACTGCCATGATCCCTGTCAGGTGTGGCTGTCTGAGCCTGGGTCACTCCTTGGGATCGCGGCAGCCCTGTGGGGTCTCCCACAGAATGGGAAAGTAGTCATGTAGGGGACTCAGGGCTACTGCCACCTGCTCCCACAGACCCACAGAGTTGTGTTCCCTGCTTTGGGGCCACAGCAGTACTATGGGCATTCACCGAAGCTGGGAGCTTGTTGACCGGGACTTGGAGCTCAGCCGCCCTCTGTTCTTAGGTGGCATCAACTGTTGTGCTTGGTGGACAGGACTTTCCCTGTGGGACTGAGCCAAAGCCACTCCCTGGGCCCACAGTGGGATTGTGAATTCTCCCACCAGACAAAAGAGTGATCACATGGGGGGCTCCAGGCTACTGCCGCATGCTCCCACAGTCCTGCCAAGACATGCTTCCCCCCTTCAGGGCCAAAGCAGTACCATGGTTGTCCGTAGCAGCTGGAAGCTTGTTCGCCTGAGCAGCAGCTGAGTCACCCTTTGCTCCTACATCACACCAGCCTTTGTGCTTGGTGGGTGGGTCTTCCCCACTGGATCCAAGCCTGTGCCCCTCTCTGTGGGCTGTGTGGCCCTGAGGGTTCTCCCACTAGACAGGGAAGTGATCACAAGGGGCCCTCAGGGCTGCCATCACCTGTTTCCACAGTCGCGCTGAGGCATGCTCCCATGCTGGGGGCTGCTGCGGTGCTATGATCGCTCCAGCCAGGAAAGTAGTCACATGTGTGTGCTGGGCTGTCTAGGGTCCAGAGGGTGCTCACTTATCTCCACCAGCTCCTCAGATATATAGCTGCTCAGGTCTCTCAGGCACCCTGATGTGCTGTGTGGGTATCCTCTGCTGATTAATGAATGTCCTTTTAGTTGTAGTTCGAAGTGGGAGAGACACAGGGAACAGATCACTCTGCCATGTTGCTGACATCACCCTCTGAGATTTCTTTTTTTGAAAGTGAATATTAATCTTTTCAGGGGAACATCACGATATTTCGACTTCTGCATAGACTACATCATGTTCCTCACCAAAATCTAGTTGCCGTCTGTCACCATGCTCTTGTGCCCCTTTACCACTTTCATCCTCACCCCACTCCCTTCCCCTCTGGTAATCATCAATCTGTTCTCTGTATCTATGTGTTTGTTTCTCTTCCACATATGAATGAAATCATATGGTATTTGTCTTTCTCCATCTAACTTATTTCGCTTAGCATAATACCCTCAAGGTCCATCCATGTTGTCACAAATGGCAAGATTTCATCTTTTTTTATGGCTGAGTAGTATTGTGGGTATATACCACATCTTTATCGATTCTTCTGTCGATGGGCACTTAGATTGTTTCCAAGTCTTGGCTACTGTGAATAACGCTGCAATGAACATAGGGGTACATATACCTTTCGAGTTAGTATTTTCATGTTCTTTGGATAGATACCTGGAAGTGGGATAGCTGGATCATATGGTATTTCTATTTTCAATTTTTTGAGGAAGCTCCATACTGTTTTCCACAGTGGCTGCACCAATTTGCATTCCCTCACACACAGCAGTGTATGAGGGTTCCCTTTTCTCCACACCCTCTCCAACGTTAGTTATTTCTTGTCTTTTTAATAGCAGCCACTCTGATGGGTGTGAGGTGATAGAGAGATTTCTTAAATGGTAAGAATTATTAAACTAGTACTAAACTATTAATAAACTAATAACATTAGTTTTCTAAGTTTTTAAAAATTTTTAAATTAAATTCAGAAGTGAAGAGACTAAAAAGTACAAAATCCCTTCATTTCCCCTTGCTTAGTCAAAAAATTTTTCACATTAGTAACCACATAACAGTTTGCTGGGTATTCTTCCTGACCTTTTTATGCATTTCCATATACACTCACATGTACATGTATATGCAGTGGGTTGAATCGTGTCCCCACAAAACTCACGTCCACCTTGAACCTCAGAATGTGGCCTCATGTGGAACGCGGTCTTTGCAGATATAATTAAGGTAAGGATCTTGAGATGAGATCATCCTGGAATAGGGAAGCCCTAAATTCAATGATGAGTGCCCTTATAAGAGACAGAAAAGAAGACACAGACACACAGAGGGGAAGCCATGTGAAGACGAGGGTAGAAATTGGAGTGGCGCCTCTGTTAGCCAGGAGCATCAGGATTATTTGCAGCCACCAGAACCTGAGGAGAGGCGTGGAACAGATTCTCCCTCAGAGCCTCCAGAGGGAAACACTGCTGACTCCCTGATTTTGGGCTTCTGGCCTCCAGAACAGTGAGAGAATAAATTTCTGTTGTTTTAAGCCATTGGGTTTGTGGTTATTCATTATGGCAGCCCTAGGAAACTAACATAGTACATAATTATTTACACACACATACACACCATCATTACCTCAGAGAGTTTCCACAAGCATCAGTGGTTCTCAACGGAGCCTGTACTGCCCCATATAGCAATACATGAAGGTGGCTGGGTTTCAAATAACTGAAAGATGTGATGAGCATTGAGTGGGCAATATTCATACCAGTCCCAGACAATGAGAAATTGTTCAGCCTTCTGCATGACTTTTTAACATCTCACCAGACATTTCTGTAGGTGAAAACCCATTTATAATTGCCTGAGGGAAGGACCTTATGTTGTTATAGAAGTGAACACAAAGTATTTTTGCACACTTTTAATATACATACATTTCCTGAATTTTTGGGAAATACAATGAGGGAAATGTGCGGTTTCTTCTGTTTGGAATTATACCCACGTGACTATATTGGTCTGCATTTGTAGCTGTTTCCCCAAAGCATCTGAGAGTATTATCTTACCTGTTAACTTCATTGTTTCTGAACATTTACATAATGAAATAGATATTGTATTAATCATGTTCTCCTGGTTAACATGAAGAGATTTATTGTAAGGAATTGGCTCTCGTGATTAGGGAGGCTGACAAGTCCCAAGATCTGCAGGGTGATTCAGCAAGCTGGAGACCTGGGAGAGCCAATGGTGTAGTTCCAGTCTGAAGGCCAGCAGGCTTTGGATCCAGGAAGAGCTGATGTTTCAGCTCAAGTCCGAAGGCAGGAAAAAACCAATGTCCCAATTTGAAGGCAGTCACACAGGAGGAACTGCTTCTTACTCAGGTGAGAATCAGCCTATTTTTTCTATTTAGGCCTACAAGTGATTGGATGAGGCCCACTCACATTAGAGAGGTGCAATTTGCTTTACTTGGTATATCAATTTAAATGTTAATCTCATCCAAAAACACCCTCACAGACACACCCAGAATAATATTTGACCAAATATATGGGCACCCTGTGGCGTAGTCAAGGTGACACATAACATCAACCATCACAGATATTAATATACAAGTTGGTTTTCTTTCATTTCTACCTCACATTTTAGTTAAAACATTACACTGCTTTCTAGAAATATAATTGTACAAGAAGGTTATATTACCCATCAATTTCATTTTACAACAATAAAGGGTGCATTACAGAATATTCATTATAAAGAGGAGTCACTGGCTATTGGAGTGTTGAGAAGAACTAATCTAGATGTACTGCATTCTATTGTAATGACTTAACAGTCCTCATATATGGACCTGCATATATGATGATATATTTAATTAATTAACAGTTTGGTTGTTTCTTTTTTTTTTTTACTATTACCAAAAATATCACAGAGAAAGCCTCATACATATATCTTTGTACATTTTACAATATTTCTGTATAATAGATTCCTCAAAACAGAATTCCTCAGAAGAGCACGCACATTTAAAATGTTGATAGACACTATAGCAGTGGGTTTCAAGACTAGAACTCTTTCTTTAAGGGAAATTATCTACCAAAGACCATAAAACAGATACAAGAAGAGCTGCTTTTGAAACAAGGTTGGAAATCTAGAAGCCCTACTCACTCTTTTCCTGCCCAAGGCAATCCTTGGGCGTCTCCAGGGAGCTCCTCAGGCTTCAGGAGCATAGCTTGAAAACACTGGCCTGAGATGTGGTTTACCCCTTTCCTGGTGGCTTTGACTTTGTAAGGCTGGCCCTCCAGGTTGTCATCATCAGGTTAAGTGTCACCCCATTTATCAGTTCTACAGTCTAACCAGCTAGAATCCCCATGCTGCCTTAATTATTACTATCTGCTTTTTAAAAATGTTTTAAATACACATACTAAAAAGTCCATAAAATGTACACATATAGCTTAATAAAATAGCATAATGCACATACCTATATAGCCACTACCCACATAAAGAAATGGAATAGCACCCCAGAAGCATCCCAGACACAACCACCTCACTCCTCCCCAAAGGGAACCACCGTACTGACATTTATAGTAATCACTCCTGTTTTTCTTTATGCTTTACTCTAGTATATAATAATATAAGTAAGTACACTATAGTTTCTTTTTGCCTGTTTGGGGACTTCATATCAAAGCAATGATATGGTATGTATTTTCTATTCTTTGGTGCAATATTATTTTTGCAAAATTTGCACATGCTGGTGCATATTGCTGTAGTTATTTTATTTTAATTTTTATTGCTATATTGCACCCAATTCTATGACTACTCAATTTATTTATCCATTGCATTGTTGATGAGCATCTGGTCATTTTCAGTTTGAGGCTATGATCAATAATGCGGCTATGAACTTTCTTATGCACACCTTCTGGTTCCCACAGTCTGGCATTTCTATTTCACATATAAATGGCGATAGAATTGCTGGGACATTGGATATGAACCTGAGCTTTCTATTCTAGCTTGTTTTATTAAATAAACAAATAACTCTACTGCTTGGTTTTAAAAAGCATTTGTTCTGTAGATTACCTGATATCCACGCATAATTGCAATTATCATTTTCTCAGATATTTTCCATAATATTTTACTTTTATTTGTTTATTTTTGGTGAGGAAAATTCAACCTGAGCTAACACCTGTGCCAATCTTCCTCCATTTTGTATGTGGGACGCCTTCACAGCATGGCTGACGAGTGGAGTAGGTCCCCGACCCGGATTCAAACCAGCGAACCCGGGCCACTGAAGCAAAGCATGCGGAACCTTAACCACTTGGCCACAGGGTCAGCCCCCATAATATTTTATAAGGAGCAGGATTGTAAGGGGTTTCTTTTGGGGTGACAAAAATATTCTAAAATTAGATAGTGATTGTGATCGCACAACTCTAAATATACTAAAAACCTCTGAATTGTACACTTTAAAAGGATGAATTTTATGGAATGTGAATTACATCTCAATTAAGCTATAATAAATAAACCAATAAATTAAAAAATAAGCCTCTAAATGATGATAAGAATTCAGGATTGTTGATGACAGAGCAGTGTAAGGGGACTCCCTCTACCTCCAACCGTCCCACTAGGAATTATGTGTAGGGGGGAGGGGAGAGGCAAGCAGGAGGAGAATGGAGGGAGAGGTAAAGAAGGAGAGAGGATGGTAAGAAAGAGGTAGGTTTAGATGGTAGCTCAGGAAAATGTTATAGTATTATTTGTATCATTTGCTCGTGGGAAATAAGGACAAGAAAATGGAATAGGATTGATAGAGTACTTTAAGGAACGATGATGTTTAAATATGCGTGCTTTTCTGATCTGCATATATCAACTCTCCACATCCGACGGAGTGTTAATATGTTCACAGAACATGTGAGGGAAATTGAGTCATAGGGCCAGAACTCAGGGTCATAGGGTTAATATGTAGAGATAATAATAACAGTAACAATCATAGCTAACACTGTTAGCTCACAGTTATTTTTTATTTATTATAAGGTTTCAAATCCCAGGTGTGTCACTTTCTACCTGTGTGACTTTGAGCAAGTTTCTTAGCTTCTCTTTACCTTTCTTTCTTCATCCAATAAGCTACCACTGTGCATTTCAGTTCCGGAAACTGTGTCATGGGAATAGCCATTGTCTCCCCACCTCCCTTTAAAGGAAGATGCTCAGGAGTAGACTCTCCCGCTAGAAGGAGTGCACACTTACCCTGCCCTCTGCACCCCTAACACAATCACCTTTGTGAGGTAAGGCTGCATGCAAGTGACAGGAACATCCCCTGGGTCAAGGGAACACAGAAAGCTGCCATTCTGATCGAAAGTAGAGAAAAGGGGAAAACAGGAAAAATAATGTCTCGACAAATCATCCTGTCACACGAGCATCCTACTAGCTGAAGAATTCAAATCAGCGTTACTACAAAAGCCCTTGCTCAAATTATATGGTATTCTGTGCCTCTTAAGATGTGGAGTGAAAAACAATTTTTTTTAAATCCACAAACGATTCTTTGAAATGCATCTTTTTATGTTTTTTGGTGGGGGGATAAAATGGAGAAAAAGCTCATCTTTGTCAGCAAATACAGGTGAGTAACAACTCATATGTCAGTTTTGTTCATTGAGAAGAGTTGGGACATGTAAAAGTGTCCAGAAAATTCCTACAGACTGTTGCTATTGAATGAATCAGGACAGCTTCCTCAGCAGTTGAATATCACTCTATATAGCACTTTTCTTCTATAAATGAAGGCCTTGTTTATAACTGGCCTGGGTGCTTCTGATTTTATTGCAGCTATACTGAGAAGCCGGTTTGCTGTGAATTCCTGCCTTGTGACTAAAGGTGCACCAAGTCAGGACCGGGCCTGAGCTGCTGCGAGGTCTCCCCCACTACGTCCCAGGTGGAATTAAATGTCCTCAAGCAGGCTGCTTTGAAATTCTAGTTTTTAAAGCATGCTTTTCAGAGCAGCAAAGCACAAATGACTGTGTGTGTATTTACTGCACTTTACACATCCTGTATGTAAAAGCTGTATTGAACATTTATGAGGGTTCTCCTCCGAAAAATTGCAGGTTATAATAGAAAGTATGTTTTTGCATTTTTACCAAAACCTCGGACTCCAATGGGCTGAGGGCTTGATCAAGCCAAGAAATGAAAAGAGGGAGCTGGTTACCATAACATAAAATCTGTTTCGCTCACTCAGACCTTGAGACAAAGGAACAAAAGAACCCGAGCAGTTCCAGGACCTTTGCCCGCATCTGCCCACTCCCTGCTCTTTTCCCCACGTGAGGGGAAGAAGCGAAGCAGGCAGGGCCCAAGGGTTCTGAAAAATAGGGTAAAGGGAAATGCTGGGAGCCCTGTTTACCTTTTCCCATCACACATCTAGCACATTTTCCTTGACTTTCAAATTTTAAAACGATTGTACATTGTTCCAACAGCACAGGTCGAATTATCAATGGCCTCCGAATGTTTGTGTTAAGTTGACTTGTTTCCAACACATTCTACAAACAAACTTTCGCTGCGTTTATTATTTGAAAAGTATTTAAATACACTTGATTTCCTCCCAACTGCCTTCTCGTAACAGTCAGGATCCAACAAAGAAACCACTCTTTTTTTTTTCAAATAAAGGGAAATCAATACAGGGAATTAGTTAGAAGGGTGAGGGAAGAGGTGGAAGCCAAACAGGAGATAGCGAGGCAACGCAGTGATTAACAACGCTAGAGAGAGCCGAGGGAGGGAGTGGGGTTTCCAGAGCTCAGAGCCAGGGTCAGCGGACAGTGGCTGGCACCGCGGTGGACCTGTCCAGTGGGAGCTGAGCCACAGAGCAGGTGCAGCCATGCTGGAGAAGCCACTCAAAGCCGACAGCTGTCCTGTGTGCTCCCTTACTCCTGTGCCCCCCAACCTCTCAGCAGTAGCTCACGTTGCCCACAGTCAGAAGCCAGCTGACCCGGGAGTCTGGGAACCACAGCCTGCAGGCAGGGGTCAGCCCCACTGCCAGAGAGAGCAGAGCAGGGGATGGGAAATGAATCTGATGCACACTGAGGTCACATTTTTCTTGACCATTCTCTGACTTCTTAAAGCTAAAGAAAAAATATACCTAACATGAAATCTCTAGCTTACTGAATAATGGGGAAGATTAGGTTCTGAAAGCAGCAGCAGCCAAAGAAATTCCGCCTCACCCTACCTGTGCGGTCAATGCCACTCCCCTGTGGTACCACCACTCACATAGTTCTTCCAGCAAAGGCTCTGTCCACCCAGACCCGTCGCAGACCCATGCAGGGGACCAGCGCCTTGTTCCTGACTGTCTTGTTGTTTCAGTGTTATCTCACTTGCACACAGGAAATATTGTGCAGCATTTTATGAGCTGTCACGAGGAAAAATGGCTGCGGGATGAGTCCACGGTTGACGAGGTGCTTTTGCCACGTGTCTCCCAGAGCTTTGAGGTACAGGGAGAGAAAAGGAGGGAAATGTAACAGGAATGAGTGGTGAGTTCTATCTCCTGTCTTCTTTGAGAAGTAACTAGAGTAAAAACAACTTTTCCTTTCTTAGTTTTTCTTCTCCTTCTCAAGGAGAAAAGATATCCCTAAGAGAAATTTTGGGCTATCTAAGAGTGGGGGAAAAGGGCAGTTCAGCAGAGAACAGCTGGAATGTGTCTGCAATGAGTGAACAAAAATGGTCTTTCTGTGCCATCAGTGAATCGTTGCTGTGAGAAAGTCCAAATAGCAACCTCTTTATCACCAAAACAATTCTCCCTGAGGCCAGTTCCCAGCTTCACATGCATACCCAGGACACGTCCCAGCTGTTTGGCCGTGCTAATTATTCAACTGACCAGAGCCTCAGATCACAACAGAAGCTGCCAGATTTAAGGTTCACATCACATGCAGTGGAGGGCACGGTGGGTCTGGACATGTCCCATGGAGAGAAGACACTGCCCTGGTCCACGTGGATGCAGAGATGAAACTATTGTCTTTAATCTAAGTGACATAACTGGCATCTATTGAGCACTTGCAGTGTGCAGGCTCTCTGTTATCTTATTGAATATTCACAGTGGCCCTGTGTGGTCCCCATTCACACTTTACCCACTTCCCAGATGAGGATCCTGAGGCTTTGAAGCTGGGTTACTTATCCAGCAAGACACAGCTAGTAAATGGCAGATTTGAGACTGAACCCCAGGTCTGTTTCCCCACATGCAAAGACCTTCATCAGTATGCTATTCTGTTACCAACGCTAAAGAAACTCATGGACAGTTTGTATGTTCAGTGCTAACCAGCCTCACAGACAGCCCCTGACCTCCTCACCTCTGATTTAGGGAAGAGATAGTAAAACAGAATCACTGCTTGTTTGTTCTCTTTGTGTAATATTTAATGCAGATTATCAGTGAACTCTTGCTACCTATTTAGTCTTAATGACTGAGTCATATGGTATCTGCTGATGTTCTAGAAGCTTCTATGTTCTGAATCTCTCTAGCAACACAAACCCTAGAAAATAAGTTCTCCATTTCTGCAACTTTTCTTTCCAGACCTTCCCAGCTGAAATCACCAAAAACTGGAATCTGTAGGCTCAGATCCTGGCCAGTTCTAGAGTGACTCCTAATCTCATCTTTTGGGAAGGTCACTTATTGGAACAGCAGTTTGCTCAAGAGCCATTGTATCTGTGATGAGTGCTGTCATTCAGGTGCCCACCCAGTTCTGCTCCACTCCAGTCCATATACCTGGACTTTGCTCTCATCTCTGTTGCATTGCTGGAGTCTGGGTGGCTCATCTCTACTGTGTAGACTCCTCTCACTGGAAGTTGACTCTGTCCCTTGAATTCTTACAACATTTATAGAAGTAAAACAGTTAGCACAGGATGACAAATACATTGCATATATACCCCCACACTCACAGAGTCAGAGTGATCATTTAATTTATTGTCTAAGCCAGGACCCTGTGAGAGTGAAAAGGAGGACTACATTACATGAGGATGTGGGGGATCAGAATTGGCCACCTCAAAATATGTCTCTTTACCTTGATTATTTTCAAGAACAAAAGACTCTGAGAGAAACTTTGACCTCCCCTCGACTAACTGCCTGGAAGAATTTAAGATAAGAGGCCTATCCCCAGGACAGACCATCACCATAGATAACTCTGGGTATCGATAGACTGGAAGGGTCCTTGCTAAGCCCATTGCTATCAAAGTTCTATTTACCAGACATTTACATTTGTAAGGGAAATCTCCATTTGTAAAGGTATTTTTCTCTCTGTACTGGGAAAAAGGGGGGATGACCTCATCTCTAGAAACTTGTCAACGCAGAAGGCAAGGCCTTAAATCTGCATAATAACCTAATAACCTTGCTCTTGTTTACTGTGCTTTTCTGGTAATCTCCCATAGCTGACTCACCCCACCTCCAACATCTTCCTTTGTCTTTACCTACATATGTTGTTTAAGAAGAGAACTTCTGCCATTTTGTCTAGTTACCCAGTTTTTCTGGTCTCTCCCATGTATACATGTTATAAAGCTTTGTATGATTTTCTCCTGCTATTCGGTCTCTTATTCAATTTAATTTGTAGCCCAGCCAGAAAGGACCCAGAGTGGCTAGAGGATAGTCTTCCTCCCCTTCAAGGACAACAGGTGGAAGCCAGGGCAGTCCCATAGTAGACACTGCTCATTGATCCTATCCTTCTCAACAGTGATCCCAGCAGCCCTTCAGAGATGAAAACTATGTGTAATCAGATAATTGGCATCTTAGGATACTTACTGCTCATGTTTATGTGCATGCAACTTATTTCATTTTTTCAGCATAAATTTGAGTGTTTACTCTGCAAATTTCCAGATGAGGCACAATTTACTCTTTAAAGAAAAGGAAGACATAATCTCTGCTCACAAATAGAATATAATGTAGTTTTGAAGAAAAGACAATGTGAGATAAATAAATAACTGTATAAAATAAATGCACTTTATGAGTACAAATATTCTTTTCCATAAATGGATTTCCCTGGGGTGAGTGAGAAGACCAGGGAGCAATTTGCAAGGCAAGTTACGGTCGAACTTAAACATTCCATTGGATTTCACCTGCAGTTGATACAAAATATAGCACAGATTTTAGAGTCAAAAAGTCCTGGATTTGGGGCTGGCCCAGTGGCGTAGTGGTTAAGATCGTGCACTCCACTTCAGCGCCCAGGGTTCACAGTTTCGGATCCCGGGTGTGGACCTACGCACTGCTTATCAAACCATGCTGTGGCAGGCGTCCCACATATAAAATACAGGAAGATGGGCACAGATGTTAGCTCAGGGCTAATCTTCCTCAGCAAAAAGAGGAAGATTGGCAATGGATATTAGCTCAGAGCCAGTCATCCTTACACACACACACACAAAAAAAGTCCTGGATTTAAGTACTGAAATTGCATTTGCTAGCTGTGTAAAAATAATGGAAAATAGAAAATAAGTGCCAAAGGAGAGATAATTATGCTTTAAAAGTGGAGAAAGGAAGAGAATGATTCTGTTTAGAGATGTCTGTCTTGTTGTGCTCCTTTATATAATTTTTTCCTAAAAATAATATTTATTGGGTTAAAAAATTGCAAAGTACAAAAGAGAAAGCAAGATTCACGATCCTAACACCCGGATCACCGTTGCTGATATTTAAAAACAACAACCACAAAAGGAATATAGATACATGATTAGAAAGTTCAAACAGTACAGAAAGATATAAAATAAGAAATAAAAGTCTCTTTCCCATCCCCCAGTATCGCTCGCTAAAGTTCTCACATTTAGCATTTTCTTGTATATCCTTCAAAGGAAAAAAAGGCTTTTATCTACATGAACATATTCTTTTTTTTTTTTCAAATTTTTATTTATTTATTTTTTTCCCCCAAAACCCCAGTAGATAGTTGTATGTCATAGTTGCACAGTCTTCTAGTTGCTGTATGTGGGACGCGGCCTCAGCATGGACGGAGAAGTGGTGCGTCAGTGTGCGCCCGGGATCCGAACCTGGGCCGCCAGCAGCGGAGCGCACGCACTTAACCGCTAAGCCACGGGGTCGGCCCCAATGTGTACATATTCTGTACCTTGTTTTTTTATCACTTAGTAGTATATCTTGGAGGTCTTTCCATCTCAGCACATACAAATCTCCTTTATTCTTTTACCAAGAGCCAAATAGTCCATCAGAGACATTATGACGTATTTAACCAGCGTTTTTGTCTGTTTTTGCTACTATAAGCAATGCAGTGGTGCACATTTGAGCCTCTTTAAATGAACGTAGCTTAACCTTGCAAGCTTACTAAGAGTGAAAATAAAAATATGCTACAGGTACTGGCACTTTGTGTCCAGAGTTCATTCATCATCTCCCATTGACCATTCCGGCCAGCTTCTCCTCACTTCTAGTTTCCTGTGTCTTTAATCCTCTGATTTTTGGGAGGTCATCTTATCTTCCATGGTTTGCCTAGCCCCCTTGATGAATGAACTTCCTTTGGACCTATTGTCCTGGCCTTGACCTCAGTATCATCCCAGGACCCAGCTGTCAACATCTGCCCTCTGGCTCCACAAACTTCAGAGTGATTGAGAAGCACTCTCTTTGAATGCTTGTGATCTTGTGATTTATAAAAAGAAACATACATTTGATCTTCATCCCCATGCACAGAGCTCCTAAAATGCTTGGAATTTCCTAAGTGAGGAGAGTGATAAAGGTGTCTTTTGTTATATTAATGAGGTAACTTTTGGAATGCCCCTAGATCACCTAAGGATGGGGGCTGGTCACCAAAGGAACCAACCCTGTGATTAGAGGGTTGGAAATTTCAGTCCCATCCCTGACCCCCAACCCTCACCCCTGGGGATGGGAGATGGGCTGGAGATTGAATTCAATCACCAACAGCCAGTGATTTAATCAATCCTGACTATGTAATGAAGCCTCCATGTGAACCTAAAAGGATGGGAGTTCACAGAGCTCTGGGGTTGGTGAACACGTGGAGATTTGGAGAGAGTGGTGCGCCTGGAGAGGGCATGGAAGCTCCGCACTTTTTCCCCATACCTTGCCCTTTGCATCTCTTCCAGCTGGCTGTTCCTGAGTTACATCCTTTTACAGACTTGTGACTGGCGTCTGAAGGCAGGGGTGGGGGGGGCAGTCTTGTAGGATTGAGCCTTTAACCTGCGGGATCTGGTGCTATCTCCAGGTAGATAGTCAGAATTGAGTTGAATTGTAGGACAGGCAGCTAGTGTCAGAGAATTGTTTGGTGGTGTGGGGAAACCCTTCATGCACACAGTGAAATTGGGGTGACCAGAATCATTAGCACGTGAACCACACCAAGTGCTCCTATCAGAAGAATGGGAATTTGATAGGACTGTTTCTGAGAGTGAAATTCTAGGTGGCCGTTAAAGGACAGGGTGGATTCTAAAAGGCAGGACAAAGGCCTCAGGGGAAGATTAAACAATGTCTCCAGATACTTTGCAGTGCATGATTCTATATAAGGCAGGTATTCTGTGAAAAGTCAACTAGTTTAGCCCCTCTAAGCCCCACATTAGTACCTGGAGGCCAGCTTAATGTGAATTAAAGTGCAATGAATATTCTCAAACCAGACAAACTGTCTGCTAGATTATGGAGGGCCCACAGAGTGCCATAATGACCCAGAAGCGGAGGCCCAGAGGCACTGGCGAGGAGCTTGTGTTGAGCTGGTCTTTTGGGAAGATTCAGATGCAGGATTAAAGATTTTATGAAGAATTATGATTCTTAGTGATGAATGAAGAAAGCTAGAGCAAAACTACCCTGCCAAAAATGAAAGAGTCTTAAAGACTTGACAACAGTGGCAATTGCGCCTGCCAATGCTGTAGAATAATTGATGAACCACACAGCAATTAAGAGCTGTTTAACAACAACTACAGGATGAAGAATGCATACTTGGAAATGTTAGTATTTCTGCAATAACATAATGATATCAAATTAACAAATTCTAGTTTATTCCTATTTCTGAGGATTTGGGGAAACAAATCAGTTAAACATACATGGGTACAACCCCTACTTGTTGAAGACCCCAATGCTCTATAAAGACCTCCCGAGTAACAAGTTCTTATATTTGGAAAAATGTAGAATCTGTGTGACCACGGATGGATTGGTCTGGCTTTTATGTTTACCTAGTGTGGTGAGAAGAATGATGGCCCCCCAAAGGTGTCCAGGTCCAAATCCCTAGGACCTGTGAATATGTTACCTTACATGGCAAAAGAGACTTTCCCGATGTAATTAAGTTAAAGAACTTGAGATGGGGAGATTATCTTGGTGGGCCCAATGTAATCACAACCGTCCTCATAAGTGAAGGAATGAAGTAGGAAAGTCCGAGTCAGAGAATGAGATGTGATGACCACAGAAGCAGAGGTTGGAGTGATTTGAAGAAGGGGCCGTGAATCAAGGAATGCAGATGGTTTCAAGAAGTTGGAAAAACGCAAGGAAATGGATTCTCCCCTAGAGCCTCAGGAAGGAACAATCCTGCCATCTTGGTTTTAGCCCAGTGAAACCCATGTTGGACTTCTGACCTCCAGAATTGTAAGAAAATAAACATTTTAAGACACTAAATTTGTGGCAATTTGTTACAACAGCAATATAAAACTAAGACACCTAATATCTTTCATTATTGTTTTCTTCACTTCTTTGCCTCATAAATTCAGAGAGCCCAATAGCCAAATCCAGTACTGAGGGAAAATTCAACAAAGCCTATTTAACAGAGCATGAGAAAGATGTCTGATAATTGCAAATGAAAGCAAGAGAAATATGGAATCATACTGTAAGCTTTATGCCATATTAGCCTAGAACCATCTTTGGTTAGTTGGTAATTCAATTTATTTAAATATTTTCAGTGTCTCTTACAGATTCACATTAAATTCACCACAGCCCCCTACCAAGGCTTTCTTTAGAGAAATCTCTTCCACATATTTCCTGGAAATCTGAATACTTTAAAGGCAATAAATTTAAAGTTTTAGGATTTCAAAAACTTATATTTAGGTGTTGTGATAGGTCCTTTTGGGGATTCTCCTCTAATTTCCCTGATAATTATTGCCTCTTTGGGAATTGCCCTATGATTCTTCCTCTAGCCAATGTGACATGGAACAGGAAGAGCCAAAAGGAACTCCTGACCCAAGCTGGGCCAATGATTTCTTTTGGGAATCTACAATTTGAACTGCAAGATTCAGAGTCTGGGAATTGGAAACAGAGTTACTTTAATGTCAGAAATTTAGAAAGAAAAGTTCCACAGCTGAATGTTAAGCCTTCCTAGGCCTGGTTGGTAAACTCTTCCTTGGATTCCATAAGACACTCTGTGTGGCAGAATGACTCGTGTAAATAGCAGTGATTCCCACCCCCACTGCACCCACACTCTTCCTGGTGTGACTGGCAGCTCCTCTTGGTGGTGCAATGTGTTTACTTATCCCGTTAGTCTGGGGTGGTCTTGTGATGTGCACTGAACAATGGAATGTGGTACAAGCTTCTACATTCCCTCAGTCTCTCTCTGTCTCTCTCTCTCTTTCCTCTCCACTGCTTCCTCTAAGAACAAGCTCTGTGTAGGCTTCAAGGTAATTAGAGAGATGTTATCCACTCACTGACTTAGTCCCAGCCGAGAGCCAGTGAATCACCAGACATGTGAGTGAGGCACGGAGGCTGTCCTAGACCTGCCAGCCCCCATCTGACCTGCCAGCTGATCACCAACTTATGAGCAAACCCAGCTAAGATCAGCCAAGCCTGGCCCAGCTCAGTAGACCCATCCATCTGACTCATAGATGCATAAGCAGTGATATGTTCATTGTTTTAAGTCAGAGTTTTGGGTGATCTATCATGAAGCAATGTCTAATTGATATACCCTAATTTGTTTATTGGCCTGTTTCTTCTCTCATTTATTTTAGGAAATATTTGTTGAGCATCTAGTAAATACCAGATAAGTTCTTATGCTACGAATATGAGATTACTGTGACATTTCTGTAAAACAAAGTCCCTACTCTCATAAAGCTGACATTCTAGTGAGCATTGTGGGGGAGGTGAGGAGACAGACAATAAACAAGCAGGAGAGTAAGTATAGCAAATGGAAAATAATACAACAGGATTTGGAAAACAGGGAGTGTGGTGTCAGGGGAAGAAACTGGTATTTTATAAAGAAGGTAGAGGGAAGATATCTCTATAAGATGACGTTTGGACAGAGACTTGAGGGTAGTGAATGGGTAAGCTATGCAAATATCTGAAGAAAAAGCATTCCAGATAGAGAGAACAGGAAGTGCAAAGGTTCTGAGGCAGAAGGAAGCTTGGCATGTTTGTGAAACAGGAGGTAAGAGTTTTCTAGAGCAAAGAGGTGAAGGAGAGAGGGGCCAGGGGAGAGGCCAGAGCAGTGGCCAAGGGTCAGGCTGTGGGAAGCTTGAAAGTAGTGATAAGACCTTGGATTTTACTCTGAGCAAGAAGGGGGAAGCAATTAAAGAGCTTTGATCACAGCAGTTAAGTGAAGGGAACCCACGTTAGGATGCTCACCTGACTATTGTGTGAATAAATTCTAGATAGGCCAGAAGGGAGACCAGCTGGGAGGCAGCTGCAATAATCAGGTGGATATGATGGTGATTTGGACCAACAGTAACAGTGGATCATGCAGATTCTGGATATATTCCTACGGAAGTGATCACAGGATTTGCTAAAGGTTTGGATACGAGGTGTGTGTAAACGAGGGGGAATGGATCGCTGTAAGGTTTGGCCTGATGACAGGAGGGACAGAGTAGTCATTAATGGATTAGGCAGAAAGGGGAGGATTTAGGGAAATCAGGACTTTGGTTTTGGACACGCTGAGTTTTAGACAACCACAGGAATAACATCGAGTAGACAGTTGGCTGTACGAATATGGAGCTGAAGGCAGAGCACTGAACTGGAGACACGAATGTGGGAGTCATTTGTGTACAGTTGGACGGGCAAGGCTCTGAGTCCAGGAGAAATCCTTCAGGGAGCACAGATGGAGAAGAGAAGCGGTCCTGGGGCTCTCTAACAACTACATCAGCGAGGGAGGAAGACGAACTCAAGATCTGAGAAGGGGTCCAGCAAGGTGCGGGGAGAACCAAGAGGGGTTTCTGCCGATAAATTCCTCTCTCTTCTCTTTGACCTAACTTCAGCTGGTTTCTGTTGTTTATGCAATGAGATAATTCACAGAGATTTTAAACAGAGGTTTCCCTTTCTGAAAATTATCCCTGTTGCCCTGCGACTCTCCACCCCCTGGATCCAGGGCATCCGTGCTGCGTGGGGAGGGCAAAAACAGACAGAGACTTCCACTGACTTGCTAAGTGATTTTTCTCTTTTAAGTCATGGCAGGCACAATAGTGTAAAACTAAAGCATTTTGATGTGTGAGAGCTAAGAGTGTGAGAGAGAAGTGGTTTCGTTTTGATTTCTAAAACGGCTCGAGTGGAAGAGCGGGCCAGGCCTGGGGTGGCACGGAGAGTCGTGTAGGATATAATGCAGGGTAGCGATCAGCCGCAGTCTCTCACCCCACAGGAGGGAGACGAGATCCCTTCCTGGCCAGGAAGGGGGCTGCGGAGAGAAATCAGGAGCCTTGAGATGCTAGTGAGAAGCCTTCCCGGCCTGCTCTTAGGCTGCTTCTCCACTCCCAGCACCCCCAACCAGAATGGAAAGCCCTGCCGGGGACGGGCAGGCCAAGACCCCCAGGCAGGTTTGACAGCCCCTCAGCTAAAGGGCTTTGCTCCCCACTTCTCATCCGAGTGCCAAAGGGACTGACAACATGTCTCACCGATGCGGGAGAGCGACAGCAGAGTGGACGTGGTGGCCCTGTGTACTTAGCAGAGAGAGCCTGGGCCAGTAGACACCCTGGTGTCCCCTTCTGAATTCTGCAAAGCCAGCACCCGGCACAGATGAGATGCGAAGATTTCCTCATGTCCCAAAAGGGGACGTAGAATGAGGCAGCACGTTGAGTGCCTGCAGGCCTGCCAAGGGCTCACCAAGCCAGGGGCAAGGTCCCAAAGCAGAGGTCTCCGGGTGGAAAGCTCAAGAACCCAGGCCAGAGGGAGGCCTCAGCTGAGGCTCAGAGGAGCAGTGGTGACAGTGAGGACCACAGGAGGCCACTGCACACTGACCCTGGGGGAGATCAGCCCGAGGGAGGTGAATTCAGTTACAGAGAAATTCAGTGACGTCTGAGCTGTGGTGATAAATTTTAAAGCAGTTACACTTGCAATGGGAAGGTCACTGCTTAACCTAGATATCAAAATTCTAGCTGTACATTCTGCGTTGCTTACTCAACAACTAAGCAGATATTCTGTAAATTCTACTGAAAATATTTTGGTGACATTTTTGTCACTAATAATATGGGCAATCCCCAAATGGTGGCTAAAATTTATTTTTCCACATAAATGGTATTATAAATAGTGGTTAGTTTCCCATACTAGCTCAGGAGGTCTGTGTAATCCGTCATATAGTTGAATTATAACCTGTCTAGTTGGTGCCACAGCAGTATAGTGAAAAGAGTGTTCCAGTCCCTGGCACCACCTACCCACAGTGGATCCTCAGCTACATGCTTAGCTCTTCTGGGCCTCAGTTTCCTTATATGTAAAATGGAGATAACAATGTCTTTTCTTGTAGGTTTGTTGTAAGAATTAGTAACAGTTTCCATAAGGCACCCAAATCTTCAGTGCAGTTGATCGTGGCTAGGGGTTAGAAAAACAGTCTGATTAAACAAATCCACTCTAAGCCATGGATGGTTCATGTTCCCTTAATCCTCAAAAACTCAGCTAAAGGAATTTCTCAGCCTTCCTTACAGCTAGATATGGTCATGTAAGGAAGACTGAGAAACATCCTTTAGCTGAGTCTTCTCCTCCAAATAAATTTAGAGTTCTATTACTAAGAATAAAGGGAAGAACAGACCCTAAAAATGAGCAACCAGCAGTCTTTGCCACAGCACTATCCAGACAGTTACTTAGCTCTTGCTCTCAGTTGCAATTTCTCCCTTTTAGACTCTGCTTTGTGATGTTGGAGACGGGACTCTGCAAACTACATTCTGCTTTGCCAGGGGATTCTGGAGGGAGACTGAGGAGGGATGAGGCTGTCCCTGTCTGCGTTACCCAGCCTTGCCCCTTCACCTGGATTGGCAGTTCTCGCCAGGAGCAGCGGTTGGTCCCAGTGTGCAGCTTTTCAGCACTCAGAGACCAGCCTCATCCCTCCCAGCTTCAGATACACCAGCGCCAGGCCAGCTGACACCCCTACTGTGGACTGAATTGTGTCCACTCAAAATTCATGTGTTGATGCCCTAACCCCAATGTGACTGTATTTGGAGATTGGGCTTTCAGGAGGTAATTAAGGTTGAATGAGGTCATAAGGGTGGGACCCCAATCCTAATTTCTCTCTCTCCACCAGCAGACACCTAGGAAAGGCCATGTGAGCACATGGCGAGAAGGTGGCCATCTGTAAGTCAGAAAGAAAGCTCTCATCAGAAATCGACCACGCTGTTACCTTGACCTTGACCTCCTACCTCCAGAACTGTGAGAAAATAAATTTCTGTTGTTTAAGTCACCCAGTGTGTGGTATTTTTTCACGGCAGCCTGAGCAGAGTAACACAACTCCCTCCTCAGAGGTCTGAATTTTCAGTCCCACAGGCCCCTTCTCCACCCACTTCCTTCTGCTCCCCCAGAGCCAGGGGCCGTGGCTGTTTTCATCGGTTGCTACCTTTTTGATAATTTATGTTCTACTTTTGCCTTTTCAGTTCTCCAATATCCAGTCAACTCTTCATATTAAGTTTTTTCTTCTTGTTAAAGTAAGTGGTTGTGGTTTCTGACTCTTGACTGGACCTTGACTGATACAATACGAACAACTCCAGGATACTCCCAGCTGTGGCTAGAGATCCCTCAGTAGAAGTGCCAGCAGCACATTTCTCAACCTTCATCTGCCCCAAACACATCTCTACCAACCCCACCTGCCACTTCACCCCTCCGCCCACTCCTGGTCTCCCTCGTTACTCCAATGGTCCTATATCTAGATTCTTCCTCCCTCTTTACCCAGCTGGGTGATGTACCTAAGTTTTGGTTCCCTTCTTCCATAAAACACAAATTCTCACATCCTTGCCTTAGAACAGGGCTGCACTGCTTCCCTCAGTCTGGGCCCAGCATTCATGTTTTTCTGGATGGGATAAGGGTCATAACCTAAAATTACACACCCAAACCAACTCCCTTAATCAAGCTGTTATGTTTTTCAAAGTTTTAGAACTTTCTACTTTTATAGCCTGCAAGTTCTCAAAATAGTTCCAATTTCTTCTCTTGATGGCAGCAAAGGGAATTCACGGAGCAGGTGGGGCACTTATGTAAGAAAACTAATTTGTTAGTAAGGCAGGCACTTTAGGTTGGGACCAACCTGAAATAACTTTGTACTTAGCTGTGCATTTAAAGAGTCATTTCTAGATAATACGTCATCCTCCCACATTTTCAGGTTGCTTTTGCACACTCAAGATTTGTTTTTCTGCCTCATCTTTTTAATGCTATATTTGAAGTGTTTGTGTGTTTTCGTGTATTGGAAACAATGGAACGATAAAACTTTTTGGAAAGTTTATCTTTCCTCCCACAACAATACTCTTCCTTCTGTCATCTTTGCTTCTCTCCTAGGCTCTCTGGTTTCGTTGAACAGACTCTCCTTTCCCTGTCACCATAAATCCTTCAATCACTGAAAAATGCTGGGGAACCAGTGTGCAGCGCTCTCTCTAAGAGCACTCTTATCGCGTTATCTTGTACAAGGTAATAACATTTTTAAGCCCTATTCGTGTTGAGAATCTTGTTTGCCTGAAGAATCCTTTTTGTAAACATGTTTTCATAGCCTTAGGCGTGGGGAGGAGGGAACCGGGAGAACCATTTAAATTCTCTTGCTGTCTCTGTGGCTGAAGAAAATGAAAATCCTCACCTGTGTTCTAACATGAAGAGCTAAATTGCAATAAGCAGACATTTTCAAAATACCTAGAAAGCCTCAGGACTAACGGGGATCACATGGATTCAACACAGTGATCACTGTAGCCTCTGCCAATTTCTGTTTTTCCATGCCCCTCAGGAACCCTGGTGGCCATACCCGTGGGGCCTGTATTTTTTAAACTGAAGAAGAAAACATACTATCAAATCAGCATAAATTTCCTCCTGTATACATATGGGACAACAGAGAAATAACACCGACAGGACTGTCCCAGGAAAGTGTGTTGTGGCTGCTATATCTACACCAGATGGGCAGAACACAGCAGGCGAGCCAGCAGTGACTTTGCGAAGCTTCATCTTAAACACACAAGGGTTGGCACGCTTCTTCTGTAATGGGCTAGAGAGAAATTTCTTAGGCTTTGTGGCCACAAGGTCTCTATTTCAACTACTCAACCAGCTATTGTAGCACAAAAGCAGTCACAGATAATACTGAAACGAACCAGCTGACTGTGTTCAATAACACTTTTTTTTTACAAAACAGGCAGAGGGTCATTTTGGCTCATGGGTCACAGTTTGCCAATCCCTGTTCTAGGATATCCCAGAATATTCTCTAATGTAAAAACAAACATGCCACCAAAAAACTGTACTTTGCTTTCTCAGTATTCCACACAATAACCTACAAATGTTATACCTGTAAAAACATGCACAAAATGTTGTCCTTTTTCTTTCAAGTTCCTGAACAAGGCAGTGAATTTTTATGCCTGTAGAGAAAGGCAATTAGTACCATTTTGTCATTTCCTGTTTGCTAGCGTTGTATATCAGGGCAAGACATTGTAACTAACGGGATCATTTATGGGCAAGGCCTAGATTCTAACTTAACCTCTTCCAAAAGGGTAAGTGTAAGAGCATTCCAGGCCATTACAGACCAAATAACCCAACCAGGACAGGTGAAGGCTAATGCCTCTAATGGTTCTCAGGAAAATCCATCAGCCAAGACAAACAGAGAAGGCTGTCAATGTTATGTTGACAAACTGGTGGGTGGTTTATGCAAAGAACAGGAAGTGGGTGAGGGGAATATTTGGAAGAGCAGTAGAGGATGAAATTCCTTCTAGCCCCTTGAGGCAAAGGTTCAAGTTCAGGGTCAAGGTTAATGGAGTTCATAGAGAAGAGGCTTCATCTACTAGAGTCTGACGATCCCATTCTTATGGGCTTTTTGGTAAATCACCAAGTCTAAAAATCCAACCTTAAAGTTATTGTGTTTAAAGTCCTCAGAGTAGGGAGAATAATATTAATAGCTAATATTTGAGTGTTCGCTGTGTTCTAGTTTTGTATATTATTGTATTTAGTATATATTAGTATTGTACCCAATTTATAGGTGAGGAAACAGGCTCAGAATGGTTAAGGAATTTGCCCAAGGACACAGAGATATTAAGAGGCAGGGCCAGGATTTGTAAGTAGATCTGTCTGACTTGGAAGCCACGTTCTCAATCTTTGCATTATACTAAGTTATTTTCTCTCCTCACTTCTCGTTGATAGCTAAATCTTCAGTTCACAATGGATTTTGAAAGTAATTTTTGAACAGATGGTAAACTAAGTTCTAACTCTCATGTTTCAAAGACACCCATGATCAAATTCTCCCCTCACTGAGCTGCTTGCAGTTCTGTTATTGAGAGGACGATGTCTTAAATTTGGAATTTTTTATGCTGGGTCAGAAAAAGGAAGGGAAGGAAAGAGATGGCAAGAGGACAAGTTTAGTTAAGTTTAATATTTAATTAATTTAACGAAATATTTAATTTAGTTAGCTTGTTTTTATGAAGGTTTAGACAAAATATTTTAGGGCCAGCACATTGTTGAAATTAAAATAGAAAAATGCCAGTTTTTACGTAAAGTGCATGATGGTGGAGAGGGAATCTTGGTCAGACACAAATAATGAACAATCTGAAAAGTGAGTATATATATAAATTTTAAAAGAATGTTCCCACTATTATACCCAGCTAGTCTCTTAAAGGAGCTTTCGTCTTCTTAATTAGGCTTTATGTCTTCCTTGCTGCTACCTAACGCACATCTTACGTGTCCTAACCTTGCAAATTTAAGAAATTCTGCCATTCATATGGGAGTTGTGTCACCTCTTCTTTGAGATGGTTTTCACTTCTGACAGCTATGTCCTGCTCTTTCCTTTTTACCATAGAATTTGACATATTTATTTGACATATTTATGTAACACTGAGCCTGAAGTCCAGTGTTTTTTTCCTAATTTGGTCTTTATTACTTATCCTGAGGTTTGGTCAGTGGGCACCATCCTCCTTTCTCCCCACTGCCTTCCCTCTCTCTCACTATAGAAGGTTACAGAGCTTGAGAGCAGGGAAGGGAGAGGCTTAGGAAGACAGTTTCTTACGTACTACTCAAAACACGCAGGCTTTATTATTTATTTATTTATTATTTAATTTTTTTGGCTGAAGAAAGTCAAATAAAGGAAGTCCAAGGGAAAACAGCTCCCTCTGGGATTTCAGCTTCAGCTGCTTCTCGTTTTAATGAATCATTTTTGGTTCTGAATTTTTTGCTTCCAGAAAACCTTCCAGAACCGGGTTGATTTTGACATATTAGGCATATTCCAGGACCCAAGACCCCAAGAAGTTAAACTGTCTGCAGATCATTTAGACCACCCACCTGTAATAGATGCACGGTCTGTCCAAACGCCACAGAAATGCAACAGCCTGCCGCTCCCTATCTCTCCAAACAGTGCCCAGGAGGCTGTGCTCCCCCTTAGAACTGCTGAGCTAGACAGGAATTTTACTTCTCTGGCCCAGTGTTACTTGCAGGTGGGAGGGAAAGGGAAATTAAGACACAGATTCCATCGCTAGTGAATAAATGTTGGACCCAGGAGACCAGTATATCTAAAACTGGGGAGGGGAATTTTGGGCTTCACATCCTTGTGCACTGTGCTTCCATTCAAATGTTTCTTTTTTTTTCAACACGTCGGTTCCCATAAAAAGTATTCCCTTTTCTGTAGTATAATCAAACATGAAATCAGAAAACTTTCATGTTGAAATTACTTTCAGATCTTGTTTATGGGTCATACAAGCAAAACACTCATATTGCTTTATATTCAAACATTTTTTTAATAAAAAATTGATCCTCATCTTATTCACTAAATGACTTTTGACTGTGTCCAAAAGAGCAGATCCCCTCTTAAAAATCTAGCACTACTGGTGGCATTTAAAAGAAATGTGAAAATGTAAAAGGCTGTGAAAGCATGGTAGGCAGAATTCAAAGAATGACCCCTAAAACCCTCACCTTTGCATAATTCCTTTCCCTGTGAATTTGATGGGACATCACTTCTGTGATCATGTCACATTGCACAGCAAAAGAGATTTTGCAGATGTAATTAAGGTTATTAATCATTTGACCTTAAAATAGAAATCACTTGGATGGGCTAGGTCTAATTGCAGGATCCCTTTAAAACAGAGAATTTTCTTTGGCTGGTGGCAGAAGAGGAAGTGAGAGAGATTCTCAGCATAAGAATGACTGGACACCCCACTGCCCATTTGAAGACAGAGGGACCGTGTGATGAGGAATGAGCACAACCTCTAGAATATGAGTGGCCCCAGCTGGCAGCCAGCAGTGAACTGGATTCTCCAACAGCCTGAATGAGCCTGGGAGCCTGTTCTTCCCCCAGAGCCTCCAGATAAGAACGCAGCCAAGCTCCCAAGGACTTCTGACCTACAAAACAGTGAGCTAATAAATGGGTGTTGCTTTTAGGCCACTAAGTTTGTGGTGATTTGTTTTGCGCCAATAGAAAACTAATATATAAGGAGATGAAGGGGATTTTTGAAGGGGAGGCAGAGCCCCAAAGGTATTCAGAGTAACAACGGCTTGCCTGGAACAAGCATCCTCCTTACGAGGGGAGGAGGAGCCTAGAGCTGGGAATAACATACGAGCAGATGTATACAATCTGAGGTAATTCTTAATATGTTATTTTATAGCCATGTTCCATCTGCCGTTTTTGAATCTGCTCCTCGGAATCCACGCCTCCACTGCAAAACCTACCCTGGGAGGGGACAAGGAGCTTGGTGAGCCTCCCTGACCAGGCCAGCGTCTCATGGTTGCAGCACGGTGGGTACATTTGTCCCCTCATGCCCCACACGGGCCCCTCTGCCTTTCAGGAAATGAAGGCTATGACACTGCACTCTCTTGGATTCCTGCTTTTGCCACACCATTCATCAGTCCTGACTGGCAACTCCAGCCCCACTAACCATGCTGCCCAACCACCTGTTAGTCTCTGGACACATTTTCTCCCCTGCCCAAGGAGGTGGAAACCAGGATGGTGCAGACACTTGGAAGAGGCGTTACTGCTGCTCCCTGGGGGAGCTGAGATCCATAACTAGGGGTCTCAATAGCAAAACAGCAGGAATGATAATCAGCAGCCAAGAAGTAGGAGCTAGCAAAACAGACAGTCACAGGAGATGCTGGGTGAAAGGTAGACATATAGACTGGCCCAACTTAATTTTGTTAGGAAGAATCATGCTGGTTTGAATCATTTTAAAAGATTAGATACATACCTATTGGATCTGGCACTTTGATCCCATTTTTCACTTTGAAATCTCATCCATTTGAATTTCAGTCTGTTTTCAGTCTTGTTGTGTTGACTTCTTTGCAGCACTGACACTGTCGCTCTCTCCCTACTTCTTGAAACTTCTCTCTTAGCTTTCCTGACACCAGCCTCTCCTGCTTTTCCTTCTATATCTCTGGTTTCTTCTTCTCCTTCTTTTTTTGAGATCCTTTGCCTCCACTCACCCTTAAAACTGGTGTTCTCCAATGACCCATCTTTGACCAGCTTCTCACTCTCTCCATTCATCCTAGATCATTTCATTCACTCCTATGGCTTGATTTCAACACTATATATGCTGATGACTCCTCATTGTCTATCCCTAATCCATTCCTATGTGCTCAGCTCTAGACATGTGCATACAACCATCTCCAGGACACCGCAATTTAGATGTTCCACTAGTACCTCGAAGTCAACATGTCTGTTCCCCAAACCATGTTCTTCCTCCTTGGTCCCTCATCTGGTTTAATAATATCATCATGCATCAAATGTTAACTATAAATCTACCTATTGTGGATGTCGAATTCTTATTCTCACACCTCGAGACCCAAGTTACTTAGGTTAATAACAAACACTTATCATTTAATGAGGAACAGTCAACCAATTATTCCTTAGCTTCAAGCAAAAGAAATAAATTCAGCAAGAAAAGGAAAGCCCAGTGTCAGAGTATCGGTAGCTGGTAGGGCTGTAGGTGAGCAGTGTTTTCTTGATCAAATCTATACGCCAATAGGAACAGAACTCTCATGGGGAAACCACTTTAGAAGAGGCACAGTCTGGCATTGACAGGATAATCCTTCCCTAAAAATGCTCTCAACCTAGTCATAGGAGCCCATGCTTTTCCCTAAACTGTAAAAGCTTAGTCCTTCTATGATTAAAAGCTAGGATCCTGGCAGTTTTCTTACCTGAATGGCCAACTCCCAAAAGCTTTAGCTTCCTAGTGAGATGCCAGGATTTCCTGGAACAAATAGCCCAGAGACCAGGCTTCCTTCACTGAGCCAGGTCCACTTGTGCTTATTCCTGTCTTTCACACAAGCCAGGAAGACGATTTACACACATCTCTTGCTACTATTCTATTTAATTATAATATAATCGTACATATGCAAACATGAAAACAGCAATCACGTTTTATTCCAAGTTCTAATTGCATGTGGCAATCAGGTGCTTTCACTAAATTATTTCCATCAAGCATACATAACGCCATTACTTCCAGCATGCCAAAAGGCCCACCTGCAGCCTCCCACCCGCGCCAGAAAAGCCAATTCGAGTTTCATACTTGCTCTGTGGTTTCATATAGTAGTCCTCCCCCAAACACTCCCCCCCCACACACACACATTTCTACACCCCAAACCTGTGTGAGTTCAGCTCCCCTGTTTGCTTTCCCTTTCCACCTGCATCACAGACCTTGAGATGAGTGTGCACCCACCACTCGCCTTCCTTCTTTTGTGCACAGGTATGTTCTCAGCTGGGCTTTCTCCTTAACCATTTCCTGTTCCTCTGATTCTAACATGTCAATTTCTGTTCCTCATAGGCAAAGTCTTTATTAATCTCTTTTCTTCTTTAATAACACCTTAAATTAGTCTTATTAGCATCAACCAACAGTCAATCTTTCTTATTCTTTGAAAAACAAATACAGAATAAAAAAGGGAAGAGAAGAGCATTCTCCCTGGGTTCACTCTGAAGCTGGTGTCTCACTCTAGGAATTGTGCATTCTTTGCCTTATTCTCTCTCAACTTCTTCTCTACATCACATTATTGGAAATGAGCCTAAAAATTAGTTAAATCATGTATGTAACAATGAAAGCTAGAGAAAGAAAACACGAGACAGCGAGGTGTTGGATCACTAAGCACTGGGGTCAGCAAACGTTTGAATTTTTGCTTCTGCTCTTCAAAGTTTTGTGCTGTTGGGTCGGCTCCAAGCCAGGCCTCAAGCCATTACCAGAATGAGTCATCTCAATAGGTTTTTCTTTTACTTTTTTCCAAACGTGTTATCAATCAAGCCTTCCCAAAGCCTCACGGGCTATTAGCAAAGCAAAAGGGGCCTCGGTGTCTCCGCCGCAGGATTACCGTCTGCTGCAGGAGGAGGAACGAGACCAGGAGGACTCTGCCTTGCACTGGGTCTCTCTGTCTGAGAAAAAGCCCGAGAGAGCTCTGAGGACTTGAAAACAACCAGCATGACTTGACCATTTGAAAAAGAAATCCTGGAGCATTCCAGAAACGTGAAGACAAGCTCAGTACTGTGCAGCCAAAGGAGGTCACTCCTCTGGGACTGGTTCACAGAACTGAGAGAAATGACTCTAAGAAGTGGCTGTCTGAGGGAGAACAATCAGTGACTTTCTGATTTTTGGGGCTGAGCCGCATGCTCACTAGTCCTAAATGCAAAGATTGAATATAAAATGAAACAGAAAAAAATAAGTATGTTTTCCAACTGTCTCCATGTGGCCCGCTGCCAGCCTGCTGAGCCTGGGTGGTGGTTCTTGCCCTAAAGTCAGTGAAGAAATGGGCTGTGTTATTGTGGTTGTTTTTAATTAGTGTTGCATTTTAGCCATTTTAGTTGTGAAAGGTTTTGAAGTTTGAAGAAAGGACAACAAATTGGGCAGAGTTTGGGATTATAAACTCACCTCTACCATTCAACAGATGCAAAGAGGCACATAGTCTCTCTTAGCCTCAGTTTCCAGAGTCATAAAGTGAAAAAATAATGAGTCTGCTCCAAGGGTGGCTTCTTTCTGTTATTCAAGCCCTGGTTTAAATGTCACCTCCTCAGAGAGATATCTCCCTCCAACCGCATAGCCACCTTCTGTCACATCACCCAGTTCCAATTCGTTCCCCAAACTCTGCTTTTTTGTTTATTGCATCTCCCCCCATCAGAAGATAAGGATTATGAGGTAAGGACCTTTTGTCTTTGTTGATTCATTCAATAAATATTGTTTAGTGGCTTCTGGGTGCCAGACACTGCTCAGTGCGCCAGGGATGCATCAGTAAAGTAAGGAGCCTAAGACGCTCTTTTCTTTCTTTTTTTGTTCACTGAGGAAGATTCACCCTGAGCTAACATCTGTTGCCAATCTTCCTCTTTTTGTACGTAAGTCTCTGCTGCAGCATGGCCACTGACAAGTGGTGTAGGTCCGCACGTCGGGAACTGAACCCGGGCCACTGAAGTGAAGTGCACAGGATTTAACCACTAGGCAACCAGGGCTGGCCCAAGACCCTATTTTCTAAGAGAGAAGTTGGGCCTTGAACAAATAAGCAAAGAACTTATAACATGTCCAGTGGTAATAGGTGCTTTGAATAAGAATCAAGTCGGGTAAAGGAATAAAATAGATCATTAGGGGGCCGCAGTTTATACAGGTAGCCAGGGGAGGCCTGTCTGAGTAGATCACATTTTAACAGAGACCTGGAGAAAGGAAAGGAGCAAGACCTAAAGCTACCTGGAGCTGTGCATTCCAGAAGGTGTGAGCTCTAGGGCAGGAGCCCTGCTTGGCGGTTCCAAGAACAGCAAGGGCAGTGTGGCTGGAGCAAAGTGAGGGAGGGGCACAGAGGGAGGAGGTGGAAGGGGAGCCCAGTTCATGGGACGACATGTAACTCATGGTAAGGACCTGTGGTTTTCTTCTGAGTGAGACAGGAAGATGGGCTAGTTCACGGTGAAGGAGTGACTTTGGTTTGATGAGGTTCACTATGGCAGCTGTGTGGAGAACAGATCGAAGGGCTTGACTGGAAGCAACGTGACCTGTGCAGGTTATAGCAATGATCCAGATAAGAGATGAAGGTGCTTTGAATGGATGGTAGCAACAGCGTTGGTGAGAAGAGCTTCGATTCCAGATATATTTTTAAGGTAGAGGCTACGGGATTTCCTGACAGATTAAATGTGGGGTGTGTGGGGAGAGAGAGGAATCAAGAATGTCTCCCAGGTTTTTACCTGTACAACTGGAACAGAGAGGGGGAGCTTAGGGGAGGAGAAGTTTAACATAAGAAGGGTGGAAGGAGCGATGAGGAGTTTGGTTTTAGATGTACTAGTTAATTTTGAGATACTATTAGAAATCCAAGTGGAAATGTTGAATAAGTTAGATATACTGACTCAGAAGTTCAAGGGAGATATAAATTTGGGAACATCAGCAAACAAATAAAATTTAAAACCATCTCTTTCACCACTGTATCTTTGGTGCCCAATGCAGTACAGACACAATAAATATTTGTCAAATGAATGAATGTTATGAGGATCAAATAACATAATGAGTATGAAAGTGTTTTCAAACTATAAATCTCTCGACAAATAAAGTTATATACAATATTACAGTAGTATAATTATCTTAGAAAATCTTTGCATGAGCAATAAAAATTTAGCAAAAGTACAACTAACAATCTTGCCTCTAACAGAAACAAACTCCAGATGGTTTCTTTCCTCCTCCCCTTTTGATATTTAAAGTTGATACTGTCTAATACTGTAATTAAGGGCAGTAAAGCACCATGAAATGCTGAATGCTTGTGAAATACAGCAATATTTTTTTCTAATGATGATTCTTTAAATTGTCAAAAAGATTTTCATACCAATTTTTCAAACTGCTTCAGAAGGAATACTTTTTCAAAAGGTAATTCTGAAACTCTATGGGTTTCATATGGATTTTCCCACCTCAGATCACTCCATACGTCTAAATTCAATTCGCATTATTTTGCGTTAAATAAAAAATAGTCTTAACTTTCATCTATTTGCCTAAGTCACAGCCTGATATTTTCATTTAAAAAAAATTTTTTTTCTTGATGAATCTTATTGGGTAAACTATCACTTTGGGGCTTAAGCAACCATCCCAGCAAAATTCTCTGGAACTTTTTTTAACACATGATAGAAATTAGAAGTCACAAGTTATATTCCCTCTACTGGTTATGGAACTATAACAAGGCTAAGGTTTTCTGTCTATGAGAGTTGAGTGTTCTGATATGAATATAAAGTTTTTCTGGACCAAGAAGGGAATAGGTAGGTAGATGGATGAATGAGTGGATGAATGGATGGATGGAGGGATGGATGGAGAGAAGCAAGGGTTGGGAGAAAGAGAGGCAGGCAGACATGAGAGAGTGAAGAGGAAAATGAGTTATTCTGACATTTGACAAAAGGCCAATATAATTCAAAAGGGTAAGGATAGTCTTTTTAACAATTGACCAGTACAATTGATATCCATATTGAAAAAATAAACTTTGATGCTTATCTCACATGATATAGAAAAATTAACTTGAAATGGATCATAGATGTAAGCATAATAATTCAATCTACAAAACATCTAGAAGAAAACACAGGAGAAAAAATTTTTGACTTTGATTTAGGCAGAGTTCTAAGGACACAAAAAGCATGAATTATAAAAACTTCATAACTTAAACTTCATCAAACTTTACATATTTTTCTCTTTGAAAATCACTAGTAAGAAATTGAAAAGTCACACCAAAGACTGAGAGAAAATACTTGCAAAACATATACCTGATAAAAGCCCTTCTATTTAGAATCTATAAAGAAATCTTACAATTCAAGAATTTTAAAAACAGGCAAAAGATTTGAACACGCACTTCAGTAAAGATAACACAAGAATGACAAACAAGCATATGAGTAGATGTTCAATATCATTAGTCATCGGGGAAATGCAAACTAAAACTAAAACTAAAAACCACAATGAAATGCTACCACATACCCAATATAATGGCTCTTATTAAAAAAAACAAATAAACAAAAAAAAAACTGACAATGACTTCTGTTCTCTAGCCAGGAGGAAATAATAGGGACCCAACTGGAGAGCAAATACCCATTAACTGGTGCAGGGATAAACTGTGGCTTGTGCATACACCTATACTCACATATTACTCAGCTATGACTGATGACATACACCAGAACGTAGATGCATCCCAAGTGCATTATGCTGAGTGAAAGAAGCCAAACACAAAAGACTCTTCTGCGTAATTCCATTTATATGATTTTTTTTTTTTAAAGGCAAAACTATAGTGACATGAACAGGTCAGTAGTTACCAGGAGCTGGGGGTGGTAGGAGGGAATTGACCGCAAAGGGAGAGGAGAGAACATTTTGCGGTGATAGAAATGTTCCATATTTTCATTGTGGTAATGGCTACATGTTTGTATATATTTGTCAAAACTCACAGAATTGTGCACTTAAAATTGATGAATTTTATTGTATGTTAATTGTATCTCTGTAAAGCTGACTAAAAATATTCATCTGACAGGATTAAAGCATATTACACCATCAACAAGAAATTTTCAGTACACTAGAAGAAAAATCAATAGAATTTATCCAAACTGAAGCACAAAGAGAATAAAGTTTTAAGAAATGAGTAGAACCTGAATGACTCATGAGCCAGTAGCAAGCTAACACAGGTGTACTTGAAGCTCCAGAAGGATAGGAAAGACTGAATAAAGCATGCAAAAATACTTAACCAAATATTGGTCAAAATATTCCAAATTGAATCACAAACATCACTCAACAGATCTAATCAGCTTAGTGGACCTCAAGCAGATAAATATAAAGAAAACCAAAACAAGGCACATCATCATCAACCTGCTGAAGCCCAAAGATAAAAGCAGCCAGAGGAAAAAAAACATATGGCATTCAGAGGAGCAATATTACGAATGACTACTGACTCAGAAACAGTGTAAGCCCAAAGAATAAAACTTTCAAGGGCTTTCAAAAAACCCTGTCAAGCTGGAATTATAGAAATTCTTTTTTTTTTTTTTAATTTTATTTATTTTTCCCCCAAAGCCCCAGTAGATAGTTGTATGTCATAGTTGCACATCCTTCTAGTTGCTGTATGTGAGACGTGGCCTCAGCATGGCCGGAGAAGCGGCACGTCGGTGTGCGCCCAGGATCCAAACCCGGGCCGCCAGCAGCAGAGCGCGCACACTTAACCGCTAAGCCACGGGGCCGGCCCTCAAGCTGGAATTATATGTCCAACGGAAATGTTCTTCAGAAATGAAGGTAAAATGAAGACATTTCCAGATAAATGAGAGAATATGTTGCTAGCAAACCCACACTATAAGAAATGCTAAAATAAGTTACTCAGGGTGAAGGGGAACGATACCAGATTTACAGGAAGTAATATAACACACCAAAGATGGTAAATATGTACCTAAGCATAAAGACTATTTTTAATTAAATTTTTAGAAGATAATTGACTACGTAAAGCCAAAATAGTAACAATGTAATTGTTACATTGTAACAATGTAACATGTAGAAGCTAAATGTACAACATCAATAGCACAAAGAGGAGATGGAAGGTAAATGGAATAAGGTGAACACTGTAATCCCTACAGCAACCACTGAAAAAATAAGAATACAAAATGTTGTAGTTAAAAATCTAATCGAGAAGATATAATGCAGTACTGAATAATATTTTATTAATCCAAAATAATGCAGGAAAAAAGGCATAAAGAAAGAGCAGACGGGACAAACACAAAACAAATGACTTATACCCAACCCTATCAATAATTATATTAAATGTAAATAGACTAAACGCTCCAATTAAGACAGAGCTTATCTTACGGGATAAAAAACAAAATGCTGTTTACAAATGGTACACTTTAAATATAAAGACATAGGTAAACCCCTAGTAAGAAAAAAGAGAGAAAACCCAAATCACTGATATCAGGCTGACAGAAGAGACATCTCTATGAATCCTGATATTGACGGACCGTGTTGATTATGTTCACACTGAAACCTTACAACCTCACATCAGATCGCAGTTGGCTAAAACGTTCATTCAGGATAATGACCAACAGTTACCGTAAGTCACGGTTTGTGCTAAACAGTTCGTATACATCCTTTTATTTAGTCCTCCCACAACCTTGTAGTGTAGATGTATTTTTGTTCATATTTTGTAGATGAGGAAATCTAGGCTTACAGAGGGTAATTGACTTGCCCAAGGTCACACAGCTTGTTAGTAGCAGAGCCATTTGCTTATTGGACTCACATCTTGGGAATATTCCTAGCCTCATAACCATCTTGGGAATATTCCTAGTCTCATTAGAATGAATCTAAGTGTACAAATTATATTTTAAAGGAAGAATGGTTTTTTTTTTTTTTCTGAAACAATTTTACAGCCTGAAGGTCTTGAAGGAGAAATAGAAAAGCTACTCACTGAATTGCTGCCACTGTTGCCGTGGAAACCTGAGAGGAGATTACATACACATCAGTTTTACAACTCCATCTTTTAATAGGTGCAGAACATAACCACAGGCTGCTGATTCCTCATGGAAAACTCCCCGAAAAATCCATCTAATCAAAAATCTCCTCAGCTTTTTTTCTAATACAAAAATCTCAATCCACACAGTAGGCTGAACTTGGCCAGATGGGGTGGATAATGATTCTCTTTTCCTGAGCTGCTGCCCATCGTCTGCCAGCTGAGAAGTGAACCAAGACAGAAAAATTTTTTAAATAATACTGAAAAGCAAGAACAAGAGGCTACGATGCAGTGAATGCATATATCCTAGGAGCCAGATCAAGAGGTGCTGAGAGGCAGCTTCAGGCACTGATTTAAAGAAGTAGTAAATATCACTGAGAAAAATAAGCAAACGTCACTTAGTCTCTCCCCTGACAACAGAGGTAGCATCTTCCACTGAAAGCAAAATAACATACTCTTTGGCAGCACAGACCTATGTCTGTTGAGTATTTCTGTGATGCTGGGGTATAGATGCTGTGAACTAAAAGTCGGCTGGTACAGTAAGATGAAATTCTGAAACTGAGTAAGGCATAGTCTGTTTACAAAGAAAGGGGGATGTCCTTGCTTATCTAAATTTAGGCCCTTTACTATGCCTCTCTGAAAGCCGATTTGAAAAGTCTCAAAAGAAAACTGAAGCAAGAACAGTAGGTACAGAAAAGTAAGACATGATTTACCAAATTTTTTTCATGACATCTGACTCTGGTTCAGCCAGTAGAAATGATTTAGTAAATGTATTAATTAGGATTTGGTTTGGTTGCAAATGGCAGAAACTCCAAAGTAATAATGGCTTAAACAACATAGAATTTAATTTCTCTCTCATGTAAAGTCTTCACAGATCGTCTAGGGCTGATATGGCAGCTCCACAATCATCAGAGACTGGGCTCCCCCCACCATTCTCAGCATGTGGGCATGTGACTTCCAACTCATGCTCCAAGATGGCTATTCGTGCTGTAGCCCACATAGTCCCAAGAGAGCCAGAGGAAAGGAGAAAGGAATGAAGAAGAGCCCTGCCTTTCCCTTTAAGGACACTGCTCTCTAGTTTCCTACACTTCTACTTGCATTCGACTGGTCACGTCCCCATGACTTGGTCTACCCCCGAATGCCACAGACAAGCAGGACTTACATGTTGTATAGAAATCACCTAAGAGGAATGGGGACAGTTGTTCTCTGCATGGTCCAGGGGACCTAGGAGTCAGGTTTGATTGATTTATTCCTTTGTTCATATATTCATTCAAGACACAATTATTAGTCGTTCAGTATGTGTCAGGCTTTGTGTTAGATTCTGGAAATAAGAAAGACAATATGACACATAAGTAAACAAATCATTTCAACACAATGTGTGAGGAATTTCATAGAGGTAAAAAAAAGTACCTAACTTGGTTGCATTGCAAGGGAGAGGTTTAAAGGAAAATTTCACAGAGGATATGCCATGTTCGTCAGTCTTAAAAAATATGACTTTTCCAACTATACTGGCTGGGTGTTGGGGGTGGGGAGGCAAGAGAGTGTTGGAAAGTGGAGGAGGCATTCCAGGCAGAAGGAGGAACAGATGCAAATGTGACAAAATATGGGAAAGTATGGCTTGTTAGGGAGCTCTATGCAGTTTCACAAGACTTAGAATGGGGATGAGGATGTAGGAAGGGAGCCAGGGAGGAGTGGTGGATGACACTGAAATGTAGACAGGTTGGAGAGTTTGCGCGTCATTCTATGCTCAGTGGGAAGCCACTGGAGAGGTCTAGAAATGAGAGGATCACAATGGGTTTGTGTTTTGAATGATTACCCTGGAGGGTGTGTGGAAACGTGGAAGGCGAATGGGAGACAGGCGTAATTGAAAGCAGGAAAACTGTTCACTTATCAAGCATTTACTGAGCATCAAGTCTATGCCAGGCGCTATGGTAAGTGCTAAGGATACCAAATGGAGTGCAACAGACACAGGAATTCTCAAGGGCCCAGAGCAGAGGGAGAGCCATGAACCAGTGTTAACAGCATTCTGCGACATATGTGACCACAGGAAGGTGGAGGATGATCCGGAAGGACGGTAAAGAAAGTGCCTAACTCTCCCAGGATGGGACAGAAAACTGCAGAGAAAGCAAACTTTATGAAAGCTGAACAGAAGTTTGACAGGTAGTCAAGGGCTGCAAAGGGCATTCTTGGCAGTATATGGTACCTACAAATATAAAGAGGGAAGCAGTTTAGTGTAGGGGTCCAAGGTGCAAGTGTCAGGGGGATTAGCCCAGATCAGGACAGAGACAGCTGAGGAGTCACATGATCAGACCTGGTAAGAGGTCCTGTTTTGGCAAATGCCTACACAGGAGGAGATGCGAGCCTGATTCAGGGTGGGTGGAAGGGAAGTCACTGAGCTGCAGATCTCTCTTTTGCTCCCCCATCCACCCCTCGCCTTTCTCCACTCTGCCCATCGCCCAGGAGGCTGAATTGCATGGGTGGCATCAATTGGCTCTCTTGTCCTTTGGCTTCCAGTTGGGTTGGGCCAATGGGGAACTACAGAAAGATTAACGGGGAGGAGGACATGAGAGAGTGAGGTCAGGAGGCATTTATTCTCCTAGTTCCCTGCCTGTGGACTTACCCAGGCTGGCTTCATGCTTCTGCTCAATGTTTCCATCTCCACTGAGCTCTCGCGCTTTTCCTCTCTCTCCTAATGCTCTTGCTTGCTCTTCTTCTCCTGCTTCCCAGAACCACCCCTGCCCTTCCCCTTTTGGGCATGGGAGTGGTAACAACAGCCACTACCTACGGGGCATTACACTCTCCCTGTGGTTTCCCTACACTTTGCCCTTTGTAAATAGTCCCTTTATTAAATCCTCAAATTATGCAATAAGTGTGCCAACTGTTTCCTGCCAGGATCCTGACTAATGTAATTGCTAAACACCACCCTCACTTAAATTCCATTTCTTCACAACTCTTGTGACTTTTCTGTGTAACCTGAGCCCTCAATTTTCCAGGAGAAATGATCAAACTCCCAAGATGGTTCACAGCTCTCATAGCTCTTGCTTAGTATGTCAAAGATCACAATCTGGTGGGTTCAGATGAATTCAGATGAATGAAACTAAATTCTCACTACCGACAAGTTCACAAATTAGTGAGAGAGATAATCTTTGTACACAATTAACAGTAAAACACACCACACTAATCTTTGGCACACTTTCTGGGAATGGTACAGTTAAACAAATAGTCCAGACTGTATTAAAATCATCATTTCTATGGGTAGATATTGGTCAAAGAGTAAAAACTTCCAGTTATAAGATTTACAAGTTCTGGGGATCTAATTACAGCATGGTAATTATAGCTGATATACTGTATCATATATTCAAATATTGCTAAAAGAGTAGGTCTTAAATGTTCTCACCACAAAGAAGAAATGGTAATTATGTGATGGGATGGAAGTGTCAGCTAACACTATGGTGGTAATCTTTTTATAATCTATACATGTATCGAATCAACACACTAGATATCTTAAACTTACACAATGTTATATATCAACTACATCTCAAAACTGGGGGAGAAAAAGACTGCCAAAAAAAAAGCTAATTTAAAGATAAGGAAATGAAGGCTCAGGGAAGTGCTAGAGCTTGTGCAGGGCCACACAGCTGGTCCATGTGGGAGGCAGGATTTGAACTCAGTTCTAGACATTTCGCCTTCTGCTACCTATTTTTTCACAGCTCTTCAAGAACAGTAGCAAACCCACGTTTGTTCCACCCCATCTCTTTCCCAGGCTAAAATTGCAGACCTCAGAAGCTGCTCAATAGACATCTGTTAAATAATTTTTTAAAAAATAATCATTTCCAATTCCCAATTCCAGGGAGAGAGAATCTGACTGTCTGTCTGAATCGGGTGTTCAGTTCTAACCCAGTCAGGGTGGCTCACAGTACAAACATGGCTGCTTGTGATTCAGCACTCAGGAGGGAGAGGAAGTTCCCAGAGGAAGGGTCCTGGTATAGGATGAGCAGACATCACTGAAAGCATCCATCACAGTAGATAGTAGGCCCTGGTTAGTGTTTCTTTAAATGAATAATTTCATAAGGCAGATTGTGATGTGCCAAGAAAGACCGATTTAAAGTCCCTCTTGTGATGGGTATTTTACTGCTTTTTTTGAAGAGAAGGAATAATAGCATATTTACAACTCAATTATATTTCTATTATTCTAGTTCTAGTCAAATTAGACATTCCTTAGTTCCACAGTGATTTTTTCAGGGGGAGGGGTGTTGTCACACCTGCCACACAGCTGGGTCCAAGGACTGCCTGCATGCTCCCAGCATGCTCCGGGGTTAGTTTCCATGCCAACCAGCCAAGGAGTGTTTCCACCCTATCTACCCACTCCAGGACAGACATTAATAGAATAGGCATGTATGAGGAAGAGTAAGAGACAGATTGAATAAGTATATGCAATTATTTTTACAGCACTGTGGTCCTAAAGTATTCCTTATGCTAGTCCCCTTTATAATACAACATAATAGGAGACAGATTAGGATATCTTTCCCACTATGTGCTCAGAGCTCTTTCAAATATGCTATCACATTATCCTCACAGCATCCCTAAGAGATAAGAAAGGTCTGATTTTGCAGGTTGAGAAACTAAGGCACAGAATGGTGGGATGTCTGTCTTACACACGCAGGATGGCAATGCTAGCATTAAAATGGAAGTCAAGAATCCTACATGTAAAATCTACATTTTCACTATAATTTTCTGCTTCCTTGTCTCCATCAGCTTTAAGCTCCAGAACAAATCGATTCAATACAATTTTGATTAAATATCATCCTCATTAGATTTTGTGTTAACTGTAAAAATAGCAAAAACGGTGGGATTAGTTACTGAGGAGGAAAATTGGGTAAACCATTAAAAAAAAAAAGGGCAGGTGAATACAAAGCAAGTATATACGTTTAACTTAAGTTAAAATATTTCACCTGAATTTTCTTTTAACGAAAAGAAACAACCACTCAGCTTTGGAATAACAGAAGGTTAATCCACTGGCATGAGGCATATTTGTGATTCAGGGAAACAGTAATATAACATCGAATATGGCCAAGATTAACAAGAGACACCTCAGACAGTGAAAGGGAGACTGAGGAAGATGTGTCCCCCCCGAAATGATCCAAAATGTTGTCAGCCCCCTTTGCACCTTTCTGGAGATTCTGCCTTTGGCCCTAACCGCCCCAGGGAGAGACCAGGAGCACACATGGGAAGAGATAAAAACATGCCTTTGTGAGATGGAGGCTGAGGGCACATTAAACCCTATCACAGTGCTGATTCCATTGTTTTAAAGATCCTGAGACCCTTCTCACCTCATCACTCCACATGGAAAGCTATAACCAAAAAAGACAGTGCTCTGGCCAGTGAATGCAGAAACACCAGCATGTCCCTGATGTTTATCCAAAGTAATAACCAGTCACTTCAAAGCTCTCCCAAGTCAACAGCCAGTGACATGCTGGTGCCAGGCGCTTTCTGAACCCAGGCTTTGGGTACCTAGAACACTCATTCTGGACTCATATGTGCAGATGCATGTATATGTACACACATATTTATATTTGTTTCTTTCCTTTCTTATTCCATTGTCATGCAACATAAGATATACTGACTTTATATCATAGTATTTAAGTATTGCTAATTTTAAATCATATATCAGTTTCAATATTTCAGGGATATCAAGGGGAAAAGCATATATCACTCAAGGACTTTACCTCCTCTTCTGAGGAAGGGATTAGCACATTTTGGGTTATACACAGGATCATTGTATCATGTTAGGTGGAATTCTGACCTTATTATTGTCTTTGTTTAGAGATTAAGTATGGTTAAGGAGATGTGTATGGTGCCAAGTCGACAAGCGGTGAACTTGTGACGGTTAATTTTATGTGTCAACTTGACTGGGCCATGGGATGCCCAGATATCTGATTAAACATTATTTCTGGGTCGGTTTGTGAGGGTGTTTCCAGAAGAGACTAGCATTTGAATTGGTGGACTGAGTAAGGCAGATTGCCCTGCCTGCTGTGGGTAGGCATCGCCCAGCCCATTGAGGGCCACAGGAAGGAGTGTTGATGTCCTTCAACTTCTCAGATCCAGGAAGTGGCAACACTCACTCACATCACTGCATCCTATGTCCAGAACCTTCTTTGCAGAGTAGAATATTGGTCTAGGGCTGAGGAAACCTCTTTGTCCCTCTCTGAGCACCATCCCTGTGATTTCCGTTGCCTTGGGGCAACAAGCCCCAGCTGGATTCTCCACTCCATTCCATCCCTGGGGAGGGGAGCAGGGCTCTGGAGCAAGGGGTAAGAAGTTCAGATCCCTGCTCACAGTGAGCGTTTTGCTGACCAATAACACTTATAATGAGCAAACACAGGCGGTGTTACTTCTCCTCTCTGACCTTCAGTGTTCCTATCTATAAACTATGAATATCAACAATACCAACCTCATAGGATATTGTGAGGATTAAATGAGATAATCGCATAAAATTTTAGTCCAGTGCCTAGAACATAATCAGCACTCAAAAAATGTTAGCTATTTATTAAAACAACTCCCTAGGAATCTGTCTCAGTGAGGAGTTGTGCCTTTGCTCATCAGACAGGCCTTCTGTCACACTCAAAGAGAGTAAACGCAGAGAAGGGCAAGGAAAGACTAAAACTGGAAGATGGAGAGGCTATGGAAGCAGCCAATCAGGAGGAGCCAATTAAATAGTTGCCCGAAGCATGTATGAAGGGTCTCTCTGGACAGAACGGAGTATAGTGTGTATAAAACAGTTAAATGGGCACGGTTTAAGCTTCTTAGGGATGTGTCAAGCATATTCATAAAAATAGACAGATTTTGGAAAATATACTTAATTAAAAGAAAGATTTGAATTGAAAACTAGTCTTTTCCCAAACTCATTAGCGTGGCAAGTCAATGATCCCCCAACAAATTTAGAATGTTGCTTTTAGACGGTAGGAAGATTAGGAGACTGAAACGACTCAATACTCTAGCAGTAAATCTATGCCCTGTCCAGATCTCAAGCAGAGCTAATGCATTTTAGGTGGTGAAAATGTAGATTCTATAGGAGAATTCAAGAGACACAAGTGACATGCTTAAAGTATTCCAAATGTATTTGCAAAAAAAGATTTATTCTTTGCTGCTCTCAGTATATTGCCCGGAGCAAGAATAATCTCTTCCTTAGGTCTCTGGTTCACACTGCTTTTCCTTTTTAACATGTTGCTGTTCATTTGCCACACAAAGATATTTCAAATCTTCGGTAAACACAGACACTCCCCATGCAGTATAATGATAGACTAGCTATTACAAAGAGCTTAGAAACCAGACGCAGTGTGCCTACATATCTAACCCAAGTTATTTTCTGTGGCTTAACATATTTTCAATAACAGTTCAACCACATGCTTAACTCTAACATAGAATTCCTTTCACCAGCTACGGAAAAAAATAATCAAAGAGACTATTGCTTCTGTGGAAGTTCTTGTACTTGACTGCAGGGGAATTATTCTTTCCTTCATTCCAGCATGCTTTATGAGGTTGCCCCAACCTGGCTGCACTAAACCCCCCAAATGTACGACTCTTGTGTGCACCACAGTTGTAGAGGTTGGAAGAGTCCCAAGAGTCTCGGGAAGACAAGAAAGAATGCTTTAAGCCGCAAGACCATTAGTTACCCTGCAGAACACCTAAACTGGCAAAGCATTTCCCCTCCTTGGGCTGCGTTATCCCAGTCACTTCCAAAGACCATTTCCAACAAGCGTGACAGCCTCCATCCTTTACAGCCTCTGAGCATCCTTTGCTCTCTTCCATCAGGATCATCAGGCTTCTGACCAACGAGACAGTATGGCAAAATGCCAGCAGGGCCTCGACACAGGAAATGGCCTGCATTCACTTCTGGCTCAGCCTGCTGCTGCCTCACTGTGTGATTAAGAGTTTGGGTTAAAAAAAAAAAATAGTTTAGGTTTAAGGTAGAATGAATTGGATTTGAATTCCACCTCTACCTCTCGCTAGCTCTGGGACTTTGGGCAAGTTATTTAACTTTTCTGAATCTCAGTTCCTCATCTATCAATTGAGGATAATCATAAACCTCCCTCTTTGAGTTTCGGGGAAAATTAAATGAGATAATTTATGTAACGAATTCAATAAGCACAGTAAGCAGTCGGTACATATTAGCTGTTGTCTTAGGCCGCTACTTTGGAGATGCAGTCTGACCTTCTCCCTCCTGAACAGTCCTTCATTCATTAATGATTACTGATCCAGCTCAGGCATTAGGAAACCATCCGCAGTGTTCCGTCTGCTAGCAGTGTGAGGGCCCTGAGGTGCAATCTACACACAAATATTCAAACTTGAGGAAACTATATGCAAGTATCCGAATTGGAAGAAACTAGTGCAGTTAAAGAAACCCATCTCCTTCTAGTCCCAGATTATTTTATTCCTGACCCCTAAGAATTATTCCGCCAGACTGCTGGGCTCAGTCACATGAAAACCCAGCAAGAAGGTCAATCAGTAATTTATATAAGAAGATAAACAAATTACTAATAAATACATTAAAAAGTTTAACCTTACTAATGATTAAACAAATTAAAATTAACCCAATAATACCATTATACCTACCCAAAATGTAAACATTTTAAAATGATAATATTCAACGTCATCAGAAGCAGAAGGAGATATGCTGACGAGAATGTAAATCTCTGGAGAGTGTTTTATTAATATGTATCAAGGACAATAAGTTGATATCTTTTGACCCAATAATTCAATGTCTAGAAATTTATCCTAAGGAAATACTCAGAAATGCAAACAAAAGTGTATATATACACGAATGTCCAAGGCAGTATTATTTTAACAGCAAAAAATAAATAAATAAAAATAGCATAAATGCCCAATAATAAGGAATTGCCTAAATAAATTATAACTCAATACAATAAAGTACCATGCACCCATTAAAAAATCGTGTTTGCAGAGTATTCAATGACAGGTGAAAGCACTTGCAATATAATGCTATTTTAAAAAAATGTGTTATAAAACTTCGAAATAGGTAGAGAAAATTATTAAAAGGAAATATGGTAAAACATTAACAGTAAATATCTATAACGAAGCAAGTAGAATCATGTTTATTTTCTTTTGTATAGTTTTTATATTCCAAATTTTCTGTAGTTAACATGCATTCCTTTTATGATCAGATTTTGCATGTGTATTTGTGTCCCAGTTTCTCAGAGACTTACTCTCTGTGAATTTATTTACACTTTAATGTAGCCTTCTAAAGAAACAAATCCTTAGCCCCAAAGAATAACCCTAATAGCTCCACTCACAGCTACTCCGGCAGGTAGAAGAGATGCTTGGGGTAATCAGTTTGTCCTTCTCCACCCTTCCCTGTTCAAATCACAGAAGGTGGGAAGGGAGCCTTACAGGTGGCCTTAGGCTCAAAGACTGATGGGAAGGTGACAGAGACAGGCCAAGCAGGCACACTCGTCCTCGTTAGAGACGAGGTTCTGGTCAGCAGGCTGTTACTGAGTCAGCTGTGAAACAATGATTTATTTCATATAATGAGCAGGGTGCAGCTGTGCAATTGATCTGCATTGCTATGAAGGAGGAGTAGTCCCGAGTCTGAGAATATTTTCAAACTAGCCTTTCTGAGGGATGGCTGGATCTCAGAAGAGAAGGCACGGCAGAACGAGCATGGTCCTTTCAAGTCACCCTTTCCCTCACTGTCTGGCCCTGGCCCAGGACACGAAGGACAGCAGCAGATGCATATTGTGCTGGACTTCATGGTTTCTGAAGGCATGTTCTATCAACTTTGTGAAATCGTAGTGTTGTTAATTGCTATTATTTAGCACTCATAGAGTATTCTATTGTTCTGTGGTATCCAGACAACAATAATTAGTAATTTTTCACATCACTCTGATGAGGAAGGTCAGCATTATTAGCATCATTATCCTCTGAATACACAAGAATATTATGAAAGTCGATATCACAGAAGTCACTGGCAAAGCCAAAATTAAACTTATTTTCTGGCTCCTTGATTAATAGTTAGAAGTTTCAAAAAATATAGCATTTTCCTACTAGAAGGGAAAAGATGCATTACTTATATGAAGATAGATAAGTTGTGATTTGCTCTTTTGTCAAATAAACACGGTTGCATATTCTTTGAGTTAAGCCACATGATCACACTGTCTGAGTCGTGAGTAGTGTCTTCCTTCTCTTACATTTCTAGGAAGGGCTTGGCCTCTGGATTTTAGTTTCTTCAGATGATTTGTGTTCATGGTTCTTGCTGGCTTTTGTGTTAGTCATCCATTGCTGCATAACAAATTGCCCCCAAAACTTAGCAGCTTAACACAACACACATTTATCATCACACACAGTTTCTGAGAGTCAGGAGTTTGACAGCAGCTTAGCTGGGTGGTTCTGACTCAAGATCTCTTATGAAGTTGCAGCCAAGCTGTCAGCTGAGGCTGTGGTCACTAGTAATCTGAGAGCTTGGCTAGGGCTGTGGCTGCTGGCAGGAGGCCTCAGCCCTTTGCTGGCTTTTGGCAAAAGGTCTCAGTCCTTGCCCTGTGGGCCTATTCATGGGGCTGCTCACAACATGGCATCTGGCTTCCCCCAGGGTAAATGACCCAAGACAGAACAAGACTGCAAGACAGCAGCCAAAACAGAAGTCTCAATCTTTGATAACCTGTTCTCGAAATTGACATACCACTGCTTCTATCATATTCTTTTGGTTACACAGACCAACCCCAGTCAAATGTAAAAGGGAACTATACAAGGGCATGAACATTACGAGTCAGAGATTGCTGGGGCCATTTTGGAAGCTGCCTACCACAGCTTTTCAAGAAAGTGTGATCTGTGTGTTGGTTTGTGCAATGATTTCTTCTTGTCTCGGTGGCGGTAAGGTCTTTCATATTCTTCTGCATCCTAACCAGCAGCAGGATGATATCCAAGGAAATGCATTTAAAGTACAATCTTCCAAAATAACTCTGTCTTAACTTAAATTTTTTTAAATTCAAATAAACTTTTGATCCTTTTTACTAGCTTTACTTGCCATAAGACGGTAGATCATTAGAATTTTTGATATATTTTTTCTTGAATTGGATTTCCAAGAGAAAATAGTAACGTTATTCTAATAGTAAAAGCCATTTAAAAGACTAGAGTGGAAAACAAATATAGCAATTAAGACTCAGATCCTGACTCACAATGACCTGTGTGCAAACCCTAGTTCCACTCCTCACTGGCTATTTGACGTTGGACAAACAGAGCCTCGTGGTGTCAGTTTCTTCATCTATAAAATGGGCACACAAATGACAGCAACTTCTAAGCCTTGATGCATGAAAACCGGGAAAGTGCTCAGCCACATGTGATCACTGCCAATAATGAAGCTGTGTGTGTCTATACCGCACCCACATGGGGCAAAAGGGTCTTTAGGAAGTTTATCCAATCTCATTCACTCCCTCCTCTAAAGGACTAAATAGGACTAAATAACTTCTAGTTGTTTTGGCTTTTTACAGAAGGCAGATGTTTCTTAAGAGATTATTTTTAATTTTTAAGGGCTGTGAGAAGCAAGGGAAAGTGGTGAGTAGGTGTTTTATTTAATTTTAAAAATTAATTTCAAGAATCTGTCAGCCAGAGTCAGGCATTTTGAAGCTAGACTGCTGTGGACTCTGAAGGCTGCTCTTCCCCTGTCCCCTCCTCTGTGCCCCGTCCCCAGAAGTGAGCAAATACGTGACCTGAATTGAGGCGGCAGCTTTCACAGGTGGAGCCAGGATACGGGGGTCCCAGGCGAGGCGATGCGAGTGTAATCAGAGGCATCTATTGGGCACCAACTGCACCGACTCTCTCTGTTTATGTCATGAGCAAGGTCATTATTCTCATCCTGCGACACCCGTGTGCACAGCAGGTCTCGCTGACTGTGCATGTTCCGTTAGCATTCTGCACGTTCCATCGGCTAAATCTGCCATTTCATTTAGAATGCTTCTGATTGTATATTTTTTACATTCACAGCCTCCTCAGAGAAATGGATGCCACTGTTAGTGATCTGACAGGCAGCCTAGCACACAGCAATGCATTTGTCATCAAACTAAGAGGGAAAGTTATTAAAACACTTGGCTGTCAACCGTGAATTCGGTCAGAATCACTTAAGTTATAAAAGTATTTTTACATGCAAGATCCAAAAATAAATAAATAAATCAAGGAAGAATTGTGAAGAGAAAAAAACATTTTAATGTTAGAATTTACTAGAAAGACTGTCTTTCCTCTATAATTATGTCCGAATAAAAGTAAATGAATGCAGACTTTTTTTCAGGCTACAAAATCATTCTTTGGCCATTGAAATTGATTTCTACTCAAGGCACACTCAGCATCACATACTTTGCAAACCTCAGAAATTACATGTTTTAAAGTATATCTTTAAAAAGATAATTAATATTTATATTTAATTATGCTTTTCTCCATATTCCTTAGATGTGATTGGCCAGAAGACATCTGAATTGCTACCTCACAAGAGAAATAAATGAGGAGCATTGTTTTATGGGCTGTGAAAGGAACGTACAATTTGTACTCCTAGCAGCAGAGCTACTAAAAAATGGAAATTTATGATTTTTGCCCCCCAGAAAAACCTCATTAAGCTCCTCAAAGAAATGGAAACCTTATGAGCAGTAATCAAAGCATATGAAGCCTCCTGAGTGGTTAACAGAGCCCACTTCATCAGACAATTCCACTGGGGATAGAGTTGCCCCAAGGACATGCTGCTTACGGAATGTATTAGGAATTGAAATTCAGCTGCAGAATGTGACTGAGCTAGAAACCCTGAACAGTAGAGTGCACCCGTGAGAATCTTTCCTGAGAACATGTTGGCCTTTCATCATTGTCAAATCTCCAGAAACCATAAGCAAACAAGAGGCAGATTGATATGCCCCATTCAGGGCAAATCTGTGCATAGAACCCTCCAGACAGATAGGCGGTGGAAGGCCCCACTACTGGAGGCCTGAGCAGCCACATTTCAGCTCCTCAACACAAGTCAGTGTGATTTAGAACCACAGTCTGTGCATGTGTCAGCTTGTACTAAGCATGCCCTCCCTGTTTCCACTAAGAGAATTGCTCACACATGAGCCTAGATGTTATTAGCCTGAGGAAGGAACTTCCAATAGAAAACATACTTAAAATGCTTCGATTTTCAGGGCATCCTGTGGGACCAAGTATCAGTTTCCTAGGGCTGCTGTAACAAAGCACCACAAACCAAGTGGCTTAAAACAACAAAAACTTGTCTCACAGTTCTGGAGTCTAGAAGCCTAAAATCAAGACGCTGGCTTCTGAAATCGCTAAGGGAGAATCCTGCCTTGCCTATTCTAGCTTCTGGTATTTGCTAGCAATCCCTGGCTTTCCTTGGCTTGGAGATGCATCATTCCAACCTCTGCCTCCGTGGTCACATGGCTTTCTTCACTCTGTGTGTCTTTGTCTTCACATGGTATTTGCTTTTCTTATAAGGACTCCAGTCATATTGGATTAGGGCCCACCTTAATGACCTCGTCATAGCTTGGTTACATGTGTTAAGACCCAATTTCCAAATAAAGTCACATTCACAGGCACCAGCAGTTAGGACTTCAACATATCTTTTAGGAGACACTATTCAACCTAAAAAAGACCACTTCAGTTGAAAGAGGCTGAAGCAATTCATCTAGATGTATAGGATGCAAACTATGAGAGAATTGGTTGCAGAAGACAAAGAAGGGGATTGTTAGAAGAGTATGACCAACAGTAGTGGATTGACCAAATTAAGACATGAAGTGAAATAAGACTAAGTACACATTGGATTTAACAGCAGGAATAGAGTGGTGAGGGCTGGGACCATATTGCGATGAGTAACAGAGTGAGCAGCAAATGTGGACGTGAAGACCACCAGTGTAGGCCAGTCTCTTAAGACATTTAGCTGTGCAGAGATAAGAGACAAGAAAGCTATTGGAGAGAACACTGATTCTAAGAAGGGCCTTTGGTGTCAAGAATTTGGAAACACCTAACATTTACTGGTGCTTCTCCATACGGAATGGCCACCGGTTCACACACATGCCATGGATGAGAACACTGAACACTAGCACCTCCACCTTATGGCAAAGACTGTATCTGAGAGCAGGTTGCTCCTTGCTTACAATGGGACGGGCAAGGTGTGCGAAGAGGTGGTTTGACTTGGGAGGGGCTTGTTAAACATGCTGCAGTGAGGAGGGTGCTTCCTCTATAAATGTCATGAAAACTGACTCCTGGCAGCTAGGTGTGGCTAAGTCCATGATACCTGCTTGCATCAAGGGCCCAGTAAACTCCCCTGTGATTTGCGAGTCACCTGTCTCTATCTTTCCTTCACCACCTGTGTCAGTCAGCGTTCTCCAGAGAAACAGAACCAATAGGATATATATGTACATAAAAGAGATTTATTTTAAGGAACTGGCTCACAGGTTTGTGGGGCTGGCAAAATCTGTGGGGCAGCCGGTAGGCTGGAAACTTAAGCAAGGAGTTGATGCTGCAAGCTTGAGGCAGAATTTCTTCTCTGAGAAACCTGTTTTTGCTCTTAAAGCCTTCAACGATTGAATGAGGCCCCACCGACATTATGGAGGGTAATCTCCTTTCCTTCAAGTCCCCTGGTTATGGATGTAAACCACATCTATAGACACCTTCACACCAACACCTAGATTAGTGTTTGATTAAATAACTGGGGACTACAGCCTAGTCAAGTTGACACAAGGCACTAACCATCACATCGTCCTCCTCCTAAGGACCCCTGAGATGCCACAACTTCTGAAAAGGTACAGCAGTTCTGGCCACAGCAATCAGATAAGTGCCTACTTCACAGGTATAGGCTTGGATTTAAGTAGTCAAAGAATAGTATTTTCATACCAAATCTAGATGGTAAATGGAGTTAGTAGCTACAAATAAAACTGCTTAAGACAATTGGCTTACAGAATTAGAGATACCTGCATTCTTTCTAAAAGCAAAACTTGAACCATGATGTGCTCTGCTCATTCACAGTATAAAGACTGTGGCAATTAGCTCATTATCTTATAGTATCACTACGTATTACTATCTGGAGGTGTCATTAATCTCCTTTCTCCTTAGAGGAGAATTTAATATAAGGCAGATCCATCTCTCTTACTTTCAATGGAGCATTTAATTATCAAAGGATCAAAAGCATCTTGTTATAATGTGGCTGTGCAGCACCGACTCCGAGGGAATTATGAAGGACAACTTAAGTGTAATTTCCTGAAAGAAAGGGATGTCAACAAAAAATTAGAGCACAGAAGATGACAGCTTCAGAATCAGAACGTGTCTATTTCCATAGTCCTATCACAGAAAACTCTATTAAAATAACTTACAACAGGAAAAGCATCCAGACAAAGCAACAGTGGTTTCCATACACATGTACTGAGCATTTGAAAGTGTCACCAAAGTGCTTGCTTGAGAATGCCATGGACTGTTAATAGCCTTTAACATTTTAGTGCATGTCCTGTATCAAAAGACCATGGTAGTCGGTGAAACACACACACATACAAGTGAGCCTCTCCAAACTCCCGCAATTAAATAAAGTTTCAGATCCCTAATTCCCTTGTCATATTCCTTCCACCCAGAGATGATTTTATTACAGCTTCTCTAGAGAAGATTTTTTTGAAATTGAAATGACATAATATGCCTGCCGAAAGATAGAAAACTCACAGTTGACTATACAAAGGCGTCATTTATAACTCATCCTTCCAAGACAAAACCAGCTCACCTTCGTATAAAACCTTGATGGGTTTGTGAGTGACTGAAACAACACAGACAGCTACATAACGTGAGTAATTGGAAAGAAATCCTGGAGCTCCTCTCCTGTTTATATTCCCATCTCCAACCTGCATATACGATTAAAAGATGTCACTCAATTACATTTCAATTTTTCCACCAGCTGCATTCATTACAAAATTTCAGAAATGTTCCAGAAGGATAATTTATTAAATAGATGTTGAATTTGCCATTAGAAATTGCAAGTATCCAGCAGCATATTTTATTCTCTCTCAGAGATCATTTATTTCAGGATATTGTATTTTTGATAAGTGGACTGTGTTTGGGTCTTTAGCGTATCATACAGAGTACAGTAATTCCTTCTTACAGTGATTTAAATGCTTTTATTACTAGGTCCTATCAAGAAAAAAATGTGGGTTATATTAGTGAAGGGGATTATTTTTAATACATAAATATTTTATGATATCTATTTTCCATTTCTTGCCCTGACACTTTATTACCACTGACTCCTATTAATTCCATGTTTGATATAAATTAAATGTGAGATTTTGATGTGTGTGGTGCAGGGCCTTGAGGGCATAGAATCTCTTCTCTGAGATTACAATTACTTAACTTCTCCGAGGATTAATTTGCCTAACCTCAGTCCCTGAGCTATGCGAGAGAGAGATAATTTGGAAACACAGCAGCAGGCTTCAGATGTGATAGCTCATACCTCCTATTTATGTAGTTTGTGGGAACTCACCGAGTTCTCCGGGACACGCTTTAGAAAGGGCTTGTGAAATAGAATACAGCCAATCTCTCCACTGTTCGGAGGCTGGTGCTTTCGTCTAGGGAGTTCATTACTCACTGGCACCTCTGTGTGGGGCTAGACTGGGCTGGGGAAGGTGGAGAGACTCACCCACCCCGTGGTTACCACTCATCAGTGACTCGCATGAAGCGCGGTCGCAGCAGCCGAGAAAAGCTCTGCCCTCCTTGGGGACTTGTGCAGTTATCAGCACGAAAATGACTGGACTGGCGTTATTTTTCCAAGTTTCTCTCCTAAGAAAAAGGACGAACAAAGGTAGAACTGCTTAAACGAACAGGATATGATTAGGAACAATAAAGATGCCAGGAATAGGGTACAGGGAGAGGACACTGGAAAGGTAGCTAGATCGGACGTCAGAAAGACATAGGAAGCTAAAGAACAGGGATGTTTTTTGCAGGCCACACTTTCTTAAGTGGTTTATAAATCCCTTTTAAAGGAAACAATTATCCCTGATCCCCAGTGTCAAGTTAAATCAGATATAGATACACATATGTACACACACATAGATATGCATATGCCCACACATATATACATATACACAGACACACTATATCTTATATAGGCGTGTGTGTGAGTGTATGTGTGTGCATAAAAATTTCCCACTTGTGTTACGTGTCCTTCACAGTTGGCTGACGCTCTGGGTTCTGCATAATCTTCTTTCTGGGGTCCAGGCTGCCCAAGTATTCCCTTTCTGGAATATTGCTGGGCTCATGCCAGAAAGAAAAAAGGGAGAGGGTCAGACATGCAGTGGCTCTGAAAGCTTCCACTTGGAAGTGGCACCTATCACTTCCACTCACATTTTATTTGGCAAATCCAGTGGTACAGCCAAACCTGAAGTCAGAGGGGTAGGAAGTATGACTTTCCCACAAGAAAGGACCCCGTAGGGAGAGACAGGAAATACTTTTGAAAAATAGAAGAATTCTTATGTGAAATAGAAAACTAGGCTTAAACTCTTTTTGCTTATAGATTGTATGTGAATCTAAAGCCATAACAATTTCATAGGAAATTTATAAAATCAATAAAGTTCACATTAATATTTACTTATTGTGTTAAATGAAACTAAAACACCACTCACTACGAGAAAATTGTTACCGAGAGCTACGGCTCTTTTTCAGTTTTGTTATTGTTGTTGCTCGTGTTTGCGATTTGGTGAGGCATGCCTGGTCTGTGACCGGTCGGCACGCCTGGTCTGCGACGTGACGTGTCGGGACGAAATTTTCCCCACACTTTTCTCTGTTGGAGCCACTGTACTGAAAATCTGCCTTTAAACAATTTGCTGTCACAGCATTTGGCTTTCGCATGGATCAAACTCATCATTACAAATTAAATCCACTTTTGTTCATTTTTCATTAACTCATGACATTTAAAGTTGTTCAACTTGGTGCCAACAAGATCATAAAGACAACAGAGACAGTGAAATTTTATGACAGTGATAAGATAGTCATTTAGATGACCCAGAATCTACTTATATTATTTTTTAAAGATTCTTTTAATTGATATTAAAATAAAATTCAAGGGGCTGGCCCCGTGGCGTAGTGGTTAAGTTCGTGCGTTCCACTTTTGTGGCCCGGATGCCGGGCACCCGCCAACACACCGCTTGTCAGGCCATGCTGTGGTGGCGTCTCATATAAAGTGGAGGAAGATGGGCACAGATGTTAGTCCAGGGCCAGTCTTCCTCAGCAAAAAGAGGAGGATTGGCATGGAGGTTAGCTCAGGGTTGATCTTCCTCACATAAACACACACACAAAAAACAAAATTCAAGGAAACTCCTAGACAACCTAAGTATGACCTCCCTATTCCCTTAAAAATGTCACTTCAGGGGTCTGGGGACACTGCTATAGGTGAAAGGGAGCCACTGAAGAATGTAATGCCATGGACTTTTAAAATCAAATTTACTTTTAGAAAGATCGTGCTGAAGGAACTAATGGGCACTAGTTTGGAGGCATGACAATAGGTTGAGTAAACAAAAGTGGAGGCCTGAATTCATAAGGGTGGTATGAATAAAATGCAATGATGGAAACTAAATATTTAACACATATTATTTTTAGGGAGGAACTCTTAATTTGTAAAGTGCAATACAAATATAAGTTATCATTTTTGGGCTGATTTAAGTTTTCTCCCCATTCCTTCTTTTCTTGGAGCCTAGGCAACCCAATACTAAAGTAATAGGATGGAAAGTTTTATATGGAACTCAAGTCTCAGCAGGGGTCAGACACTCCTCTAGCATAATAAGGTACGGAATATGAGCTAGGAAAGAACTTTTATATACAAGTGATCTGGTTTTCCTATAGAAAGTCTGCTCTTTCCTGTGCCTTCTCACCCTTGGTGCCTGGGCTTCTTCCTGGCCCCATCAAGCCTCATGGCACAGAATGACCACCCATGCCGGAAGCTGTGACAGAGGAGGATAAAGAAACTTCAAAGGAAGAGAAATGGCCACAGGGCCAAGAGACTGAGCCGAGGAGGCAGAAAAGGAATGAGGGAAAGGATCAAAAGGGGATGCTGTCTGCTGCTGAGGGAGCAGCCACCTGAGGCATCCGGACAGACCATGAGCAGAGGCCCCAGACCCGTGGACAACACACACAGACAAATCAGTGAGAGAAGGGACTCTTTGCACTGGTCAGGTTATATCCCTAGAACCTGAGGCAAAGACCGTTCTTTGAGGGCCTGTGTGTTCATTTACTTAGCTGAGGGAAGGCTTAGCCCATTCCCCTCACACCTCCTCATCCCAATCACCAGCAGATGCCTGGATTCTGACAGCGGGAAAGACCAGGAAGCAAATAAGTCATGTGGGATCAATCACTGGCTGACCAGTGAGACGTTCTTTTGACCCTCCCACTCCCTCTCACCAAGACAAGGAACACTGTGTCCATCTTATGCTATTATTTCAAATCCACCCCTCTACTGTAGCGTGGTAGACTATCCTCCAGGAAAGTTCAGAAATCACTAAACATTGACATAAGCAAAGAACAAAGAGCTTCTTGTGGGAAAGCAGGTCTTAGAATAGCACTTTGATTTGTCACTGTTTGACGAGTTTTATCTTCTATTTTTTGATTCCTGACTTTTCTGAAGTTTTTTGAGACTTTTAAACTAGAAGTAAAATGTGAGTTCTTGGCTACTAGGCCTTGTTAAAGGAAGTATTAAAAGGAACTGTGGTTAAGCTACCGGTCTTCCATCTCACAGAGGGCAATTCAGCTACATACAAGGCCACATTGTGAACTTAAAATAAATCAGATTCAGCAACTTTTCAAAGGTGGGTTTGAAATCTGCAATGGTAGCCAGGGAACTAAAACATTGGAGTATATTGAGGCAGACTCAGAAATCATAATATTTATCAAAAATCTTATGTCACCTTACCCTTTCAATCCAAAAGGTCATATAATATTAACCTGGAGCAAGAGATAATGTTGTTTAACATCAGAAATGAAACACCAATATGGTTATGCTACTTTGCAGAGGTTTTTCAAATATTATAACAAGATTGTTCTCTTGGAATGTTAAGACCATTCTTCCTTTCCTTAGATAGGCAACTTAAAGGATTATCTTCTTCGCCAACACCTTCCAAGGCCGTGAGACACTTTCCCAAATTGCCTGGGTCCCAGTTTCTCACCCCAGAAACCTGAAAGAACAAAGCTTCTGATGATGATCTAAAATGGCCCATGAGCACCTATGATCTCACGAATGCTTGACGCTCCTACGAGGCAAGTAACTGGCAAATAGTGATTATCCCTTCGTTAAAAGAGAAGACTGAATTCAGAGAAATTGAGTGTGTTGCCAAAAATAACTGAGCAGTTATCGAATGAGATGTGAGCAGATCTAGTTGTTATGGTTCCCAGATTGGTATTTGATCTACTGGGATAAATCACATCTCCAGCATGGAACTACATTTTAACAGATCAGATGCTACTACAGCGAATGGAGATAATCCCGAGACTTATCAATCTTAAATTTGGAGGATTTTAAACAAACCAAAAATATTTTGGATCCTGAAAGAGATATGAAAAAAATCTAAGTGAATCCAATAAATTTAACTAGTGTGGGGCTGTTGACTAAATAATATGGCTCTCATTGTAATATGCCTGCATATTTCACTTCGTACTAATGTGTCCCCTGAAAAATTTTATGGATATAATTTTCTAAATTTTATAAATCAAGTTGTATTTTAAATATCCAAAGGAAACTCACTATGGAAAGAAGGAAGCCTGTGTGAATCTTCTGTACATGTGTATCCTTTTTGGTAATGCAAATAATCACTCTCTCATTTGAGGGCTTTAGTCAGATTCAGTACATTTGTGTTTCCTGAAAGCAAGGCTTGCCCAAAGTTTGAATTAATAGGAAAATATTATTTTCTAATAGTTTACTTTTGACAGATGTATGAGAAGTTGAATATATTCATGAAGGGCTTTTATTTGAACTGTAGGCACTGGTATGGAAGTAGCAATTGATACCAAGGCAACATTCTTTTTTCTCCTAAATAAAATTTCATAAACATATTTTTAGACCATGCCCATCTGCTCCCATGGCCCTAAATTGTTAGGCATGTCTTACATGTATTGGTTGGCTCTCAGAGAGTTATCTTTTTCACAGATATCTGTCTAATTGGTAGCAGCTGTTCATCAAGCGCATTGTCATGAATCCTGTAGTGTAGCATTCATCCTAAAGGTTTGTGGTTTTCTACATTTTGAAGGAAAGCCATATGCCCTAGGCAGCAATGGAATGGAGTAGATTTCAAGTAATCATATTGAGTCGATGTAATTTGGCCTGAAATATCTGATTTGAATGTTTATGTTGATCAAACTCCCTGGAAAACTGTCAGGTTTTATCAAGGCTTTGTGCTGTTCACATGTAACATAGGAGGAAATGTCTCTTTAGCGCCCTGGTTACAGGCCCTGGGAGCAGAGAATTGAAAGGTGGCATGCTGTAAGTGAAGCTCGGCCTTCAGCAGTCTGGGGCTTGAATCCATGTTCTTTTATCAATTCTTTAAATCACTCAGCCATCTGTGAGTGTCTGGATACATATGACACTGTGCTAGATGCTAGAATACCAAGGCGAGTAAGGCATAGTCCTGGCCTCAAAGTCTCCCCTTTGTAGGGGGACACTTCAATCACTAGGGCACAGCAAGACCAGGCTGATGCTCCTAGACACCCAGACCCATAGGTTGCTATGTCTTCCAAGCTTTCTACCCTGAAATCTCTAAGACCAAGTTGAAACTACCTCAAGTTCATGGAGACAAGATACCCACCCTTTGGATCTAGTGCCCACCTTCCAACAGGAGACTGTTAGGACTAAACCCACTCATGCTTCTCATCCCTGTTCTTATCAGTCAACTCCCAAAGTCTAAGCTTCCTGCTCCCTTAATCTATTCTCCAGGCACTACTGTCACCATAATATTCTGTCCTTACATATCCTCAAAACGATAAACTATCCTCTCCTTCCCACTCTATTATTAGACTGCTTCCTACCACCTCAACCTCCCCTACAAGGGCTTCTTCTACTTCCTTGCATTAACTGAAAGTTCGGTCTCCTCAGGATACCCACTTCCACAGAGTTCCTTCAAATGAGAGTCTTTATTCTCTCATACACCAAGGGTTGGTGGTGTGCTTTCTGTTTCCCAATGCCGTGTCTCACCTTAAACCCCTGAGGCAGACTGCATTTTCCAAAGATGGCTATAGCAATATCCCCCACTCCTACAGAGTGACCTTGCCTCATCCTCAGCAAATGTACTTGCATCTGCATCATCTTCCTTCTTTCTAATGAAGGAGGCATCACTTCTTCTAAGGACAATCTTTCTCCTTAGGACAACCCTTCTCCTTCTACTGGGGAGTCCATTCTCATATCCATTCTCTTCTCATTCCTTCATTTTCAGCTTGTCCCCTCGAGTAGGTCTTTTCTAATACCAAGGGTATTTAAACATTCTCATGTTTTTTTTCAACTTAAAAAAGAAGTTACTTGATTGCCCCACCTCAAAGATAGCTATGTTTCTCAAGAGTTATTTAACCTTGCTTTTTCCATTTCTTTACCTGTTTCCTACTTCTCAGCCTGCCCCATCTGGTTTCTGTCCTATCACTGCACCAAAACAGCACTTAGTGAGGTCAACATAGACCTCTGGAGATCTCATTTTGGTGAATATTTTTCAGTCTTTGTTATAAATGGTGCCATAACTAGAGATATAGTTTTAGGAGTGAAAAATGGGACTGAAGATCATTCAGGGAGAATTCTGCACGTCAAGGGAGAGGGAGGGAGAGAAAAAGAGAGAACACTGAGAAAATAACCTCAGAGAATGCTAATATATAAGAGGATATAAGAGAAAGAAATCTAAAGAAGAAGCCTGAGAAGATACAGTTATGAAATAAGAAGAGAACCAGTAGAGAGCAATATTACGGGAGCAAAGGGAAGCAAGAATTCCAAGTGGACAATAATGCCATGTGCTGTTGCTCGTATATGTTCATGTAGTGTTCACGAATGACTGAGACTGAAAGTGTACACTGGATTTAGGAATTGGGAAGTCGATGGTGACCTAAGCACCATGGAATAGTAGGGCAAAAGCCTGCTCAAAGAAAGCAAGAATGAAGACACTCTTTTAAGAAGATTACATATAAAAGAAAAGAGAGATCAGGCAACAACTAGAATTCTCTCTGCGCCTATTTCTAATTCTATTAAATAGAGATAGTAGTAACTACCTTGCAGAGTTGTTTTGAAGGCTAAATTAGATGAGAGATAGAAGGTGTATGGCATGTAGCATATGTTTTATAAATGGTAGTCATTATTATTAAAGGATGAACATGAGAAATTGAGTATATTTTGAGGCTGGCAGGAAGAAACTAACGGGGAGTAGTTGAAGATAATGGATAGAAAACAAACGATAAAGAAAAGCCCTGTGACTAAAACAAGATTAAGCAGCTAGGTGGAAAATCTAGCCTTGACCAGGAAGAAGGAAATCTCATGGTCCCAGACTGGGGAGATGGATGGAAGGACATGTTTATGTAGAAGGTTGTCTCCAGAGGGAGAGGTGCTGTGAAACGGATAGAGTCCCTGACTGAAAACCTTGATTCATCAGGGAAGTATGGAGGAAGATGATGTGCTGACAGTTAATGCGTTGGGGCAAGATAACGGGCGTGAGTAGTATAGAGCAGTGGCCAAAGGGAACAGGAGACAGTGCTGACCAAAGAAAATTTAAGTAGATGAACATTGCTGAATGACTTACTGAAACTGGAAGCCATAGATGTGCAGTGGCCCCCACCTGTCCATCTGTGTGCTTCACTCTCATTGGCCTGCGTTGATCCATGCATTGTCCATCTCTCATCATGAAAACATAAGCTCCCTGAGAGTGGGATCCATGTTGATCTTGTTCACCACTACGTCCAATGACTGGTGCAGAGTAGGTGCTCAATAAATAGCTAAGAGAACAAATAAATTAATGGATATAGAAATGTAAAGGAAAATCATTAACAATGGATGAGTTGTAGATGTGTAGAATAGAAAAATTGGAATGGGAAAGAATTGAGGGAACGTATAAGAAAATTATGGGTATCACATAAGTGAATCAGCCTGGGGATTGGGAATGAAGGGAAGTCACAAGAAAACCACTAAACTGAGACAGAATGGCAACACTTCACAAGGTTAGAAGATTTCATGAGTCAAAAAGAAGATTCAGTAGAATAAGAGAGTGCAAGAGATCTAACTGGCTTTTAAAACTTCAAAGATGAGGCTATTAGTGGAGATGACTAATCTAAGATGTGTCCAAGGGATTGAAAAATTAAAAAGGAATTGAGATAAAAGTCAATGGAGCTGAAAGTCAAGGAACTGTGAGATCAGAGTCAAGTTTTAATTATTTTTCTAGCTTTAAGACCATGAAACAGAGAGAAAAGAAACCATACTGGATATCTCTCCTCCCAGGGTTCTTTGTGCACTCCGTATCTCGCTGGAGGGTAGAGACTGTGCTATACTCATTTTAGCAGAGTGGTTTGCACATTGATGGAACTTTGTTGAAATGAATGTAAGATAAGGGAGAATTGCCTACTTCCCTCCACTCATACACACTATCAAGCCAGCACTGTCAATCAAAAGCAACTCGATGAAAATCTGTCCAGTTCATGTTCCAAGTGAGGCTAGCCAAATGTTAAAGAAAATAGGAGATAAGCAATTAATTTAGCAGTAGAGATGATATCAATGACAGATTGCCTCGAATATCACCTAGATAATTTCTCCCTTTAAATGACTCTTTGTTAAACATGAGATACAAAGAAGATTTCAAAGTTTAAAGTTTTACAAACATCTAATCAAGAAGACACACCTGGGATGCATTTTCTCAGTTATCAAAGCACCTGGCCTATTGGTCAGCATGACTCATCCTTTCTGTGGCTCAGTTTTCTCGTATGCGAAGTAGAGGGATTAACAGTACCCTCCCTCTAGGATGTTTGCATGAATAAATGATACGATATTTGTAAAGACCTTAGCACAGGGCCTGGCACATAGTGAAAATTTAAGAAATGAGAGCTCTAGCTATAGTTATTCATGAGAATGAAGCAAATCCTAGGCCTCCTAACCTACCTCCCTGTACCCAGTCATCCACAGGGATAGCAACTCAAAAGTAACTCTGGCCTCCCGTTCAAGGTGGAAGGCAGAAAACATGCATTAACTTCCCCTCCCAAAAACCCACTGAATCACAGTAAAGTATAAAAAGAAACTCATGTATAATGCCCCAGGAATGAGAAGAGTATTATTTTGCTAGGGTTGCCATAATGAAGTATCACAGACTGAGTGGCTTAAACAACAAAAATTTATTTCCTCACAGTTCTAGAGGCTATAAGTCCAAGATTGCAGTGTCAGCAGGGTGGGTTTCTTCTGACAGCCTCTCTCCTTGGCTTGTAGATAACTGTCTTCTCCCTGTGTCTTCTTATGGGCTTCCTTCTGTGACTGTCAGCGTCTAAATTTCTTCTTATAAAGATACCAGTCATAGAAGATTAAGGGCTACCCCAATGACCTCATTTAACCTTATTCCCAAACCTCTTTAAAGACCCTATCTCCAAATACAGTCACATTCTGAGGTACTGCAACATATGAATTAGGACTAGGATTAGGTTAGGACTGCAACATAAGAATTGGGGGATGGGGAGGGGTACAGGGGGACAGGGGGACAAAATTCAGCCCATAAAAGGAATATGGACATGAAGCAAGAAAATAACTAGGTGAATTTTTGGAAAGCAAATGCAATTGGAAACCAACTGATGGATAACCTAGAGTGGAGGTAGGCCTGAGTCAGAGAGGGTGACTCCAGAGGATTCAGAGATAACTCCTGGGGGAGGAAATAAGACAAGATCAAAATGAAAGGAAACCAAGGAAAATTTTTGAAAAGAAAAAAGGAAGAAAGGAAAGAAAACAACCAGGAGAGTTAACAGTGTTCTAATAGGAATTTCTGAAGAAGAGGGCAATAAAAGCAGAGGGAGGGAATTATCAGAGAAATGATAGAAGAAAAATTTTCCAGAAGACCAGTCTTCAGACTGGAAAGTCAGATAGTACCGAACAGAGTGGAAGAAAAAGACTCACAGCACTCCAAAACATCAAGAATGAAGGGAAGATCACCCAAATTTTGAGAAATAAAAACCAAGTTACTTACAAAGGAAGGAGAATCAGGTTGACATGATACTTCCTATCAGCAACCTTGAAATTTGGAAAAAGATGGACTGAAGCCTCCAAAGTTCAGACGTAGAATGGTCTTAAATCTAGAATTCTATATGCAGAGAAAAACTAATTGAGTGTAAAAGTAAGATACAGACTTTCAGACATATACATACTCAAAGTTTCTCTCTAAGGATCTTTTCTTTAAAAAATGTTTTTTAAAAGGTGAGGATTTATTTGTGCAAAATAAAATAAAGAATAAAAAGAGTAGGCAGAGAAGGGTAGGGGCAGAGAGCACTGTCAGAGCAATAATTTCCTGATGTTAGCTATTTTAAAAGTGCTGACTAAATGTGATAAATCAAGATACAGATGCTTAACTATATCACATGAAATTATGAAAGTTGCCAATAGAATATCTGAAAATAAAAACACAAGTAAAAATAAAACTGGGGGTGGGGCAGAATTATTCTTAGTGAGCTAAATTCCTCAATCCAAAACAGGCAGATAATAAAGATAAATGTCAGTTATATGGCATTATGCAGTTAACTACCAAAAGAAAAGACACAAAAACAGTCAGAAAATGTTATCTTTGAACTTGGAAGGGTAAATAGGAAATGGGAGAGGGGGCATGGGAAGGCAGCATGGGAAGATATTATATCCTCTGCACTATTTGAAATTTGATCTCCATGTAAGTGTATTATTTTTATAATAATTAAGAAGGAAATTCTTGGGGCCGGCCCAGTGGTGCAAGCAACCAGCTAAGTGCACGTGCTCCACTGCGGCGACCTGGGGTTCACGGGTTTGGATCCCGGGTGCACACCGACGCACTGCTTGGCAAGCCATGCTGTGGCAGCGTGCCATATAAAGTGGAGGAAGATGGGCATGGATGTTAGCCCAGGGCCAGTCTTCCTCAGCAAAAAAAGAGGAGGATCGGCAGATGTTAGCACAGGGCTGATCTCCTCACAAAAAAAAAAAAAAAAAAGGAAACTCTCCCCAAGGATTCCTAAATCTCAAACATCATCTTCTTGAACCACAGTTAAATCCACCTCCATTGGGTTTGGAGGTGATTCTTCAAGCAGCTACATGTTCTCCACCTGGAAGAGATGCTGTCAACAGGAAAGACTGGACACTGTGCGTTCAGTAGGTTATCTAATGTAGCCTTTTCTAGCTAGACGAGATTTCATAGAATTCTGACTGTGGTTCTATTCTCCACCTATCTCCACTCCTTTTTTATTCACATCTTTTCTTTTCTTTTTTCTGGCCACATTGCTATGAACTCCCACCTTCTATGTAATCTAATTATGGAATTTCTTCTCATGAAGAACAATCATTAGCACCAGTAGCCTGCAAAATACATGAAATCCCTACCTTTCCAATAATAAAGTTAACAGGTGTGATAGTATTTTTAAAAATGCTGTATTTCACGTATACGTATACATAAACCTATGTTTATGAAGTAGCTCTAATTTCCACTGTCAGGAGAGGTGAGAACTGAAGGACAACTGGAATAACCCTTTCATTCAGGACTTCAAGTTGCATCGCCACTCCCTCACTGTCAATGCCTCTCCCTCTGCTTAAAGCGAAAGGCAAAGGCTGAGCTCTCACAGGTCCCTTTGCTCATGTTTGTGCTGCTTCCTCTCAGTCCTCTTGCCCAAGAATCTCGCTGATAAGAGTCATTTTTCCGCTTGCCGATTGTAACGCTGTCAATAAACTTCAACCTCACAGTCAATACACTGAGGTCTCTCCATTTCTAACATCCTGAACAATGAACAAGTAAGCTTTAGGCATAACTGTGACACCACTTCCATGAACTTCATCTCATTGAGAAAATATGTAAGCATAATATAAGACTTTTGCAGTGTTGACATTAGTTTTCTATTGCTGCTATAACAACTTATCACAAACTTAGATGCTTAAACAGGTCACGTTAATTATCTTATGGTTCTGTGGGTCAGAAGTTGGATACGGGTCTCACTGGACTAAAATCAAGGTATCAGCAAGGTTGCATTCCTTTCTGGAGGCTCCAGGGGAGAATCCTTGTCCTTTCCTTTTCTAGCTTCCAGAGGCTTCCCACATTCATTGCCCTTGCCCTTCCTCCGTCTTCAAAGTCAGCAAGGGATGAGTCCTTCTCCCACTGCTGTCTCTCTGGTTCTTTGCAACTGAGAAATGTCCTCTGCTTATAAGAACATTAGCTTGGGCCCACCAGGATAATCTAAGATTAATCCTTAACCTTAATCACATTGGCAAAGTCCCTTTTGCCATGTAAGGTAACATAGGCCCAGGTTCTGGGGATTTGGGTGTGGACATTTTGGGGGATCACTATTCTGCCTGCCACACTTATCTATCCATTACCGTCCTTTGATTTCCTGGAAAGATGATTCCTGTGAACAAGGATGAAAGTATGATCTTGATTTAGAGACCAATCTTTTAAGTACTTCAAACTCTCTCATCAAAATTTTGTACTGATCACTGGGGCTCTCAGTAAAGCAGTCTACAATTCTAAATGGTAAAAAGGAGAGTCACATTCCAATCTTTTTAATTTACACCAATATAACTTAATAAAGCACGTACATGAATTTGAATACAGGGTTCCTTATTATAGCAGAGAAGAAACAACCCAGGATCATGGCAGGGGCTCAATACATGAGAAAGGTTGTGGTGATGGGGGGAGGGGAAGGGCTAGATTTTATATTATTTATTTTATTTTTAAAACAACCTTTTGTGTGTGTGTGTGAGGAAGATCGGCCCTGAGCTAACATCTGCCAATCCTCCTCTCTTTTTGCTGAGGAAGACTGGCCCTGGGCTAACATCCATGCCCATCTTCCTCCACTTTATATGGGACGCCTCCACAGCATGGCTTGACAAGCGGTGCGTCGGTGTGCGCCCGGGATCCGAACCAGCGAACCCCGGGCTGCCGCAGTGGAGCACGCGCACTTAACTGCTTGCGCCATGGGGCTGGCCCCTAAAACAACTTTTTTTACTAATTATGAAACTAATACCATGCTCATTTTGGAAAATCTCGGAAATATATAAAGATGTATTTAGAAAAAGAAAGCTGTATATAGTGTCATCCTCTCCTACATTCCCATTTAGATTCAAATTCAGTAGATACTTTATAGCAATTATTTTTGTGGTAATACCACCACCATAATAACATCCCAGATAATAAATTTTCTATATTAAGACTAAAAATTATCTTCAAGCGATCCTCTCCTTTCTTCTCCCAGATCTATTCCAAACTGTGGGCCACTTGAAGATCTAGCTTAAGTATAACACCTCGACACCCACAGAAGCAACGTGCCAGGAAAACAAGCAGTTTGTAGAAATCTTGAAATGTGACCATACTGAGGCCTTTACCACAACAGTAATAAACATTTATTGAGTATTTCTAATGTGCCAGGCTCTGGTCTACATTTATTAACTCATTAAATCCTCACAACCACCTATGGGGTCAGTGCTATTTCTACTCTCATTTTACAAATGATCACACAGAGACACTGAGAGAGAAAGTGCCTTCCTCAGGTCACTTGGTGAGTAAATGGCTGTGCTCAGGCTTCAGACCCCTGCTCTCAGCCTCTACCTATTGTTCCAGCATCCCTGGAGCCCCAGAATGACTTCTTCTTTGCCTCTGATCAATACAATAGAGGCCAGAGAAGATAGTTATTAGAAAAACTGCATCTACTTTGACTTATAAAAAGATCTTTAATAGTATTGAAATATCAACAGCAGCTATCATTTTATGAGCCCTATTATGGGCCGTACACTGTGCCAGGCACTTATCTCATTTAATCCACACAACCACTTCATGAGGGAGGAACTATTAGTGCCACCATATTACAGAAGAGAAAGTCGAAGCTTAGAGAGGTTAAGTAACTTGGCCATGGCCAGACAAGGGGTAGAGCCAGAAATCCACCCTAAATCTGTCAAACTCCCCAGCCTGCCCTCTTAGCCAATGCTTTTTACTTGTTCTGTGCTTGCATCAGTCTTATTCAGTAATTTTATGGACACGGAGAAAGATATATAAGGCACAGTGACCAACTGCTGCAAGATTCTAAATAAAAACCAAAATTAAACCTGACAGCCTGGAATGAAGCACAAAAAGAAGAGAATAGAGAAGACGTCAAGTCATATACATGGGGCCTCAGAGTAGCTCGCCATGAGTTTATCGGAAGAGAAGCGGGAACCTAGGAAGGCTACAGAAATATAGTCAATCAGAGAAAAGATGAGGTGTGGCTGCAGGGGGAAAGTATGGAGAGGGGCACAGTCCTAAACTGGGGAGAAAACCAGAGATCAGATAGCCCAGTAAGGCAGTGGAGCACTCCCCAAAAATCTGAGCATGAAGAGGCCGGAGCACAGATCATATGAGAGAAGTTGGGGAAATGGAGAGTTTAGCCTGGTGGGGGAGAGGAGGGCAAACAAATTGACAAAAAAAAGAGAGGACACAAGAGCTGGTTTTAAATATTTGGAGGACCAGCTACTGTGCATAAGTGGAATTAGCTCCAGGGAGGAGGCAAATTTGCTTGAGCAAAAGGAAGACCCGCAAGCGAAGGTTCAAATTGGAGATTGTAGTGTGAGTTTCCTCCTCATCTGGAGTCTTCAACCACAGGCTTGATGATCACCTGCAAGGAACGACATAGAGGGGCCAGTGGGTGTGTGGATTGGGGAGGGGAGCAAAGGAGAACCATCAGCTCTACATTTATTTTTAACTCTACCCCTCTATGATTCCATGAAATGGCCACCAGCGACTGCAGCTAGGAGGTAAGGGAAAAGAGGCAGGTCATCAGAAATGGAAAAACACGAGAGAGACAAGAAAAATAAAGATGGGAAGCTTCATTTCTATCAATTCTAGACTCCTGCTCCGTTTTGTGTTGTGGTATTCACCTGAGCAAAGGAAGAATTCAGTGTTGCTTTCTCTTTCTCAAGAATTGCATCTCTGCCGAATAAATTGTCAACCTGATTATTAGGTTGTAAATATGTTTCTACTTGTGTTGTGAAGTAAAGGTACACTTTGATGGATGTCAGTAATGAATGGAATATATTGGCCTCAAAACAACCCCAGGCTGTTGGGAGGAATGGAATCTCAGAGAAGGTGGGTGGCCAGTGGAGATTTGGAAAGAAATAAAACACCTTCAGAATCCCTGGGATCTGGCCTTTGGATAGTTGTCAAAATTATACCTTTGAAATGCAAAGATTCTATCAGGAGGTTAGCGTTGGTTCACTTTCAGTGACAACAACAAAAAATTAAGACAATGCATTCCTTTATTGAAAGGCTATAATTTACATACTGTTGTCTGGCATTTTCGATACTGTGGTGACAGTAAAACCAACCTCATGTGTAAAAGTGGTTGCATACACACCCAGAATGCCTTCCACATTGGAGCCACATGTAGTTGTGCTCTGCCTAGTAAATGATCACATGTTTCTAGGGTTTGTCTGGTTGGCAGCTCAGCTTCTATGCTTTGTTAGGTATATATTTCCTTTGTTCAATGTGTGTCACATATTTCTGATTACAGCACAGAACTTAGGCTGCAAAACAAAAGAAAATTCCTGCATATGTTTATACCATATGACCCGAGGCCATGCTGAAGCATATTTTTATTAAAATTTCTTCTGCCTTCATCTTTTGTGGTTTTGGGATCACAGCTTGCCACTAAGTAATTAGCTCAGAAGTCCCATTGTAATCTGTCCTCCTTCTTTGTCTGGATCAGGGGAAATAAATTATACCAAGTATGGTTCTAATTCCAGCCAACGTGTATGTCAGAAAGTCATTGCTATGATCTCACTTTATGATAACCAGCCAGTAAAAGGACACCAACAAAAGTGCCACTCAAATCTGATGGTGACATCAATGCCCCCACTAGGTTTATTGACCATGAAATAAATGGTTACACAAGCTGTAGTGAAGATGAAGTATCATTTATATAAAGTACTTCAGTGCTTGGTACATAATAGACACTCAATAAATGGTGTATTGTTAAAACCAACAGCTGGGTTAGGTGCTCTTGTTTTATGCATTCACAGATTTGATCTCTATCATGGAGCTCTGCATTTTGCTCTGTTTACTGATCTGTCTCCTCACGCAACCATGCCTAATGTCTATATCCCAAGCACATAAATCAACGTAACTTGCTGAATTACAAGATATGGAGTACCTGCCTTTGGACTTTTAACTTAATCAATTGTTCTACTGCCATTAAACTCCACTGGCTTCCAAAAGATAATTACTTTTTCTTGATCACATTTTCTAGTATTCTGTCTATTGGTGCAATGTAAACATAAATCAAACTTTAAAAATGTATTTGGTTGTAATTGCACTCTTGGAACTCTCACATATATTCATGAAGTAAAGATTCAAAGAGTGATTATTGTGGAACTCACAGTACGGTCCTGCAATGTATGAAGTATACTGTAGTTGACCATGTACATTGAGACAACTATTATGTCAAACTGCTGAACCAGAGAACAAAGAATCTGAATGAGAGACTTCCCTCGTGGTCAGGTCTGGGGAGATCATGGAGACAAAATTCAGAAAATCAAGAGGCTGAAAAACAACTAAACTGAAACTAAGAGCAAAGCCAATGACTCCTTAACCTTAACCTTCATCTAGGTGTTATAGATAAGCCAGTGGCAAAAAATAAATAAACATTCTTAGAGTTTTAAAGTACTTAAGTATGCCTGGAAAAGCCTTGATGACTCTACCCTTTGCTAACCCCACAACTCTTTCAGCTCTTCCCAAAGCAGTGTGGAAAGCAAGTGTCACGCAGAGAGTATGAAGGTTGCAGAGCTTTATCCAATGAAAGGGCCAGCTCTAATTTCCTGAAATACCAACAGAGAAGAGTAAAATCGTATAAAATGTGGCAGCTTCAGTATGCAATGATGTTGAAGCAGGTGGAGGGACAGGGTATGATTGGTACCATAAAAGATCCTGGTTATGCCAATAAAACCCTCAATTCCACTTTTACCATTAGCTCACACACCATTAAAGAACTCTAAGGAGAAGTGTATATTTTCTCCAAGTAGAAGACTTTTGACTCAAATTCTTGGGCCACAGGTTTCTCGTTGACTTCAAATAAAGACCATTACCTTTTTTGGTAATAATACCATGATTTCCACCCTGCCACTCTCAGCCCCGCCTCAGCAGAAAAACAGAGACCAGATCCTACACACCCAGTACCATTACCCAAGTCCTGACTCATGAATAGAACTAGACAGGAAGAATTTTAGTCCTTTGTGGACTAACATAAATGTATCATGAACATCAAAAATATTTTTAAATTGAAAGTTCTCCTAACATTTTTTTAAACCAAAATACCTATATAAGTTACATTCAGTTAGCCCTGTGTTATTTAACTGCCTGTCACAAAGAGGAGATTGTGTTCTCCAAATGTAATTTCCAGAGGATTACAAAGTGTGGCAAAATGCCAGTCACTGAGTTGGTTTCCCAATAACCAGTAGCAGGCACAAGATTTTACATGGAAAATTATGCTTCCCAAGGCCAGTCACCCACCCTACAAAAAAGCCTACCTTTCCCAACCATCACGCACCAGGTGTGTTCTGCTTTGTTCAACATATGTGTGTTGAGCAGCCACCATGTCCTTGAGCCTGCACTGGGCAAGGGGCACACAGTTGTGACAAAGCCTCAAGGATCTCTCAACCCAAAGGATGAGACAAGGAAGCCATATATATAGTTGCAGTGCAGAGCAATGAGAACTCTGGTAGGAGACAAAAGTACTAAAATAAGGTGAAAATTAATACCTACAAAACAGCAGAAAATAAACTGACTCAGCTAGTGAACTTTAGTAGATGGGCAGAAATGAATGTGAAAGCTGTCTAAAAGGTGTTAAAATTTGTCTGTATATAAAGATTTTTATAATAGTGTTCTTCCACATTCTTCTCACCTACCTTTCTCTGACCAAGTGGGGTTGACCAGACAACTCAAACCATTAGGTGGGGCTGAGGGAGGGAGGAGAAGGGAGTAGAAATACACTTTTTGGAGCAACCTTTAATTCTTTCCTCCTAAAGCAATAAACTGGCATCAGAGCATAATGATGGTAAACAATTCTCAGAAAGTAATCTCTAGACCTTTTCTTTTAAACCACAGGGAACTCTTTGATTAACTCATTTTTCAATAGCACGTTAAAAAACAAAGATAGTAAGAGGGGTGTGTGACCAAAACCAATTATAAATGGATGTCACAGACTTGTGGGAACAGTATCAAAACATAGGATGCTTTCAGAATTAACTGAATTGAAACTTAAGGAAAACAACAAAGATAATGCATGGAAACTTTTATTATACTCAAGCACAAAGAATGAAGCAATAAATTTGCTCTTGAGAGATCAGCTGTAGCACAATTACAAGGGAGTGTTAAAAAGAGAAGCTGATGAATGTCTATCTTGCTTTTCTTTTGTCTTTGAGAAGGATGATCTTTAGATGGAAAAGGATAGCACGGATATATACTAGAGAAAAGAAGATCTCGGCTGGTGGGGGCATTGTAAGGAAGTCTCTAACTCTAATGAGTATTTCCCAGGGTTTCTGGATGATTAGGAATGATCGCCACAGCCCCAGTAGGTGAATTTTGAAGCACAGAGTATCCTAAGGCGGGTTCATCAGAAGCAGATGCAAAGACCAGGATTTGAGTACAAGTGGTTCATTTGGGAGGTGATGCCAGAAAGCATGGGTAAGGAAGTGAAGAAGAGAGACAGAAATGAGAAAGAAGACAATACAAGATAGGTTACTGTGCAGGTGATTTCTACAGGCAATTAGGGCTCCATCCTGCCAGGGAACTCGGAGACAGTATGCAAGTGTCTCAGAGTGGTCCCAACCAAGGTACAAGGAAGTTGGGACGTTTTCTCCAACTCTGAAAGTTCCTCCTGGGTCATTAACTCTCCACCATTCTAACCTTTCCCAGTGCCTAGGAACTCTCAGGTGGAGGGTTATAGATAGGTGCTTTTGGTAGGACTCTGTAGGCATGTCAGGAATGGTGTGAGCTGAGGGGATATGAGTGGAACCCCAACAGTGCCAACTACAAGTGGAGAGGAGGAAATGGCCAAGAATCTGATGATAAACCATTGTAGATCGGTTTTCAAAAAAGGAAAGTGGGGTTCTCCAACTAATGTTAGAGATCTTGACACTAATAGTGTGTTTACTGGGGGCAACACGCTACTACAGGGCTAGTTTGGAGTACCTAAAAGAGGAAGCAGAAGTGATGGGAACCCAGCAAAAGCCTTATTAGATTAACTTCATATCTCCTTTCCAACAGAGTCACTAAACTGAGGAGTAAAGGAAATATGATAGACCAATATAACTGATGTATGCAGGTCTAGTTTCTTTGGATAGCATGAAATTGGCCAAGCTCAACCACAAACCGGCATATGCACAAGGCTTACTGAGCATCAGATTGCACAACTTCAAAGAACGCAATTTACATAGTATTCTGGGTGAATGCTGCCCCCTGGAACAGAATCTAGAAGGTAATGTGATTAGTGCCTCCTGCAGTTGTGCAAACCACTGACCCTGTGGCATGCAGGTGCAGTGAGAGAACACAAAAGGATATTCAATATCCAGAGAAGACTTCCACCCCTTCCTCTGAGAGGCTGGCAAGTCTAGAGTGGGAGGAGCCAAACTAGCTGACCAACGTTCCTCAAGTTTATGCAGCTCCTCTTGAAAGCCCTTTAAGTATTTAAGGCAAGTACGATGCTCTTCAACATAACAAGATACATCTGAACAAATTCAACTTTTTTATGCCTGTGGACACCCATGGATATTAACCTACAGGAAAACCGGAGTGGTGTGCCAAAAGATTCCTACTAAGATTTTCATTAATGACTTGGTGTCTCTCTGTTTATACTCTCTCTCTCTCTGTCTCATGCGCACACACAAACCACACGCACAATCTACTCACTGACTTGAAGCTAGGTCATATCAAATCTGTGGATCACATACATTTGAAAACTGCGATAGATACTGTGGGATGAGCTTCTCAACCTTCATTTCACCTTCCTTCTGGTTGAAGATGATGGAGCGCTAAAATAAACAAACAAAATACCTCTTGTAATTAGGATTCTAGATGCAAATTGCATTTCACCAATTAGAGGCTCTCATGTGGAATTTGGAGAGTAGAAGTGAGGCAGATCCCATTTTTCTGCCTCTTGCTGTTTCTACGCCATGTGTGGTTGTAGAGATACAAGATTTTTCTGCAGCAGTGTGACGGTGTCTCTTTTACATCTTTCTAGGTGTCAGGAGTTGCAATGGCAGTAGTGATGATAGTATCTTCATTCCTGGATAACAGCTAGGACCCTGTGTTCTTGAACTCATAACTTCAGAGGTGGCCTTAGAAGTAGTAGCAACTCTGTTTGGTCAGTTCGTTCTGTTGGGTTATTTCTGAAGACTCAGCTTAGACTCCATTCTTTCCCCTCTTCCAATGATTTTCCAAGCACCTAATTGTGTGTGTTCAATTCCTTCCTGCTGCAAATACCTAGAGAAGTTTCTGTCTCCTGCATTGGACACTGACTGACACACGAGGGTCGGTAAATATATTGAATGACAAAATTACAGTGACAGGCAAATATAACAAGATACAGTTGAATAATGATAAATATAAAAGTTCAATACTTCGGTCCAAAAAGGAATTGCACATCCATAGGCTAGAGGAAGTAGACCTCGGCAGCTTCATATAAGAAAAAGTTTAGAGAGGGGCCACCAAAGATGCTAATGTGGTATCCAGAAAAAACAAAGTTACCGACATGCTCTATTGTTCTGTTCTGGTAAGATCACACTTAGAGAATAGTGATTAATCCTAGGCATTGTGCTTTAAGAGAGATATCATCAAAATATAGATCTTTTAAGGGAGATTAAATAGGATTGAGAAAGACCTGACTCTACATCACAGGAAGAATGCGTGAAGAAATGGGAGAAGTGAAGCCTGAAGACTAGAAGAGATTCAAGGTGGACTACAATAGCCATCTCTAAATATTTACAGGGTTTTCTTGTGGAAGATTCATTAGACACGTGCTGTGTATTTCAAAGGTTTGGAACCAGGACTAATGGAGGAAAGAAAAAGGGAGGCAGAGATGGAAGCTCTTTAGTAACAGATGTCAGAATATGGGAGGACTACTTTGAGAAGCAATGAATTTTCCCACCTTCTAAGTATTCAAAAGTAACCTGGAGAGTCACTTGATGAGGTGACTATAGGACACGCTCAGACATCAAACAAATTCCTGGTCCAAGAAGGTAATCTTTGAGGCTTATTCCAAATCCAAGAATTTTTTTATAGCAAAACTTTTACAAGACTAGCAAGATATTCCTAGAAAACTCACATACAACCCACTATTCTCAGAGATACTAATAATACACACACACACACACACACACACTTGCACACATACTCTGAACAGAGGTCGTAGGAGATAGCTGAAAAAGTCCAGGATTTGGAATTAGATCGATAGGGGCTCAAATCTTGGCTCCACTGCTTGCTAGTTGGATGACCTCGAGCAGTTTAAATAATCTCTGATTCTCTATTTTCTTATTGGTGAAGAATGACACCCATCTTATAATTTTGTTATGAGGCTTAGAAAAAATACGCCCTAAACCAGATAGATACAATTATTACCGAAAAAAAGTCATCCTCTAATACTTTTTAACTCTTTAAAACTGCTGGATAGAGACAGATGAACAAAGGTTTTATAACTACAGATCTTCCTTGACTTATGATGGGATTACATACCAATAAATCCATCATAAATTGAAAATATGATGTCGAAAATGCATTTAATACACCTAACCTGTGAACATAATAGTCTCACCTACCTTAAACATGCTCAGAACACTTACATTAGTCTATGGTTGGACGAAATCATCTAATACAAAGCCTATTTTATAATAAAGTGTTGAATATCTCATGTAACTTATTGAATACTGTACTGAAAGTGAAAAACAGAATGGTTGTCTGGGTACAGATGGTTGTCAGTGTATCAGTTGTTCACCCTCGTGATCAGGAGCTCTGCTCGCTGCCGCTGCCCAGCATCATGGGAGAGGATCGGGCCACATATCACTAGCCTGGGAAAAGAGTACAATTCAAAATTCCAAGTAGGGTTTCTACTGAATGCGTATCGCTTTCGCACCATCGTAAAGTCAAAAAATTGTAAGTCGAACCATGGTAAGTTGGGACCATCTGTATTCTAAGTTAAGGTTTTTTTCCACTCAGATTTATAACCTCTCTGCAAAGTAGGCAGTATTCACAACAGTTAATAGTGAAAGCTCATGATTCCAGCTGATCTGGGTTCAAGTCTCAGCTCAGCCTCTTCTAACCACATCTGTAAATATCTGCGAACTTGAGCTCTCTTGTCTGTAAAATAGGGCCAATAATAGTACCTTGCCTATAGTTTTTGGTAAGAATAAAATCAAATAATGCAACTAGAGCATTATGCCCAGTGCTTAGCTCACAGTAAGTGCTCAATAGCCATCCACTAATAATAATAATTGTGGTAAATAATAGTGGTGTTAATGTTGAAAGCACAACCTATATGGAGCATCAACTTAGAACATGAATGCTATTGACTTTCGTATCCTTCAGTACTTTGATCCTGAATCTGTTATACCATTTCTCATTATGGTAAGATTATTTACACTTTTTTATAGCTACACCATAATTCACACTAACTTTTAATCGCCTTCACTTTTCATGAAGGTGCCAAAGGCATACGGTCATAACCTAACCTGGCATGTCCATTAGCTACAGACCTATTTGGGAGGCCAGTATACCAGAGAGGCTAGGAAAACTCTACTTACTGGCAGCATTAACTCAATAAACCTCCCAGGGGAGCAATAAAAATGCAGTAGCCAGTAGTTTTAATGAGGACATGCTCAGAGTACAGTGAAATCTTATAACGTGCTCAGTGCCCTGTGGAATGCATAGGAATTTGATTTAGCATCATTAGATGTCTGTTTCTCAAAATATTAGCAATACGATTTGCAATAATTGTCTCTTATTTTAGCTGATGACATCAAAAATTACAAGTGTTATTATGGCATTGTTTATAATTCAGAGATGTTACCACAAGAATCTGCCTTTCAGCTATTGGCAGATGCCAGTGGAGTTCGCCTTTTTTAATACAGCACATGCCAAATTTTTCCTTAATGCTTTTAATCAGTGTTACATATATCGGGACACGTGAGAAGTATACTTCTGCGGAACAACTTAGAAGGCAACCTCTACTCTATCATTATGACATTTCATATGAAACTTTGTCTCTTTCACTCCAAAAATCTCTTCAACTGTACCCATATTTTGCTCTCCACCAAACCCCTAAAGCCTCAAATATTGGGATAGCCCTACTGCCCTTTATAAATTGGAATGGTTAAGAAAAAGAAGTATGAGAAATGTGTTAGGCACGTCAAGAATTCTCAGATTCCACTTCCTCTATTCTTGTGTTAGAGGTAATAATAGAAAGGATAATCACACTCAAGTGGTGTGATCATAGGCAATGTCCGGCGACGGCTGGAAGGGGTTGCGTAGAAAAGGGAGAGTTTAGGTGAATATTAGTAACTGCCACCAGATGAAAGAACATTTATCGGCTGTTTCAAAGGCACTAAAGATCAATCTAAAAAGAGATCATCATGGAGTTGACTATGTCCTAATTGGGGACTAACTTAAGGGAATTTTCAAAGTAATTATCTGGCAAGTAAAAAAATCCCGTACAGAGTCACTTGAACATAAAAACTCATCACCCAACATGTGGGTTTATCAATTGAGTTAATATGCAAAAAAAGAAAAACACTGCATATAAGTGCATCATCTAATTGAGAGTCACACCCAGTAATCTCACTTATTCGGAATGTAACTGAGGGACTTGAGCCTAAAAAGGCAGCCCCTCTGAGCAGCCAAATTAGATGTGTGATCCAAAGCACCTGTGCGTTGGGCAGGTTTTATAACCTCTCCATGCCTCAGTTTCCTCACCTGTTAATGAAGGTACAAATATAAAGCACACAGTAAAAATTCTCAATAAATGTTTTTTGTTGTTACTTTTATTGTTATCAATTTTATTACTGTTGTTACTACTGCCACAACTACTATCCTACAGATTTGGCCATAGGAAAGCCTCTTGGGCTCTACCAAACTTTTTTACTCACTTCTAACAAGCACTCAGGTAACTAATTTCTCAGCTGCAGCAAACACTATTGGTTGTCCACTAGTGTCCATCCTCTCCTCTTGGTTTTCCTCACTAGTCACCCCTTCTTAGTGTCCCTGGCAGGCTCTTTCACCTCTCCCTCACCTATTGACATAGGGCACCCCAGAGCTCAGACCTTGGTTCTCTTCACTCTACCTGCACTTACCCCTTGAAACACTATCCATATGCTGACAACTCCCAGATTTCTCTCTCTGATGCAGATGTCTTTATCACTGATGTATCCCAAGCACCTAAAAGAGTGTCTGGCATATAGTAGGTACTAAATAAAAATTTGTTGGCTGAATAAATGACTAATATAGCCTGTAATGTTTATTAACACATGGATACTCAGAATAAAAGCTACATTTCTCAGCCTCCGTTGCAGTTAGACAGAGCACACTGGAAGGAAAAGAGGCTGCTGGTGCAGCCATGTGTTACAGCAAACACTAGTAACGGCCACCTGAATGGCATCTTCTGAACTCAGCAACCTTAGTTTTCACCTCCCCCCACCGCCCCCCGACCGGAAAACCAGACAGAAGAACTCATTTAGCATAGGAGCATTCACATACCTCAGTAGCCTTTAAGGAAATCACTGACATTGATAATAATGATCAGGAGTTATCAATACATCAAGATAAATTCTCTTTGCCAAGGACACAGTACATTTAGTAAAGATTATATATTATATATAATATATAATATTTAGAAATATAGCTAAAATAAGAAAAGTCTTAGGACTTTAAAGGATAGTAATCTTTATCTGGAAATCTAGCATTGTTAATGTCAGATAAAATGGGTAACGTTAAACTTTTTTTGTTGTTAGATGGCAAAATTTAATAAGCCACCACTTTTAAAGTCTCTTACAAGGCGTTGGAATACCTAGTAAAGAAATGCAAACGTCAGAAGGAGCGAGTGATGTATTGGTCTCAGATGATATTTCATCTATTCATTCAAAAAATAATGACCAATGCCTGAGGCCCACCTTAGGTGCTGTGGGGCTCACAAAACTTGTACAAGGGGGAAGTCTGTGTTCTCATGGAAGTTACGAGCTGAGAAGAAGATGAGATGTTCACTCAGAAGACAATTTGAGGTAGGATACAGTAGGTGTCTTGGAGGAGGAAACAGCAAAGACCTTCAGAGAACAGAAAGGCACTTGTGGAGGGGAAAAGAGGAAGCCTTGATCTTGCACTTAATTTATTAATGACCCAAGAGCCCATTAAGTCCAGCCAGTCCCTTAGGGAGGCAAATTTGCAACCTTTCACTGGGAACCTTAGGACATGGTCACCCTAAGATGTCCTCCAACAGCAAAAGTCTACCTCTCAAAATTTCCTCTCCTCATTACTAACACATGATTTCAATCTATTATCCTCCCCTGCTTCCGTTATTTCAATTATCTTGCCTATTTGTCCTGGTTGACTGATAATAGTTATAATAGCCAAGACTTACAGATTGCCGACTATGTGCCAAGCACTATTCAAACTACTCTTCGTAATATTACCTCACTTAACCCTCACAACAACACCGTGCATAAGTACATAAGGTTAATGGAGTGACTTTTTGATAAATATAATTTTAACAATATAAATTGTATATAAAAATATAACGATATAGGAAAAATACATACAATTTAAAGAACTATATTCTGAGATTATACTCAAATGTTTAAGCTTTTATGAAATGACAGTCAAAGAAAGTTACACAATCACCATTTTTTAAACAGACCTTCCAGAGAGCAGCTACAGTCAAGCTGTAAAAACAGAACCCAGGCCGCAGGAGGTTAAGAGGTGAGCGGATGGCAAGAAAGTAGAGGCCACCATTGCTCAAGAAACTTCCCTCCTTGGGATTCATTTGATCATGTGGCCCACCCCCTCTTTTTAAACCCCTGTTCTCTTGGCTACACTGACGCTAACCTGGTTTTCCTCCTACTCTGACAGCTAATTCTCTGCTTTCTTTTAATGCATAAAACATTTCTTGAACCCTAATTATGAATCAGGCGGTTTGCCAGGCACTGAGGACACCAAAGACGTGGTTCCTTCCCTCAAGTTTCTCACAGCCTTGGATAGGTGACTATTAGAGATTCAATTCATTATACTCAAGTGAAAGGAATGAAATGGGAACACAGAAGAGGGAAATATTACCTCTATCAAAGGACAGTGATGAAGGTCACAGAAAGCTGCTTAGGAGGTGACGCTGCCCTGAGTCTTGAAGACGAGGACGATGTCAGCAGTAGTAAATGACTAGGCAGATAGTACAGCACAACCAAAGGCACAAAAAGCAGCCACCTTGGATGTGGTAAGTAGTTTGGTGTGGCTGTGAGATACTAGTGGGACAGTGGCAAAAAATACCACTGGGAAAGTAAACTGGGACCAAATTGTGTAGGGTCTTAAAGGGGACACCCATAGTTTGGATTTTACCTTGAAGGCCAAGGATAATTATTGAAAGATATTCAGTGAGACAGTGACACCATAAGAGCTATGTTTTAGATTGACAATTCTGGAGATGATGCAGAAGATGAATAGAAAAAAAGAATGCAGAAATACATCCCAGCTGGTACAATGTTCTAGGACACAGAAACCCTAGGCCTAAGATTCAGCTTGATTTCCCTCATAGCCTATCTAAAGGAGAACTATGGTACTGCCCTGATAATGGAGAGGAAAAAATAAAGCAAGAATCACCTAGAGGTATAAACAACGGGACTTGATGGCCAAGTAAATATGGAAATTTGGAGAGAAGGACGAGTAAAAACTGATTTAAGATTTTAAATCTAGGAGACTAGTGGAATAATTATATCAGTAGCCAAGAGTTAGAGGTGATTTTCTGGCTTTGCTTCCATGTCCTACTCCAAAAGTTTTTTCTCCTGTCTTCTTTTAATTTTCTAAACTTTTTTGCATGACATTTTCATATCTTCCAATTGTTCAACTGCCATATGGATGATGCCCAAATGTTTCTTTGCAGCCAATATCTCTGATGAGTTCCAGACATACTTTTTCAATTTACCCTCTAGAGATCTCTGGCTAGTTATCTCATCATGATCACAAATTAGCAGTCTGATGTGAAACTATTCTCTCCTTATTTCCCAATCAAACCAGCTCTTCCTCCAGGCTTCCCATTTCTGTGGTTAATACCTTTCCACCCAGTCACACACCTTTCAGTGATCCAATTCCACAGCCAGTTTGCTGCTAGAGCATGTTGAGTATACCCCATTTACTCTCCCGTCATCTCTTACCTCCATCCCCTCCTCTCCATGCCTCCAGCGAGCTCTCTACTAAATAAATCCTTAACTTCTCACCTCTAGGACTTCCAGCAACACACAGTTACTAAGACATGCTAAAGTCATTTCTTAAAGCCTAGTTTTATTCTGCCACTTCCCAGTGCAACAGTTTTCAGTGGGGTCCTGACAATGTTCCCAACCCAGTGATAGAAGTTTTCACATTTCATCATCTTACAGTGCTCCCAAAGCAGTAAGAAAGAAGCAGTTCACCAAAGCATCCATTGTAGCTCTCTTGGGTAAGGGGTTTTCACTTAATTTGTTACCATCTATAAAACAAGGCATGCCCATGATTGTAGGATAATGCATTTTCTCATCTTAGAAGAAAAATAAACTGTTTCATCCGTGGCTCTCTGAAATGTCTACTACTGAAACAAAATTTTCTGTTTGAGATTTTTTCTTAATTTTTAAAATGGTTCAACAGCAATATCCTCCTGGTGTCTACACACTAAATTCCATTTCTGAGGTTGTGTTTTCTCAACATGAGAGATTATAATAACTGCAGTAATTGGCCATCCTGGCAAAACGTTTGTAAATGGGAGGCAGTGGTCAGGTTATTTTCTCTTACACAATCACACCAATCGCTCAGTCCCATTAACAGACTTGTGAGTTCATGACTAACTCCGGGTTTGCTCACCTGCACAAAGGCTACACAGACGCTGCCTCTGTGCCGCAGGCTGCAGTTTCACAGCACTCATGGGGAGCGAGATAGAGGTCACCAGTAGAAAGTAATTGGATTTCAACACAGGAGCCCAAAGTGCCACTTTGGAAAGGTAACCTCTTGTTATGTCCCAACGTGCCTCTGAGTCTAATGGCACTACTTCCCCTTAAGGGGCCTCTTCCGTTCTCTACTGAAAACCACATAGACCCAGGAGTGAGAGGAAAGGGGATCCCTTTCCAGCTGCCTTAGAAGCTCCATTCTCACTGACTGCACATCCAGGGGTGAGAGTTCCCTGGGCTCAGAGCCCGTCAATCAAAGCCACGGTGAGCAGTCAGGAGGGGCTGTGACTCAACTGCTATGGTACAGGGTACTGAGATCAGCACAAATGGGGCCCCCACCAAAGAGGACACATTGGAGAAAGACCTCAGGATGACAAGGTAGCACCTGTGACTCCGTCTTCCTGGGCCTCGAGCCCAGAAGCAAGAGCAGCTGACTTCAGTGTTCCCAGAAAACAAAAGGCAACTCTAATGAGGCACCAGACTCGTGTTCAAGCCCGCCAGGGATTTCTGCTTCTGCTCCCAGCCACAGGGGTGATTTTTATAATAGGAAAGACGGGAAGATTCCGGTTAACTCACATTTTAGGGTCAATTCCATTTTCATCTTTAAACTGACTATTTTTTAAACTACAAAAATAGTACATGTTCATTCCAGAAAATACAATAAATAAAAGATGAAAATAAAAAATGAAATCACTCATGATCCAAGACTCAAGAATATTCAATGTTAATATTCCCAAGAATGTTCTTCCAGAGAGTATGTGTGTATGTGTGCATATATGTGTTTGTATGTATATCTATATATATTTTTTTCTTTCCATATATTCTTTTCTTCTCCACCATCCTAAAGTGGTATCATGCTGTACTTGCTGTCTTATAACCCACTTTTTCCGCTTAGCAGTATATCATAGACATTTTCCCATGTCATTAAAAATTCTTCAATATTATTTTTAGTGGCTGCTTAGTATTCAAGGAGAAATTTTATTTTTAAAAACATATTCTCATCAATCTAAGCTACAATATTGTTTGCAAGCCATTCACAAGACAGAACAAAGGCGCTGGTCAGGCATTGCTGCAGCCTGATGGACTCTGATATTTGGGATAGATACTGTTAAACATGTCTTTATAATTCTATACTTTAGGCAATATTTTTGTCCAAATATTAAGGCCATCAGAGATATTTCATGTTAAGAAAATAGTAATAATAATGTATAACTTTTTGCAGCCATCATATGCCAGGCACTGTACTAAGCAATTCCCATGCATTATCTCATTTAATTTCATCAGTACCCTTTAATAGAAGACTATTGTTTTCCTGATTTTTCCATATGGGGACTGAGACTTAGAGAGTATGTGACAGACCTAGGGCTCAACTCTAGTTACTCAAGAGAATTAGATGTTGCGTATAATCCATCTCTGCTTTCCCAGTAATTTCTACCCTCAAAGAAATGAGTGACCCACGCTGCAATTAACTCCTTATCCCGTCACACAATCACAATTTACTCAACAAGTCATAAAGTGGGAGAAACTTGCATAATCCTTTACTTCTGGAAGTGAATGAGGTTTCTAATCTTGTGTTTTGGAGCAAATGATGGGAAAAACTAAAATCTTTTGTTCCAAGTGACTTCCAGGATTTAAAAATACAGTCTCATGTGTAGATTTTGTCTTAGGATGATCTCTTTCACAACCTCACACTGCTGCCTTTTATTAAGAGAGCCCCTCTCCGGCTGGCCCGTGGCTTAGCGGTTAAGTGCCCATGCTCCGCTGCTGGCGGCCCGGGTTCGGATCCTGGGCGCGGACTGACGCACCGCTTCTCTGGCCATGCTGAGGCCGTGTCCCACATACAGCAACTAGAAGGATGTGCAGCTATGACATACAACTATCTACTGGGGCTTTGGGAGAAAAATAAATTAATTAAAAAAAAAGGAAAGAGAGAGAGCCCCTCTCACATCCATCCCCAAGCTCAGTGTAGGCAACCAGAGCCAGCCTCTGCAGGGCAGGGAATTTACAGACAATCGCTTTCAACACTAGATGGTTTCTGCCTAAAGAATGACCTTCTAAGTACTACAGAAAAGTCTTACTTCTCTGGATTAAAAGCCACAAACCTTAAATTTCTGAAAACCCAACCCTTAATATTTGCTTCAAATTGTTATTTTTTTCTTCTTCCAAAAGATATAGCACAAATTAGGACATAGATGATCAGATCAAGTCATAGCCCTTAATCTGTAAATAATCTGTCCAGCTTCATGGCAATCAGGAAAACAGTGGGAAACAGCCAGTTTAAGATGAAAGTGACAACCTATTAGCATTCAGAGAGAAATGATTTCTCTCATCACCTTTGCTGGAAGATGCTGTTGCTGTGGCAACCGGTCCCCTGCATTCATCCTGTATCCAATTGCTGAGATGACAAGCAAGCGGCTCAGGCTGAGAGAAGATCATTCACACCACCCCTTTGAAGCGGCAGCCAATAAGATCTGTAAGGGAGGTTCCGTGTACAAACCCAGCACTTCCACTGTGGCGAAACACTGCTTGACTAAGCTTCCCTAACTTGGTTCTTTGGCTAAACTTTAGAGTTCTTTAACTTAGTTGAAGTGCTTAATGTTTAACTTCATGAAGTATGATATGCCTTAGGGACAACATTTTAAATATTCTTTCTTCCAGACATTGCTACGTAAAGTATATGTGTGAGGCAGATATGTTCCTATGGGGTACAAAATGCTCTGGGCAGAGAGATTCTGCAATTGGGCTTGTGAGGGGGCTAGCACCACAGCTGTCCTCTCGCACTGAGGCGGGCAGTCTGAAGACTGCAGCTGAAATGCGGACCATGGGGCTCTTCTCTTACATTTTACCCCTCTGTCAGAAACTCCCTTGGACTCTCAGTAAGCCCTGGACTCCCACTTAAATCACAAATGAGAGTACCTATGCACTCTGTGGTGGCTAACTTGCTAAAAGATCACCCATAGACTGCATTTCTCTATTTGTCTGAACACGCAGATGCTTCTCAGGCAGAAACAATGTAGTGCAGCCAAAATCATTTCATTCTATTTCCTGGAGGAAACCCAAAGGAATTGGCTGGTCTTGGATGACCACCTCAGCTGATTTGGGAGCACTTCAATGTCATCATGTCCTTCATTACACCTGTTGCAAAAACAGAGGACCTACATACGCCGTCATGCTTAAATAATAAATGCTTAGCTCTTAAAAGTTTTATGTGAACTGGAAACCAAATGTTCTTCAGGGAACACTCTCATTCATCAGCAAGCAATTTCCATTCATGATCTGTGCTGTGGTAGGCTTATGAAGAACAATGAAAAGGAAGTACATTTTCGAAATTATGTGGTCCTTAAGCCAAAGAGCCAGCTGATAGCTCTTTGTCTTCCCTTCCAGGGGGGTCTTGTCCATTCCCTCCCTACTCAAACGTGACGATGAATCTAAATAACTTTTTACATGTCAGTGCTGTGCCCGAAATGAAAACACGCTCTTGCCTTTGCCCATTTGTGGGGACACTCTTGTTGGCTACTTTGGAAACTTGGTGGGCAGAAGAGAGAGAAAGCAGCAGCAGCAGCAGGTGCCTTTGGGCTAACAGCTAACGACTAGGGAGCCTTTTACAAGTGATTTGTCGCTTCATTGATGCAGAGCTCTCACGGGACAAACTGTGGCCCACAAAAGAAAATTAAAATAATTTTAATTATAGCTAATATTTGTTGAGCACAGACCAAATGCCATTTAAAATACAATTTGCATGCATTGTCTCATTTGGTCTTCCCAGACACTCTGCAAGTTAAGTAAATGCCATTACTGTCATTGGTCTAAGGTTTAGAGGAGGTCAGCAACTTTCCCAAAATCATGTGACCTAGAGGCAGATAAACCCTAGTCCTACTAAAGGCCAAAGCCTTATGTCACCTTTATCTAATGCCAAAGCATTTGCTATTTTTCAGCAGCCCTTAGGCACAAGAGTAAATTCATCCCTCCCCCTCCCTGGGTTAAAGCCACAATCATACTGATTTACTGTGAAAGACCCAGCACATATTTGACACAAGATCAGTGCTCAGGAAATCTTTGCTGATTGGGGAAAAAACTTTTGATTCTAGATTGAGAAAGCTTTCGATTTTTTGTGTGTGTGTGTGAGGAAGATCAGCCCTGAGCTAACATCCATGCCAATCCTCCTCTTTTTGCTGAGGAAGGCTGGCCCTGAGCTAACATCTATTGCCAATCCTCCTCCTTTTTTCCCCTTTTTCTCCCCAAAGCCCCAGTAGATAGTTGTATGTCATAGTTGCACATCCTTCTTAGTTGCTGTATGTTGGACGCCGCCTCAGCATGGCCAGACAAGTGGTGCATTGGTGCGCACCTGGGATCTGAACCCGGGCCATCAGCAGCAGAGCGCGCGCACCCAACTGCTAAGCCACGGGCCAGCCCCAGCTTTCGTTTTGTTTTTTTTTTTTTTCTTTTTTGTGAGGAAGATCAGCCCTGAGCTAACATCTGCCAATCCTCCTCTTTTTGCTGAGGAAGACTGGCCCTGGGCTAACATCCGTGTCCATCTTCCTCCACTGCATACGGGACGCCGCCACAGCATGGCTTGACAAGCGGTGCGTCGGTGTGCGCCCGGGATCCGAACCGGCAAACCCCGGGGCCGCCGCAGCGGAGTGCACACACTTAACTGCTTGCCCCACCGGGCCAGCCCAGCTTTCACTTTTTAAAGACGTGTTGCACCATTGGCTGTTGGCCTTTTCAGGAGTCTTTGAGCACTGCCGTCTTAGGTACTTCTTTTGCCTGAGATCCTAAGATCTCACCTCTTTCCCTAATTTGCCACATACTGGTGTTTATTTTCCTCTACTGGAGTCACAATGCAGATTTTAGAATTCCTTTTGTAACTGATGATACTGAAGAACTAAAAATGCATGTTGTCCGATTCTCTAAACCAACACGCCAGGTCCTGGGCTCTTTTAAAAGAGGAATGATTTTTTTTTTCAAGATTAAATAAAACTATAATATTAACAAAAGAAAACTGCCTAATGCAGATGGATGTGGCAAGATTCCAACCTGCCGTGCACAAGGCTTTGAGTAATTGCTACAGGCTTGCCCCGCCTCATTTCATATCCTAGAGAGCAGAACAAGCGCCTGTTGCTGGTCCCACCAAGGCCTTGGAGCCCAGGGCTGCCAAGTTCCTCTCCCTGCTAATGACAGACACTAACGGATGAAGCAACAGCAGAACAAGCAGTGCTGAGCAAGTGATCACCGAGTGCACAGGACAGGCCTATTGATGTGTACTTCGTATTTTTTTTAGTTTTGAAATTTAAGATATGACAAAAAAGTTGTACTTGGCTACTGTAGAACACTGGCAAGTACAGATAAACTGAAAGAAAATTTATAATTTCACCCCACAGAGATAGCATTTAATGTATGCTTTTCCAGAATTTTTCTATTTTTTTTAAGCAAAATGGATTATACTACACCTACTGTTTTTATAAATCTAACATATTGTGAACACCTTTGCATGTCAATAATAGTCACCTTTGCTGTTATTTTAGGAGTTGTACGGTCTGTCTTATATGAATAAACCATAACTAATTTAACCAAATTCTCTATTGTTGCTTCTTGAGTTGCTGGTATAAATAATACTTAATTCACCATCCTTGGATATAAATCTTCACATACTTGTTATTTACTTAAGATCAATTCCCAGAAGTGGAATTGCTGGATCCAAGGGTATATAAGTTTTTAAGGCTCTTGAGATATATTTTCAAAATGCTTTCCAGAAAATTTAAATCAATTTACCCTCTTACCAACAGTGATTCAGGGTATCCATTTTTTAATCAAAACTTTATATATCCCAGCGTCAAATACAAATGCTCTTTGGTAGCCTGCATCATTGATTACTTTGCTCTGTTAACATCAGGAACCACAATTACAGACACCAAAAATGAGTTCTTGTGAATACTACATTGACGAAATATTCTGCCATTTGTCAGAGTGGGTGGATGTGGGATCCAGCAGACACGGCCCAGTCACACTTTACCCCAGGGGCTGTGCAGTCCCAACACAGTCATGGAAGAGGACTCCAAGCAGGGCTAGCCTGTCTGTGATCACTCATCGTGGGACAGTGGACTTTTGTGGGTCAAGGTGAGTTACAATCAAAGGTACAGTTCTGCTCTCAGAGGTCCCGTGAACCAAGTTTATAGCAAGGGCCAGCCCAGGCTCATGGTAAAACCATGGAGGTTAGCAGATTCCTTCAGAGGCTATTTCAGACTCTTGGGAGATCACATCTTCCCTTAGCCCCTCAGAGGTCCTCTGAGCCGTGGGAATTAGCTTAGCTGGTGCCCCTAGAGCCCTGCAGGGCCAGAGAAGCCCATGTCCATTTTCTTGGCAAGGCCTTTCTTTCCTCATCAGCAGACATCACTGGCTTTACATCTGATGGAGTAGACTCCTCTGAGAGTATAAAAAGGAGAGACAACAGATGAGAAGAGTCCACATGAAGCATACCTTCCTTAATAATTAAACTTCAAACTCCACTTTTGGGTGAAAAAAAACCCACCTAATATTTCTAGAGTGAATTAAAATTATATAACTTATCCTAATTCATTCATAAAATAATTTCTCCACGCGATAGAGGATATTGTTAAGAGTATGGTCCCTAGAGTCAGCCTGCCTGGGCTCAAATCCCAGCTTCAGCTCTTATTGTGTGACCTCACACAAGTCACTTTTCCTCTGTGCCTCAGTTTTCTCATGTGCAAAATGGAGATAATAAATTAGAGGATTTCTGTGACAATTAAATGATATATTCATTTAATTGACTTACTTAGAACTACTCACATAAAACAATGTCTGGAACTCTAAGGGCTCAACAAATACCAGCTGTTATCATTATTCCATGTATTCGGGCACTGGCTGGAAACTGGAGACCTGAAGACACACATTCCCTGGCTTGCAAAGGCTTCCTATTGGATAGAGAAGGAGGATGTGTGAACAAATCATCAGAACAGCATGTTAAGTGTGAGACCATAGACGTGAAGAAGGTGCAGTGGGATCATGCAGAAGGAAGTATTTCACTCTGGCTGAGGATGTTGGAGAAATCTTAAATATTCTCTCCTCTGGGAGTCTGAGTATTCAGGGTACGCTGGAATTTGTCAAGCAGAAAAGGAGAGGAAGAGCATTTGAGGCAGCACAATAATCCGTGAGAATTCATGGAAAGGAGCAATGCAGGGGAGAAGACCACTGAGGCAGGGGGCTGTAACTGAGGGTGGTGATGGGTTGAGAGGAGAAGAGGCAGGGAACCATCAGCAGAGATGATTCACGAAGTCCCTCATATTTCATGCTTAAGAGTTTGAACTTCATCCTGTCAGGTCCCCCTTTCTCCCAACCTGGAGTCTTGTGAGGATATGCCAAAGGGCATTTCCAGCCTTAGAAGCAAAGTTTACTCAACAACAGGTATGACAACTTATACCAATATTTTCTTATTAAAATAAAATCAGATATTATGGAGCAGACTGTAAAATTTGCATAAATCTTCACTTGAATTGCATTTAAGGTATTTTGATGAAATTTGGTAATGCTGAGGGCTACACCTCCAGGCCCCCAAGATTAGACAATTGTTCTTCTCTGTCAGTGGGTCCACCAGAGAAAAAACAGGAAAAGATGGCTTGTTGGAGAACAGCAGAAGAAACTTCTGTGTCATGTCTCATTCAAAGACAGCTTGGCATAAGCATTAGGGAACCAGGGAAGGATTTGAAGGAGGGAAGCGTTGTAAATAGATTGATCTTGAGAAGGATCACTCTGGTTTTGGGTAGCTCTAAAATAATGATAACAATAATAACAACAGTGATAATAATAATAGGGATAAAACTAGAGGCAGAAAGGCCGGCGAGGAGGCTACTTCCATAATCTAAACCCAAGATGGTCAGATCCCCCTTTTGTTACTCTCAAATACCCTGCACTTCTCTTGCGAAATATTTGGCACTTTATTCAGTGTCTGGGCTCCTCACTAAACTATAAACCTGATAAATAAATGAAAAACAATAGGATATATTGGAGTATATGAGGAAGCCATTTGGTTTAAAATTAATTCGGCCTGATCCTGTTTTTCCAAAAGGGCCTGATGTGGCCTGTTGAGCCAGCATTGTATGTCTGCTTTAAACATTTACTATGCCACGAAGACAAGGAGGATGCCCTTAAAGATAGGGATGTAACTCCCCCCATATCAGCATTTCTTTAAGAATAAGCAACTCTTCCTGGAAACTAAGGATTAACTCCTGACCATCTGTGCTCACCTGGTGCCCACTGACCTGCTGACCACCAACCTGCTGTGCCAGCTAAGCATCTTGTCACGGTAGTAAAAGAGATATTCCTGTCATATGTGATGCATGCTCTTTGTTCCAAGACATTATATAACCACTCTGTACACCCCACTTCTTTGGTGGCCTTCCTTCCTTGAGGAGGGAAGGCCCTGGGCTATAGTTCTCAGACCTGGCTCATAATAAACTCACCCCAATTTTGATTTATAGATTGATCATGGATTATTTGCGTCAACAAACCCTATGAAAGAATAAGCTGTATGTACATCCCTGGTGTCTGGTGCTACACCTGACATACATTAGCTCCTCAATAAATGGTTGTTAAATCAATGTACAAGCAAATAGAACTAAATGGAATTGCTATAAAATTATTTTCATAGGCCTAATACTTTTTCTCTGGAAGAGGTTAAAAAAATATATGTCTAGCTACTTTGAGGATGTGAAGTTCCTTTTTATTCCTGGAATTTAAATTCATGAAATGAGACTTGTTGAGGTCATCCCAATTTTATTAATCCCATTTGTTGGTTCTAAATTTATTATCCTTTCTACAGATGAGGAGCTGAGAAGCTCAGAGGGAGGTTAAATACCTTGCCAGGGTAATACAGTCAGCAGGAGAGAAAGAACTCGGACCTGGGCCTGGCTAGCCCAAGCCTATTCTCTTACCCAAGAGCTAGACTTGAGACTGGATGGGCCAACTAGAGAAAGCTTTGTGGAAGTCACGACATTTGATCTGGTCCCTAAAGGGAAGGTAAACTTCCACATGTTTGAGATAGAGGCTAGGACATTCCAACTCCAGAAGGAAAACATGAGCAGAATCCATTATCCAAAGAATTCTTAGTACCCTGGGAGAAGAGTGAATAAACAATGTGGCTTAGATGTATAGAACTTGAAGAGAAAACAAAGAGTTAAAAGTGGGAATTCCAATTAGAAAAGTGAGTTAGAGCCAGATGTTGTCAGGCCAAGGCAGTCCAAGAGAGAAGGGACCCACAGCAGTTTTCTAAGCAGGGAGAGGGCACGGCCTGAGCTGAAGGACATGCAGATTGTTTGAGGCTTGAAGTTTTAAAGGTAACCTTGGGAAAGCCAACTCCTTTGCTTATCAATTTCCATAACTTTAAAAAAGCAGCAAATATAATTCAGTTCCACTCCTGAGATTGTTAGAAAAGTAGCCTAGTTAATTATCACAACTTTACTGAAAAATAATTCTTAGGGCAGTTTTTCCTTTCTCAACTTCAAATTCCTCAGTGAATTTAAAAAGTAAAATTGCTTTTCTCTGCTGAGTTTCTCTGCTTCTGGGTTTTGTGAACCTCATATTTATTTAAGGCCAAGTCTTCTGCTAGTTCATGAAATCATATCCTGGATGGATGCATCATTTGTCTCTTCATCAGAAAACTAGAAGAAGACACATCTGGCCTTCTTGATTTGCAGCCGTCATTAGACTCATCTTGGCTCAGGATTCACAATTGATTGTGGACTTTAGTGGGAAGGTTTGAAGGTTGCTTCTGGTTCTCTAGGTCTTACCGAGTTAAGTGAAATTTGATGTGGGGTGTGGGGAGATATTTGGCTCCTTCCACTTTGCTCCTCTCTCCCTTTCCTTAACATTAGACATTTATCAAGCTTGCCTGGAAGGAGGCTGCAAGCCAAAAATAGCATGCATTTGGGTGAGGTCTGGAACACAGAACCCCAGTGCAGGCAAACAGTGACCACTCCCAGCCCAGCCCGGAGGATTCCAACCTTCACGTTCCCACGTCGGTGCACATGTGATACGGTTATAGCCTAAACATCAAGTGTAAGCTATGGAAACAACATGGAAAACACTCATGTGTATTCTACAACATGCTAATTGAAACCAGACTTGGATCCTCATTTCTTCTAAATCCAGGTGAAAGTGCCTTATCCTGAGAAAGAAATGTATGTGAGCAAAGTGTTTTTCTTGGACTTGGAAAATATTGCTCAGAATCAGCTACATCTTGTCTGTTTGAATCCCCCTTCTGCCCCCACCCCCACCCAGTTTCTTTCCCTCTGTCACAGGTTCCTCGTCCCTCACTGCCCTGACATCCCTGTCCGGTTCCCACTCCCAGCTACATGACCTCCAGGAACACACAAGGGTGATTTCCTCAGTGGGCTGGGCTTTTGATAATGTTCAACTGTTTAGGTTGGAGCTGCAGCCTGACTTTGTCAAAAGCCATATGGAGCTCAGACGAAACCGGGGAGAAGAGAACACAGCCAAGATCTGCAAGATCTGCGACTAACCATAGCTGTGAGTTTAATGAGGAAAGAAGAGATTAAGGGAGTTCTGGCTTTTTTGGCAAAAGCTCCAGTTGAACACAGGAATGCCCAGAGGCAAAAGCAACTCAACCTGCAGTAAATTAATAAAACAGCCTATTGATGCCAGCTTTATTGTCAACAAAGTGGACTGAAGCCCCTTCTCAACTCGCAGGAAAAAAGCGCTCTCAGGCCTCCCAATCTGACACTTAGGCGCGCACTCCCAGTCTCCAGGGATCACAGAGGATCATCGCTCTCCGTGGGTCTCTTTCCAGTGGTGTGTTAAACTGGTAACACAAAGGATGTACAGCAACATTCCCTTTCTTTGTGTAAGAATTCTACACATCTTTCCTGAGAGCGGCCAGTGTTTCAGTGGGTTAGTCAATATAAAGCGCATTACGAATACAAACAGCTATATAGCTTTCACTGGAAACAAACAGGAAAGGAAAATATTCTTTCTCCCTTAAAATTTTCCCATGAATGAAAAAGTAAAATATTATCTTCCACACGTTAACATCCACAATAGTCACTCACCCTCCTTGATCCCACCATCATACACAATCAAATATGTTTATTCAAATGGAATTTCTACTGAAATATTTTTGACATGGAGTTAGTCTTGTGTTGTAATTTCAAAATATTCTATCTTTAAAAGAAATACTTGAATGACTCTGAAAGACAGAGAAAGTGAGAAAAACTAGTTGTTCTTAATAATAAATAAATTGATTGCAGTCATCTCAAAGCAAAGGAAATAGAGTCCTGATAGTTTTGATGGCCCTAAACAGGTCACTGCACTGGAAAGAATGAGCAATGGATATCTGCATACTTGGAAAGTTTATTAGGAAGGATTAAACTGGCCTCCTATTTTGGTAAGGGTAGGGAGCTGAAAGTAATTTAGAGCAGATAAGCTAATGTAAGACTCAATGCAGCATCAACGTCAGCTAACACGGAGGGAGAGGGCAAAAGCGACACTGTGAGCATGCTCAGAACAAAAGATGCAAACACCTGAGTGGGCAAGTAGGAACTTCAGAGACAGCAGTAGAAAGGACTGTGCAAGTTTAGATGGGCTAAATACTGCTTTTCTCCAGACTCCCTTAGGGATCTGGAAAGCACGGCCGGTCACAGTAGATGGGAACTCGGAAGGGGAGAGACTGGATAAAGCTGACAACTGAGGCTGGATGAAGAAGAAAGGAAACAAGAAGCGGTGACCCAGGAAGAGAAGCCAAGCCAAACAGGCTAGTCTGCCGAGTTTGTCTTCCATTAAGGCTTCAGCAGAAGATAAGAATAGCTAAGCCACGTCAGTGAAGGGAGGACGGCAGGAAGGCCCTTCGGGGGAGATCTGCGGTGTGGATTCACTCAGCATTGATCAGAGCAGCTCCCCAGAAAGAGACAGTGAGGTAGGAACTCCTTTATTAATGGAATCAGAATGAACTCAAGAGGTGTCATTTGTAATCATTTAAATTCCAGGAAATAGAAGAGTTTCAAATCATCAACATAACGATTTTTAAAGCCTAACTCAGAGAAAAAGACTAGGTCTACAAAAATAATTGTGTGGCAATTCTGTTTAGCAGGCCGAGGCTAAAGAATCAGTTCTTTAAAAATGACAATAAAAACAAGCAATTTGTGCTCAGGATAAAAAGACATTATAATGTTTAAACAGTTGCGGGGAAAGTAACAATATATTTGAAATATATAGGTGGAGAATATACATGAGAAAGAATTATAGCAAGAGGGGTGGGGCTAAATCCCGATGATGAACTTTTCAATTAGAGATGGGAAAAGACAGCCAAAGGCATGAAGGAAGGAAGAACGAAAGATGGATGGATGGATGGATGGACGGATGGACGGATGGACGGATGGTTGGATGGATGAGTGGATGGATAAGTAGGTCAACTGATTGATAGATACATCTAAAAGATAGGCAATGTGTAGAAAAATCTATTTAGGTATTTTAAGATAATAAGTCCCTAGCTTTGCATCCTTTTAAAATAGAATTTTATACAATCTCTGTAATAACAAAGCTAAAACATATTTATGCAAACGGTCCAATTCACATCCAAATGAGAAGAGGCCTACGCAGCTGGGCCAGTTAACATGAATGAGTGACTGAGCCAGTAACATCTGCCAAGATGAATTGTAGAGAAGGCTCCAGAGGCTATAAAAGGAGAAGGCAGAGGAGAAGAGGCTTCCGGAAGAAAATGAGAAAAATAAAGGAGGTGAATTTAGGATTTAGAAATGAGAGTGGAGGGGTCAGAGAGTGAAACAGGTGTAATAATAAGAAACTAATAAATACAAAGGAAAAACTAGCAGGAATTACAGAGCTCGGGAAACAAAAAGGAGATGTACGAATATGTATTATAGAAATGATGATTTTTTATGTGAAGACCTTGCCAGCCTGTGGGCCTGAGAAGGCGCTGGCTGCCAGCCTCACTGTGTAGCCTCTGCATGTGCTCATGTGCTGATCCCCCCAGCTCCAGGGTCTGGCCTTCAGCCTTGAAGGCTCAAAAGCTGGATTTTGTCAGCACTGGGTCCAGAGCCCAGCTTCACAGAGATGTATAAACCAGGATGTCAATGTATTGATGCCTAAGTGCTCTCTTCCCCACAGGCAGTCTCCACAGGAAAGCAAACTACACTTGGAAGATCACTTGATGAAGATGGCATTGACACAAGAGAAGTCTTGAAGCACAGAGATGGAAAGCCTAGACTACAGAGCACACAGGTTTGTCAGTTGCTAGTTATGTGCCCTGGGGCATGTGATTTAATCTCTCTGTTTCTCAATTTCCTCATCTATAAAATGGGACATTCCAGTTACCTATTCCTATGTAACAAATCACTCCAAAATTTAGTGGCTTAAGACAACAATCATTTTTTTTTTACTTGGGCAGGACTTGGTAGGGATAACTTGTGAGTACCATGTGGCTTTATCTGGGGTGGCCCAATGTGGGGCTGGAGGATACATGTACAAGACGGCTAGTGGCACTGTTGTCTGGAGGCTTAGCCAGGATTCTGGGCCATGGTTCCTTAGTTCCTCAATGTGGGCCTTTCCACAGGCTTCTGAGATTTCCTCAAACCGTGGTGGCTGGATTCCAAGAGCGAGCATCTCTAGGGACAGAAAGTAAAAGCTGTCGGTGTCTCGGGTTTGTGCCCAGAGACTGACCCATGCCATCTTCCATTGGTCCAGCAGCCACAGTGCACAGATTCAGAAGGAAAGGACATAGGGCCATGCCCACCTCTCAATGGGGAAAGTGTCAAAGAATCGTGGAGTCCTGTTTTAACACTGCAAGAGTCTGCCCTCTTGGGAGGAATTATTTATGTTCCTCCTACATGCGAACTACACTCACCCCCCAACACTCTCATTATAGCATCAAGCTTCTTTTTGTTTTGTACTGTTTCTTTCTCTTTAAGCCAAGCTGGTGGGGATCCCACCAGAACAATTCTCTTACAAACTTTGTGGGTTTGGATAAGTCACATTAGGGTCATTGCATTAGTCAAAGGCCACAACTGCAGATCTCTTCAGACAAATTCTTCTCCGCTTGGGCTCCCTGTGAGGCTTCCGTGGAACACACATCTTGAAGACACTTAGAAGCCTTTGTTTTTAATGAGGAGCATCTAAGAGGCACCCCTTAAGATCCTTAGAGGACCTTTTGTCTGTCTGAAAAGTTCTACTAGGCACTGCCTTAGATCTTTCTAACAAAGGATCTGATGGTCCCATTCTGGATTTGGTCTCTGGCCTGAGGCCTTTTCTTAATTTGGAAATTGCCATCTGGAGAAGCTAGGAGAGAAATAGCTTTATTTGCAAATCCAGCAAGTCCTGGCTTTCTTATATTTAAAAGTTCATTCTTTAGGCCTTCTATCTCCTCTCACTTTTTACCATAGAGCGTGGGAGGAAATAAAGCACCATTTCTAATATTCGTCCCGAAAATTCCTTAGCTAGAGCATTCATTAGGTGCATTTCCTATTTTTCACACTACTTCAGGCAACAGTGGTACCAAACCTCCACCACTGCACAACAGGATCTTCTTCCAGCTTCCAGTAACATTTTCCTTAATTTCCTTCCTGCCCTCACCGGCAGATTCCTCCAGACCCTACAGGCTTCTGCTAATACTCTCCTAGAGGCCCAGCCACCTTCTACCCTCTACCAAACCAATTCCATGTGTTTTAAGTCTTTGATATGCGGTGCCCCCCCTCGAGGTACCAAAATCATCTTGGTTTCTTGTGAATCAGTTTATAATTTACTCCATTAATAACTATGTCCTTACTGAGTTGTTGTGAGGATCACCTTAGTTAATGCCTATAATGGGCTGATGGCACATAAGGACTCACTAAAGGGTTTCTATTATTTAAATGCTTGTAATGTGTGTTTTCGGTATTGCTTGAGAATATTCAATACTGCCATAGAAGACAGGAAAACGGATGCACAAAACTCATGAAATGTATTAAGCATATATATGTAAATTAACAACCTGGATGACATATTTAGACATAGAAAATGTAACTAGAGCATCTTTGAGTGTTCAATATGCTCTACTTATGTTTTCTAGATTAAAAAAATAGGATGAAAGATAAAAGGATGGAAGATCAAAAAGAGATAATAAAGGATCGAAGGTCCAAGTAACACTAATATTTATAATACTTTGTTACGGCAGCCCTAGGAAACTAAGATACCTTCCTTCTTGTTGTGAGTTTTAAATTGATCTATAAAAATAAATCAGGCTATTAGAGTGTCTTAATTTGGCTTGTAAGCCTTTCTGTTCCGTAACCCCTGGCATAGCTGTGTGGTAGTGTACTTGGCAGCTACCGTTGAATCAGGTCATTCCCACATGCCGAGTCAGATACAGTCACATCTGCCTTGGATGGTACCTGGAGGGGCACGGCCAACTTCTGGCCCGTGGAGTTTTCATGTCTGTCCTCTAGGTGAGTGGTTTTCAACTTTTAGTATCACCTGGGGAGCTTATTTTATTTTTTTATTATGATATAATTTACATATAACGTATAATTTAAGGTGTACAATGTGTTGATTTGATACTCTTATACACTGCGAAGTGATTATCACTGTAGAGTTAGCTCACACCTCCATCACGTCACATAATTACCATTTCTCTTTTGTGGTGAGAACATTTAAGATCTACTCTCTTAGCAACTTTCAAGTATATAATACAGTATTGTTAACTATAATCACCATGCTGTACACTAGATCCCAAAACTTACTCATCTTCTAACCGAAAGTTTGTACCCTTTGACCAACATCTTCCCATTTCCCCCATCCTCCAGGCCCTGGTAACCACTATTCTGCTCTCTGTTTCTATGAGTTTGGCTTTTTTAGATTTCACATATAAGTGAGATCTTACAGTATTTGTCTTTGTCTGACTTATCTCACTTAGCATATTGCCCTCAAGGTTCATCCAGGTTGTTGCAAAAGGCAGGATTTCCTTCTTTCTCATGTCTGGATAATATGATACACAATGAATATATACCACATTTTCTTATCCATTCATCCACTGACAACACTTAGGTTGTTTCCATATCTTGGCTATTGTGAATAATGCTGCAGTGACCATGGGAGTGCAGATATCTTGTTGAGATCCTGATTTCATTTCATTTGGATATATGTCCAGAGGGGGATAGCTGGGTCATATGGTAGTTCTATTTCTAACTTTTTGAGGAAGCTTCACACTGTCTTCCATAGTGGCTGTACCGATTTACATTCCTACCAACAGTGCACAAATGTTGTCTTTCTTAGGGAGCCTGTTTAAATGTAGATTTCCTTTCCCCACCAAACTCACACATACATAAAGGTTCAGACTCAGTAGGGTGGAAGACATTACTCGTGCTCACCCACATGTCCAAGTCTCCCCTCCTTCCTGGCACAAGGGAGACTATACTTACTAACTCCTTTGGAGTTGGGCAGGGCTACATGACTGATTCCAGCAAATAAAATGTGATCAGAAGCAACATGAGCCACTCATTTAGGCAGAGGCAGTAAGAAACCTCAGTATATCTCTCCATCGACTCCTCCTCTGCTGCTGCCACAAGTGTGGAGTCCTCATTTGAGATGGAGGGGCCCCAAGATTAAAGCAACCTGGATTAATGAGTCACTGAACGGACGTAGGCTGTTCTGGAGAGTTGCCAGACATGTCTCTGCGTTTGGGTGAGTAAGAAATAAACTTTTGTTCCATTAAGCCATGAAAATTTGGGTGTCATTACTACAGCAGAACCTATCCAGTTCCGACTAGCAGGTCTGAGGTGGGGTCAAGAAATAAGTACCTCAAGGTTTACTTTTTCTGTTCTGTGGGTCCTTGGACCACATTTTGAGAAACATTCTCTTAGGTTGATCGTTCACCCTCTTCCATTATGGTCTTTTTCCAAACAGGAAACAACACAGGGTAAGTGTGCTCTTATAATTGCCTTAGAATAACACCACCAACCAGCTTCCCCTCACTTCCTCTCAGATCATTGCCATACACATTTCGGTTGCTCTCCAAAGCAGGCTTTCATGGTCTCTGTGTTCACTCAGTTGTTGGAAGATTTTGATAAATTCTTTTAATCTGATTATTATTTTATTAGGAGTACATTTCTGCTACTCCCATAGAGTTAAAATAAAATGTCCACAGAGGAGAAAATGGAGAAAGAAATAAAGAAAGCATCCAGAAAAATTAATAGAAGGACAAATGCAGAAAAAAATTATATGATCATAGTAGATGGAAAGAAAGAAGTAAAATGTAAAAATTTGCTAAGAGCGTAGATCTTATGTTAAGTGTTCTTATCACAAAATAATAATAATAAAGAGGGCAAGAGAAAACTTTTGGAAGTGATGGATATGTTTATAGCATAGATTATGGTGTTGGTTTCATGGATGTGTGCTTATCTCCAAACTCATCAAGTTGTATACATTAACTACGTACAGCTTTTTATGTGTCAATCATACCTCAATAAAGTGTTTTTAAAAAAAAAAAGAAAAAATAAAACCTGATGAGTGAAAGGTAAGATACAAAGAACTGAAGAGGGGGAAAAAACAGAGAAAATGCAAAGAACAACCTACAGTAACAAAAATAGAAGAGTCTAACTAATTAAATTCAAGTTACAGAATGTAAATCCAGAAGGCCATTAGTAATAAATAACCATGACAACACTAATAACAGCAGCTCCCATTAATAGTGCATCTGCTATATCCAGGCATTGTGCTATGCATTTTTTTCTTCATTTGCTCTCGTTTTTACAATGACCACAGAGTAAATTTTCTTACCACTAAGATGAAAAAATAGGCTGGACGACATTCATAGTTTATTTAGGATCACACAGGACAGTAAATGGCAGAGCCAGATTCAAGACCATTTCTGTCTTGCTCCAAAGCTTTGATCTTTCCCAGTATATCACATGGCCTCCCAATAACATAAATGTTAGGATGAGAAAGCAGGGCTCGTTATAAATAAGAAAAGGTATTGTAAATGAAAAGCCTAGAAAAAGAGCTCCATCATTCCAGTCAATAGAGAAAGAGAATGAGACTGGAGGGTAGGTTTCTTTCTTTTTTCCTCTTTTTAAACATATAATCTGGAAGCTTGAAAAATAAGATTTGTGTGGGAATATGCACGGTCACCAGGGTGAATTGGGAAGGGGACAGGAGAAAGAGAGGGGGAAAATGAAAAAAGACTCTCATTTCCTACATATAATAATAAGAGCCACAGCAGCAGAAGGAATTTCAAATGAGATTTTGGAAAAGGTGATGGCATTGGAAATAAATCATAGTGACCTCAAAGTCCAAACATTTAGAATCCCGCAATAAGAACAGATAACTCACAGGTTAGTTGTTTAGCACACATGCTAACAGTCCCCCCAGAAGGCACGGGGCCAAGAGAGCTGAAGAGCTATGAAAGGAATAAAGCTACTTTATTAACAATAAGGAAATAACCAAAAATAATTTATCAAAATGAGGGATATTTTACAGAGGTATACGGCAGATGATCAAATTTTCTTCAAACAAGAAGAAATAAATATGTAAGAGGAATGATCGAGTTGATGACAGCCTTCCTGGCTTTGGGAAGGATAAGAGAGGACAAGATGTGTTTAAAAAATGATACAAAGAAAACTCAAAGGGAGCAAGAAAGCCAGAGTCTTCTTAAAAACAAATAAATGCTCCCAGCTGTGGTGACGGCTAATGAAACGCACAGAGAAGTGGGGAGAGGATGGAAACTGAAGCCAAAAAACAAATAAATGAACAAATGAGAAATGTTTGAGTCAAGGTAACGAGAGAAGAAAAAGGAGATCAAGAAAGAGTGGAATTTCTTCTTATGACCAAGTTAGTGTTCAAAGAGCAGAGAGAGTGGTGCTGGCTTACAAGAGAGGCGATAAAGGATAGACGTGGGGAAGCTTTCGGTTTACAACTTAGACATGGAGTTCTAGTCTCAGCTCATATCTCAGGCAACTTTCTTCTATTTTTTCTTTTTTCCAGCAACTTTCTTAACCTCTGTGCACTTTACTTTCTCTTTATGTGTAAAATTGGGGAAAAAGGAGATTTTTATGCTTGTATTATCTTCTTTAGCCTGGGCTGCTATGAGGAATAAAATGAGATGGTGAGCATGAAGCTTTAACATGGGCCTGGCTCATGGGGAAGAGGCCATAGATGTTCATGGTAATGATTAATTATTCATGATAACCTTGGGAGATAAGAACCAGCAAAGAGCACTGAAAGAGAAACTCCAGACGTACATAGGATGTCTTTGAGGAACTATTTCACAGGCAAAAAAAAAAAAAAAAATTCACAGAGAATGTGGACTAACGTTTGAGAATCAATAAAAGAAATGACAGCTCTCGAATAACTTCTTTAACAAATACAGCTCAAAAAGTGAGCTGCGCTGTCGAATTGTCTGTTGAAGGGAAAGGACTCCTGGGTCCAGTGAACTCACCGCTGAGTTCTCGTAAGACAACTGAGAATGCCCAGGATCTTGCCTTCGATGAAATATGAGAGAAGATTGAAATGAACTCCATAATGAAATAAGGAGGGTTAACAATAGCTGCTTGAGGAAAGAGGAAACATAGTAACAATTTGAGGTCACATCCTAAATGCCCATCAATAAAGGATAGTTAGTTAAATAAATTATGATGCATCTACATCCTGAGCAACTGTTAAAAAGAATGTAATGGATCTATATGTGCTGACATGGAGAAACCCTTGATGTGGTGTTTAGTGACAAAGATAAAGTGCAGAACATTGTGTATATTAAATTGCCCTATTTTACAAGAACATTTTATATGATTATATGTACATAAATGAACCAGATACACAACAAAGGGTCTGGGAAATGGGGCTGGGGTATGGGAGGGACTTTTCCTTTTTTATTACCTATCCAGAAGAAGGCAAAATGGTACACTGGTTAAAAACCAAGGTCTGAATGTCTACCACTTAAGTAACCTTGGACAAGTTACTTAACCTCTCTGTGCCTTGTTTGCCCACCTGTAAAATGAGGATGCTTGTCTGATAACTCTGTCGTGAGGAAGAAAATAGACCATGAACATTTCATCCAAATGACACTCAGAACAGGGCCTGGCACCTAGACCTCTCCATCACTGTCAGCTGTCGGGGTTATCATTACACGTCTGTAATGTTTGCAGGCACTTTATCACAAGCATGAATCACTTCTGTAAGTCTTTAAAAGCCTAAATGAGGAGAATAAAGAAAATTCATAAGGTTGTAAAAATGAAGAGGAGTTTTCTGGCTATTCTTGAGTGTTCATACCTGTAGGAGAGCTTCAGCATCATTTTAAGTTTTCCTCAAAATCTTGTGAGTATTTAAATTGGCATTGTATTAAATTTATGGAGTTATTGAGGAAAAACAGATAGCTTCGTGCTGCTGAGCCTTCATATCCAAGATCAAGGCATGTCTTGAAGATTTTTCTTATGTTCTCAGTATAATTTAAAATTTTTTCTTTATGTGGGTCTGTACATTTCTTGTTAAGTTTATCCCAAAATTCTTTTTGCTATTAATATTGTAAATGAGATCTTTTCTTCCATTATATTCTCTTACTTGATCTTGTTTATATATAGGAAAGCTATGAGGGAGATGAGCCCTACCAGATAATAAAATGTATTATGGAACCATAATAATTAAAAACAGTTTGGTGGTGAAGACGAAATGAGAGGATCAAAGGATGGAATAGAGAAACCAGAAACAGACTCTAATTCACATGAGAATTTAGCATATTCAAAATGGGAAAGATGAATTAATCTGTTCATTACAGAGGGAAAACTAACTAACCATTTAGAAGATAAAATGCCTTCTTCAATCATTACACCAACTAAATCCAGATTAATCAGAGAATTTTTAACCAAAACTATAAAATCAGATTAATCAATAATTTTTAAAAAAATAAACCTCTTATAGGAGCAGAAGAAAACATAGATGAATTTATTCATAATCTTAGAATAAGAAATGCTTTCTAGGCAATATATATAGAGCCTAGACACCATAAAGGAAATCAAAATGTTTATGTGGTCAATTTTATCCAAACATCTGTTTGGATAAAAATATACCATAAATAAAGACAAATGATGACAAACTAGGAACATAGTTGCAACATATATAAAAAGGGCCAATATTCTTAATTTACAAAGAATTCATACAAATCAATTGGAAAAAAAAGCTGACGACCTAACTGAAAAATAAAATAAATGAAGGCAATCAGATCATGAACACAGTTGGTGGAAATGAAGTTCTACTCTCTAAATGCAGGAGTAAATGCAGGAACACAGGTTCCCACGATGGGTAGGACCTGAGAGAGGCCAGAGAGGACCGGAGGACAGACATCCCACCCAGAAGGACACAGAGCATGGCGTGCTCACGGTCCACACAAGTCCACATGCTGGAACCCACAACTCTTCTGGGCTTTGTGTTCTGGGATGATAATTTTGAATGGCTTTCATGTCAAACTCGCCTGTAGGAGTTAGGCGTGAAAAATGGAGAATTACTTTACTGTTAGGAATTACTTTTTAGTTTGGTGCTGTCAAGTTTCAACTGAAAAAGAATTTTATCCAAGTGTAATTGCCTAAACCTGATTGAGTTTCCTCCTTCCCGTTCCCTTCTGTCAGCAAGTGCTGCATCTCCTGTGCAGAACTGTTATGCTACCAGCTTTATGCTGTAACACGTTCTGAGTAGGCGCTCGGCCGCAGTGCACTTATTCTGTCTGAAACCTCCTAAGGTCCTTTGAATGTCCCCATTCTCTGGTCTAACACTTTTTCTTTTGATAAGTATAGACTGCCTCTGATCATTCTATGTACAGGATTTTCCGTTTCTCTCTTAGATCCTTGGCCTTCATATATTACTTGGCACATTTGTCACAATAACTTTTCATGTGTGACACTGTTTTGTCTTTGAAACTCTTTCCTCTTAGGAGACCACCATCTTTTTTCTCCCGGTCTTTCAGAACAGAAGCTTACTCCCCGATTATTGTGTCTTCTTCAAGTTGAAACTTGTTCCTAAAGTAAAATAATTCTCCCAGTGTTCTCTGTTCCCTGTGAAACATACTGCCTGATGTTCTAGTTCTTCTCTCCAAGGCCAATCGGCTGAGCACTTTTGCCACCAGCCACTCAGGAATCAACACACAGGAGCAGGTATTTAGTTAGGTTTCGTTGTATTTAAAAGAAAATGACTCAATAAAAGACATTTTCCTGCAGGGATTCTTTTATTTCCCGCAGTAAGGAAAGTGACTCACTATGCAAATACTAAGAAACTTGATACAGAAATAACCTGAGGATTGTTAATACCCACATTGGCCACTGTTTTGGTAATTATATAAATGTAATTAAACATAGATAAATACATATCTATAGCCTGTGTACATGTCAGATAGTACACAAAAACGTATTTTATAAATTTTATAAATATAATTATGCATATATACATTTGTATGTAGTAATAGTATATATGAACATATGTTATAATATCTAACATTTATGGAACATTTAGTCTGTGATGGATATTTTGGGGCACTTTATATATATATATATATAGTCTTACTTAATCCTCACAATTACTTTTTTAGATTAGTACTATTGTAATCACCATCTGTGGTTGATTAAAAGGGCCCACAAAAGATAAACAAACACATAGATAAGGAGAACAGATTGGTGGTTACCCGAGAGGAAGGGGGTCAGGGAAGGGTGAAAGGGGTAAAGGGGCACGTATATGGTGATAGATAAAAACTAGACTATCGGGCATGAACATGATGCAGTCTATACAGAAACTGAAATATAACAATGTACACCTGAAATTTACACAATATTATAGGCCAATATGACCTCTAAAATAAAATAAAATTCAATTCAATTCAATTAGAATTAAAATAAAATAAAATAAAATAAAATAAAATAAAATAAAATAAAAAGGGCCACAGATCCTTCAACACTCCTCCCATTGAGAGGTGAGGTCAAAGTCCTTGAATGTGGGCAGGCTCTGTGACTGCAGGGGCCAGTAGTTTGTGGGGGAAGTGGTGCAGTGCGAGCTTCCAGGGCCAAGACTGAAGAGTCGTCCTTTCCTGTCCCTTGTACGCTCACTTTCAGAGCCCTGGCCCCACATTGTAAGAAGCCTACTATCCTGCAGGAAGCACCACCTGGAGAGGCTCTGAGCCCATTCAGAGAGGGAAAGGGGCCCAAGTGAGCCCAGCCTTCCAGCCATCCCCATCGAGGTGCCAGACTATGAGGGATTCTTCTTGGATCCTCTAGACCAGAGCAGCTGCCGTCAAATGACCCAGTCGATGCCACATTGAGCAGAAGAATTGCCAGTAGAGTCCTGCCTAAATTTCTGACTCACAAAATCACAAGATTTAATAAAATGGTCATTGCTTTAGGCCACTTTATTTTATGTGGGTAGTTTGTTATACAGCAAGAGATGACTGGAACTCCATCTTACAGATGTAGAAGGAAAGTCACAGTGAATTAAGTAACGTGTTCTGAATCACACACCTAATTAATAGTGGAGCTGAGAGGCCAAGTCAGGCAGCCTGCCTCAAAAGCCTATCATCTTAGCCACTCTATTGAATTATTTTAAAGTTATAATTAACTTTTGGAGATAGGGCATATATAACATCTTGATTCTTCTCAGCGTCTACTCTAATTCCTGTCTAATGAAGAATTTGTGCCAAAGACACATATCCTCTCTCCATTCAGTTATCTACTCATGCTTATTTTCACATCCTTCTGCATTTTAAAATGTGATGAATTCCTCCAACAGATTTGCCTGTGTTTATTTTAAGACAGCAGAATAGAGATCCCCATTTCTCTTCTGCTGGTAGCATAGATCATATCAGCAGTGCTGCTTAATAGCAAAAGGGCAGACTACTTCTGGGATTTGGGAAGTTGATTTCTATACTATTAAATGTAGCTTAGTAATTTCCCAAGGAGATAGAGGCTCGGGAGTCTCGGCAGTTTCCCTGATAAGCTATCATGCCATCTATTTTATATTAGAATGTATTGTTTACTGAAAAGGGGGTAGTAGTAGGGCAAAAGGGAGACTTGATACCAGCTTCTCGACAGGCAAACAGATCTGTACCTGCAGGCTTTCTGGAGCCACAAAGGTCAGGGGTCGAGGACCCAGAGGTACTGATGACATCAAGGGACTTCAGCTAATTAAACACTTCAGCAATATGCACTGTGGTGTAGACACTATTGTTTCCAAGACAGAATAAATAACACAGAACAAGTAAATGACATTAAGGAAAGCAGGTTCTCTTTGCAAGTGTTATCCTCTGGTTGTGGGACATTTTCACAACAAATAGGGGCTAATCAACATAGCCTAGACTTATTTTCTTTGGTGTCACTTCCAAAACATTTTGATTTCAGCTTCCCGGGACTGATCCCATTGAGAAAAAGAGCAGAACAGTGACAGGTACACGGTTATCAACAATGTTTCCCAGCACTTAAAACATAAAGTTAGCAAGCAAGTACAAAGTCTCCTAAATAGCTAGTTTAATGATTCTTGTTAATATGGCTTTCTAAGCTACACTCTAGAAATAACTAGCACAAAAACATAGAATTAGAATTCTGAGACTTTAGAGATCAATCAGCCAAATGGTTCTTCCAATAAAAGTGAAATCACATCTGGGTCCGGCCCAGTGGCGCAGCAGTTAAGTACACGCGCTCCGCTTTGGCGGCCCTGGGTTCTCCGGTTTGGATCCTGGGTGTGCACCCACACATCGCTTGTCAAGCCATACTGTGGCAGCGTCCCGTATAAACTAGAGGAAGATGGGCACAGATGTAAGCCCAGGGTCAATCTTCCTCAGCAAAAAGAGGAGGATTGGCATCGGACGTTAGCTCAGGGTGATCTTCCTCACCAAAAAAAAAAAAAGTGAAATCACATCGTAAAATAATGGTTCTATGCACCAAGTGCTGTTCTATGCATTTCACATTGATTAGGACTTTTATCTTCACAATGACTCTATGAGGTGAAAGTTATTATTATCCCCATTTTATAGATGAGGAAAGCGAGCTTCAGCGAGGTTAAGTAACTTGCGCGAGGTGACACAGATATGACGTGGGGGGTTCTGGAGTGAAGTCTGAGTGGACAGATTCCTGTGCTATTCTTCCTCCCTAATTTAGAAACCAGAACAACTCCACTTTTATTCATTTTAATACATAAGATTAAGAAATATATTTATTTTCTATTATACCTCAATAAAGCTGAAAAAAAAGGAAAACATCAGACAAATCCCAATTGAGGAACAGTCTATAAAATATCTCACCAGTACTCCTCAAAACTGTCAAGGTCATCAAAAACAAGGAAAGGCTGAGAAACTGTCACAGCCAAGAGCAGTCTAAGGAGACATGAGCACTAAATGCAGTGTGTTGTCCTGGACGGGATCCCGGAGCAGAAAAAGGATATTAGAGAAAAACAAAGGAAATCTGAATAAAGTATGGACTTCGGTTAATGAGACTGTATCAATATTGGCTCATTAATTGTGACAAACGTACCCTACTGATGTAAGATGTTAATAATCGGGAGGAAGTGGTTGTGGGGCATATGGGAACTCTCTGCACTAGCTTCATAATTTTTCTATGAATCTACAACTATTCCAAAATAAACTTTATTTTTTTAAAAAAGAAATATATGATTGATTTTTTAAAAACTGTTTAAAAATCACCGTTTTAGTGTAACCATTGCGTAGCAGGTTTGTGAAGCTGCAGGAGTCCCAGCAGTTTCCAGACCTGCCCACCAAGGACTGGGGCTGTGCGGGGTCAGGAACCAGAGCTCCTCCCTGGTGCACAGTCCAGTGTTTCCTCCAGCATACTCAGCTGCTCATGAGTGACCATAAATTCAGTTGAATATTTTTATTCCCCCCCTTTTATCTCTCTTGCTATATAAAAACATACCATTGGTGGGGAAAAGTAGTTTTATTTTAACCTGCTCTCACTCCTAAAAAGGAAAAGACACTATGAGAATTTAAGTCATGACATGAGCACAGCTAGTCTGGGGCCAGGAGGAATAGTGCGTATGTAAATCTCTGTGCTACCCACAGCTCAGCAGCAGAACTGCAGGACGTGAGTGGAGGAGGCCCGAGGCTTGACTTTTCAAGAGCACAGTTCAGAGCATAATGTTTAAGATGCATACAGCATAGCGGGTCAGAGTTTAGGCTTTCAACTTGGACAAGCTGAGTCTGAATTCCAGATTCCCACAGTCTATGTGACCTTAGGCAAGTTACTTAATCTTCCTAAATCTCAATTTATTTCATTTGTAAAAGGTGGTTTAAAATAACTTCAAACACACTGAGTTATTGTAAGGATTAAATTAAAAAAATCCATATAAAGAGTTTATCTCAACTGCTGGCCCAACAAAAGAGTCTTAAAGAAATTTTTAAAACTGTACTATTCGCCATAAATAGAAGCAAACTGTAAAGAAATAAAAGCAATGAAAGCATAATAATGCTATTAAGTTCCCACTGGAAACACTTGATGCTAAACACTCTGAGCCTGAGGCCCACTCTCTCTTTTTATGGAAAAAGAAGATTACAGAAAGGTGTTAAAGATATATTAGCACCAAACTGAGACTATCTCCCTTTACTAATAATGAAATAATAGTAATAATCCTTTTTTCTCCTTTCAGCGAACAAAGCCAATCATATTTCTTTAATTGTTCCATCCAAACTTACAAAGAAATTCCTGCCGCTCCTCACAGGTTCCGCAGGCTTCCAGGGATAAATTATGACAGGGGAAAAACACCTCTTAGTCTTCTTCAAAGTGACAGAGCAAACCAGTGACTAGGAAGAGAAGAGAAGAGAAAAAATATAAATAAATTTCATGTTATAAGGATAAAAAACTACACTAAATATCCATGATCACTGGAAACCCAACTCATAATAGGCTGTTCAAGTATAGAATTGTGAAATGAATGTTGCTTTGCATGGCTCCATGACCGTGCCAAAATCTGGCTCCTGCATGCACGGTGGGTACCTCCACAACCAGCCCAAATCTGCACGTAGAACCCTGGGCAGCTGACAAGAGCTGACCTAGATTTCAGGTTCAAACTGTTCTTTTTTCTATGACAACTTACAGCTAAAAGAATTAGGTGTGCAGAAGGTTGCTACCAGACTTGATTCAAACACACACCAATCCTCCAGGGCTACGCCAGGCCTTCATACGACCAGGTGATTAAAGACCAGCACTACAGCACACAGACGGAGGATGCTGTAGGCAAAGGCAGTGAAATACACACGCATGTATACACATGAGGTAAAATAACAATGAAAGGATTTCCACCAAGGACACATAAATTATTCAAGTTATAAACTATTCAAGGCTGTGAAAGAGAGAAATTCCACACTTTTATTTTTTAAACTTTGGTCCTGGTAGAACACGTATTTCAGACTATGGTACCGTACAAGTGTGCACATCTGTGGAAAAAAATAACACAATTGACCAAAAAATGAGTGTGGAATCCACTTTATCAGCATTTTTAAACATAGCTTTTAAAATAATATCTAAATATAGGCTTTCCATGCCAAAGTAGAGACAGATGTGCTTTAATATAATATCCTGATGTTTGTCTATTTCCTGATGACCCTTAGACTTCTAGGGTGGACTTCTATTTTCTCTTTTGAAACAGATGTTGGTAAATGTCTATCCCCAAAACCAAAAATCCTGATCTACAGGGAATCCAACCAGCTTTTTCTTCCTTCTCGCAAATGTACATCAGCCGGATCCCATTCTTTCCCAGCAGCTACGACTAGAGACTGTAATCAGAAAACAAAGTGGAAATACTTTGATATTCAGGGTGAAAGCTTTCACTGCAAGCATTTAAAAGGCACTAACCTAAACACAGGGCTGGAGACAACTCAAGAAAAGTATAATTTTCCCCTTTCTCCTCCCCAAACTGCATATTCAATAAATGCAATTTCATACAGTCAAGCATGTATAATAGCTGTGCTAAGCAAATGTTGCCTAGCAAAAAGCCTATTACAGCATTAATCAATAAGAACGGCTTGAAGCCAGCATATTACAGCTTCGGCATAAGCATTGTTAGCCTCTACAGGACGCTAAAATGGGTGTTCATCTCTAATTCACTATTTCTTAAATGCTTGAAAACACTGGCTTTCTTCAACAGGCAATCATTTTCCTTTGGAACTTTGTTTATAGTCTTATTAACAGGCTTTTATTTTTCCCCAAACAACTTTTGCAAAAAAGCTAACTACATGACCCCTGTACAAATATCACAAATTCTAATCACTTAACCATAAATCAAGGCAATTTTACTATAATGTCTTTATGATGCCTACTTAGAAAATTATTAATAAATCAAATCCTTTTTTTAAAACAAATCAGGGGGCTTATTAAAAGAAACCTTCGACCAATCCAAGAATTTTTCACAACGCAGATAATCATCTTCTAATGGACTTGTTTTGTAAGTTCAGACCGTTAACGATGGATTATTTTTCAAAAGGCACACCTATAATCTTGGTTCATCAAGGTATCATACATCTCTTTGTTTCCTTCTAAAGTAAGCTTTACGAATAGCGAGAAATACTTTGAAAACCGCAAATATTAGAACATTACAAAAAGATAATCATGAGTAAAATTCAGTTTTTAAAATTATAATTTTGAAAAAATAAAGAAAATTGTTTTGCTTTATACTGTTAAACTTATAGAAAGAGAAACTGTAGCTTGTTAGTCCTAAAGGTTAATTTTATGCCTTTTTAAAAAATTTACTAAACCAGGAATGCCATAAGTCCTGGCCTTTATTTAACCAGAGTTTTTGCCCTTGTTAAAAAAAACTAAAAGTTAATTCACAAAAGAGAGTAAAATTTTGCTAAACAGGCACTATTATAGGAGGAAATAATCATCTTACAGGTAAAAACAAATCCATGGCTTCCTTAAAAAAATTAAACATAGAATTACCACATGATCCAGCAATTCCACTTCTTACATACCCAAAAGAATTGAAAGCAGGGACTCAAACAGATATTTGTGCACCATGGTTCACAGCAGCATTATTCACAATAGCCAAAAGGTGGAAACAACCCAAATGTCCATTTACGATGCATGAATAACAAAATGTGGTGTATGCATATAATGGAATATTATTCAGCCTTTAAAAGGAAAGAAATTCTGACACATGCTACAATATGGGTGAACCTTAAGGCCATTATGCTGAGCGAAATAAGTCAGACACAAAACAACAAATATTGTATGATTCCATTTACATGAGGTTCCTAGAGTAGTCAAATTCATAGAGACAGAAAGTAGAACGGTGGTTGCCAGGGGCTGGGGGAAGAAGAGGATAAAGAGTGGTCTTTAATGGGCACAGAGTTTCAGTGCTGCAAGACGAAAAGAGTTCTGGAGAAGGATGATGGTGATGGCTGCCCAACAATGTGAATGTACTTAAAGCCACTGAACTATATACCTAAAAATGGTTAAAAAGGTAGATTTTATATTATGTATAATTTACCACAATAAAAAAAAATTGTGGCATTTTCAGCTGTATGATAATCAGTGACTTTTAAATTGGAGTTGGATGTCAAGGAAACCCAGATTCCCAAAAAGCGTGCTGCGTGGTCAGCACAGTGTCACAGCAAAGTGTCCACCCCCTTGGTCCTCTCCTGACATCCGAGACACAGTCCTGTTTGTGAAGCTGGAGAAGCAACACGGGAAGCGGGCGCATGGGAGCTTTCACCCTGGTCCCTTTCGTCCCAGAAGGTCGTTCCATAGAGGATTACCTCTTGGTAGTATTTGAATAAACTTCATGTATACTCTGGTGTTTTTACAACAATATTGTTTAAAAAAAGAAAGAAAGGGAAAAGAAAGCCCTTTTGGGGACAACAAGAAATGAAGAGTTGAGAAAATCAAGGACGGAACAATTTTGATGGCGTGAAAGTTGACTCAGAGGAGAGTTTGATTTTAATAAAATGATAGACATAATTGCCTAGTGAGGGAGGGGAACTTACACGTACATGTAAGTAACAGACAAGAGACAAGATTACCTACACATTTAATTCCAAAAACTCAATGTATAGTTATTTAATGCTGCATAAGAATGTAAGCTTAATCAAGAACCTTAAATTCTGTGAAAAAGAAAAATGCCAGGTCATTATACTCTCATATGTAAGAGATGTGAGAAACCTATTAAGTTGAATATGGAGATAAAATTGAAAATGTGACCTAATCACCTCAGATTCAATATTAAGAGCATTTCTCATAAACATAATATCAATTGATCAATATTGAATTTAAAGTAATCAACAAAAAATAAGTGGAAAGATAGCATAATACATAGAAAAGATGTTTAATATCAATACTACATGCTTAGACGTACAAGGACGGTGATTTTGCAGTGTCTAAGGCTATTTGGATAAATTCTGAGAACAAAATAATCTCTAGTCCAATAAGATAGTATGTAGTTGGAAATAGGGAAAGGAAATTGCAATAGATGCTGATTTTAAAACTCTTGGGAGAGAGAAAGGAGACTAACTATATAGACGGGGTAGGTCTCATGATGCTATGTGAATGGACACATTAAACTATTCCCAGCCCATCACTTGGCATCAAAAAGTCCCAAATTACATGAAGAGCAATTCTGAGCCAGTGAGTACAAAAAGAAACCCAAAGAAAATCTGTGCTTGGTGATTACATTAAGTCTCACACTGAGAAGAGCCACCTAAGAAATCCTAACTTTTAATAAGTATATCAGAAGATAGGAACTGCAGCATATACACAATATAAACGAGTACATGAATGAAATGAGTGAAAACATTTTTTTAAACAGCTTGTACACTAGGTTCAGTCATTTTTAAATCTGTCTATAAAAATAAAATTGAAGGGTAATTTGAAGTATATTACAGAGTTAGAAAAATTGCAACAATAACAAAAAATCCTCAGTTCCTAGAGTCCAAAAAAGACATCACTGGAAAGAAACCTCTGTTTCTATGTAAGCATCAATTTTTAAAGAATTATATAATTTTTTATTTGGTATGGAAATATATAAATGTTTGTGACCTGCAAATTCTTGATTAAAGGGAACTGTGTGGCTCACATATTTTTTAAAAGCATAAGAAAAATGGAAACTCTAACCCTCAAAATTTTACCCCAAATGCAATTGCTAATTTAAAGCAATTACTTTGAGGAAAAGCAATTTTAAAATCCCAAGCAATAGCAAAGCAACATCAAGCATTTATTAAAACAAATTGTTCCGGATAAAATAACATAGCTGCTCTTATCAAAATTATAAAGTTTGTTTAGGAAATAATACAGAATTCTATGAGGGAGGGTATTAATAAAGCATTTAATATAGCATTTAATAATATCTGAAGCAAATTTAAATCAGCTTGGAAATAAACATTGTCAAATAAATTAAATATTGGCTAAACTATTTTAAACAAAGGAAATTGATAAAGGGCCTGATATTCAACTGAGACAAGATATTTGGCAGAAGGTCTATTCTCTCTGGTCTCAATAAAAATGTTATTAATGACTTGGAATAGAGAATGAGCATTAGGTTATTGATATTAGTAGAAGTTCTGTTTTAAATAGGCAAAGATTGTGCTCAAGTACACAAAGATCTGAGGGGATTGGCTCTAAAGCCAGAAAATGATAAGCTAGAGTTAGATTAGAAAAATGTAAGCTACTGTAGCATGAGAAAAAGAATTTGAAACTAATTTAATTCCATGAGAAAACACAGCAATTGGTAATGCCAAAGAGACATTACAATGCAATAATAGACAGAATGTTAAGTAACCACTGAAAGAGTGATAGGAAATAAAAGCGGGTCAAAATCTTCCCAGTGCCATGTTCACTTCCTCGTCGCGGCAGTCTGCCATAAGTAGATGGCAGTGATAAGATAAGGTGAGATTGACAGGCCTTTCCTAAATACACAGCCTGACCACCTCCATCACAGACAGTGGGAAGAGAAATGGTAAGATACACAGCAGAACCCCATGGCTGCTGAACCTGCCTCACACCAACATCTGATTTTTTGGCTTTAATTGAGGTTGGATAGAAACAGAAATGAATCCTATTGCTATTGATAATAACCAATTCCGCGAGATGGGCTTGACGGCGCACCAGACTGGGACTCAGCAAATCTCCCACTGACCAGCTTGCGTTCCCTCCTTCCTACAGCCAACAGGCTGAACTGTATCATGCCTAACATCCTTCCAGCTCTAAGTCTACACTGTGGTTCCTAGGGTCTTTAGAAAGTAAGCTGCATTTAGGACAAAGAGCCTGTGGTAAACTTGTAGAATAAATTCTCTGATAGAAGATGCTGAATATAGAAGTGAATTCAAGAAAAACATTTTAAACTCTTTGGGTTCTTATTAATAATTAATACGTATTGAGTGTTTCCTATTCTGGGCACTGTGCTAAGTCCTTTACATGGATTATCTCATTTAACTCTTAGAAGAGTTCTTCAGCATAGGTATGATTATTATCTCCCCTTTGTGGACAATCTCTCTGAGTCTCAGAGAGGTTAAACAATGCCCAGAGTTGTACAACTAGTAAGTGGTAACATTCCAGGACAAAGTGTTCACCAGTCCTCGATAAACTGAGAAAAATAAGGCCAATGGCACTCAATAAATGTTTGTTGAATAAATAAAATGACATCTGGTACACACCTACATGCACACTGTCCTGTGGGAGACAGCACAGGGAGGACAATGACACAACATCTGTCGAGCAGTGCTCAACCCCAGGCACAGACCAGGCACTTCAGAAATATCCCACTTAATCCTCCCAGTCACTCTGAGATGGATGTTGCTATCCTCATTTTATATGTGAACAAACAGAAGCCAGCCTCTCATTGCTGTGTCCCCACCTGGACAGCTGCCTCCAGAAATGTGGCATTTGGGACTAGGTCTGGAGCAAAGGGGAGAACAGACCCCAACCAGGAAGAAACCTGTAAGGATGTGCTGCAGTGTCCCAGCCCCTTCTGGCTAAGTTACAAGGCATGTGGTAGAACTGAAGCACTTTTTAGCTTGACAGCCTTCAACTTCCTACCATCTTCCTGTTCGCACCCCAATCTACGTTTTCGGAGAGCCCCCTTTTTGTATGGTCTTGGTGAGATGGGAAACTGCCAGCTCCTGCACCACGGATGCAAAGGGGCCAGGCACTCCCTCTCCCGCAGCACTGTGTAGCCTTCTTGGGGAGGAGGGCAGGCTCTTGAGTTAGGCTGAGCTGTGAATGTTTGTTCCCAGAACTCTGGATCCTGAGCAGTGAGGCAGGGATGGATGGTTGGGGTCACCTTCTCACAGCTGTGCAGGTGGTGTGCAGAGCAGCCTGTCCCTGCAGGGACCTCAGATGCTGTCGTTCTGTTGCTTGTCTTGAGGAGACTTCGGTTGCTTCCCATTCTTCAAGCTTGTTCTTCAGCTTCCCACTGATCTCGTGAGCCCAAAATATCCTTCTAACAAATTCCCTTTGGGTTTAAAATAAACAGAGCCGTTTTCGGTTGCTTGCAACCGAGTAGCCCAAATGGTACAGGGTGTGGGTAAAAAGGTAAAGGCAGGCATTCACAGAGCATTTACAATCTATTCTTGTCAGAGCACTCGCTCACATGCTAGCTTCTGTCCTCCAGCTTCCCAGGTGCCGAAGGATCACTCCCTGATCTGTGGCTGAATGCCGGTATCACTTCACATCCTCACCCCCAAATTCCGCAAATCCCTCCTCTCAGCTCCACCAGCTTTAAACAAAAAGTGTACAAAGGCACGTATAACAATAGACCTCTGCAGTTTATGTTATTTATGTCATCTTGACATTTGACCCCTTAAAATGAAACCCTTCAGTGACAAAGTAATAAAACAGAATGCTTGAGGTATTGTTGTACATACTGCATGTACTGATACAAAAGATGGTGCTCTTCAGATCAGCTCCATAATCGTCCTGCATGAAAAGTGATTGCTCGCTATTGAGTTTTCATTGTTTCCCCACTTTCTCTATTATCCTTCTCCACAGACACAGACACAGACACACTCTCATTCACAAATACATTCTCACACATCTACACACCTTGCATTAGTTTTCAGTCAGATCAAAAGAGAAAGGCAAAGCCACCCCTCTGTGCTAACCCTAAATACCTTTCTAAACAGAATGGAAGAAAGTCCATTCAAAGAGTTCCACGTTCTGAGACTCTGATATCTCCGTGTTGGAAGAAACCCCTCCTCAGGCTACTCTGAACTTGTCCTCACATAGGTCTCCACCTAAGTGGAGAAGCTGGCTGAGAAGCTCTGAAGTGAAGCGTGATTGTGCTCCTCTGGGAGACGATGAGGCGGGGACTATGCCGCAGGTCATGAAGACAGTGGGGAGAGGTCTGAGGGACGCCCCACGCAACCTCTGGAGGACGGGCTCAGCACGGACGATTCCTAGCCACCACAGTGGGGCAGCCATCCACTGTGGCCGTCCACAGGTGAGACGGTGCTGCTGAGAGAGGGGAAAAGGATGGGAAGAGCCCCAGAAGGGACCCAGCAAAGAAGCACCCAGCAGGAGCACGTTCCCTGAAGCTACGTGGAACAAGAAGGAGAACACGATTTCTTTCTGCAAGTCTTACTCCTAAGAATGTTGTTAGAACATGAGCCCATGAAGAGTTATAACTGGATTTTCTCTGACTGATTTTCCATGGATTCTAACAAATGCCAAAAGAAAATGCTTATATAAACAGAATGGAATAGCATTTTATTCTACAATGAACCGGCCCATTGGAATAAAAAAAAAAATACTTCTCTTAATTGCCTATTTGCACTAAGCACATTTTTGCCCTCATTTTGTCTGGCTGCAAGTCAGGGTCTTTGAAAACTACCTCACTACCATTTATTTTCATAGCCCTTATTACCAAGTACTGTACTGTAGGCCCATTGAAAATCTAGGTTAACCCAAAGTCAATAGAAGGTTCTCCTGCCCTGTGGAGACCCAGTTAAAATTGGCTCAAATCTCCGGATTCAGTGGCCTAGGGCAGTCCAGATTCCACCCGCAAGGTTTCCACAAAGCCCCTAAGGGCCTAACTCTCGTGATGGCCTCCTGGCCTTCTGCTGCCGCAGGCTGGCTCTCTGCTGTTCTCCATCTACGTGAACCCCAGGCTCCTCAGCCCATTCACAGTAGGAACGCGTCAGCATCACCCTCTTTACTGGAGGTGTTGGAGGGAGATGGAGGGGGCATCTGCATCTCAGAAAGTCAGCGTTGGCATTACAGTTCTTAAGTGTGCCTCTGCCCCTCTATCTCCGAGAGCCCATAGCCCTTCACCCCACACCCCCCTCTGCAGGCCTCTCGCTCTTGTGCTCTCCTTCCCCGCCCCCTCGGGCGCCATTTCTCTCTTGCCTTCCTTGAGGAAGCATTGCACCAGCCTGCTCCGCAGTTTTGCATCTCATCTTCTGCCCATAATTGTTATTATCAATATCATGGCACCTCTTCCCAACAAAGAAAATCACCTCGTGAAGGAGAATTTGGGTACCAACCATTAAGATAATAAAATTTTGTTTCCCTTATTAGAAGGAAGAAATGAGGGTAGAAAATATTAGAAAAGGGAGGGGAGCTGGTAGTAGGGAGCTGGGGAACTTGTGCTCCCATCGCCATCCTGAGGTACACTGGGGTGCGGCCTGCACAGCAAAGGGCCCCGTCCACCAGGGCCTGAAACGACTGTACGCGGGACTCAGCCCCTCAGGTTTCTCCCTGACTCCGAGTGACCAGTCCGGAGCCATAACCTCGGGCCCAGTGCCTATGCTGTGGATGCCTTTTTCTTTTTCAGGTAAGAGACAAGAGTCCCAGATTTTTTTCCCTGCTTCTTTTAATCTCCAATTTTCTAAGCAGTTTAACACAAGCTGTTGCTCTCCTAATACTGCAAACCCACTGCTGTAAATGTCATCATGAAGAATAATTTTGAAAAGTACCAGACATTATGGAAAGGATTTATCAGGAACCGGAAAGGTGGTAACTATCTGCTGAAAGACAGAGAGACAGAGAGAGACAGAGATGGGGAGACAGAGAGACAGAGAGAGAGAGAGAGAGAAAGGGAGAGAGGGAGAGACAGGGACAGAGACAGAAAGCGACAGAGTCAGAGATGGAGAGACAGAGACAGAGAAACAGAGAGAGACAGAGATGGGGAGAGAGAGAGAGAGACAGAGAAAAAAAGAGCAGAGACAGAGAGACAGAGACAGAGAAGCAAGGGGGAAAATACCTCAAGAGAAGATAATGCCCTCAAAACAATAGCATCCAAGCTTCAAATAGCAGTGCACTGCCTTCTAATTTCAATATGATGTGTGCAGAATTCTTTCTTTTCCAATGCCAAATCCTGAATGATACATGCAATAAAAATTACTGCCTGAAACATGGTGATAGCATTTAATCCTCTGGCAACACATTAGAAAGGCTTTCAGCTTTAAACCGAGGACTGCCACACTGCAGCTTTGCTCGTGAAATTATTTATTCATGCCTTGGTTTATAAAGTCCTTTTTATATGCTTTCTATCAGCTAATAATGGGCTGGAGCACTTATGTTCTCAGCCTGACAGTTTCCACATGACAAGGCTGGAAGTTCTGGCCTGGCACAGAGCTGCTGCCTGGAGGGAGCCGTGCCATCTGCTCTAGTGGGTTTCAGTGTCAGGAAGCTGCAGGGACCGTGGCAGCTTAGGGCACCTCAGTGACCAGAGGGATGACATGTGGGGAGGCGGGAAGTGAAAGGCGACAAGGGAAGAAGGTAATATTGGAGCTCTCAGAAGCTTCTGGCAACTGTGTCCCGAATGTCTAGGGCAGCATTGTGTAGACAGGGAGAAGAGGACTCAGAGGAGACAGGATAAATCTCTCTATAAACGGAGTATCAGTGATCATCAATTAGTGGCAGTATGTGCAACAACAGGGCTGACTTCCCTTTTGTGAATCTGAAAAAGGTGGGGAGAAGATATTGATTTGCTGAGCAAATTAAAAGTAGAAGCAGATTACAAAGGAAAAATTATACACTTCAGAGACCAACTTGATTTGAAGCACTTTAATATATATTTATTTACATGCAATTTATCTCTAAGGAAATGTAAGGCTACAGTGGGGGTAGAAGAAGCTTATTAAGATCATTCTAATCTACTCATTAAAGTAGGACTTCTAGTAAATAATTCTCGGGCAGGTTAACCCTTTTCTGACCTTTCTAACTTGGCGAGTTCCTGCTCTTAAGAATTCCCATAATACCATGTAACCTCTCTTCCTCGGTATTTATCACAGTTAACAATTTTATTTAGTTGTGTGTGTGTGCGTGTGCTCCAGGAGGACTCCACGAGGGATTATGGGTTTTTTTCCCTTCAGCTAGTACCTACAGAGGGCCTAGTAATTCCTATTGAAAAAATACTATGAATGCAATAAAATTAAATATCTTTTAAATATTTTAATTCAGACTTTCCATTAAGTATTGGTTATAATGAAATGACAGTAAAGGGTGCAGCAAATCACCAAAATAATAACAACATATATGGAAGGAAAAATATTCTGGTAAAATGCTGACAATCATGGACAATGTTAAGATTCCTTTGCTTTTATTAGTGTTAAAATTAAAGAAAAAGTAAAGCTCAAAAATCCCTAACAGTATGGTTATGTAAATCCCCTCAAGTATAATCCAACAAGCTGAGTTCTCACCAGAATTAAACTAGGCTCAAATTCTTCGACCTTCATTCCAAAGAAAATATATTGCTTTTCTTTTTCTTGATCATTCTGTGCAAACAGATCAGCTTTCCACCATCCAGTGCCTCCATTCTCCTGCAGGTCACTTTGCTTCAGCCCTCTGGCCTTCTGTCTGCTCTCCACTTGTTCAGAGCCTGGTCCCACCTCAGAGTGTGGCACCTGCTGTCCCCAAACCTTTGCAAAGCTTGGTCCTTCCCTTCCTTCTAAGAGGCCTTTCCTGACCATGCTCACGATGCCCACCCCACTTACTCTCTAGCACGTCACCTTCTTCGTCTGCTTACTGGCACCTATCCCTATCTGAAATTATCTTATTTGCGGGCTCATTGGTATGTAGACCTGTCTATTCTAGGTCTCCCCCACAAGAAGGCAAGGTCCTTGAGAGCAGGAAACTAGATCTATCTTTTCATGTTTATGGCCCCAGGGCCTAGCATGGTGCCTGGTATGTGGTAGGCAGTTCATAAATATTGCTGAATGAATGAATGAACAGAAACCAGGTGAGGGAGTAAGTGGACCAGCTTTGCTACATAATATCAAAACAGTTTGATAACATATTCCTGGATGGGGTGAGATAATAGTGTGTAAAGCTTGCAATTAAAGTGTCGATTGTCAGCCAGGTCGTCCAGCTATCTAGGCATCTAGCAGCTTAGGTCAGCATTCACAGTGCACTTCAGTGTGTGCGTGCATTTCTTTATTTGGTTCCCACAACTATCCCATAAGTAGGCAGGGCAAGGACAGAGGCAGGATCACTTGTGTTTTTGCAGAAGAAACTGAGTTCAGAGAGGTTAAATTATTTTCCCAAGGCACGCACCTAATAGGCAACAGGCCTGGGTCTCCAGCTCAGTCTTTTGTAGCTTTCCTGCAACATCAGCCAGTGTCTGACTCTTTTGTTTCCAAAAAAATCATTAATTTATTTATTTATTCTTTAAAGAAACCTAAATCAGGCACCTACTATTGATTGTGAAGGACACTCTTAGGAACAATGCTTCAATAAAGATATCATTTACTCTCAGATGGTCATTTTTCTCTCTGGAAGATTACAGTGCACAAATGGCTCACCAACCTGAAGATATTTGAGTTAAGTGTCTGATTATCAGGAAAGCCTCAATGTTATAAAGGTAGGAACACTTTCTGGCTTAGATAATAGTGGGATGGGCCTCCAGGAAAAATGACTTTGTAGCTGTCCCTGGAAAGGTAGATAGGATTTCAATAGGAGAAAAGAAGGGAGGAGACATGCTAAGAAAGGGGAACAAAATGAAAGGAGAAAATGTGATCTGTTTTCAGAAACTAGTAAGGAGTTAATTGAAGGAAGTGTTTGAACGGAGGTAAAACGTTGGAAGTAAGTCTGGAATTGATGTTAAATGACAATTGCTGTTGGGTGCTTCAACATATCACAACGGGTTCTTTTGAGTCTTGTAGAATGCTAAGCCAGTTGCTGTAGAAATACAGTTGTCATATGCCGTAGAGGAAGCTAGGCACCCCAGCTCGTAGTGGGGGCAAAGAAATGGTATCCTGAAGCCTTAAAGTTCAAATTAAGAGAAGTCTGTGGCCAAACTTATTCATTTTTAAAGTTTGAAATTCTATGAATTAAATGCTTGGTATGGAATATCTACTTACAGCAGAATATTTTTTTGCACCCAGAGAATCTGATTTAAGTTCCATGAAGGTAAAAAGTTAGAGAAATGTTTAAATTTGCTTGAGAAAAAAAGGAATTATTTCCATGATTATTATTTAGTTAGTAAGATTTTATAGCTATATATCTAAACAGATCTATAGAGACACAGAGATATAACACAGAAACATATCTCTCTCTCACACACACCCACACCACACCACTACTTTCATTAGTAGATGAAAGGATAGTTTAAGCCTTGACAGCATTTTCCTTATGTCTTGGGATACATTCAAATTTACTCTTTACCACAGAATCCAATCACTTTAGTATCAAACTTGAGTTAATTGAACTTGTAATTCACTTACTTTAGTGGAAGGTTTACAAGGTGATCTTAGAGATGGGTGGTGAGAGCTTTTTACCTTAGAGATGTGGTTTTCACAGAGTGAGTAGGTCTCATACATTTTCACAGGTGATACCATATTTGCATATACACATTCCTGGGTGCTTTGTTAAATATCAATGACTGGGCTATTTTATTCTGGATGAAATTTTCTTATTCTTGTGGTTATCAAAAGAGTGTGGACTACGGAGTCAGAGGAAATGAACTCAAATCCCAGCTCTGCCATATACTGTGTGACCTGGAGAAATAATAAACACCTACTTCACTGAGCTGCTGTGAGCATGAAATGAAATGAAATTCACATACTGTGTCTTGAACAATATCTCGTACATATTGGCCACTTAGTAATCATATACATTAATAATAATAATGATAATAATTACCCTTAAAGCAACAATGATAATCACTTCTTGAGTGCCTAATATGTTCCAGTTACCTTACATACATTATTTCTAACCTTCACAAAAACTCTGTGAGTTAGATAATATTATTCTGTTTTACAGATGAAAAGAACTGAGGCTCCAATGGTAAACAGAAGAGCTGAGTTTGGACCCATACTTGACCCACCTTGTTCTTCTTTGTTTACTCTCCTGTGTCTATAATACAACGAAGAACCTCAGGTGCCTTGGTAAGGCTTTCTTTCCTTTCATCTGGAATAATGGTTCATAAACATTATGACATACAATAAAGCTCAAATAATGTACCATTTACTGAATGGAACTTAAGAGATCTAACAAAGGAATTAAATAAAGGAATACCATGCAAAATAAAGCTTGTGCAAGTAAGCAAACACAGAGATAGAAATAATTCCTAGCTGATGGGCCATGTGATAGTCATTTATGCCCTGACACTGGTATAAATAAAAGGGAAAATGGATTCGTAGTTATATTATGAGATGAGAATTATATTATTCTCATCACCAAATAAGCAACATAGTCCCAATCTGACCAAACCAAGATGAATAAATTACTCAATATTTATCATTGGTGAGGTAAAAGACCTCTAGACTAATTGAAAAACACTCTCAAATGCCAAAATAACAAGTCTGAAAAAAATGTAACAAGGAACGTAACTGCTTCATCTTGATTCTTTACAATAGAGAATCAAGACTATGTAATCTTCACTTCATTGCAATTAACTTTAGGTCACCTTTAAAACCTAAAGTGAATATGTTGTGGGTAGCATATTTATTTCAATAAAGCTTCCTTCATTTGCTATGTTATTTGGAAACGAATCGGGAAGGACCTCCCTGGGAGGTCCTCCCAGGAGGTCCTCCTGGGAGGCAGTGTGGTCTGCTAGTGAAGAAGACAGACCTGGGTTCCCATTGCATTTTTATCATTTACTAGCTGTGTTAGATTGCACACATTAGCTAACTCTCTAACCCTGAGTTTCTTCATCTGTGTGGAAATGATAATAAAAGGACCTACTTCATGGAGTTGTTGTAAGGATTAGGGAAGAGAATACACATGAAGCTCTTATTTCAGTGCCTGGGCAGAATAAGTCTTCAATACATATAAGTGGTTACTCTTTTTATTATGGAAAAGTGGGATGATATAGCAGAAAGCATATGAGATTTAGATTCAGATAGACCTTGGATAGGATGTACAAGACCGCATTCAATTACTTACTGTTTATGGAACTCAGCAAATACAGAACCGTCTTCCAGGGAGGGAATCTTGGAGAGGTTGGGTTCTTTATGGGAGGGGGTTAAAAGGGAAAAGCTGGGGTGGATCTTGAGGAGGGGAAGTAGATGTTTTTTTCCGGGAAAGCCATGATAATGTATCAGTTGTCATATAAATCTTAAACCCTAGCAAAGATATTCAGTTTTTAAACAGGAATAAAAAGTTCTCCCCAAAGTGACATAGACCAGAAAGCTGGCAGAAAGAAGAGACTTTGATTCATACAGCTAGTGTGTGTCATTGAGAATCACAGTAAGTTGTATGAATCGTTGATATTCTAGGACGTGTTCCACCATCTCAATAAGCCTAGAAAGAATGCAAGTCAGAAATTATAAAGGATCAGAGATTATACTCTACTTGCAAGCTAAGTTAGCTTCTCACAGTTACATGGATGCTAGTGGAAGACACAAGACTCCTGGGTCAGAGATGAAGGACAGTCAATTACTCACAGCAGTAGCAGCAGCCAGAGTATTAGCATTCATTTGTGGCAGTTCCTCAAGCCCCGGTTTCCAATTCTGAGGCCATGTGAAGAGGGAAGATAACCCTTCACATGTAGTGGGTTGCATAGTGAGAGGGGAATCCTGAACCGAGGGAATCCAAATCTTTTCTAATGGGCAGTGGAAGCATTGCCTGCCCTTTTCTCCAGAGGCAAATACTATCTCTATTTTATGGGACAATAAGCATGCCTATCCTTTGCTCAAGAAGGAGACACTATCTTTCAGGCTGATCACAAATATTCTTGGAAAGATCATCCAGAACAAAGGGCAGCCAGTGCCTCTGCTCACAAGACGTGCAGAAATGTGAGAGACCCATGAGAATTGTTGCCCAACAATGCTGCAAGATGATGGATATAAAAGCTTCTCAAGTCATCCTTTTTGGGAAAGAAAATGCAACTCAGAAAAATCTCTTTAAGATTGTGAAAACTATATATCGAAGGCTTCAGTTTCCCCACTCTAAATGCCAGTTGCCTAAAGCTAGGCTGATCACTTCAGGAGCCAGCACTAGCAATTTACTTAATGTTAGCTTTGCTGAGCCAGAAAACACGCCTTCTGATCTGCCAGCTGGTTTGGGGCCTGATGCTCTGCATCCTCACAGCTGCCTTGATTGTGTCCTCTGTAGTGGGTGAGTGATACCCCAGATAATGAAAAATGATAGATAATTTCTTTCACCTGAACCCTGTTTTCTATCGACACACTATGAAAAATCAGAAGACGGCTTATTGCAAACTCGCTCTACGACTGCGCCGTTGTTGTCTGGCCGCACAGTGTCACGGTTCTGACTGGAAGTATCCATGGGGAACCCTGGCTTGTAGGGCTCCAGGGAGATGGCAGCAGGAACAAGGAAGAAGAGGCAAATCTCTCAACCTGCCCGCAGCTCCCTCCTTGGAAAGGGAAGGTTGCCAGACAGGAACCATCTGGGGCTCTTTTCCAGGGGTCTCCTTTCACCATTAGATCTCCCACTCCTTCCCATCAGGATCCGTTCTTACAAAAGCATCAGATATCAAACAAATTTTACCTTCAGGTGGTTTAAGGTAATCCCTTGTCAGGGTGGGGGTTGGGGAGACTTGATTTTTAAGCCCATTATTCTAATGAAAAAATAAGTCACTGTCTCCAATTAAGAATAATCATAGCACACCCTTGCACAGCATTTGCCAGGTGCCAGGCATTGACAGAAGTGCTTGGCATATATTTACCCATTAAATCAACGTTATTACCATCATACTATAAAGGAGGAACTAGAGGTACAGAGATATTGTGTAACTCCAAGGTCACACAAATAATAAGTGGCAGAGCTAGGATTTGAAGCCACGCAATCCAGCAACAGTCTGGGCTCGTAGCTACTAACCAAGACAGCCTGTGGGATAAGAGTGTTACCCCACAGTCGGCTGGCTTCATCCTATAGGTTGAATTCAGGTAGTGCTTACTGATAAATTAATGACATTTTAATGTGTGTAGTAGGGAGCAAAATTAAGTTTAGAATGAATGAAAGCCAACCCCAGCTCAAAACAAAACAGCAACTGCCCTTTCAGCCCAGATATAAGGCAACAAAAGTCACCCATCGAAAGTGATTAGCACAAAGATCCCTTAAAAATAAACCACTAATAAAGTAGGGCTGTGTTTTATTTTTTCAAATATTTAGAACTACATTCCCTAAAACAATGACAAATTACATCTCCGTCAAGCACATGGTAACTGAAGCCCAAAGCTCATATATCATCATCAAGAGGCCAGAACGCCACGTTGCACTTGGCCCGTTCCCTCCTGAAGGGACAGCTGCAGTGCACCCATCCTTCCTGCTTCAGAGACAGGACGCCACGCAGCTCTCAGAAATGATTTGAAAAGAGTCGTCCGGATTCAGGGCTCAGGGACAATCAAATGGTGCTGAAATTACCTCATTTTGTAGCATCCTATTTACCAATTTCCAGTTGTATTTCCCTATTTTCTGGGAATGATGATTTAAAAACTCTACTTTGTCACATTTACACCTATGCTCATCAACACCCAGAGGTAAGCAGTGACTCGAGGAAAGTCATCGAAAGCTGTATTTCTGATACTTATGTAATCGTGTCATATATGCAGGTTGCAACCCACTCAAAGTGTTTACTGCCCAAAAACATTGCAGTTTCTGGTTCCATTTGTCATTTGTGGTCCATTCAGCATTTGTCTGGCAGCAGATGGAATCTCACGATTGCCCAGACCCTTCTGTCACCAACTACACACACACACTCACACACACCACTTAAAATGACAAAAATCAAAGGGGCCTTGTAGATAATTCAGTTTACACTGCTTGTTTTACAGATAAAATACCGAGGTCCAGAGGTATTTTTATGTCTAGTTAGTCACTGTATTAGACCCCTTAGTTGCAAGCAACAGAATTTCATCTCAGACTAGTTTAAGCAAAAAGAACAATTAATATAGGGATATGGGAGTGCCTCCAAGAACTCACAGGCAGAAATTTAGGCAGGCATGGGAAATACAGGGAACCAGATAGAAATAGGGATGCAAGCCCTGTCTGCAGCCTCAATTTCCCTTTCCTCTACTCCTGCTGCTCCATAATGCTTTTCTCTCTTTCTCTCAACTTGATCCTCGACTTCCCAGATGAAGTCCAAAGATTCCAGGGAACAGACTCACTGACCCACCCTCATTCAGATACCCATCCCTTGACCAAGCACACACAGCCCAGGAACATGGGCACATCATAATGTGACTATTCCACTGCAACAATGTGGTTAGGAGGAAAATTCCCAGAAAATGGGTATGGGACAAAATGTTCTGTGTGCATCTAGAATTTGGAACTCCTCACTCTTAAATGAGTTGCCTTTTCTGCTTCACCTCTCATCCCGTTATTTGCAAATTAATAATTTAAACATATACAAAATCTCTGTCCATACTGCACTTGTTCATGACTGTTATTTATTGGAGGCATATAATCCAGGTGCTTAACGACTACATGGTTGAATTAAATCTTCAGGATAGCTTGACAAAAGTAGTAATATTAACTCCATTTTACAGATCCAAAACTGACTCCCAGACAGATAGTATGAATAGCAGCCAAAATCCAGTAACTAAAGCCCATCAACGGGTGAATAGATAAAAAACGTGGTATATATACACAATGGAATATTATCCAGCCATGAGAAAGAAGAATATCCTGCTGTTTGTGACAACATAGATGGACCTTGAGGACATTAGGCTAAATGAGGTAAGTCAGACAGAGAAAGACAAGCACTGTACAATATCACTTATATGTGGAATCTAAAAAAGTCAAGCTTGTAAAAAAATAGTAAAATGGTGGTTACCAGGGGATGGGGGGAGGAAGATAAGATTGAGGATGTTAAAGGGTATAAACTTATAATGGGTAATAAATCAGCCATAGAGATCTAATGTACAGCCTAATGAATATAGACAATAATAGTATACAGTCATGATTTGCTTGACGGGGATTGAGAAATGTGTCATTAGGCGATTTTGTCCTTGTGCAAACATCACGGAGAGTACTTACACAAACATAGTTTAATAGCCCACTACACACCTAGGCTGTATGGTACTAATCTTATAGGACCACTGTCATATAGGCAGTCTGTCATTGACTGAAATGTCACTATGCAGTGCATGACTGTACTATAACTACGTAATGTGGTAAATATCGCTACAAGGGCAATCATATTACAATATATAAATGTATCAAAGTAACGATCTGTCCACCTTAAACTTACACAACATTACCTGTCAAATTTGTTGAAAAGGAGGAAGACAAGAATGAGCACAGAGGAGTACAGTGGTAGAGGGAAAGAAATGAAATCTCAACCCTGAGCTTGAAGAGAAGAAGACAAGTGTTCCTGGGGGCAAAACTAAGTTCAGCACACCAAAACCACTGATACATATAAACGAGAAAAAAATGTGAGCTTCTTTTAAGAATCCATAGGCAAGCTAGCCTTGTAGAATTTAAAGGGTATTAGTCAAGGTTTCCAGGCCCCAAAATATCAATCCCATTACCAGTTATTTCCCCATTATTTATAAATGACTCCATGGCAAGGAGGTCTAAAATATTCAAGAAGAATATTTTAGAGGAGGTGTGTGATTATTACAGTCAAAACCAGAAGTTAGAAGTCGATTGGCTATGTTCGTCTTTGTACACATTTGGATAGTAATTAAGCAGGTTAGCCCAAAAAGATGTGTAAGCAACACACTGCTCACCCTGAGGCGCGTCCCGCGGAGGGTGAACTGGAGCAGCGCTGCGCCGCGGGCTGCTGTCCTGGACACAGGTGAAGTTCTGAAGTTCTATCACCACTCAACGCGTGGCAACTGGGACCAGGCCTGTGATGCGCTCAAGGCCTCTCCACGCCGCAGGGTACCTCGTGCTCCTCAGAGGCTGCCCTGGGCACTCCTATGGAGCAATAACTCCCAACACTCAGGAGGCAACTTCCCAAAAGGGGCTGAGGGGAGATTAAGAACCCAATTCAGGCACATTGCACAACATCTCATTTCCAGCAGCCATCTAAGGAGGTAGATATTCTCTTCTCCATTTTACAGGTGAGAAGCCTGAGACTTGAAGAAGAAATTAAATCACCTGCCAGAGGTCACAGAGGCAGGAAAACAGCTGGCATGCAAACACACATCTGTCGGACTCCACAGGCTCTCTCTGGAGGCCTGCATCTCTGCTACCCTCCGGACCATCCCATTCAGCCTCGCCTGTCCCTGAGCTGGGGAGAGGGGAAGGAAAGTCTCCTCATGGTCCCCTCATCCCTGTTCTCAGTGGCAAAGAGAAAGAAAGAGAAAGCAGAAGCAGAACATTCTGGAAAACTACTCCCTCACCCTCTGAGGCCAACCCTCTGTTCTCGGTCTTATATTACTGTTAATCACTTCTTGTTCTGAATGCCACAAACAGAGGCCAGCCCCGCCCTCATACCCTCACCTTTTCCCTCATATACTTTATTTATTTATTTATTTATTTATTTATTTATTTATTTATTTATTTTTCATGTGAGGAAGATCAGCCCTGAGTTAACATCTGCCAATCCTCCTGTTTTTTTTTTTTTTTTGCCGAGGAAGACTGGCCCTGGGCTAACATCCATGCCCATCTTCCTCTACTTTATATGGGATGCCGCCACAGCATGGCTTGACAAGCAGGGCATCGATGTGCGCCCGGGATCTTAACCTGCAATCCCTTGGGCTGCCAAAGTGGAGTGCACACACTTAACCGCTAGCCACTGGGCCAGCCCCCCCTCATATACTTGATATGTCCCTCACTTATCTTCTTTGTGTCTTTCTGTTGTGTCTCTCTTCTCTCTTTTTCCCTCTGAGCCCCACCACATCTCACCCCACCCTTCTTTGATGATGAAATGGAAGTCACCAGGCAAGAGTGAGTGCAAACTGTTTCTGACTTACCGTACATGCCCTCCCCTTTAATGCCTGCTCCTTCCTTCCTTCCATTATGCTTCTCAGTTCTCTCTCATTTCTTTGCTCATTTTATTTCTTTAATTTAGCTCTTCTCAGCCTTTTCCCATTTTCTTGCCACAATGACCACCCCTGCCATTCTGACTTTGGGGCTCCTCCCGCTCTCCACCTCTCTCCTCCCAGCCAACACCCCCCCACGGCCTCCAGTATAGGATGGGCTGTTCATCCCAAGTCCTCACTGTTTATACTCTTCCCTCATCCCCGCCCCCCCGAGGGTACTGACCCCACCCTTGCCTCAGTCTGCCCCACATGAAGGTTGGTGCCTACAAATGGTCTGTGTGGGATAAACAATAGCAACAAAAGAAAAATGGAACAGGAAGACATAAATATCTGTATATTCAAATATAATCCAGAAAAACACAAATGTGTGTTGTTTTTAAAAATCAACTTCAAAAATTAAGGAAAATGTTGAGTATCATGACACTTTTGTTTCCAAATCTTCATGCCTTCAATAAAGAAATACAAAATATTAAAATTGCATTGCCACTAGGGATCTTTTTCCCTGAAAATTGTAGGCACTCTTATACTTCCCACCAAAAAAAAAATCTAGTAATTCTAATTCTCTAAGAGTTCCCTTTCTGAACAGGCTATATTCCTTATAGATCACATCTACAATCATGTTGTTCTTCTTTCCTTAATCAATGTCGGAGTAGAAAAGAATTCTTGTATTCAGAAGCAGCAGCACTATGGGAGATGGCAGGAAATCAGATGCCCTTAACTGACTTTTCAGATAAGAGTTCTGGTTCAGAGCAGATCGCACTATGAAAGATCTCTTCATTTTAAGTCGAGCTGATACGTGAAAAGCTTGGGTTCCCCAAGTAAATGAATTATTTGGTCATTCTTCACCATACAAAGGTTGGACCAAAAAAAATTCTTTAAAAATTTGCCAACCTTAAAGAGTTAAAGCAGTATTCAATTTATCCTATATTCATTTGTATGCAACTTCTCTGGACTCGAACAGCTCCTCTGAAAGACCTATACCTGTAAGCAAAGCATGAGTCAAGAAACCCAAACCACTGCTTCACATGAAAGACAAAGGGAAAAGTGTTAGCTTCATGGAAGAACCCACAAGCAAAGCCAGCCTTTAAACAGTGGAATTTAAAGAGTGTTGTTCAATGTTTCCCCGGACCCCCAATATCAATCACATCACCATTCATTTCACCATTAGTTAGCTTTAGCCCAGACTTCTCAAGACACATTAATAAGCACAATTCCTTAAGTCCTTGGTTCTTTATGTTTCTTTATGTTACAAAACTCTTTAAGATTCTGGTTAAAAATTTCCCCTAAAATATGCTTTTCTACTAGAGATACACCAAATTTCACCTAATTTCTTTCTTGAGGGGCAGGTCAGTCCCCTGCCTTAAGCTAAGGCCTTAATTATCACTTAGCAACTTAGCAAGGAACTGACAACCAGCTGAGAAAAAAACCGAGCAGAAGGCAAGCCCTCAATTCATGGCATCAAATTAGAGGAATGGGTCCATGTATGGACAAATTCTTTCCAATATTACAGATCACCAGCCTAAGCTGCAAGAACCAGTCCTGAAAGCTCTGATAAATATGGTTTGGGGGTAAAGGCAGCAGGAGTTGTCTTAGAAAAGAGCTTACACAACTTTTGAGTGGAGATCAACTCCCTGAGAATCCTTTAGAACCAAATTCTGCCGTCTCGTTATGATTTCTTAAATTATACATTCTCAGACAATGAATACCCAAGATGTGGCCAGAGTTGTTTAGAAACACTTCAGAGCATGTGAACATAATTTTAGACTGCATTATAAGGGATTCTTGTGAAATTACATGATGCATCTTTCTGAACCTCAAGCCAGTCCATCCCAAAACAGAAGTGCTCTGAAACTGATGGTTAAACTTGATTATTTTGGCTTTCTTATAACAAAGCCTTCAGAAATTAAGAATATGCTTTAAGACTACATTAATCAGCCAAAAATAGACAGTTCCCAATTTAAACAAGAGGAGTTTTGTCATTAAATGGCTGACTTGGCCAAGCATAACATTCTTTTCATCACTTTCTTTTTATCCAGTGTTTTTCTGTCTTAAAGATATTATGCCTCCTGAACTTTTCTCCAGTTTTTCTTCCCAGTGAATCCACTTAAGTCACAAAAGCTACTCCTTGAAAATAAACTTTTTCATTAGCCAACAGGCTATTGGAAAGCTCGTCAACTTTTAGCCTTCAGGTCTACTGTAAGACAGAGACTACTCTTATTCTTGCTTTCAGCTAAGATGAAGAGGCAGTGTTCACTTGGGAAATCCAGAAGCCTTTCTAAGGAACTTAGCTCAGCCTTTCTGGCAAAGGACTCAGAATACATGGAGTAAGGATCTGACCACCCAAGATGGACCACCTAATACATGTGTACGGGAAGAGCAAAGGCGTATTGTCCATTCATTCAGGAATATTCTAATGCAACTCAGACTCCCCCAGGGATCACCATCCTGTTTGGACAAATATGGTCCAATACATCAGCATTCATCTCCCAGTTTTGCTGACTCTAGTCCTATATGCTAACAAGAAATCTCCAGCTGCCTGAGGAGTGCTCCCCGCCCATGTATTTCTAGGAGTCTCTGGAGGGTGTCTGACACGTGCTGGTTCTCACAGCACCCACACTGTGTAGCTGGGTGCTGCTGCTGCAGGAGGCACAGAGGGCCTCTGCTGACGGCCACCTGGCAGACGGGGCAGAGGGAGGCCTGCTGTGCCCACAGTCACTCCAGGCACTGCAGTCCTCACATGAGGAGAGAAGGCTCTTTCCTTTGTGTTACACTCTGTTAGATGGGTTCCTAAGCAGTATGTCACTGAGCCCCAATGTGTCACAAAGCATCATGGCATTTACTTACAGCTGTCTCTCTCCTCGAGCCCAGGTGTGCTCCAGGGGCTGGGCCTGTGATTCGAGACTCATAAGAGCTCCAGAGCTGCACTCGGTCTTCCTCCTTCCCTCTGATGGGTAAGGCTTTGATATAAAGTCCTGCCCCACCAAGGGCTATTTCTCACAACATCTCTTTAGCCCCTGCAAACAGACAGTCATTGGGTCACCCCACCTGCTGTGGGTACAGTTAAGTCCCAGCTGAGGTCCCTGCTGCTCAAAGCCTACCTAGTCAAGGCCCCAACATTCCCTTGGAAGTAATCAGATTCTACCTTCGAAATAAAATCATCTTGATTGGAGAAACTAACATGTCCCACATCATAAAGAACAAAAAGAATTTGATTCAGGAGACAGAAGACCATCCAGGGCAGGCAAATAAGGAAAGGCAGGGAGAACAGAAAAGGAAAATATAAGAAGGAAGTATAAAGCCACGGGTCTGTGCTAGCACAGGGCTTCGTGGTGATGTGGGTGACAAGGGTCAAAAGCAGCTTTTCATTCAGGTGATGATAAGATGGTCATTCCTGGTTAGACAGATCCCAGGCTCCACTCCAAAGCACTTTGCGTGAAGGGTGCATAAATGCGATGTGAGCTGCTTGTGACTGTAATCCAGGAAAGCCAGGAGAGGGCTAATGACAGGGTAAAGAAAATTCATTATGCTATTTACCCCCCTCAGACTCAAAGCCCTGGCTGTCTGATATTGCTGATCCTAACAGGCTGTTGCGTGGTGTTGGGGATGGCTGTAGCCTGCCAGCATTTGGACATTGCTGCAGGATTAATTATTCTCTGGTAATACTTCTGCCTATTTCTATGAAGAACAGATGATCAACAATACTAGCCCAGGGTCCTGCATCCTATGCAGGAGAAAGATACAGCTTTTTCCAAACATGGTTCATGAATGTCATATCCACATTTTGATATACTCACCATAAAGCTTTAATATCAATAATAACAATCTCTCCATTACAGATATTTAAATCAATGCTTTCCACATGAAGCAGGAGCCATTATTATCAATATTTGGGTGAAGCAGAATACTGGTGACAGCTCCAACAGCTGCACTCAGCTTTGGCTCAGTAACAAAACACAGAAAGCTCCCCAATGGGAAACAAGGCAGGATTTGATGAATTCCACTCAGCTCTTCACTTACAGATTATTAAAAGATGAATTATAAAATTGGCACCATAATGGCCATGCACATTCCTTCTGGCCAGCATCATCCCCAAGGCCCTGATAGTCACAGAAGAATCTTTAAAGTAGAGGAAAATTCAGGTCTAACTCAAACAGACAGTGTTTGTAAAGCTGCCACACACCATTAGCGCATGCACTGCCCTGAGCGATTGTTCAATTACTTACCACAGGCAGCCACATGCGGTTGCTAATGGACAAATATCTGACACGGAATGACAGAAGGGTCTGAGCACTGACTTTTTCTAGTCCGTGGACAAGAATGAAGGAAATGGAGGCAAGTAGACAATGTTTTCAGAAGATGCTTAACCAGAGCCGTGGACCAAGGCAGAGTTCTATAAGCTTTCCTAACCAGATGAAGGGTTTTGGCAGTATGTTCTTGTGGCTTCTAGGTGGAGTGCAGTAAAATACACTGAATCTATTAGGATGTTGCATATTTCCAGTATAACACACTAAGTATTTATTCCCTTTCATATTTCCTGTTTTAGTCAGAGTTCTCCAGAGAAACAGAAACAATAGAATATATAGAAATTGATGTAGATATCGATCGATCGATAGATAGACAGACAGATAGATATTATATCTCTCTATGTCTCTATCTATCTATCTATAGAGAGAGATTGATTTTTAGGAATTGGCTCATGTAATTGTGAGGGCTGGCAAGTCTGAAATCTGCAGGGCAGGCTGGCAGGCCGGAAATTTCAGGTAAGAGTTGATGTTTCAGTCTTGAGTCTGAAATCTGCAGGACAGGCCAGCAGCCAGGAGATTCGGGCAGGGTTTCTATGTCACAGTCTAAAAGCAAAATTCAACTGATTAGATGAGGCCTACTCACATTATGGAGATTAATCTGCTTTACTCAAAGTCTACTGATTATAAATGTTAATCGCATTTAAAAAATATCTGCACAGCAACATCTAGACTGATGTTTGACAAAACAACTGGGTACCATACCCTAGCCAAGTTGACATATAAAATTAACCATCACATTCCTTTTTCCCCAAATATAACGACTAAAGATAGAAAATTTATATTTCAAGGGTTCTCAGCAGTCCACATATCTGGCTGGGGATGGCTGACACCTCCTGCCTCATACTCACACACAATGAAGACAGCAGCTGTCCTTCAGAGTGGACCCAGGAAGGATGTGTGTGCACAGAACTTGAGTGAGCAAGCTGGTGTCTGCCTCCTTTCACCCCCCTTTCCAGGTTGACCTTCCTCTAGTAGACTTGGGTAGAAGGGAGCTTTGACTCACATCCCTGTCACCCATCACTTAACCCTTTCACTGGTCTCAAGGCTACCTTGGGCCTCCACTTGTGTTGCTTCTGAGAACCCCAGGAAGGCTACGAACATGGTTCTCCCTTGACATAAGGCTGCCCCCACCAGGCTGGCCTGGCAGAGAGGGCCAGAAGGAGAGCCCTTCAGTGCTCCTTCCCTTAGTCCCTCATCTAACACACCAGGCAGCGTGGATGCAACAGACTCTGCTGAAGGTTTGGGATAGCTAGAGGATACAGCAGCACAGGAATAAATTAATACTGAACACTCAACAACTGTTCAGTGTCTAAAGAAACTTACCAAGGTCAACCCTTCCTGGGGATTCCTCTTAGATACACCCAATTCCAAATCTCAATTCCCTACTTTAAAGTCCATCTTTCCCTCACCTCCTGGAGGGAGAGCTACTTCTTCATCCCTTCCCAGAGTGAGTCTAGGACCAATCCGCCACCCTACCAAGGAAATGAGTGGGCTCCACAGTCCCCAGCAACACCTTTCCAATCCTGAGATTATTCATCAAGAATGTGCTTTGGTCAACAATCCAGGTTGGGCTCTGGTATTACAAATATAGTTCCCCGTGGAGACCTCTCCACAGTGGGATCTGAACATGCCCCAGATTCTTCCTTTAGTCTTCTAGAGTCCTATAGAAAACTTCTAGACAAAACAGGCATGCATGATACGAGCATACACATCCCAAGAACAAAAATAATTCTCTGAAGCAGTGCAGTCCAAATCGGTATGACCAAGGAAAAACATTCTCTTCAAGGAAACAAACAAAAAAATCTGCCACGCTTTCCCCTGGGCACAACGGAAAGAGTGTTTTATGTTCTTGTGCATGGTGATTTTAGTTTCTCTTTTCATCATCTCACTATTCCTGATGACTCCTGGGAGCCTGAACAGGTACTGGAACACATCAGAGGGCCTTTCCTAACAGAGAATCCTTTTCTCCTGAGTCATACCCTAAGACGGTCCTTCCCAACCTTGATCATGGTACACAATACACTCGCGGCGTGATAAACTCATACAGTACAATAGGATAAATGGACTGGACAGCTTATAGCAAGAGTCTGCCCAGGCCCCATGTGGCCGCCCCGAGGGGGAGAGGAAGCAGTGTCTTGGCACATACCTGCTCTCTCATGGCGCGCGGGGGCCTCAGCACACCTGCTGGGAAGCTCCACCCATGCTATGTGAGTCGCCATCTCCCTTGAGCCAGATCAAATTTTTAGGCAGAACTTCCTATGCCAACATCATCGGCAAACAGAGGGAGAACAACATGAAGGTAGATTCTCCTACCCTCAGCAGTAAATCCCCAAAGGCTGGGCTGAGAAGTCGGGCTGCAGTTTGTTAGAAATATCTGTAATCACTGGCCTTCACGCAAAGGGAATTCCTCTCTGACCTCAGTTGCGCCTATTCCCACTTTAAGAAGCCATGTCTAAAAAGTTAACTGGAGAAGTTGATTACTCTTTATATAGAAAAAAACAAAATTCATACAAACTAGAAAAATCTCCGTTTTTCACCTAAGAAGGTGAAGAACAACAAGGACAGAATTTTAGTCACAACCTTCTTAATAAACATGAAAAATCCTATTACATAAGAGTATTGGTATCCAAATCTTGGTTTGTTGACTGTCATTGAAAACTAAAGACAGTATCTTTCTTATTTTCCCTTGTATCCCAGTTCCTAGCAGAATGTTTGGCACATAGTAAATACTCAATAAATATTTATTGAAACAATATGTTCCACAGATTGAAGGAGTAGATAACTTTTAGTATACTCGTCCAAGATTTAGGGAAATGAAATTCATTCCACTTGTCAATTACAGTTTAAGGAGATTATCTAGCAGGAAGCGGCTTTCTTGAAATAAGATTTCACACAGAAATCCATCTGTCAACTAATGATACAGATTTTAAGAAATGAGAAGTCACTAACAAAATTGCTCAGTCTAACCTCCTGCCTGTGTGGGGAAGCAGCTGAAGTGCCATTATCTGCTTACACCGCAGGACAAGTGTCCTTCGATGCCTCCTGTTCTCCACCTTCAGAATCTGTTGAGAAAGCAGATACCTCAACTATGAAGCAAACAGGCCCTCATGCTGTTTAGACTATCAGACATCCCACTGGTCAAATTCTTCTCTGAGCATTCAAAATGTTTCTAGACATATTCACTATTTTCTTGAAGTGAGTCAAAAGTTGATGCAATGCAAATGGTTGAGTTAAAGTAAACAGAAGCACGGTTAAAAATTCAATCATTTGAATAACCATCCTTTTTTTGTTCTTAAGAATTAAATCAGAATTGAGCTGAAGTTTATATCTTTAAAATCTGTAACAAAAGAAGCTGTTTAGGCAAATACATAGTGTAAATAAGCAAATATATTAACAAGATTATAAGAGAACACATTAATCCTAGTTGTGAGAACTAAATTTTTAAATACTTTTCTAGTGGTTATTTGCACATAAAAGGGTTTCAGCTTTTTAAAAACAAGTATTTTAATATGTATTAAAACATGCCTGACTAGATTTCTCCATGAATGGTTTGTTGTATTCTGTTTCCTTCAATGATACACTAAAAAGTGCTAACTGAATTGGTTTTCAAAATATTCTACAATATTTCACTTTTGTAGTAGTTTAATTTAGTAGTCTAAATTATTGAGGTTTTATTCTATGGAAATATTGAGGTAAATGAGCTTATGAACCAAAAAATATGGGATTAAAAAAATAGAACACTTTCTCCATCAAAACAAACAGCCCTTTTACAAGCACCTGTTCTTGTCCTCTCTCTTTGAATATGACCAACACTTCATCATGGAAATAGGTAACTGAGTGACACAATGGAGAAAAGGCAAAATAAAGGAAATATTTGTTTTTCTCATTATCTGCATTCCAATACTTGTCTAGTTTATCAGCTGTTCACTTTGTGGGACTTAGATCCTAAATCACAAATCACAGAAAAGAAAATGAGAGCCAGACTATGTCTCTGTCAGCAGAGACTAATGGATTTCTACCTTGGTCTTAGATTCCCTACAAAATATTTTCTGTAATGTTATTTAACACTTATTTAACACAAACTTAACATCTTCCCTGTGCAAACTCATGCTTCTACTCTGCTTCTAAAAACATTTTCCTTATTTGGTGACTTAAGTTGGAGGACACCTGATTAGCCACCTCCAGAGTTACTCATTTCTAAATTTACATTTTCAAGAAGCATTTATTGTGTCACCTGCTATATGCCAAGCAATGGGCTTAGAAAGAAAATAAGCAGCCTCTGGTCTAAGGAACTCACAGTCTAGTGAAGGAAACAGACCTGTGACAAATCACATTAATGCCACTTTATCAGGGATATAACAGAGATCGTTACAGGGTGGGGCCAGCCAACACTGTCTGGGCGCTGAAGAAGGCCATATGGAGCAAACAATAGCTCATCTGGTCCTCTGAAAGATGAGGAGATATTCTCCGAAGGGAATCAGAGAGAAAGGCATTCCAGACAGCAGGGATGGCTGTGCATGGAGAGGGAAAAACAGTGGGCAAATGATGCGTAGGTCATTATCATCAGAAACAATGGCATGGGGGATGGGTAAATGCTGGAAAGACAAATTAAAAACAAATCATGAAGGATCTTGTATGTCCAGGATAATTCTGATCATTTTTGTAAAGGCTAGTGGCTTTTAATCTATTCTTTTTTTTTTTTTAACAGTTATTTTATTTATTTATTTTTGTTTCCCCCAAAGCCCCAGTAGATAGTTTTATGTCATAGCCGCACATCCTTCTAGTTGCTGCATGTGGGATGCGGCCTCAGCATGGCCGGAGAAGCGGTGCATCGGTGTGCGCTGGGATCCGAACCCAGGCCGCCAGCAGCGGAGCGAGTGCACCCAACTGCTAAGCCACGGGGCTGGCCCCTAATCTATTCTTAAGTCACAGAAAGCTTCCACAAATTGACGAAAACCATGACCCCTCTCCCTGTAAAACACACATGTCCTATACGTCTTCCCTGACCACACTTGCATGCCTCCAGCCTCACCGCTACCCAAACACAGCGTCCTTTGTTATTTCATGCTTCTTGCATGTCCAGACTTTTTAATACTAAGATCAGTATCTCCATTCAGACCTTGACATTGAAGATCCAATATGAGCTGGAAAGTCCCAAGAGATTGGCTTCACAGCTCAGACTGCTTTTTCCTCCTTTCTCCAGTCCTAACTTCCCGATGCAGTCTGCCTTCTCCACATTTCCCAATTCCTTCCTGCAGCCGTGCCATGGAGAAGCCTTCAAATTCTGAAAGATCTCTTTCTTTTGGAAGATCTCTTTCTGCCCTTCCTCTTTTATTTTCAACTTTAGTTTGTAACAACCACAACAACCAGGATCTGTGATCCCTCTCATCCAGCACAGCCTGAACTCTAACTCTGAAGTTAATTAGAGCCCCTCCTCCTTCTTGCCATCCACAATCAGCTTCTACATGTAAAGATAGGCATGCTAAAAATAGCTATAACTTTAACCTTTCTTCTTTGATCTTATTTTTCTATTTTTAATAGTTTCCATTACCTTATTCTAGATCTTTTACAGGTTCTCAAGAATCTTTAATAAACGAATGTAAGATCAAGAGGTGATCAAGGCTGAAGGCAGTGAGTAGAGTAATCAACAGTTCCCACAATCTGATGTACTATGCACACATCCCACATCACGCTATCCTTCCTAACCCCAGAGTTTGGTTGCTAATTTAAATATAACCTGTGGTTGGGCCGGCCCCGTGGCTTAGCGGTTAAGTGCACGCGCTCCGCTGCTGGCGGCCCGGGTTCGGATCCCGGGCGCTCACCGACACACCGCTTCTCTGGCCGTGCTGAGGCCACGTCCCACATACAGCAACTAGAAGGATGTGCAGCTATAACATACAACTATCTACTGGGGCTTTGGGGGGAAAAATAAATAAATAAATATAACCTGTGGCCCATGACATTTCTTTCCAAACATCTCAACCCATGATAAAAATATCAAACAGATACTTGTGTTCCCATGGGAGAACAACAAATCCTGGGGGCCTATGTGCAAGTCAAGAAGTAGACATTCTCTGCAGTCACTACCCCCGCTCGGCCACATGCTGCTTCAAATATCTCAGAGAAATCTCAAGAAAATGTGCTGGTTGAAGCCCTGAAGACAGATAAGACAAACTTGTGCCCCGAATAAGTATAGATATCTGTTGAAATATATCTCTACCCGTTCAGGGTGAAAAGGGTCCCATATAGTCAACTTGCCACCAAGAGGCTGGCTGGTCTCCTCAAGTGATAGTCTCTGCTTCTGGCAGTTGGGCGTGTGCTGAGGCTAGATCTGCTGTGGATGGTCAGAACTCCTACTGTTGAGCCCATGCACAGCCTCCATCCCCACCACCATGACCGCTCTATTCACAGGCAAGCTCTTCCCACGGGGGCATTTCCCTCACCACTGCCTTTCAAGGCCACCCCTGAGTGAGCTATTAGTGCAGCTGAGGTCTACTTTGTCCTCACACTCTCTTTCTCAGTCAACCCATCAGTGAACCAAGCTTAGGATTACTCCTTCCCTGTCAGCTTGTCATATGACATTTCTCCTATATACCTGAGCTGTAAACTGAAAAAGAGGTGCTGGATGACATGACAAAGATTCTGAAGCTAGAATGATAATTCAATTATTCCAAGTTGAGGTGAGGGATCCAGATCTTTATATTCCCACATAGACCAGTTTGGGATAGGAGCTGCCCTGGGAAAGAGGTGTGGCCTTGGATGAGGTGACCTCTTCAGCCAAGGCAATTCCAGAGAGCGCTGACTGCTGGGAACTGTCCGCCAGCAGCAGACCTGAAGGAGGATCTAGGGGACTCATGACAGCATCCATTACACAGCTTGAGTTCAAATCCAGGATCTGTCAATTTTTGAGGTCTGTAATTTGGTGTATTAGTCAGGGTTCTCCCTGAAACAGATACCAAGACAAGATTAGACAAGAGATTTGTCAGAGGGGTAATGCTGGTGTAATGATTTTAAGAGCGTTCCCCCAAATTCATATCCTTCCTTGAACCTCAGAATGTCACCTCATTTGAGAATAGCATTGTTGCAGATGTAATTAGTTAAGATGAGGTCATACTGGAGTAGGGTGGGCCCTTAATCCAACATGACTGATGTTCTTATAAGAAGAGGAATAGAGACATGCACAGAGAGGAGAACCACGTAAAGACACAGACACACAGAGAGAAGATAGTCATGTGACGATGGAGGCAGAGGTTGGAGTGATGCAGCTGCAAGCCAAGGAACCCCAACGACTGCTGGCAACACCAGAAACGAAGAGAAAGGCATAGAACAGATTCTCCCCCAGAGGCTTCGGAAAGAATGTGGCCCTACTGACACCACTTTGATTGCAGGCTTTTAGCCTCCAGAACAGTGAAAGAATAAATTTTGTTGTTTTAAGCCACCCAGTTGGTGCTACTTTGTTACAGCAGCCCTAGGAAACTACTACAGCCCATAAGGGAAAGTGGAGAAGGAGTTGGAGGAGGTTGGAAGAGTCATCAAACTATGGTGCAGGACTGACTCCCATGAAGAAAAGAAGAAGAGAAGGAAGGAGATGTTTTTGCTTGTCACAGCAGAGGGGATGCTATTGGCTTCTAATGAGCGCAGTCCAGGAATGCTGCTAAACATCCTACAATGCACATGACAGCCCCCACAACAAAGAATTATCTGGTCCAAAATGTTCTTAGTGCTTAGGTTGAGAAACTCTGGGCTAGAACAATACACTTAACCTCTTAGTTTCCACAGCTGTAAAATGGGGTCATTTACTTATGTACAGCTAGTACATGTTGAGTACTGTAAGTGAAAGATAGTCCTTGCCCTCATGGAGGTTACATTCTAGTGAGGATAATAATATTACCTACTTCATAAGGTTATGAATCTTAAATGAGTTAATAAATGTAAAGCACATAGAACAGCACTTAGCATATACTAAGGACTCAAGATAATTTAAGTTGTTCTTTTAAAGCAGTTGTGACAGTGCCTATCACACAGTATATGCTCATTAACAGGCAGATGAGTCAATTAAACGTAGATGAGTCAATATTTCTTAGCCAAAAGTTTCCTTCCTGACACCTTGTGTCTCCTGTGCATGCCATTTGTTCTCAACTCCCCATGGGGACTTAGAAGGGTTCCAAGACTTCACAGGGATAAGCACCATGAAAAAGAAAATAATTAGTAGGTCTAGGAGGTACCATGTTTTTTTTCTGAACAAGAAATATTTTCCTAATGGTCTCAAAGAGAAGGATAAAACTACATAAGGGGAAAAATTACTTGGCAAAGGCAGCCTAACATCATCTCAGACCAAATTCCAAATTAAGGATACCCCTCCAGAGAGTTCAGTACCCAAATAATGGAAAAGAGTGGTAATAAGAACACAATCATTTTGCTCCTTTGCACAAATTTCCACCAAAAGTACACATGCCAGGCATCATCTTATACCAGGCATTGGTCAGTTGATCCTTGTTTACTTTCTTGTTGGAGATTTGTTTTGCTTTGCAGGCACAGCCACCCCTGTCTCATGACCAAGAGAGCCCCAAACATTTCATTCTGTGAACTCCTTTCATTGATTCAAGGAAGAGGCTGACTGGAGAGGGAAATCATACAGCCCAAAGAACAGAAGCTTTGACTCCTCACAGAGAAAGCTCTGACATTTTCACCCAGATAACTCCAGATAACTCTCTCCTAGATTGCTTGCTAGAGAATTTTGGGAGGATGAGTTTCTACTTTGGGAGGAAAAGAGTAGTGAAATAAAAACAGCCTGCATGTTCTCCCTACACTCCTGTCAGTATAAGAGGCTGTGTCCAAAATTTGATGAGGGATTGATAAACACAAAGAGCTCATTAGAGGAAGAAGAATGCAGAACTCATTTTCCTCCAATAGATCAGAGCTAATTAAATCAGCATCAAGTTTCAGGGTAATTCTGAAATTACAAGAATTACCATTGAAATTATTTTCTGCTGCTTATATTTCTCATGGAATTGTTTCTAGAAATGAAAAATCTCCTATACGTGTCCAAGAGAAAAGACTGACTATTAAGAAGATTTGTGTGTTTAATAAGGATTTGATTAGGATTGGTATTCTTTCCAATTGTGACTCTGAGTTGGAACTTCCAGAACGTGGAAGATTTGCATTCATTCACAGAGATGAAAATGGGCACAACGGAAAACAAGGGGAGAAGTTCCATAGATGCTTAGGGACATGGTCTGTTTCATCATGACCACGAAGTTGTGATTTCTGTCCTCTCTTCCGTGGCATTAGAAAAAAAAAATAGGGCTTCTGGCAGATTTCAATGCAGATTATGATAGAATTTTTTTTTCCAGAAGACAGGTATGCTTTATTATTACAATCAGTTCCCACACTCGATTGTCCCATGATAGAATCTTAATTCTTTTAAGATCCGAGAATGAAATTGTGTTCTCCTGCAAAAGTCTGTCCCTATTTTCACCTCTTAATTGTTAAAAAATTTTCATCATACTTGAAATAAGAACATTCATCCCATTACATTTGTGGTACAACTTTAATTTACAAATGACAGAGATTTGTAATTCTGTCATCTGAAAAATTATATGCCAGAAATGAGTCTTTACTTTGTTTTTCTTAAACAGCACAGTTTTTGCAATTAACTCCACCCTTCCTTAGAGACATATAAGTTAACACAGCTCAAGGCCGTTCTCCTTGACCATGTCTCCTCAAGGGATTGGGCTAGAGCTATTTATATAATTTACAATTCTTTAGAGTATTTTCTGAAATTGTAAATTTCAGCGATAAACTTCTTCTACCCTAAAACTAGCAGGGTAATTTTTACAGATACAAATACGTGAGGAGAGTTTAAATAGACCTTCACTTAGCAAAAAGTTTTGAAGACCTGCCTCTTTGACAAAAGATAAAAATGACAGACACCCTTTTGATTCTGGGACCAAAGTTTTGGTCTCCCAGGGTTGTGAATGGCACAATCAGGAATATTTTGAAAGTCAGGCTCTGAAAAACAATACATGGAACTTTTGCTATGCTGCCTTTCTTTTCATGAGAAGTGTCAGAAAAAAATAACATACTGCACCAAAAACTTTATTATGAGTAACCTCGATGGTAGACTCAAGACTGGATGTTTTAGCAAGTTTCAAACTCTTTTCCTGTTTGATACTATGTAGAACTAAGCTTTTTTTAGAGAATACAGAAAAATTGTTGCAATATGAATGGTCAAGAAAATTTCATTGTAGATTTCTCAGAGATGGTTTATTTTAGTTATGTTCTCTAGGACACAACAAAGTTATATACGCTATGTGTGGCGCAAAAGTGAGGCCAATATACAACATGAGAAAAGAATATTATCTCAGCATCCTCAGTCCTCCCGTCGCTTTCTGCAGACCTCTGTTATGGCGCCCATAGTGTGCTATTTGTCTATATTACATCATTACATTCCCACTAGACTCAGCTCTGGGAGAACAGAGAGCAAGCCTTGGTCTTCTTTGTTTTCCTGGGACCTAGCTCTTAGTAGGTATTCAAATATTTATTAAGTATTTATTAAGTAAATTAGAATCAGGTAATTCACTTCCTTTGTTACTTAGTAGCCAAACAAGGACTAAAATTGAAAAACTTATAAATAAGTTAAATACACTTTTCTTGTCTAGTAACAAGATGAATAAAAACAATCTGAGGAAAATATCTGGACTTCACAACCCTTCACAACCAGGATTCCTCAAGAGAATTAACCTCTACAGAAGATGATTTGACCAATGTTTTCTCAGTTCTCCCAAGGATGGTAATGATTTGCATTCATTACATACAATACGAGAGAAGTTAACTCATTACATACAATAAGTGCCCCAGGGAGTTAAGGCTTAATTCTCTTGAACTCTGGTTGAAAAGGGCTGTTATTGGCTGTTATTGCACAAATTTAAACTATGAATATGAAAAAAACTTAAATCAGTTTTCAGTCTGACCTTAAGAAAAATAATGTCATCTACTGATTAGACAATCTGTTAATGAGCCAGTTGAATATGTAATGATTAATCTGGTGTCCAAAGCCCAGATACCCTAGAAAGCAGAGCCTGAGACAAGGATTTAAGGTGCTAACATTTTATTTGGGAGATGTAAGGCCAAGACAGGAAAAGAAAGAATAAAACTAGTCAAGGAACAATGCACTGCGATATGATGCACTTTGCTACCTCTCTTCCCAGTGTCACTCCCACATATGACCCAGGAAGAGACCCAGCAGATCACCCAGCAGGCATGTTCTCGTGGCACATGGGACTTCTCCAGAGGGCTGCAAGGAGGAATTGCATTCCAGAGCAGTCCATGGAAGATGGAATGGAGGCAGAGTTTATCTGCCCAGCCCCCTCTCATCTCCCAACTCCTAATGGCCAAGGCTTACCCCAGGGGGAGCTATCACCCACTCACTTCTTAGTTGCATCATCCAGCCCTTCAGGAGTCCGTCAAGATTCCAGATCTCACACCTGCAGAGAAGTGTTTAATTGAAGTCCAAAAATGAAGGAGCAACAGAGTGAGGGTGGGGTACCACCCAAGAAAGAAAGAAAGCAGCAGTCATGGAAATCTGAGAAGCCACACAAGACGTATGCTCCAATGCAGCTTGATTAAACCTTATTCGTGGCGAAGAGCTTAGTATCCACTTTCTCTCTGGAAACCAGGGGTTGCTAAGACATATGTGAAGGGGGATTCCATTAGAGTAAGAAAGGATTGTCCCAAGACTCTCTGCCTTGGCTTTGTATCTTCTGGGGAAATGGCTCTGGTCCAAGACACACACTCTCCTTTTACCTTATCTTGGAGATCCCTGGGCACTAGTCCAAGCTACTATTTTACCATGTCTCCCAAAAGCAAAATTGCTGTTTCTGGGTATAGGCTGAGGAGAACACTTCAGTGGATTGTTTAGCTTGGTTTGTTTTCAACAAATTTTATCCAGCTTACTATTCGCACAATTATTGCAATTTTTTATTAGGAGCTAGTATAGTCATTCTTTCACCTTTATTTAGTCTCTTGGCTAATTCATCTACTATTGTTAATTAAGTATTTCAACCAGCCCTATCATAACTCAAGATAAACTAAGCTGGGTGAGAGTTAGTATGGTTTGTCTGTTAAAATGTGTAGATGACCACAACTCTTAAATTATCTCTTGTATTCTGTTCTCCTACAATAAAATTGAACACCTAAGAACTAGAGGCTGCACAAATGTCTAGGGATGTTCACTTTTATAACAGCATAAACCACAATCACTAAATCTTTCCAGGCTTTGGTCCACTTTGGCAGTCATGTATATCATTCATCAGCCACTCTGTGGAACAAATCCACCTGCAAATCCTGCTGCTCATTTGAAAGGTTAAATGTTGAGACCCATTCGCCCAAATCAAATCTTCCACCCAGATCCAATCATACACGATGAGATATTGGTAGAAATCATCAGAATTTTGCCAAGGGTTACAAGCGTTTGGGATTTACCAGCCAGTCTCCTTAATCACTTGTTATAACATTAACAATCCCTAGAGCAATTACCCACCTTGGAAAATTTAGTTTAAGAAAACACTTAAGTGTAGGAAATCCATTAGGCAAAAAAAGCCTAAGAACATTTAGTGTTTTTGAGTTAAAGTTAAATAAACGGGAGCAGTGCACTGAACTAAGGCCCTGAGGAAGAGCAAGGCTGCCCGATCCCTGGTGTAAAGGAGTAACTCCATCCCTGAGTTCTCGCTCAGTGAAGCCAAGTTTTTTGGCATCAGGCTCACTTTTGATCCATTAGACTTCATCTGTTTGAAGGCTTGTGACATCATCTGTGCATGCTTGCAGTGCTGAAGGTTTCTTTTTGTAGAACACTCAGCCATGTCAAGTCATTTATCAAAAGCAGCTGGTCTCCATCTACACCCTGATTTAGCCTGAACTGTGCCTACGAGCCCTGCAACCACTACGGAGACCGGCTTCTTACATTTCTGCTGAAATCTCTCCTGGGATGAGTGATTGATAGCCACAGCTTTCCCCCCAACCCATTTTTCCCAGTAGCTCCTCCTTCTACAACAGTAACTCTTTCTTTTCGGCTGCACTGAACCCAAAAGTGTGTGACCATCTTAACAGGAAAGAGTATTGTGATGAGACAAATACAAAATATGGTCTTCAGTGCCAATCCTAGCTGGAAGGCCAACTGCAACCGTGGTCCTAGGCAACATGGTTGATGCAGTCTTGTAGACTATGGTAGAACTTGTAGGACTGAGATCCTGCTGTTATAAACTAGTACAGTCATACTGGTTCTCAAAACATTGAAGTACTCATATATGTCTCGGTTAGTAGCTGCTGCCCCAAGCTCCCCACTGTACTCCCATGTCCCCAACACTCCAGCCATCCTGGTCCCTCTCCCTGCATCTCTGATCTTCCTACCATTCAGCAACTAAAGGCGTAACCCTAGTCCAGTCCTCTGCTCTAGCATTAAAGCTGGCATCAACTCTGCCATCTTGACCCACCTGAGCCTGAGCTATACCAGTTGCTCAATCATTTGAACAGCACCCCTGAGAACAGGTACTTAGAAGCTATGGCCATAAAACTGTAGGGCCCTGAAGAATATTGAGAACAATTGAAATGATCACTCTAGAATAGATTTACTCTCCTTCTAAACATCTGTTGTTGATTTCTCTTGTCACTTAGCTGAACACCAGGGACTCTTTCTCCCACTGTCATTTTGGCCTAGGCCTTATTTTCACAGCGCCTATTGTGATTTCAATTACTTTCTTAAGGCAGTATGTGTGTTAACCATTCTTTGAATATATAGTCGTGGGTCGCTTAACGACAGGAACGCCTTCTGCGAAATGTGTCATTAGGCAATTTTGTCATTGTGCGAACATCACAGAGTGTACTTACACAAACCTGAATGGTATAACCCACTACACACCTAGGCTATATGGTACTAATCTTTTGGGACCACCATCATATATGCAGTCTGTCGTTGACTGAAACATCATTGTGCGGTTCATGACTGCAGTTAAGTAAGAACAAAGCCCTCTCTGAATTAATGTATTAATTCAAAAAACTGCCAATCAAAATTCCTAAGACTTCTAGTAGGAGAATTGAATATAGGCAAAATGGAGCAGAGAGAAACTTAAAAGAGTAAGAATTTATGCCTAAAAAAATAAAAGTAACATAAAAGAAAATCTGAAAATTCTCCCCTAAACTTAGGATACAGAAAGAAGAAATGGAGAAAGCCAAGATGTTCCAGCCTTCTCAGTAATCCGGAAGCAGCCAACTCCTCCGAATTCCAGGAATGTGGATGGCTAAGACTGCATAGCTCACCACGTGGAGGTTGTTCTGCCAAGAGGCCCAATTTCTGAAAAGACATGAAAATCAGTGTCATCATCACCAAGGCCACTCAACAGCAATACTTTAGTAGAGTACAATTTGAAATAAAATAAAAGTAGTCTGAAAATCTACAGACTGTTGTACCTCACAGAGTTAGGAGAGAGGGGCATGAAGAAAAAGTTGCCAAAATACACAGGCTCTTGGTGACTCTATAGCTCTATGGGAAAGAAATCAAAGCAACAACCACAGCTTGTGTGATCTTGAGGGGCCACCAGTTCCCTTAAAGCACAGACTAAGTACTCACCATAGGCAGAGTCCCTAGAGAAAGATCAGAAGACACTCTCCAGGCTGTGATGATCTTGTTAGACTACACACCTACATAGTAAATTAGTCACAAAGCTGTATACACAATGACCAATAGCCTAGACGTAAAGGCTGCTGTCTGCTTTCAAGACATTCTAAGCTCTTACTTGATGTGCTTTACCGTGGTCCCTCAGGAAAAGGACCTAGGTCCTATATCTTGCACTTTACAGAGTTTCCAAAGCAATCATGTCATTTAAACATTGCCTTGAGGCTTGTTTTCCCTGTCCCCCACTCCCTATCCAAGTAGAGATTAATTCGAGATGAGCACGTTTAAAATCTGTCAAATGCTTTGCTTCTAAGTCATATTGCCAACAGTAGAACGACTCAGATATGATGCAAAACATGATGTGATAATTATAACAATAGCAGCAACTAACAATTATCATTCGTTCAACAAAAATTTATGGAATGCCTCCTACATGGCAGGCTCTGTTCTAGGCAATGGGGATACAGCAATGATGAAGATCTGGCGTTTACACTCTAATGTGGGGGAAACAATAAAACAATTGAGTAAATAAATGAAGGAGGTAGATTAGATTGTAAGACGTCCTATGAAGTAATTACAGAGAAAGATGTGATAGAGCCTGACAACATGTTGGGAGGGAGATCCTCCCAGAGCTGGGGTAGCCTGGGAAGGCCTCTCCGTGGTAGTAACATCTGAGCTGAGACCTGGAGCCAGCAATGCAGAGGTAACGGTGAATCCTTTCAGGCCGAGGGAGCAGCAAATGCAGAAGCCCTGAGACAGGAGCGAGTTTGGCTTGTTCTAGAATAGGAAAGAGGCCAGTACAGCCGGAGCACAGTGGTGTGAAATGAGATCAGGGATGTGGGCAGAAGCCAGATTACCTAGAGTCTTGAAGGCCGTGGAAGGAACTTGAATTTTATTCTGCAAAAAATGAAAAGAAGTTTTAAAGGATTTAAGCAGCAGCTCTGCCTATGGATAGTGAAGGCAGCATAAGGAAGCCAGGCTGGAGGAGGAAGACTCTTTGGGGATGACTGCTGTAGGAAGATGGCAACGGAGATGGAGAGAAGTGGATGAATTCAAGATTTTGGAGGTAGCATTGACAGAACCTACTGATGAACAGGCTGGAGGAACTGAATGGGAAATACCTTACTGAGCCCTCACTGCGTGCTGGGCACTGTACTAAAAAAGCATCTGCATCCACTATCACAGTCAGTTTCCATAACGACCATAATCCCATCTTAAAGATGAGAAAACTTTAGCACAGAGAGGTAGAGTAATTTACCCCGTCATTGGGCTACCAAGTGGCCCAGCCAGGATTAAACTCAATGAGTTAGTTTCCAGAGACCTCACTCCTAACTCAGATTATATGATTAATTCTAGAAATATTAATATTCTAGGACATTCTGAAAGTAGAGTTGGTATTTTCCTATTGGGCACATTGTTACTCTCTCGCCCTTTTCCAGAGTTTAATCCTACAAATTTCCAGCCAAAGGAAGGACTATTCTCAGTTATCCTGTAATCTCAGTCAGTCACACCACCAAATATAAGTCATCTTTTAATCTGAGGTCTTAAACCAGCCATCTATTCTCTCAGCCGCTGAACTCTACACTCCTGTTGGTTTCCTTCTCCATACCCTCTCCAGGTCAGTATTAACAAACACAGTCTTTACTTTCTTAGATCACGTTTCCTCCTTGGAAGGACAATACTCGGTGAATGACTTTCCTGCAACAGTCAACTGCAACGCCAGCCCGACAGAAGTGGCAGGGATTTTTTTGACATCTATTAAGCAGCCGAGCAGCTCACAATTTGTCCAAAGCCAGTTCAGGTCTGGCTGAATCCTGGGAAGGTCTGTTTTCATCATCTGTAACCCCAACCATGGGCTTGCAAGGGCTGCATTTCGAGCTCAGATCACCAGAACTCTGAAGGAAGGCCCCGGTTATCCCAAACCTTGGGAGGAATTTGAACCCTGAGGGAAGATGAAAAAGCATGAAACTGTGTCCTCCTCATAGATCCCGGACTGAGATGGTTGGTCTAAACCCCTAAACTGAAAGTAATCAGGCAAAACCAAGCTGACCTCAGATAGAGCACATCTCAACAAAGCCCTTGAATTCTCTATCCTTAGTTTTCTGCAGCAGTTAATGTGTTCCTTTGACTGAGGACTAGTCTCTTTCCATTGAGCAGGAAGTAACATCTGCTTTGTTATATTACTTTTCTGCAGTGAAGATTTAATCACAATCAATAATGTATCTCCAGGTTGTACCATGACATATGATAGACTTCTATCTGATCAACTGTCACAAAGTCATAAGAATTTTCGAATCCTTGCTCATGTAGTTTTGAGTGCATTTCATGTAGTAGAGTTTTGTACTGCTGCAAAATTTACTTTTTTCTCCTATTTAGTAATCTCAGGGGATACTTAACAAGAATTACATAGCCTGAGGCTTCTATAATTTTGGAATATGTCATCTATTTTTTCTCAGCAGCAAAATAAATTACCAACTTGCAATCATATTCATAAAACTAAACTATTTGCAAATGCTATTCCCTTGAAATACTCAAGTCTATCAAATGATTTTTACTTAGAAAAGACATGAAATAATCAACTTTTTCTAAACTTTTTTATTCCTTCTGTTTTATGTGAAATTTCAGTTTTCAATCCCAAGATTTAATTTCATTTAGTTGTGGTATTTATACTTCATTAAATGAATCCCAAACTCCAGGTGTAAAAGGTATGTTTAAATATATATAACAACAACATAAATATTTCTACGACCACTTGATTCTTCCTAGTTCCTTCTCTTCTCTCTCATTTACTCCCACACAACTCCTTCACACATGTCTCAATTTAATACAGGAAAGTTGATAATTTCTAACACTGAAGTATCCCCGAACATGGACAAACCAATACCTATTTTAAAAGAAAATGCCACAAAGAAAGGAATACACTATGTAAGTAGTTAAAGAATCAAAATAAGCATTCATATCCTCATATTCCCCAATCTACCTCAAAAAAGGAAATAATCTGCATCTCTAAGGTTATCTTTCTAATTGGCGCAAGAAGAATATACCCATGTGGACATCTTGGTCATCAGGCATTTCAGCATCAATTTATTCATTATTCCAAAATTATTTTTGTACCTTCTATTTTGCACTAGTGAGGCTTCATTCTTAAAATGGAGATAATAGGTGAAAATTATTATCTTATAATGATACGGTTTGTGAGGACAGTGCTATGTCTAGCACAGAAGTGTTAAATAAAAGCAGAAAATGGATGACTATGTTGATGACAATGGTGGGCAATGGCAATACAAAGATAAATATTATTTTATTAACCTCAATTTGCTCAAAATCTAGCATGGCAGACAGATGTATGGCTATAACAGAAGTACAAGTGGCACCATAAATAGAGAAACAATATATCCTGGCTTTTCCAGGATAACCCAGATTTCAAATATTCTGCCCCACTGACAGACCTTGAGTTCAATACATATCTCATTGTCTTATTCATGAAATATGGTATCCATAGCAATAACAAAACACAAATTGAAATAACAAGAGAACATTTAAGAAGGATTAGAATCTTTTGCTTTTAACAATTTACAGTTTTGTTGAAGAGCCTTATGCACATGAAACCATTAAAAAGCAAGATAAAAGAGCATGTAACCAGGCTCACTACTTAGACCAGAGAAGAAGTGCCAAAAAGGGCTATAAGAATTCAGAGGAACTTTAAGGAAAAATTGGACTTCATGAAGAAACTTGGACTTGAGTTCAACTTAAAAATGGGGGGGGGCCAGCCCGGTGGAGCAGTGGTTAAGTTCCCGCGCTCCGCTTCGGCGGCCCAGGGTTCGCAGGTTCAGATCCCGGGCACATACTTAGGCACCGCTTGTCAAGCCATGCTGTGGCAGCATTCCATATACAAAATAGAGGAAGATGGGCACAGATGTTAGCTCACGGCTGATCTTCCTCACAAAAAAACAAAAAGGGAGGGGTAGGAATTTTATAGCAAGAGATGAGGTTACAGGGGAGAAGCTGAGAATCAAGACATTAAAGAGGATGGTAAAGGTAGAGGTCCAACTTCAGATTCAAAAATCACTCCCTCGAAGACGAAAAAGTAAACATGGTGTGTATAGTACGGGAAAACAGCTCTACTGTGGACACAGTGATCAGGAACAATGTCTTCAGATGATATATTTTGTAAAGCAGCTTGAGAAAATGAATTCACTGGTCATGGTGGAAACGGAAGTTATAAAAACATTTTATTTAGCTGCAAATCCTCTTGCATTTATTTCGTGCTTTTACGTTTGCAAAGTCCTTGCTGTACGGTCCCACGTGGGACTGCAGCTAGTGACTGCACATAAAGCAAGCTCCCCTTCTGGCCCTGGACTGTGTCTGCGCTGTGTTCACAGTCCTAAAATACTGGCCAAGTAATCTATATCTCTGCCTCACTGAATAAGAAAACACTGCTAATGGAATTGGCTCCCCAGGAAATGTAAACTCTCCCTTGATTTAGGAAAGACATTTGGCTAATGTCATATAATCACTGATTAATTGATCAGTTTCCTTCTTAAATTTTGGATCTGATTTGAGACCCTTTGGAAGCCAAATAGAGCCCCCACATCATGGATTCCTTCACGTAATGAGTAGTAGGCATGTAACCATGTTCCAGAATTATCCAGAGGAAAAGAACTGCAAAGCATTAAGGGCTTTTATTGTCCAATAATATAAAATAGTAAAGGCTGTCTTTTGATTGTGGAAATAGATGTACCGTAATATATGCAGATCTCCAAAAACATGTCCTCCCATTCCCGCTTGTTAGAGAAGTAGAATGTTCTCCCTCTACCAGGGATAGGAAATGTTTGGAAATGATGCATGCCAAGCAAATTTATAGTATCCCCAATTGCTTCTTAGTACTTTAGTCTGTACTAGCTACTCTTGGCAAATCAAGAAGTCTGGCTTTAAGTGGCATTAACAGCACCAAGTAGACCCAACAGAGTCCTTCATGACCATAAGACAATGCCTTTTCCAATCTGGCAGAAAATAATGCCTTGAATTTAAAGAATACCTTGACTCTGTTCTCTCCAAGTACATTTACAGTTAAGGCATTGACACTTTCTGCAAATCCTCCCAACTTCCTCATCACTGCTTTTTGAAAAAGGTAACTTAAATATTTATAGGCTAAGCAATTTGCCCCAAATCAGCTAGGGAGCCAAGACTTGACTAAAGTAGTCATTGTTGGGAGCCTCAGTAAGGAGCTCATAGAATTTATAAAGGTGGAAAGGGCCTCCTTAGAGAATGAAGCCAGTAAGAATCAACAGAGGTTGAGTTTAGACAGCTATAGAAGCAGACACCGCTATGAAATAGCTTACAAGCATATTGTTCCTGAAACTGGGGAAATCAGCAAATATCCTCAGGAAAATAGCTGAAATGTATTTGATAGAAAAGAAAATTCACTGAAATTTACCTAGCATGGGGCTAGGAAGGCTTTGGTGAAAAGTTTTTAAAGGTGATGTAATGGTGAGAATTTCTGCATTTATCAAGCTCTTTTGAAGAAGAAACAATACTAATTTGAAGAAACCATCCCTCACAAATGCCCACTCTCATTGCTATTATTCTGTGTTGACCGAGAAACATTTAGGCCTCTAACTTATGTACATGGAGGTACTCACCAGGAGGAAGATCCCTAAAACTATGTATAACTACGAAGAATTATTCTGACAAATGTTTTTCATGCTGTAATTGAATACATAGGAATTCTGGTTTGCACGTCAATGCCTTACGAGTTTCATTAGTAAGACCTTGTCTCCTCTGGGCTGGTCATCTCTGTGTAATTGACAAAATTAAGTTTCTAGACCTGTGAAGTTGAGGACCAGTTCACCATATGTGATGCCCTCTCCAAGGTACTGATTCCCATGGGGTCCTACCCATGGCTGCCAGATAGCCTCTCTCTGGACCTGTTGTTACCTGTGGCATCTTTGATCTAGGACTCTAGATCAGTGCTTCTCAAACTTTAATGTGCTTTCAAATCACCTGGGAACCCTTTTAAAATGCAAACCTCCCTGGATGCCTAACAAGCCAAGCAGACACACTATTTTTCACTGCACAGAATCTAAACTGCTGCAGTTTTCTTATCAGTGAAATAAGGGGGTTCAATGAGCTCTTGATGGAAAGTAGGATTGTTCTCTTGAACTATTTATGAGAGATTGCTGTGGTAGTACTTTCCTGGGAAGGAGTCTGCAGCTGTCTCAGGAAAGAGCGATTGATTAGTTATGTCTGCCATATGTTTAGGATGGAAAAAATATGGCAGACATGTTATATATTAAAAATCCTATAATCTCTAAACATCCTAACTTTCCATGATTTGTGGAATTCACGGCAGTATTTTAGACATCTTGGGGAGAGAAAAACTTCTTTGAAATGAAAACAAGCCATCTAGAATCCCAATATTCAACATTTGTGAGTGTGTTTGTATATGTGTGTAATAGAAACAGCTGTTAAGCCCAGACTTTTGAAAGTTCAGATTTTCTCTAGGGAAGTTCCAAAAATAACACATACCTCTGGCTCATTGCCTCTGCCAGAGTGGTGTTACAGCTTTGTCTGTGTGATCAGGAGTGAAAAGGAAGTGTCTATCACAGTGCCAGAATTTCTAGGAGCTGCTGTAAAACAAATTAGTTAAATTTTAATGAGACATGGAAGAGATCCAGGTAAAACATGAGGAAGTTATGAAAAGATGGAGGGGAGTTCCTCTTTCCTTCCTGAACTCCTCTTGTCCTCATTCAGTTCCATTTAATACATATTAAGATCTGGTAGAACAAGTCACCTAAACATCTAATGTTAAGATATATCCATTTGATGGGATGTTATACAGCCATTAAAATTGTTTATGAAAAATCTATAGTAATAATGTAGACTACTCATGTTCTAAGGTGAAAGAAAAATGAGATGAAAATTTTCACAACTATTAAAATATATGCATGGCATGGGGTGGGGATGGAGTGAAAATAGCATTAAAAGATTAACCTGTTTTGAAGAATAAGTCCACAGGTACAATGTTTCTTAATTTTCCAAGTTTGCTACAATAAGCATGTATTTATATTGCTTTTACAAAAGGAAATAAATTACTAAGAAAAATAATATATTTGATTTAAATGAATGTTTGCCTTGTTAGTTACAGAAGTAATTTAAAATATTAAGGCAAACTGTAAGTGTGGATTCACCTATAATCTCATCACATAGTGATATGACCATTTTACCTTTTGTGTATTATCATAAACATATTTTGAAGTTTGAAATAAAAGAGTGACTGCACCTTCTAAGGGGAAAATGTCTGTGGCTGAAGTGTTAGGCTGCAAAACTCAAAGGAAGCTATTTGTAGTTAAGAAAAGAGTTATGTTAATTCAAAACCCATCTTCACATAAGCTCAGGACTTCAAAAATAGAGCAAAGAACATCATAACAGCCAGAAGACTATGCCCCCTTCTGAATGGAAAAGTATTGATGCAAGAGATTCAAACTGGGGTGATTCCACGAATGATTATAACATCTTTTTTCCAGTTTTAGGCCAGCTGCATGGAACAAAAAGCCAGCCTTTCCTATGTGTGAAAAGACATCATAATAATGATAATATAAATAACAATGACCAAGCACTTTCCCATTTACAAAGCACTTCAGTTGATTTTAACTTATTCTTCTCAACAACCCTGGGAAGTAGGTATAGTTATGCCCACTTCACAGATTCAGACGCTGAGGCTCAGAGACATTAACTGACTGGTCCAAGATCGCACAGTTAGAATGAGATTCAAATCCAGGTCCCTGGAGTCCAAATTCTCAAGCATTTCCACTACTACTGCTTGTAGAAAACTGAATGTTTTGAAAAAAAAACTCTCCCCTGCCTATCAGAATGAGAAGGGTCATGTCATCAAGAACCTCCTGGTTAAAGCAGAGTGATTCTCAGAGGAGCACAGAGGCTCATCACAACCACTCGGAGGGGCCTTTTCAAATGGTACCCCAACACCCCACAGGGCTCTCTCATCCTTCCTCAAGACACCATGTTCCTTTCTCCCGGAGAGAGTCACGCCTCCACCGCCCACCAGCATTCCTGCTATGTGCCGACACGTCCCGATGCTGTGTTCTGTCATTCATGTATCTTGAGACAGGAAAAAAGGTTTGAAAACTACTGTTTTGGCAGAAGAAAAACTCTCGGGAATGTAAAGCATAGTGTGGCTTTACATTCATTAGGTCTTTGAGCCTTAGACAGAGCCTGGGTACATCAGGAAAGCTTCCAAAATGGAGTGGCTTTTTGTAAAAAAGGGTCAGAATTCACTAGAATGAGATGCAGGGTGCTGGTTCTTCTCCCTTTGTATACGAGGCCAGGCCCATTCTCTGTGCTTCTCTGGCCACCTGTGTCCCAGGGAACTGATGCTTACAGATAGCATTACCTAGGTTCAGTGTGTCTACTGCCCTGTACAGTTCAGCTAATGAAAGGCAAACAACAGGAGATGAGAGGGTAGGAAAAGAGAGCGATGAGGGTATTTCTCCCCTGCTTGCTCCCTACTCAGCCCCATGGTTCTGGCAGTGGCTCGGTCCCTGTCTGACCACAGCTCCTCTTCCATAGCCTGAGCTCTCAACGGGCCCGAGAAACAATGTTCCTTCCCTCCCCTCTTCAGTCCCAGGAAACAGCTTCTCACTGTACTGGTCCCTGGGTGCTTCAACATTCCCTGTTGGTCCCCTTAATCCTTCCACAGCTCTGCAAATTGTCATTTTACTAAACTCTCTTCAAAATTTCAATTGAGTATGCCAAAGAATTGATACTAGGCAGAGAGATTGATGTAAAAATTCCTGGTAATACCTAGTTATTCATATTTCTTTCAATCCTGCTCAAAACTCTCTAAGAATGCTATGATACTGTGATTAGTTGACATTAATGCATTGATATTTTACAAAAGTTTATAATTTGTAATATGTAACTTAACCTAAATAATTCCAAGGCCCCATGTGGCTTGGTCTCAGGTATGCATTACACTCAAAGGAAACACAAATCTGACTTCATAGACTCTGAACAATATTGTAGGTACTTGCCATATATACAATCTCTAAACTTTGGAAAACATTGTAGATATTTGCTGTAGACTTTTTTAAATGGGTCATCCAAGAGTTTTATACATGGTACCAACCAGAAAGTTTTCCAGAAATTATCTTTAGACCTCAGTCTTTATCCCCCCAAATTCCATACCCAGTATAGCTGCTAAACATTTTCCTGTTCTCACTCATTTTCTGCTCTCTCTCTTCACTTCCTCCACTCACCTGTGAGCCCTTTCCCTGGCTAACTAGCCAGGTGTGACCTCCAGGACTGACCCACTCCCTGGCCACCTGGCTGGAGAACTCACTGTTTAACTCCATGTCACCAGACCCTTCCTCAATCCTCTGAGAAGGAAGCATGCAGCTTTCTGGGAATTCTTCTGATTTTTTCTTGTTAATTAATTTCATGGACAATTTCTGGTGAATAAAATTCTTCTTTTCACTTAGGTGAGAAATATGTTATATACTCAGGTACCCTCACCTAAGAGGAAAGCCTTGCCCTTTGGACCTTGAGTCTGTAGCCTAAACAACATGGTGCCACCTGAATACAAACATACTATACACAGGAGGAAACCAATTATCTCCATTAGGGAGAGGACCCCAACGCTGACGACAGAGCAAAAGTCTCACCAATGGAAAATCCACACTGATGAATGGCATCAAACTCAATGTTTGTTTCTATTTTAAAGAATAGTTTGTTCACTAAGAAAAAAATCAAGATGTCTTCTTTTCCTTTCTAGAAAGAAAGAGGCAGACATGAACATTTTTTGAAGGGGCAGAAAGCATCTCACTAAATCAAGAAAAACTGGTAAGTCTGTGGCCAAATCTATGATGAAAGAGCCAAAAAGAATATCAAAATCATTCAGGTCTCCTTCTATAAGAAATCCAGACTGCAAGTCATTAAGTCCTATACATTTACCTCAAAAATTCAGTTCTGTTGCACAGAATCTGGAATAATATATGGAATTATAGGATAGACTCTAGCCAAGAATAACCTCATCAATTTTCAATGTCACTGCTATGGCATAACGCAAAAAGAAAGGAAAATTCATGAATTGCACATACTTTTTTTCAAGATTTAAGCCACTTCTCACTTATAAAAGATGCCCTAACATTGCCTTCCTAGGGCCAGCCCAACAACCAAGAGAGTGGAGGCACAGATGAGAACAGCAGGCCACAGGTGCCAAGCATTTAGGTAAGACAGCCTGCCCCAGGAATCACTCACACAGGACCGACTGATAAGGAAAATTGCTCGTTTTATCTTCTGAGTCAACATAAAACTCTGGCACGTCTTCCTTTGTCTACTCAATGACGGCTAGAGACTTTGTCTGAGAAAAGATGGGCAATCAAGTTAGAGATCTCCACTACTGTTTTAGTCCATTCGGGCTGCTGTAACAAAATACCACAGATTAGGTGGCTTATAAACAGCAGAAATGTATTGCTCACAGTTCTGGAGCCTGGAAGTTCAAGATCAGGGTGCCAGCATGGTCGGGTGAGGGCCCTCTTCCAGGTTGCAGACTTCTCATCGTATCATGCATGATGGAAGGGGCTAGGGATCCCTAGCCTCTGAGGGATCTCTTCTATAAGGTCAGTAATCCCATTCATGGGGTCTCCAAGCTTATGACCTAATCACCTCCCAAAGGCCCCACCTTTTAACACGATCACATTGGGCGTTAGGAGTCCAACATGTGAATTTAGGGGGGACACAAACATTCAGGCCATAGCAACTACCGTAATCCTGAATAATTCACAGAGAAGTCACCATGTGAGCAAGTAGCTGGAGCAAGAGGTCACTCTCAGTGACTCACTGTGCTAAGAATCTCCGGCAAATAAAACAGTGCCCAGAAGAAGCCATCCATGGCCCACAGCTTCAACATCTACAAACACTTCTCACATAGGAGAACCCTATAAATGGGAACACCTGCCCTTTTCAGTTCCCCAGGGCTTTGAAGCAGGCGTACAGGGGAAGGGTAATATTGAAGTGGGGAGAATACGGTTTGACAATAAGAGCTCTTATCAGACTAAGCGAGGTGCCTCCTCACAGGTGGCATTCACTTCCCACTTCCAGGAAACAATGGAGGTAGAGCAGGGCCGAGGTGTCCTTCTGAATGGGCCTTTGAATGCTTCTCCAACTAGAACCTCACATATGGAGGAAAGCCCAGAGGGAGTTGGATGAGTGCTTAAGAGCCTGGTCTCTGGCCTCAGAAAGTCTCAGGCTTGAATCGCAGCTTCCTCATTTACATTTCATCCTTACCCTCCCTGGCCTCAGTTGTCTCATCCGCAAAATGGGGGTGTTGTGAGGCTTGAATGAAGTCACACTTCCAAAGTGCTTAGCACAGTGCCTGGCACAGAATAAGCACTCGGAACGGTGGCTCTGGCACCATGGTCCACACAGTCACACTTTTCTCTCTCCCTTTTAGTATTTGAAAGTTGCCCTCCAGAAACCTTCCTTAGGATCTGAAAGAGCTGCACTGGGGGAATTATGTCCTTTCCTCTCCAAGCTACTTTACTGTGATGTTAGCTTCGAAAGCAATAATTTGACACCCTCCCCCACTTTCTCCTCCACACCACCTCATTTGGCTTCACTTGACAAGCCAAAGTCAGTCCCAGCTGGAAAACTAGGAAAAATATAAAAATCCATGAAGTCAGCTGTTTTCTATTATAAACACAATACAATAATCATACCCACAACCTCCTTTGTAGGGAGCAATGAACTGAAGGAGAAAATTGCATGTAAAAATATTATAATGCAGCAATAAGAATTAACTGTTATGGTCCACTTTTACAAAAAAAAAGAAGAGGGAAATATATCCCCCAACCGTGGGAATCGTGGCACAACCAAACTAGCATCAGCTGGAATGGAATTCTGAGATGCCAGCACCAGGCTTGTTTGGAAAACTGAACACCATTCTGCAAATCAGGACCAGCTGGAAGATTCGATCTAAAACAGATCTGGCCATGGATAGGGAAAATCTTAAACTGCCCCAAACTGGCTTTGTCAGCCTGGCCTTGGACTGGCAGAAGATATAGGGTGGACCCTTCAGTTTTAGCCTTTTTTTATTTTTAATTTTTCTAACTGGGTTAACTTTCTGAGGGCCTAGGGACCAGAGCTCAGCACCAGATATAAAGCCTGTGGTCCTAGTTCCCCACCTTTTCAGTAGTTTGGCACTAACAAGAAGTGGTATCACTGGGGCTGGGGCTCAGCTTTGGCACCAGGCTAGTGTGGGACTGAATCCTGGCTGTGCCACGTGGTCAGCTTAGGTCACGTTTCTGTTTCTAGGCTTCCTCATCTCTCAACACAGTGATGTTGTGAGGACGAAACCACTTATGCACATAAAATAGTTCTTGGCACCCAGTAAGCACTCTATCAATGTTAGCTATTATTATTGCAATTCTCCGCTCTTATTGGTCTCATTATTTCAAAGTTTGGGTTTTTGTTTTTTTTGGTGAGGAAGATTGTCCCTGAGCTAACATCTATGCCAATCTTCCTCTATTTTGTATGTGGCACGCTGCCACAGCATGGCTTGATGAGCAGTGTGTAGATCCGTGCCCAGGATCCAAACCCACAAACCTTGGGCTGCCAAAGTAGAGTGTGCCGAACTTAACCACTATGCCACCAGCCCAGCCCCCAATGTTTTGTGGTTTTGTTTTGGTTTTTTTTGGTGAGGAAGATTAGCCCTGAGCTAACATTTGTTGCCAATCTTCCTCTTTTTGCTGAGGAACATTGGCCCTGAGCTAACATCTGTGCCCATCTCCCTCTATTTTATATGTGGGATGCTGCCACAGCATGGCTTGATGAGTGGTGCATAGGTCTGTGCCCAGGATCCGAACCCGCAACCCCCAGGCCGCCAAAGCAGAGCACACAAACCCAACCACTATACCACGAAGCCGGCCCCCCAAAGTTTTTTTTTTTTTTTTTGATTAACAAAGAACAATAGAAAAATTACATGTTTGAGAGCTGGCCTCGTCCAAAACTTGAGGGCCTTGAATCTGAACAGGGTCTGCTCACACAGAAGGAGCACCAGCTTCTAATTAACGACTCTCCAAATGCCTCCTCAAATCCAGTACTTGCACTACAAAAGCCAAAAGAGGGCCAAGGTCAATGGTTCTTAGGGAATGAAAAGTTTCCTCCCTGTGTTCTCAAGAGTGCCGGCCAAGCCTGTTCAGAGAATTCTCCTCGCCCTCTGAACTTGGGGATGTTTTTTGACATTGTTCTGTTCTAAAGTATCAGGCTGTGTTTTTCTTCATACCATAATGCAAATGCAAAAATTTATTCACAGCCAAATTATAATCAAAAGCAACCAGCAGAAATTCAAAGATGTTCTCACAGCCAAATTGCTTCATTTTCACTTATTTTTTGATGTAAAATTACCAGCACTCTTGGGATTTATGGAAGCAGTCAGCAAAATGTGTTATAAACACCTTCTTCAAAGAGGCCCCAGAGAGCCTGACTGCAAAATTTCTCGCTCTGATAATCCTCTCCATGCCAGTTCTGAATAATCTTGGAACCACTTGGACATAAAAATTATTTTCCACCCTCCCAGAAGCTCAGATGGTGGGCTAGCATGGAAACGTGCCTAGAAGGTTTCCCAGGGGGTCTGTCGACTATTTTGAGGCTCTGGATAAAAGCAACAACTGTTCAATAAGCGTACACAGAGCACTAGGGTGGTGAAGGGGGTACAAAATGACCAAGGCACGACCCGTGTCTGCAAGGCACTTGCGTCTGAAGTGAAAGCATAACCATCTCTTCTGACACAACCATTTAAACCAATCGCTAAACATGTAAGGTTTGTTTCATGCTTATTCTCCCGCAAGCCTCTCTGAATCTTATTCTCTTACCTGCTGATGAATTTATCTTCCTTTGGCCGCTGTCTTGTGGTCTTTGGTCTCTGTACTCCCTACCTTGTATGGAAGATACTGCTTCTTACTCTATCGTTCAGGCTTTACCAAGGCTCCAGAAGTGTCTGGGTGTTATGAGTGTGCTGGGGGGCAGGGGGGTGTTCGTATGTGTGTGTGTGGGGTGGGGGGAGGAGTTTGCATATGTGTGGGATGGAGTGTTTGTTGAGGGATGAGTATACTACTGACCTCTTTTTCAGAAAGTTCTTCACCCTCCTTGAGGCCAGAGTTATCTCCAGTCTCAGGCTTGGGACATGCCAGGAAACAAGGAGAATAGACAGGTCAGTTCAGACTCCCCAGCCAACCCTCATACCTACCCCAAGCCTCCGAGTTCCCAAGGTGCTCTAGAAGATTTTTAAGCTATCGATCTGGCTTCATAACGTCTGGGCATTTGACAAATACTGGTGAGGACATTACCAGGTGCCTCTCAACTCTGTTAGGGGCTCTTCTTTAGGCTAGGAGTCTTGGTCTTGTCTACCTGTGCCTTGGGAAAGCTGCAAGTGGGCTGAGCTAAGGACAGGAAGAAAGAGGGGAGGCAAGTAGGAAAGACTATGCTGTCAGCATCAGGACCTCAGGGTCCCTGAGGAGCTCCCGCTGAGAGGGGTTGCACAGAGGTGGTAGGGAGGGGAGAGGACCAGCACCCACAGCCATCCCGGGGCTTCGGTGCTGAGCTGTGACCTCCCTTTGCCAAGCGGGGGGGTGCTCTCATCACCAAGTGCTGCCTACCACTTTCTCCAGCATACACTGGCCAATGATATGCTCAAATGAACTAACCCAACTGCCTGTGCTGTGCTACCCTAACTGGTGATGCTTTCCTGACTAGCTATACCCTTTCCCTCTCATAGAAATTCATAAGCCAGTGAGAATCTAGAAAGATCCAGAAACCATAGTCAAAACCAGGCATCCTTTAGATAAGAAGGCTGCTGCAATGGTACCTTGGACTAGGATGGTGGTGGGACATATGGACAGTCCAAAGATAGATTTTAGAGGTTGATCAACAGGACTTGCAGTTGAACTGGATGTGAGGAATGACATCTGGAAGGCATCAAGAATCTCTCTCAGGTTTCTGCAGTTTGGCAAGTGGGTGGGTGGCATGGCCAGTGAAGTAGAGAAGAATGAGGAAGGACCAGTTAAGATATATCAAATTTGGGAAACCTATTAGGTATCCAAGTTGGATATATGGTTCTGGGTCTCAGAGGAGAGGAACCTTTCCCAAATCTGTCTTCCCAATTACCGCTCAAACTAGACGGTAGTGGGGTCTGTCAGGGCCTGAGGGTCATTGCGTTCCCTGAGAATAGGAACCGTAATGAAATATCAGCACATCCACGGTAAAGCATCCTGAGGCTGCAACTACACTTCATTTCACTTTTTATTCATTATTTTAATAAATGTTTACTATATTCCAGGACCATGCTAGGTTCCAGGGGAAGAATATTGAACAAAACAGACATAGTCCCTGCCCTCTTGGAACTCAATGTAATGGAAGAAAAAGGATGAAAAAAATTCTTTTTAAATAAATGATAAAACGGAGTACAGGTTCTGAAGTCAAATAGGCCTAGAATCGAATCCTGATTCAGCTGCTCATTAGCTATGAAACTTTGATGTGTTTCCTAACCTCTCTGTGCATTTGTGCATTCTCTTCTGTGCATTCTTCATCTGTAAACTGGAGATTATAGTTCCTACTTCACAGCTGCGAGAATTAAATGAGATAATCATATATAACACTTACCAGGGTCTGGTGCATAGTCAGCACTTGATAAATGTTAGCCAATATCATAGGTGCTTTGGAAATCACGAGAGGGTTCTGTTTCTAGAAAGAGCATTTGTGAGGGCCCCGCGCAGGAAGGAGCTGGAGAGGTCTAGAATGAGCTATGGTAGAAAGGCTAGATTGTACATTAAGCACATTGGAAAGACTTTGAATAGATTGGTGTAGGGGCTGGGATTGTCCCTCATGTGCCCTTCCTGTCCCCATTGCTCATCTCCACCTGTACCTACATGCTGAGTCGATGCCCTCCCGTGCCCAACACATGCAGGGATAGGCCTTTCTTCTGGACAATTCCTTCCCAATCTGTGAAAACTGCACTTTAAGGAGTGATGACAGGATGTGAAGGAGGTTAAAACAGGAGCTGAAAGCATCCACTTTGTTCAATGGACTATTGTCTTTTCACCATCCCTCTCGATGTGGGCTGCTCAGGAGGTGGATTTGTCATGAATAATGCCAGTGTCAGTGTGGGCTGGAAGGATTGAAGAGCATCCCTTGCTCTGGAGAAGACTTGTTCTCTGCAGACATTGTTTTCCTAATTCTGCAGCTTGGCAGGAGAGCAGAGCTGCCCTGCCCTACAGCAGTGGAAAGGCCCAGGCTCCTGACGCTAACGGAAACACCTCTGGGAGTCTCCTTTCCTCACGGCCTCCCAGGACTCAGCGCTGCAAGATCATGCATCACCCCCTCTCCTCCTCTCCCCTCTGCCCCTCTGACTTCTCCAGCTCAGAGAGGCACCTCTATCTCACGCCCTCGACAAAATCAAGTCGCAGAAGTCAGGGCTTCAAACAAGAGCTCGCTATGGAGGATTAGCAGTGAGAGACTGAAGGCCCAGGTCTGGCTTAAGTGAGTCAGGCTGCAGTGATGGCTAGAGTGTGCTGGTCTCTACTCTGAAGCCATCTCAGTCCCATTTCTTTCTTTCTTTTTTTTTTTTTCAGCGTTATTGAATATATAATTGAAAAATAAAATTGTAAGATATTCGAAGGATACAATATGATGATTTGATATATGTAAACATTATGAAAGGATTTCCCCCATCTAGTTAATTAACACACCCATCATCTATATATTTACCCTTTTTTTTCTTGGTAAGAACATTTAAGTTCTACTCAGCAAATTTCAATTATACAACACAGTGTTATCAACTATAGCCATCATGTTATATATCAGATCCTCAGACCTTATTAATCTTATAACTGAAAGTTTGTACCCCTTTACCAACCTCTCCCTATTTCCCCTGCCCCCCAGCCCCTGGCCACCACTTTCTATGAGTTTGACTCTTTTTCACTTTTTTTATTGATGTCATAATAGTTTAACATCATAAAATTTTAGTTGTACATTATGGTTTATCAGTCACCATATAAATGTGTCCCTTCACCCTTTTTTTTTTTTTAGATTCCACATATGATATCATGCAGTATTTGTCTTTGTGTGTCTGGCTTATTTCACTGAGCATAATGCCTTCCAGGTTCATCCATGTTGTCACAAATGACAGGATTTCCTTTTTTTTTTTAAGGCTGAATAATATTCTGGTGTGTGTGTGTGCGTGCATCACAACTTCTTTATCCATTCCTCTGTCAATAAACACTTAGGTTGTTTCCATACCTTTGCAATTATGAATAATGCTGCAATGAATGTGGGGGTACAGATATCTCTTTGAGATAATGATTTTGTTTCCTTTGAATATATACCCATAAGTGGGATTGCTAGATCAGATGGTAGTTCTATTTTTAATTCCTTGAGGAACCTCCATACTGTTTTCCATAGTGGCTGTGCCTCAATCCCATTTCTAACACTCTGAAAGTGCACAATTTAGAAGTGGGCTGGGTTTCGGAAAAGAAAGCTTGAATAGCACAAACATAAGAAACATCTGATATGATATGAAAATGCCTACTTTCAAGCCATACAAGGAAACCCCACGCAGGGTTAGCTGCCTTGGGCAGCAGCGTGATGCGGGACTAGAGGAAAATGGAAGGACGAGTGGAAGAGTCAACACGACGCCTTCATGACGTTGGACTGGTAACCCCAGGACAATAACAGAAGGCCGTTTCTTTGATTCCCAATTTGAATTACTGCCTGTTGCACACTGCATGTCAAGACATTGTAAGTGTGCAAGAAAATTTTTGCAAGAACATCATTGTTTAATGGAAAATTTCAGTTAATTTGGGAGAAAATATGTATTAAGCCTCAGAATGACAGAAAGGTCGTTTCCAAGTGATGTACCCTGACTCTCAATTCAGAGAACAGGGATATCACTGCTGCTTTAAACATAAGATCTTGTTTGGAACGAACCTTTTCAGAAGGCCTTCAAAAGAAAGGAGGGCTTTCTTGTTGTTCTTAAGTCTATCACTAAATAAATGCAAGAGTGGGTCTCTATTGCAACAGTATCAATAAATACACACTTTATTTATTCTTCAAGTTTCCTGGGAACTATAGGATCCACACACTAGGAAAACAAATTAATGGGGCAATTTGATGACAGAGGTCCCAGCATTCAGCCTCTTTCTGTGTATATACAGCCAAGGAATGTTCTAGGCACAACTGCTACTTGAGGAACTGAAGGCTTGGCTGGGCTGGAAAAGGAAAACGTCTGGATGCTGGGGGCAGAGTGGGGATGGTGGTATGACACCCCCTGGACTAAGCACTTCAGGCACTGGGGACCAAAGACTATCCTATAATCACACCCTCTCTGGGCTCATATCTCCTGTGTCCAGATGGGAGAGAAGGTTGGGGCACGTGACCGTGGCAGGAGTCTGATACGCGGGGTCACAGGGGAGTGCCTTTGGATGAAATGACACTCATATTTCTGTCCCATTCACTTTGGACAAGTTTCAGAGACTTTGAGGGGGTGTGCTCTGTGGCTTAAGGTAGTCAAACAACAACCAGAAGTGAGATACATCTTCCCCGTTCATTCCCCATTTAGAGTCCATGGGGTCACTGTCTCCCTCTGCCATCATCTGAAAATCCCCAACGTCTCGCCTACTCCACATATGCACCTAGGTAACTGAGCATGGCCGGAGAAAAGTATAAACCACACCGACAGGTCTTTCCTCAAATCCTCAAGTAAGACCTTGGCTCTGCATCAAATTTACTGTTTTCTTTGTCGACTGACTCTGTCACTCTTCCAGACAACTACTCCATTCGTTCTCCCCTCTCTTCAAATCTCCAACACAGCACTCCTCATCCTCTTTTCTGACCCCGACCTTGCTTCTCAGCTCACCAAGAAAATAGAAGCCATCAGAAAAGGACTTAGGCACACTTCCACCACCTAGTCAGCCACCGTACCTGCATCTGTGCCAGTCCACCGCCCTCTCTCTCGTTGTAATAAGTCATCCACGCCCTAGCCTTCCACTTACGCACAGAATCCCACTCCCTCTCATCTGCTCAAAGACACAATTCCTACAGTTATATCATCTCCTTCCTGCTTCATCAATTCTGTCTGCTGGATCATCCCACTATCATACAAACACTCTGTTGTAGCCACAACTTTTTTTTAAAAAAAGTTCCCTAGATCCCACATCCCCCCTCTAGCTACATCTCTCTGTGCCTTTTTACAGCAAAACTACCACAAAGGCTTGTGTATACTTGTATTTCCACTTCTCCTTCAATTCTTTCTTGAATTCCCCCCAATTTTGCTTTCCACACTCCACCAAGATTGCTTAAGGTCTCCAATGACCTTCTATTGCCAAAACCAATATTCCTTTCTAAGTCTTCATCTAACCTAACACATCAGGAATATTTGACTTAATGGATCCTTTCTTCTTGAAATACTTTCTTCACTTTATTTCCAGGAAAACCTTAGTGGTCACTCTTTCTCACTCTCTTCTGACCTCTAAACATAAAAGGGCTTCAGACTTCATCAATAGACCTCATATCTTCTCCATCTACACTCACTCTGACTTCATTCAGTACTCTGGCTTGAAATATTCTCTATATGTTGTGGCTCCCAAATGTAAATCTCCAACCCCAAATCTTTCCTCAACAGCAACCTCAGATTTCCAGCCACTTACCCCACATTTTATATGTCAAAATGGAACACTTGTTTTACCACTCAGACCTAATCCTCCTTCAGTTGTCCCTACCTCAATAAATGACTTTTCCATTTTAACCAATTGCTAACGCCAAAATCCTTGGAGTAATCCTCTCTTTCTCTCACACTCATATTCAATCCATCACAAATTCTGTTAACCCTTCCTTCTAAATATACTCTGACTTTGACCACTTCTCAGCACATCTACCATTATCATCCTATTACAAGCCATCTCCATCCCTCCCCTTGACAAGTGCAGTGGCCTCCTAACGGATCTCTCTTCTTCTACCCCTGCCCCTCGCCCCCTACAGTCTATCCTCTATACAGCCATCAGATTTTGTTAAACTAGAAGTCAGATCATCTTCCTCATCTGCTCAGATCCCTTCAGTGCTTCCTGTCTCACTCAAAGTGAGACTCAAAGTTGTTCCACGGCCTATAAGGTCCCATGTGACCTGCCCCCACTACTTTCTACTCTCCCCTCCCTCTGTTATTCCATTCCATCTCCACTGGCCTTCTTGTTGATCCTTAAATATGTCAAGCCTGCCTGTATTCCTTTGAAGTTGTTATCTCTCTGCCTGGAATGCTCTTTTTTCAGATATTCATATGACTCACTCCTTCACTTCTCTAAATCTCTGCTCAAATATCACCTTATCTTTATTAAATAGCACTCACTCCACCACTGCTCTGTAGCCCTTTTCTTGCTTTACTCTCCTTTGTAGCACATATCACTGCCTGACTTGTACTGACTTGTTCATAGAGCATCTCTTTCCCTCCCTAGATTATAAGCACCATGAGACGAGGGACTGGATCTGCTCCATTTGTAGCTATAACCCGACTACCTAGAGCATTGCTTGGCACATGATAGGCATTCAATTTAAGTGTTTGTCGAATGAATGTATGAGGCCATTTGTATGAAATATTGAGAACTTCCCTCCATCGAGACGAAAAAGACAAATAAGAGCATTATGTGTTGTGGGTGGATGCTCTATCATTGGCATTTTCCATGGAAAGTCAGGTAACTATGTAGAATGTGAAGAAAGAACAATTTTCAAGATGCCACAGAGTTCCTCTCCCCAATGTCTCCTGCCTTGAACCCAAAGGGAGAATTTAAAGGAGGCTGAGGTTTCCGCAGTTCTTTGTGAAGATAGCTGAGCCTGAAAAATACTGTTCCGTTCCTATTTTGGAGACCCTAAAGTACCTCCAGCTGGCAGCCTGGGAAGCACCTGCTACATTTATAGTGATAAATGGTGTATGTGTTTATACAGGTCAATAAACAATTCCATAATAATGCTCTAAATGACCACAATTTGAGATACTCCACAAAGGGATGGAATCCATTGACAAGCTTGGTCACTCTGAGTTTCTCCAGAGGTGGCTCAGATTCCATGCGGCAGCTCGAGGTCAAAGGTTCTGTGGATTCCAGGGCCAGAGTCTTAACCCAAAGGGCTACTTCTACCTCCTTCTGGAAGAGAGGAACCAGGATGATAATTCTGATTGATGATGATCTCTTAAGGGGGCTGTAAACCAACCAAACCACATCCTAGTATTAAATCAACAAAACTACAGGAATGGGGGGAGGGGGACAGCTGACTCAAAGTCTAGGAATAAAGCTAACCTTAACACTCAAAGCACACTGGGCCTCAAGGCACTGGCTCTATTTGACAAAGGAAGTCACCAGAAAAAGCTGGAACAGGCCCATTTAATTCTAAGTGACCTTAGTAAAAAAAGATAAAGGATGCGCTCAAGTCACATTCACAGTCTCAGAATCTAGTAATGACAAATAGGTCTCTCGTACACTATGCATCACTTAGCATGTTTAGCAGATTACAAAGCAAAATAAAAGCCTTTCTTATTTTAGAAACATACTCCCTCCCTCCTCTAGGAATGTCAAATGTTCAGCATATGAGGAAATTTTCTATCCTAGTAAAATCAAACAAATATCTATTATCCTAATACAGATTTAATCCATTAGTGCTCTACTAACCCAACTTACTTCTCTAAAAAATTTTCCTCTGTTTTGTAAAGACACAGTATATTTAATCTAGTTGCATAAGACAGCCTCCCCTCATGTATTCGTTCTTCCCCACACCCTCGCTGGGCCTGGTGCATTCGGTGGCACGGGACTCAGTTCCCCTTCAGAACCGAGGCGCTCACTTCCAGAGATGCCCAAAGTCTTTTGGGTGCTGCAGGCTCACAGTAAGTTCCTCTCCCAGAATTTCTCTAGGTGTCACCTAAAGGATGTCCCATCTTGGGGTGGCCCACATCTAATGGTTGGTACACACTGGAACCAAGGCCTGACTCCGTGCCTCCCTGAGGAACAAACTCGAAGGACGGTCACACCTCCAGGGCTCCTCAGAGACCAGCTGAGGCTCCTGGAGCAACCGCTCTTAGCCCAGTCCTCCTCTGCCCGATTCTGCTTCTCTCCCTCCCTCCCTCCCAGGTGGTGTTCTCAGTGTCCATTTCCCAGGGAACCCCATCTAGGAGATGGAGTAACCAGGATTTTCCAGTTCCCGGGCTAACGTCTAGGAGTACAAGATGAGTAAAACAAGGCCCCGTCCCTGTCTCAAATAACTCAGGCTGGAACACCACAACATCTGTGCTACAGAACAACAGACAGGGGAACAGGCAGCAGCACTGTTTCAGAGCCTCCACAGGGGCAGTGGCGCTTGGACTCACTCTTGACAGACGAGTTCAACTGATGGAAAAGGTGGCGAGGGGAGCAACTCCTCTAGGCAGATGCAATAGCATTTGCCAAGTCAAAAAGGTATGAAGGAGCCTGGCTGGCTTCAAGTTACAGGAAATCTGTCAGTGTGGCTGGGCCCCGAGTGAGGCAAGAGAAGAGAGGGAGTGTCAGAACTGATGCTCAGAGAGCAGGATGAGGTGACATCACCAAGGAACAATATGGAATGTAAAGGCTTGGGTTCTGGTGTCAGACTGCTGGGTTTGCATATCAGCTCCACGACTTACCAGCAACGTGACCATAGGTAAATTGCTTAATCTCTGTAAGCCTCAGTTTCCTCACCTAAAAATGAATATAAAACTATGACCTACCTCAGAGGTGTTGCTGTGGAAATTAAGTAAGATAATGGATATAAAGGGCTTAGTACAGAACTGGGCTGGGCATTTCAAAAAATTTGTTTCAAAAATATTGTTAGCTTTTATGGACTTTTTCTTGCAGGTGATAGGGAATTATTATATAACCATAAACAGAGTTGTGCTTTCAGAAAATAGCTCTGAGGAGGTGTCACCTTTCTAGAGAAAGGTTACAGCTGGAGAGAGAAATTTACAAATACGTGAAACTTGAAACCAAGAGCCTGGGCTTGAAACATAGGCAGTGCACAGGGAGTAAGACAAGGGCCTGTTTAAGGGGTCGCCTGAGCAGCAGCAGCAAGAAAGGCAGGACAGAAATCAGGACAGGCTGCTAGGAGAGCCAAAGAGGTCTGCAAGGAGGATCAGAGGCCCATTCTGACTAGTCCAGACCCAGAATAGAAGCAAAAGCTCCAAGAGCTAAGTAAGTGACATTCCAAGTGCTGCCACGAGACATGCTATGCAAAAAATCCTGAAAACTGAAATGCTTGCTGACTTCATTCATTCAAAGACTACATCCCCAAGATTCTATATTTATCAAATCCTATTCCTAAAAGTACATCCCTTACTCACTTCCTCAGATACACCTCCCTCCCCAAAAAAAGTGTTATAATTGAAATTCTCATATCAGACTAATACTAATGGACAGTGATCATAAGAATCTGAAAAAATGTATATTTAACTCAGCCTCAGGATAATTTAAGGCAAGTAGCTATATGCTCCAACCTACTTCTAGAATATGAAAATTAAAGCTGAAAGCTAGGCCAGGAATACTGATCAATCAAGTCTCAGAATTTAAAACAACAGCTAAATTAAAGTTAAAGCTTTATTAAAACCATAATGAGATACTACTATACATCTACCAGAATGGCTAAAATTAGACTGACAACACCAAATGTTGACAAGGATATGAAGCAACCAGAACTCCCATACATTGTTGGTGGAGTACAAAATGTTAAAATCACTTTGGAAAAAATGTCTGGCAGTTTCTTATAAAATCAAGTCTACACATACTCTGTAAACTAGAAATTCCAATTCTAGACATTTATACATTTGGCCACAACATGACTTGAACAAGAATATTCATAGTAACTTTTTTAATACTATCCAACGACGGGAAGCAACCCAGGCTCAAAAAAGGGAAAACGGAGGAACACACTGTGGAAGTTCTTCCACATCCACACAGTGGAATCCTACTCGGCAATAAGAAGAGACAAACTACTGATCCAGACAACAACAGGGAAGAGCCTCAAAAACACGCTGAGTGAAAGAGACCTGACAGAAAGGGAGCTCAGTGCATGAGTCTGTTTCTACGAAGTTCCGGAACAGGCAAACCGAATTTAAGATGGGACATAATCAGAGCAGAGTTTCTTCTGAGGGAGAGAGGTGGGTGCCAATGAGGCAGGGACATAAGGGAACTTTCTGGACGATGCCCAAGTTCCCTATCTTGATAGGGGTTTGGGTTACACAGATGAATGCATTTATCAACTCAATGATCATGCGATAAAGATATGTGCATTTCATTATATGTAAGTTTTATGTTAAAAAAAACTGCTCTGTGGGGGCCGGCCCCATCGCTTAGCAGTTAAGTGTGCACGCTATGCTACTGGCGGCCTGAGGTTCGGATCCCGGGCGCACACTGATGCACGGCTTGTCTGGCCATGCTGAGGCCGCGTCCCACATACAGCAACTAGAAGGATGTGCAACTATGACATACAACTATTACTGGGGCTTTGGGGATAAAAAGGGAAAAAAAGGAGGAGGATCGGCAATAGATGTTAGCTCAGAGCTGGTCTTCCTCAGCAAAAAGAGGAGGATTAGCATGGATGTTAGCTCAGGGCTGATCTTCCTCACAAAAAAAAAAAAAAAAAAAAACTGCTTCGTGCACCCAACACAGGAGCGCCTAAATATATAAAGCAAATATTAAAAACAAAAAAACTGCAAACAAATACTAGAGTCTAGTTAGTGGTATACATAAAGTAATTAGGGGAAGGGTACAGATGTCTCCAATTAACTTTGAAATGTGTCAAAAATAAGATGGATTTGATAAAGCAAGTATCCTAATGTGTTAATAGTAGAAGCTAGGTGTGTGTTTACAGGTGTTTACTGTAAAAATCTTTCTACTTTAATGTATGTTTTGAAATTTTCATAATAAAATGTGGGACAAGTATTTTATTTTAGAAGAGATCAATTCAAGTCAAAGGAAGGAGGGGTCAACCTCACAGCTGCCAGCAGCCTGTTCATCTGGGCGGGTCAGACGCTGATGGGAAAGTGAGGACCCTGGATGGAAGGGGGGGAGGGGCCGGGCAGGGGGCAGGAGGTGTGAAGACGTCAGTACAAGGTTTCCCTTTCTGGCTTTATCGGATATTCGGCAAACCAAATAAAGTCCAACCAAACGTTCTGTGCTAGACCCACGCTCCTCTACCTGTTCGGAAACTCAGACCTAGCAGACAGCCTATGTGCAACTAAAACAAAGAACTGAGCCCGCAGCTCAGCGGGCCGCACTGCTGTCGCGCCCTTTGCGGTGCTGAGCAGTAAGCGGTCTACACACGCAGAGCAGAGGGGCTGGGAGACAGCCTCCTTCCTGTGGCACAGACAGGCAATGCCGCTGTGAAAATAAACAAACGGATCCGTGGGGTTGGGGCCTGTTTGCCTACTGCCCGGCTAAGCCCCCTGCCCTCTGATCCCCCGATGTTTGTGGAGCCTGCGTTGCTGTCTAGCAATAAGGTCTATTTTTCTTCCCCAAGGCACAAGTGAACACAGCTGTCTGGGGCTGATTTATGGGAGGAAGTCACCAGTAGGAGCCCCAGGAGGGGCTCAGCCCCACGGCTTCAGTTCCACTTCCCACTTCATGGCAGCCACGGGAACTCCGGGGGATGGTGCTCAGTAAGCCAGAGGGTGCTAGGGGCTTATCCTTCTGGGAGACGGCCGCCCAAAGACGCCCCAGAAGGCTGCGGGGCTGGTCGTTTTCTCTGCAGCTGATTGAATTTAGATCCTGTTTGACACGCACATTTTCCATCCCTCCTAGTACCCAGCTCTAGAGAAGTCATTTCTAGGCTTTTTCAAGGGAGGGTGTAGGGGTGGGGTTTGGGATAAAAATGGAAATTTTTTCTTCAGTTTATTAAAATGACACTTTTACACACTTCTGTGTTTTACTGGGATCAGCCCTGACTGTAAATGTACACAGAAGTGTACAGAGTATCCCTGTCACCCAAGAGCGGTGACCACACAGAAAGCACTTTCCATCCATTATTCTACGCAGTGCTTGCCTTGGCCTGCAGAATAGGAAGTATCATTCCTAGTCTACCGATGGCAGAGCTGAGGCCCAGACAGGTTAGGTGATCTTCATGGAGACTCACAGTTAGAAAGCCACAGAGCTGTCTGTCTGACTGCAAGTCCACAGCGCTGAGAGAGATTACCCACCTTTCAGTCTGGGAGACACCACTTTTCATCTAAGCTGTTTATTTTGTACCTGTGTTAGAAGCCAGTAGAGTAAACCCTCATTATCACGAGCTCCCAGAGGTTTCTCTCTCAGGCCGAGCTTAAAGACCAATAACCCTAACAGCAATGATGGGGCAGGCTTTAGAGAAATACTTGTGAAACCAAGGTCACATTCCCTTATTCGACCTGGTGTATTTGTTTTCTTAGACACATCTTGGTTTATCAGCATCTTCAGAAAACCAGAATGTGTGTGTGTGTGTGTGTGTGGACATGCACACACACACACACACACCAGGATAACTCTAGATGCAGTGAAATATTACCCACCTGGGGTGTCTTCCCTGTACTGAATTCTATCTCCACAACTTAAGACAAAGTTTTTAACTTTCTTCTCACTTTCCAATGTGTCCCCAAGGAATACACGAAAGAGACCCCTCCAACTTTCCCAACACACACCACTCTCAAACACCAGCAACCTCCTTGTCATCCTATGTCACGCACTATGCAGCCAGTCTGAAACACAGAGAAAGCTGGCCATGACTATTTTTCACCTCCGTAGTTTCAGCAGTGTTCTGATCACAGATTAAAATAACACTGGAGGCCATCGCTCGGCGTGAAGCTAGACCAAATTGTGAGTGAGTTACAATTTATCTCCCAATTCACACCCCCCCCACCGCCCCTCAATGTGTCCTTAATCACCACAACCACACTACTGTCCCTCAAATTCCATGACAAATCCAAGGCCAGTCCTGTCTAGGTCATGACCCTTAAGGGCCTAAGTAGCTCTCCAGTGCTTCCTTGAACACCAAATAAGGGGATTCTATTTGTTTTAATTTTTTATATATAATTTATAGCCTTAATATATAATTTAATTCTTATCATCACCCTGCTAGGCAGATACTATGATCATTTCATAGATAAAAAACCTGAGGCCCAGAGAAGTGAAGTCATTATATGCAGGAGCTGCTGGTGCCAAGACTCACTCCCAGGTCTGTCTCTCTCCTAAATGAGTGGAGTAACCAGAGTGCAACGCTCCGCAGCCGGGCTCGTCACGGCCACACTTGTCTTCTTTCTAGAGATTTCCGTTCCCGCCCGCCACGTATGAGTGTTCACTGGAGAATGTGGGAGGAGCTGAAAGGACAGGCAGGTGATAAGCATGTCTCTGCAACAGGCAGGGGCCAGGAGGTGACTGCTTGACTCTAGGGGACAAGAGAAGGAGGAATCGGTGAGCTAACACAGATTTCTAGTGTGATGGCCCCGGATATGCTACCTCATCTCTTCACAATCACCACAAAGCAGAAATCCCTACCAATAAGAACACTCTAACTGACAGCCATGCTCTTCATCTGGCCCACAGATGTATTTTCTTTAGTCTTTTAATTGAATTAAATTTCAACATTTAAAAATGAGATTTCACATTAAAATTCCAATTTCCAGCTTCTCTTAAGAAAGCAGAAGATTTGGCAAGATAGGGTTCACATTCCCAGATGGCCACATCCCGCTGAAGTGACAGTAATGGCTGTTGGCCAGTGCCCACATTCTCCAGTTTGCCAAAGTCACCACCACTCCCTAGTGTTTCCCAGATACTCAGCCCACTTCACTCATTTACTGGTCCCAAGAGCTTTTGAATTGGTGACCTCTACATATATACCAAGAAGCATATACAGTCATGTGTCACCTAACGATGGGGATATGTTTTGAGAAATGCATTGTTAGGCGATTTCATTGTTGTGCAAACATCATAGAGTATAGTTACACAAGCATAGATGGTATAGCCTACCCCACACCTAGGCTGTACGGTACTAATCTTATGGGACTACTGTCATATATGTGGTCCGTCATTGACCATTATGCGTGCATGACTGTATTCATTCAACAAGCATTTTAGCCCCTTTACCAGCAAGGCGTAAGCTGCTACAACAGATCCAAAAATGTGATATGGCTCCTGCTTCCCAGAGAGGATGGTCCAGTGGGAGGGGGGAGTGGACATGCCCACTGGGTCGTAAGCTCCACAGGGCAGGGACTATGCCTCTGTTGTTCACAGTCGTCTCCAAGACCTAGAAAGTACCTGGCATACAGATGCCCCATACCTATTGTTGAATGGAAGGAACGAAAGAACAAAGGGTAGCGGGGGATCAAGGGAGGGAGAGAGGCAGTCAGGCTGCTTCAGTCCCTTTTAGAACATTACGCGAGAGACGAGAGGAAGTTTGGCACACGGAGCAGCCGATGATGAAGACCACAGAGAGGACACGACACCAAGTGCTCTGGGAATACAGAGGAAGAATATTTCTATGTGGGGTGACAGGGAAGGCTTTTCAGAAGAAAAGACGTTTGCTGAGCATTTAGAAACATTCCTAATATATACATACTTTCCCCATCTTTGGAAATCTGGACTGACTTGTTGAGATGGCTTCATCCCAGAAAAGGAGCCCCAGGCCTAAACCCCATGCCCTTCCCAGACAAGCCACCCTCGTCAGAAGAGACTGGCCAGAGGGAACATTGGATCAGACCCCAGGCTGCCATTCCCGTAGGTCACAGGGGCAGCCAGGCCATGAGCTACCACAGTGGCAGTCTGTGCAGAGAAGCCCACTTTTGTCCCAGGGCTGAGAGGTGGGAGCAGGGGCTGCCTTTATTTCAAAGTAGGCTACGTGGAAAAGCTCCCACTTAGTACAGTGAAGTACAGTGATCCCAGACTTGGATTGTTCAGTGGGCAATTATCCTGTGTCACCCTGAGCCACTCAATGACTGACACAGCCCTCTAACCCCCTCTCCCTCTAGCCTGGCCCACTGCAGCTTTCTCTCACAGAGCCTTACTCTCTCTCCCCAAGGTAGGAGAGTATCAGTCCATTCAATCTCTGAGGTCCTGATTCAACTCCAACAACACACTAGGCTTTCCTGAGGCCTCCTGGTAAGAAGACACTAGTTATCTCCATTAACCTCTGACCCAGCTAAGATGAAAGAGCTCCCATCTGCGGGTCTGTTGCCCTCATCCCTGAACTAAAGCTCAATAAAGTGTGGCGGTGGGGGCAGGGACCTGGAGTGGCCCCAGACATGCTGCCCCCGTCCCCAGGGAATGGCTGCCTCCTCCCTCCTGCGTATATACAACCCAGAGCCTGTTAATAGATGATGCCTCGGGAATCCCTCCAGGTGGCCTCTGGGTTAAGAACTACATCTGGAGGAAGCAGTGTCTCCTAGGAAGATGGAAGGGCCATAAACCCTCAAAGACTGTCCATTTGATTTATGTGATAATAATGGGAATGTTAATCTCCAAAGGCAAAGCCATTCATCCAAAATTCCAACCTCCTGGGTCCCCACACCTGACTTAATGAGAACAGCCACCGCTCCCTGGCTGCTCCCGTGGGCCAGGTGTTTTACACACAGCCTCCCATTTAATCCTCATTGCGAGCCGGGGTGCTGTGCGCTGTTAGGATGCTTGTTTAAAGATGAGGAAACAGAAGCTCAGAGAGATCGAGTGACCTGCCCAAAGCCACCGCTAACAGGTGATGAGCTGTTCACTGGCGCGAGGGGCACGGTCTCAGCAGGGCCATGTTAATCAACAACAGTGAACAAGTTGTTCACTGGCGTGCGTGGCCCAGCTGAGCGTGCCCCGTGTGCATCTGACTCCAAAGCCTGTGCCGTCCACCCCGTTCACACTCCCCCATCACACTGGGAGGTGCCTATTCGGGAAAAAATCCAGTTCACCCAGAGGCTACGAATGATACTGCTCCTGGGTTCTTTTATTCAAATCTTAATTTACAGGGCAGCAGAATAGTAAATGTGGTATTATCTGCCTTCTGAGAGCTATGCTTTACCTCGGTTAATATTAGGTGTCTACCGTGTGCCAGGCATGTTAATCAATGCAATACCAACTGTATGCAATACTACAGGAGGCATCACTAAGTATTAGACAGACGAGAGTATGTTTGTATCTTTCCCTGGAATTTATGGATTTTAATTCCCATGAGCAATAATTCTCTTTGAAGAGGATAAGCAGTGATAATCAATACGAAATAATTAACTTGAAGAGAAATCATAGTCTTTTCTTTTTTTTAGTGGTCTGCTGGTCAGTGCAGTTGGTCAGTCAGTGGACTCAAAATGAAAGCAAGCAGCGGATTCAGATGGCAGGCCAGAAATTTGAGACCATAAAAGAAGTCTTTGTAAAAGAGAGTGATTTAGATAAACATAGTAAGGGGTCCCTGAAGAGTCCCTCAGGAGGAAACTGTGTCTTATTCATTTTCATATTCCTAATTCCTGATATGTTATATATGCTGAATGAATGAGCAAATGAGTGAATGAATGATTTACAGCCTTTTCCATGTAGCAGTGTCTCCTGAGATCTCCACAGTTGGGCTTGGGGGGAGCAGGTATTGTGCCAACTGCAGAGCATATAACAATCTTAAATGCATTCATCAGGAGGAAAAGAACCTGTGAGGACTTGCTTAGTAGCTGCCTAGGTACGTTGATATGCATTCTCTCATTTAATACAACGAGCCTGTGAAATCTGTATTGCTGTGCACAGTTTACAACGAGGAAACTGGGGTTCACAGACTTTAAGTGACTCACCAAAACGCACAGCGCGAGAAAGCAGTGAAGCTGTCTGCTGCTCAGCACGCTCCCTTTCCTCCACCACGTTCTGGAGGACTCCGTGTTTCTCAGAAGGATGCTGCAGTGTACCTCCACCTCAGGCAACACAGATAAATGGCCAATAACTTTGCCCAGAAAAGAACTATAACCACTTAAAATGAAAGTGAGGACACTTGGTGTCTAAACTGGCAGCTCCTCACCCTCTTGTTTTGAACATTTCAAGCCAGCAGAGAGAGGGCTGGGCACATCCTTGTTCTGCAGTCTGCCCTTTAAGCGCACAATATCTGGAAAAGCAGAGATGAGGGGCCCAGGTAACCACCTGGCTCAGATTCTCGCCTCTAAAACCAGCGAGCAGATCCCTTCATTGTTCCACACTGGCATCTCCACTAGACGCTGCAGAGAAGAAATAAATGTAAAAATAAATGCAAACTGGCATTGTTGCTGTTTGCAACCAATTACAGGTTTGTTTTTGTGTTTAAAGAAGTGAGGAGTATTGGGAGGGTACTGATGGGGAAGAAAATTGAAAGGACATTGTTTAGAAAGATGTTTTCTAATTTTCCTTAAATTTAGGTTAACCACACTATTTTTAAACTCCTTCTTCTAGCTAATCTAAATTGGTTATAAAATCAGGAATGTTTGAACTATGAGTCTTGAACATAAACTAACGAAAATATTTTATTGAGTGGACTTTATCGCCTGATGCCTGTTTCATTTATTGCACAATTTGTTTGCAAAAGTCTCCACGATCCGATGCAAGTGGAGGTTTAACTTGGCCTCTAACTGAGCTTTGCAGATAGCTAAATTCTCCTGGAGTGGAGTGAAATAAAGGGGGTGCCAGGGAGGAGCAGAGTTCCCAAAAAAATCTTTCCACGTGCATAAACTTTTCCCAGTCTGGTGTGCTTTCTGAGCCGTTTCCTGCCACACCAGGTGCAGCGAAGCCTCATCTGAAGAAGGAAACAAGGTGTCAGGGCTCCTCGCGGAGAGTCACCTCTTCCACCTTCTGCTCCACGCTTCCCCTGTTGTGAACATACTTGCTGGACCAAAAATTGAGACACATGGTCTGGCCATGAGAAAATGAAATTAAGACTGTTCTAGAAAATCTAGGACACATGTTCTCTGGGACTGTGTACACAGTAGGGGCCTAACAAATGCCTGCATTGAAAATTACAGTAGCGTTCCACAGGCATTCCGAATTTTCTTCAAAATCTTACCCACAGCTAGGTTTTTTTCTAAATCTTAAATTCTTTCAGGCGCCAAGACTATGCTAATTTACTATGTGCCCTTTCCTGGTCCATTTAACTCAAGTACTACAATTATCTTTTTAAGATTAAATTTAAAACCAAAACCTCACAGCTCTCGCTTAAGTCCTGGGAACTTTAAAATATGGTTAAAGATGTAATATATTCTTTTTCGCTTGAAAAATAAATAAGTAGTTTGATAAGTAAAGTGCTACTCCAAACCCATCACAACAGTAGAATGCTCCCAATGAAGGATTAACTGTCGGTTTGTTTAGATAAGAAATTCATCTAGTCGAAATCAAGCTGCAATTACAGGACTTCAAAGCAAAACGATTTGGCTTGGCGATGTTGGTTCTACTCTCACATCAAAAGCAGCTGTATCATAGTTGGCTTATGAAGAGAAAACAATTCTTTTCAATCAATATGAAGCATGGGAAAACAAGGATAATATTTTTTGAAAACTTCAGAGAAATAAAGAGTGTCACTCTGTGAAACACACATGGCATTTCAGAATTTTTTAAAAATGCAAGCTGTCTAGAGACATTGCGCTTCATGAAACAAGAACAGGTGTAAAACCCAAAGGGGAACATCCATTTTCATTTTAAGACTTATACAAAAGCATATTAATGAGAGAAATTACCAAAGCTGAGATCTGTCCTAGACACTTGGGGGTGGAGAGACAGGAGAGAAACAGAAGTGAAGCAGGGTCAAATCCTAAAATTAACCCAAACAATCCATTCTCTAGCCCGCAGTGTAGAGCAGTACTCCTCAGGCTTTAATGGGAAACCTGTCTAACGTAGGTTCTGGTTCAGTAAGTCTGGGGCAGGGCCTGAGATGAGGCTGCATTTCTAACAAGCTTCCAGATGAGGCCGATGCTGCTGTTCCGTGGACCACACTTTGAGCAGCAAGGATGTAGAACTTTTGACCTCTGAATCCCATACATCCATCACTGCTTGCCAAACCTGCAGCTCTGAAGGGGATGAGGGGTATTTTCGTGTGTTAAACGACCTCCCTTAGAGCCAACACAACAATGTAAAGCAAAACAAAACCAGAATTTCAATGGCAAAGATCAGCTCATTAGGAGCATATCATTAGAGAGATTTAGATAAAAGGCACCTGAAGCAGGGTGAAGAGTGTGTGGAGCTTTTACCCGAAGCTTTGATTTCCCTGGAAAGTCTGGTGAAGAGTCACAGAGGAAGGGTGGTCGAACCAGTTGGTGGCCAAAGTCATTATCAGCTCTGACTTTGAGAGACTGAAAAATCGACGTGAGTTTGTACAACAAACAACTGACTTGGAGATGGGCTCAGCATACTAGGTGAAGATTTGGGAATGAAGTGAGGAATTACTGAGTTATTGCAGAACTAAAGGTGATGTTTTAACAGCCTGGTCCTTAACCTTCTACCACAGCCTCCTCATCTGCATACTGGAAAAAATAATAACACACTTTCCAAGGATTATGGTGAGAATTAAAATGAGTTCTATTAAAACAGTTGAAACAGTTCCCAACCCACAGCAAGCACTGCATAAGTTATTATTATTATTATGCTTACATTATGTTGATTTGGGATATCTGGGAATCTAGTTCCAACACAAAAGGGTCATCAGCTATAAAAATCTATGGGGCCTCACTGGGAAAGTCAACCATTGAAAACAGTATATTAATTTAAAACCGGTGACTGTCACTCAGCAAGTAGATAATACTTTTCAGGGATAGACATTTATGGGGAAAAAATATATTAGTACCTAATTCCTCAGTTGACATAGAAATAGTAAAATGAAAAAAGTCATCTGAAAAGAACATATTAGGCGTAGATGACTTTAAGGAGAAATAGATGATTTTTCAACCTGCAATGGAGACTCTTACTCTAAGAACAATAAACAAAAACAGCCATTAAAAAATCAATATTTTGTTGCTGATACAATTAAAAAAAACAGCAACTAAAAAGATCAATATTTTCCCAACACTTCCCAGCCAAAGCCCCCACTAGCCAGTGCTAGGAGTCAAGACAGCATGGCTTTGCCATGCGGGGGGTAATGTTCGATTTTTCAAAAGAACAACTGTTTGTTAATTAAGGTAAGTGTTGGCATCATCTTAGTATAGAAGATTCTCACAAGCATTTGCCTTGGTCATTATAACTCTGAGCTCCAAATTTCAGAAGAGTCATTGATCAAAATAATGCCTTCTTGCCTCAAGGGAAACTCATTTCCAGTGAGGAGAGAAATCTGGAAAGTGACTATGTCATAGAAGAGAACTGGGCTGGGAGAGGGAAACTTTGGAAACCCACAGCATGACCTCAATGAGGACGTGATTTTTGTCTATTGGGTCTCCACAATGGCCACAGCACCTAGGACAGTGAATGAATGAGGAGCCTAGCATGTAAGTCTAACCACTGGGCTTCACTTCTCTCATTGGCCAAATAGGGAGCTAGAACCAAACATGATCCTTCTCCACTAAGCTTCATTAACATCCTTCCACCATTAACATTCCAGGATTCTGACTGCTGTTCTGTGGGGAAGAAACTGCACTGGATAGATCCTCACGAAGCCTATAAATATTAGATTACTCTAGAGATTGGCTTCCTGTACACGGTACAGGCGATATGAACAGCACTAGTCCCTATTATAACCACTTTCCACAGACAACAGAGATTCAGGTCCATTTTTAGGCTGGACAAGTGGGAGCCTCCTGCTGCAGGGCTTTCTACGCTAACTTGTGCTGAGCGTATGAAATGCTTGGCTGACTCTGAACAAGGTGGCCTTCTCAAAACCTTGAGCAGCTTCTTCTCCAGGCCAAAGAGGCTGACCCCAAGTAACAGTTCTCATCCAAGGAATTTCCCGAAGGGTGCTCCTCTGCTGAGCAACCAAAGACAGCACCCCAAATAGTCATGGAATCTCCCCGTGCACACATTGCTCCTGCATCGAGTCCCAGAAAGCCTTCTCCAACCCGTCTGACTACTCACGTCCCCGTATCATGAACACTCACACCCTGTACTCCTCTCCTGCACAGCACTTAGCCCAAGAGAAATTTCACAGTTTTGTCATTATTTGATTACACTAGACTCCAGCTCTGTGGGCCCACGGTCTATATGTCTGCTGTTGCTTACCATTGCCTCCTCAGCATTTAGCACAGTATCTGGCACATACAAGACACCTAATAAATATGAATGAATAAATGAGTGAATGAATGAGTGAATGATTTAAGTGGTCAGCTTGACAAAGAAAAAAATGGGACATTCCTAGAACATCTAAAACTTCCTCCTAATTTTAGTACCAGGAACAAAGCCCTGTAGACTTTGTAAAGAACACTAATACAAGAAAGGCAATTTCAAAACCCTTGGGGCAACCTCATGTCACCAAATTGAAATATAATCCCACATGCTGTGTACCATGTACAGATGCAGGGCCCACACCACAGCAGTATAACAGTTAAAACATGTGCCTTAGATCTTTTCCAATCTGGGTTCAAACCTTGGCTTTTCCACATAACAGCTCAGTGACCTTGGAGAAATTACTGACTCTCTCTCAGCCTCTGTCTTCTCATCTATAAAATAGGACGTATTCATGGGGTTGTTGGAAACATGAAATGAAAATTCACATAGAGGGTTTAGAAAAGTGTGAGAAGTACAGTGAGTATTCAGAAAATGTTAACCCTTCTTAAATATCATTCATCGTGTCCCAAAATTGACTATGGTATCCATGCAGCCAGCAGGAAACACTCGAAAACAGTGATTCTCGAATATTTTCAATCCTATGATCATTTCTACACCACCAGCTCCTCTCATCTGGATCTTGCTGTTTTGGTTTTGATAATCCTAAAATTAAGTGAGGAGCATCTTGGATGAAATATCATAAATAAATCATTAGCTTATACCAGAAAGAGAAACCGAGAAATTGTAGGAGGAGGCATGAGACCCCAGCCGGGGCGGCCTGAGCATCCCCGTCCCTGGGCACCACGTCTGGAAGAGCAGGGGGAGGGGATCTGATCAGGAGGTCAGGGGAGCACTTACCTTTACTCTGACTTTCTCAGCAGGCCCGGGAACCCCACAGATACTGCCCTCCTGATAACACACCTCCCAGCGTTCATTTGCTTCTGTTTCTGGAACCATGTGACAGTGCAAACCAGATCCTGTCTCTCTCGACTAGAACACAGCAAGTTTGAGGGTGGCAAGATTAGTCAACTTCAAAAGGTTAAGAGAACTTGATAAACCAAGGGCAGGGGTGGGAATATTTATTTAAAAGCTTACAGTGCCTGAAATATTCCATCTGAGCCCCCTCATCCCCCAACCTTCCTTCCCTTTGACCTTTCTGCGACCCTCTCTCAGCTCTTGAAGCTTCTTGCCTTGGGTCAGCGGCATTCCCAACCAGAATACCATTTTCTGCCTAGTTAAGGTTCCAGAGACACATCCCTCTCCTCCAGGTCCGTTGAGGGTTTAAAAAAAGGAGATCAACATTTACATGGGTAAAATGCACTCAGCTGTGGGGAGGGTTTAATCTTTTTTACAACCGTCCTCTGCAGCTGTGCTGTCTGCCTTGCCTCCACCCCCCACCCCACCCCAACTGGCCCTCTGCCTTCCTGGAAATAGCTCTCCCCAAGAGCTGGGACATATGAGCCCGGCCTCGCTAAATATAGTTAAACCAAGAGCGTGGACGTCCCACAACCAGATGGGATAACTTCACTGGGGTTCCTAGATCCAGGAAAAGAGAGCAAGGAGGGACAGAGGGGGACCTCACAGAGATACAGGCATAGTGAATGAGCTGTCTGCTCAGGGCGGGGCACACACAGGGAGGCGCTGGGTTAGGGAGAGGGGAAGAAGGTTCTTTGGTGGGGGCTGCAGGGAGGGGAAAGAGTCATTCCTGACCTGCCTCCCTGGAACAACCAAACTAACCTCCTCCAGCCTTCCCTATCCTTTTTATTGATTTTTTAAGAATATATGATAAATAAAGGATGAATCAGCCCAAAGTTCCTGGGCAACAATTCAGGTCCAACTGGGCCCCCTTCACAGGCGGAAAGACGAAAATGAGAACGAGGGAGAGAAATGGTTTAAGAAAAAAATGTCCCTTAAAAATACAACCTTAAAGTCACTCAGAGATCTGCTTTAAATATGCTTTAGGAAAAAAGGAAACCTAGCGTTACAAAAGCAAATTTTCTTTCACAAAGCTTGGAGGTGGCCTTCACAATATCCAGACCACAATTCCACATTATTACCATTCAAAACCCTGTGTGCTTGCCTTTAGATTCTGCATCATGACCTGCATTCTTCTGTTCTAAGAGCGAGCTGTGCTTGCTGCATAGCCCTGAAGGAGTCACACTATGATGGAGAAAAGATCCAAGTACAGTGTGAAGAGAGTGAGACAGGTGAACGGCAAAGAGATGGAAAAATAAGCAGTGACATATCCATACAATGTAAATTATAGCAGTTAAAATATTGTGGACTACATGTTCCAACATGGGTAAATCTCTAAAACACAATGCTGAACAAAATAAGCAAGAGATGGGAATCATACCATCTAATGCTATTTACGTGAAGTTTAAATGCATGCAAAACTTGACTATATGCTATTTATGGGTAAGTACATATGTTTACGGATACATATGTAAAGTATAAAATATGCAAAAAGTGATGAATGCCAAATTCATAGTGGTTTCCTCAGGGGAAGTAGGAAGGGGAAGGAATACTCAGGGCACTTCCACTGAACCTGTTTTGTTTTATTTCTTTTAAAAGTGATATGAAACAGGGCAAAAAAAATAAAGATTTGAGAAGCTGCAATGAATAACAGTATTCATTACCGTTTTTTAATGCTTTACTGCATGCTTGAAACATTTCATCATAAAAACGGTAAGGAACTCAGACAAGAGTCTTCATACGAAAGCCAGTGTACAACTTCGGACACACCCTGAAATCGTCACAGGGCTCCCCACACTTCCTCGGATATCTGGAAGGACCTCAGACAGGGCCTTGGGCCCAAGAGATGCTATCTGCCTCCTGGCACAGTGCTAACCAGCCTTTGGTGGGGAATGTCAGGGCCAGAGGGCTGACTCTCTTTTTAAGGCTCCTGTGAAATCATTTCACCCAGAGGATTCCCAAAAAAGCAAGCATGAGGTATCTAAAAGCTCCCGTTAGGAACTCCGAGGAGAAAATGGAATTTAACAAGCCTCCTTCAGACTAAACATGGACTCTTGCAAGCCTGGTCTTTAACTATCAATTCTACTACTGGGAGAGATGACTTCTGGCTCTCACCCCAGCTCTGACGCTAGTGAGCTACGTAATCTTGGGCAAGACCATTCCCCTTCTGGGCCTCAATTACCTCATTTGGGCCTAGAAGACCTCTAAAGTCTGAGCTTTCAGAGTCTATGGTTCTAATCTGAGAGTGAAGAAGCCAGGACAGATGTGGATAGACGACAAACACTACCTCCCAGTCACGACTGACTCCCAGGGTGCTGGCAGCCCTGTACCCAGCCCCATTCCCCAAACGAACACCCTGTCTCCCTCACAGGGCTTCTATAGCTCAAATTCCCACATCGACAATCCTTCAGATTAAATGGCACATTAAAATGCAAATGATACCTGGGACCAAAATCACACCCTAGCCTCAGCAACATTCATTATCTTAATTCACACACAACCACTTGTCACATAGATAAGAAAACTTAAGTGATTTGCTAAAGACGACACAGTTTGCAAGTGGGGAACCCAGGTTTCAAGGCCAAATCTTCAAAATTTGAAGCTTAGACCCTTTCCATGATAAAGCAATTGCCACAGATTAACCTTAACAGGGACCAGAATCCCAAAAGAAAGCAAGAGTAAGTGGGCAGGGAGGTAAATTAAGAGAAGCTGGGTCTGCAGCCCAGGGGAGAGCGAGAAGAATTGAAAACTCCTTTGTTTTACTTTGTCATTTTGTATAAGGCTAGTTCCCTTCACGACCTTATGGGTTTTGATATTATAGAGATTGACATGGGGTTGAAAACAAGCTTCCGAGGTGTGCAAGATTGTTATTACATACAAACTCTTTTCCTCTCCAAACCCTCCTACTGCAGGCCAGCTGGAATGTAACTGTGCAGGCCAGGAGCCATGATATGTGTCAATCAACGTGTGCAGTCCTTGGCACCATAAGTGATCAGTGAACGACAGTGATGATGAAAATGATAATGACAGTGATGCTGAGGACCGAATCAAGAAATGATCCAGGTCACTCCAAAATATCATATAGAAAACTGACTCATGCAACCTGACAGCTGCACCACTGGGCTTTCATTATTCATGATATTTTTAACAATCACAACTGTTTTACCACGGTCCTATTTCTTTCTCTGTCCAAAGTGCTAGGTTCGAAACGGTTTGTTCAGCAAACATAATCCTCTGGGATTTCTGAATGAATCTATAAGAGAAACAACAGCAAGTTGCAGATGGGCCTTCTCCAAATTTCATCTCATTGGTTTATCAAACTCACCTGTAAGTAGATAGTGAGAGAAGGGAATGGATTAAAAAGTGCTTCTAGGGCCGGCCCCGTGGCTTCGCCGTTAAGTGCGTGCGTTCCGCTGCTAGCGGCCCGGGTAAGGATCTCGGGCGCGCATCGACGCACTGCTTCTCCGGCCATGCTGAGGCCGTGTCCCACATTCAGCAACTAGAAGGATGTACAGCTATGACATGCAACTATCTACTGGGGCTTTGGGGGGGGAATAAATAAATAAAATCTTTAAAAAAAAAAAAGTACTTCTACATAGTAGGCAAATTAAATGGACATTTTAAATAAAAAAAAATAGAATGCTTGTAGTCCTCCTATCTCTTGTGATGGACTCACTTTGTTATATTGCAAATGCCCTTTTATAAGGCAAATATTTTCTTCTACCTCCGTGGGATCGTCCCATATAAAAGGGGTTGTCTTTCATTACATTCCGTACAAAATCTGACAACAAGGCATTTTCTCAATTATTTTATTTTGAACTACAAAGTGCTTTGGGGGAAAGGCACAAGAGCCTTAAAACAACCTCAATCCATGCTTGTTTGAGGTAGTTATAAATGTCAGTATGGAATCAGTAAAAAAGGAAACAAAAGAAATTTAACACAGTTTTAGTCATTTGTTCCCATGGGTTCAAATTTATATCTGCAACTATTGAATGTAGTTAAACATAAACCAATGAGGCTTTAAAAATAATTTTTAAAAGCAATATAGTAAGTGGTTACATTGGGAAATCACAAATACCTACATGACAATGAAAAACCAACTGCCTAATTTTAGCCAAATTTGTGGCTTGGCACAGTGGTTCTTGTGATCCCATTTATACAAGGATTAAGAAGTACTATTTTTCAAACAACTTAGAAGGGAGAATGATGAGCTCTGGGAAGCTTTGTTAGGTCACTCGTGCAGAAGTCATGAAAAAAAATACATGTAAAGAGTTTGAATAAAATTGTTTTGGGAAACTGGGAGTGGAAAAAAGTAATATTTCTATATTAATATATTATATTAGATACATCATTTTAAATATAGATGAGTACCTGTACTAATTAAATATAAGTTAACATTTCACTAGCTCATCTATATTCATAAAAGTATATGAAGAATTTTCAAATTGACTAAACACTTTTTTTGGCTCTTAATTGCATTTATTCATATATTCAGGCGTGTATGGTATGTAGTAGTTAAGTATGATAGGACTTCACTTGAAAAGCAAAAGCAAAGACAAATAAGTCATTTGTTACCTTTGAGGGGGAAAAAGACAGAGGCAGCCTGAGTAGACGGGAGGAAGAGACAAAAGCAATAGCCCATTTGCTGGAGCGTCCCTGTGAGATCAGCGCAGCGCCTCGACCTCAAGCTGTCCTGGTGCCAGCACCCCCACGGCCTCCCCTTTGGAACACGTTGTACCTTAGGACCTTGTTCCACCAATCTTAAAGGCGGCTGGCTCTGAATGAAATCACCCTTCTCCCAAATCAGGCCAGTGAGCACCTGTAGACACCAATGAGCCCGAGAGAGAGAACATTTTGTTGTGTCTTGTTTTGTTTCTAACAGCCCTGAAGTTTAAAGAGGGGACACCTACTGACTATCATAAACTGGAGACACAAGAAGGAGAAAATCAGCCTCTCCAGATTCTGACTCTATATGTCTCAAAAAGACTCAATTCTGCACAGAATCATAGAACTGGAGCAAGAAGAAATCCTACAGCTTGTATAGGAAACACTTCTGATTCAAAGTAGAAAAACAGGAGAATATCCCTTTACACATTTTGCTTGTGCTCACAATAAGAGGTTCCCAGAAAAGCTTATCAGACATTTCTCCCCAGGCTAAGTAGAACCAAAGCTCCTATTCCTAATGATGTTAAAATAAAATTAAGTTTAAAGCTCTTAATACTTAGTAGATCTTTTCAAGTGACCTGCTAGTTTTGATTTATGGAAAAGGTAGACACGTTTTCACACTTCACTGGCATCACCACCTCCACGAGAGACATCTGCAGGCTCCTCCCTGACTCCACATCATATGGTCACCATTAGAGGTCACCACAGTTGAAAATCCATTTCTAGGAACAGAGAAGGCTCCTAAATCATCTGGGAGAGGAGAGCTGTCAGGCCTGAGAGCATCATCATGAAAGGATTAAGTCCTCTACGATCAAGTGGGTAGTGTGTTATCCACAAGCACAAGTTTTCTTCCTTTTAGTTTTGTTATTTTTTAAACCACAAATATATTAATAGACCCTAAATAACATTCTGCATGGTATTCTAAAACTAAAAGAATTTCTAATTTTGCTATTTTAAGTCAATAATTCGTGTGTCTGTGTGTGTGACATTAGCAGCGGGAGAGTTTCCGTGCAACCAGAACTTCTTCAGTCCAGCTTCCAGCTAATAACAAGGCAGCAGAAAGTGAAGCCAGACTGGTGAACCACTAATCCAACATTCTCGAAGACAGAAAAGGCAAAGAAACAAAGGATCAATGATCCTATACATAACCCACATCCCATCCCTTTGGGGTGATATTCAAATATGGGTAAATATTGTAGATAAAACTCTAATCTTAACCACTTTGGACAATATTCAGAGCAATAGATGTATGCAGAAACCTGGAAGTACTGATTTTTAATGAAACAGAAGTTGGTTAAGGTGAGATACAGTAAAGATGAGGAAAACACAGGGAGACTTCTCAAAGGGTGCTGAGAGAGGAAAACTGAATCAAGAGAGGTGCCTGGAAAAGAACAGATTGAGGAAAGGAGTGGGAAGATTACTTCAGTCAGTGAAAGGGAGTGAGGTTTGGGGAAAGAATGGTGTATCTAAGGAATGATTCCATTGATTTGGAATCTGGCATCCCAGACATTAAACAACAAACTTGCCCATGGAAATCAGTTTTGACTTGGACTCACATATCTGAGAAATGAATCCAAGAAAATGTACCCTCCTCAAGGACAAGGGAATCCACACCACGAATGAAGTGGGGGCGGGGGCATGTGTTAGGTCTTGAAGTTCCATCACCGTGAGACGTCTCTGTGTGACTTGGTGAGAATTTGGCTCCTGCCCTGGGAATCCTCACGCTCTGGAAAAGTGGATTTTTCATTGTAAATGGCTGGCTGGTGAGTGACACGCTGATGCGGTACTAACTTTGTTCTTATTCATTGGGAAAAGGAACAACGAAGAATAGAGAATTGACCAGTGCGATTCCGATTTAGGCTCAAAGGTAAGTGTAATTCAAAATCTCCCGTGGCAACAGCATTCTCACCCTTCCGTTCTGGGCTGGTCAAATTACAGAAGCTGCAGTGTTGCTCTGATTTAGATGAAAGGAATCATCTGCTTCTGGCACCATGCTCTGCCCACCGTGAGGCCAGCTCCAGTCCCTCTCCGGAAACTGTAATAAGGATTCCTATCAAGTATTAAAAAGTTTTGTTTTGTTTTTTGTTTCTTCTTTTTCACTTTTCGAGTCAAGTAAATATTTTTCATTGCTTGATAGAGAGAGGGAGAAATGTTAGACGAATAAAATTTCTGTCATATTTTCTTTCTTATTACTCTATGTATTATTTAATCATCATTTGTTAAATGTCTTGCATTTTCTTCATAGTTCAACCTCTGCCTCAAATCATCATTTCAGCTCACATTCTGGGTCAGGAAGGAAAAATTAAATGCATGAGCTTGAAAGTCAGGTAAACCTCTGTTCAAATCTAGATTCTGCTACTTACTAGCTCTATGATCTTTGGCGAGTTAATTAAGCTCTCTGAGGGTAATAGTATCTACTTCACATGGTCGTTGTTAAGATTAAAATGAGAGAAAAAACCACAAAGTATTTAGCACAATGCCTGGCACACAGTGAATATTCAATAAATGGTGCTTAAAAATATTTCTATCTTTCCATAATCACCAGATTGACAAATAGTTTAAAGTTTGACAATACTAAGTATTCACAAGGATGTTGAGCAACAGGACCTCCCATATGTGACGGCAGGAAACGTATGGCAGATTGAAGATTGCGTCCGCAAACTATTGCTATCCAGTATATTTACCCCCCAAATATTTGGGAGTCTGTGTCCTCTCCCTTTGATTCTGGGCGGACTCTGTGACTGCTTTGACCAAGGGCATGTGGCAGAAATGATGTTTTGCAAGTTTCTAGGTCCAAGCCTTCAGAGACTGGCGGCTGCCACTTCCAAACTCTTCGAACAATTGTTCTTGGAACCCTAAGCCACCATATAAGAAGTCAGACTATCCTGAGGCCACCACTCTGTGAGATCCCTAAACCATGTGGAAAAGCCTTGGGGGATGAGAGGCCGTGTAGAGAGAGAGAACGAAGAGCACCAAGACACAGACGTGTGAACAAAGAAGCCACCCTAAAAGTGGATCCTCCAGCCCCAGCAGCTTCAGCTCAGGCCACATGGAGTAGAGACAAATTGCTCAGCCAAGCTCTTCCCAAACTCTTGACCCACAAAATCACGAGCAAAATAATATCGTTGTTTTAAGCTACTCAACTTGGGACAGTATGTTATGCAGCATTAGATAACTGCAACAGAATGAAATTGATGCAATCACTTTGGAAAGCCCTTTGGCGTTGTTTTGTAAAGTTGAAGATACGTATACCAATGCCCAATGATTCCACTTCGACAGACTCTCTTGCACATATGCACCAAGAAATAGGAATAAGAATGCTGATAGCAAGTGTTTGTAATAGGAAAAAAAAATAGGAAACAACTCAAATGTCCATCAAGAGTAGAACAAGTAAATATGCATGGTATATGCACACACAGAGATGCTACAGCAGTGAAAATTCATGAACTACAGCTGTATACAACCACCTGGATGACTCTCAAAACTTAATATTAAGAAAAAAAGCTGATATTGAGAGAATAATGCATGCAATGGAAAAAATATAGAGTATTAGTCCATTTATACAGAGGTCAAAAAAACCCAAAATAAACAATATCTTGTATACTTATACATAGGTATTATTAAAGAAATTTTGAGCAAATGAATGAATAACATAAAATTTAGAATAGTGGTTAGCTCTGGGGGAGGGCATTGGATGTGGTCAGGAAGGGGTACCCCCAAGTTTCAAAGATATTAGTGATGTTCTGTTTCATAAGACAGGTGGAAGTGGGAGGAGGCATTATTTATTATTATTGTTTAAACTAGAGGTTGATATACTTTTTCTGTAAAGGGCAAGATAGTAAATATTTTAGGGCCATATATCATCTCACTCGTATTTTCTTCTTTGGGTTGTTTTCACAACCCTTTAAAAATGTAAAAGCCATTCTTAGCTCATAGGCCCCACAAAAAGAGGCCATAGGCAAAATTTGGTCCACAAGCTGTAGGTTGCCAACCTCTACTTTAAACTGTTTATATATGTTATACCGTCTTTTGTGTACATGATATATTTCTCCCCAACACAAAAATGTGAAATAAAAAGAAAAACATGAAACAGGAAAATGGAGATCACAAATTATTATTATTTATAATCTATTATCTCTTTACAGAAAAAATAGATATATCTTCCTAACCCAGATCAAAAACCCATCCATTTAGCCTCCCATCTGTTGACAGCTCCTTTGTACCATTTCAACTCGAAAAAAGAATTCCACTTTTTCTGTTTCTAAAAGGGAAAAAGGTAATGAAATACTCCATTACTCTTGTCCACTCTAGACTTTAAGCAGATTTTAAATGCCAAAGTCAAAACAGTAGTAATAGTTCAGACTGTTGCTTGGGCAGGAGGGTGGGAAGAACAGATAAAATTCCAAATTTGGCCAAATGATAATGATCATAATACAACCATCCAACCAGTGTCTGCTCTCAGGTCAAAGGTAACACTTCCTGGGCCTCACTGTGTGCCAGGCTCTGATCTCACCCTGTACATGCAATTTTATTTTATTTCTTACAACAATCCCACATGGTGGGTACTATTATGAACATTTTTTACCATAGTGGAAACTGAGGCACTGAGAGATTAAGTCACTTGCTCAAGGTCACATAGCTCGGAAGTGATGCAGCCCGTATCCACAACCATGCGGTTGGATCCTGAGCCCATGCTCAGCCACGACACTGTTCTAATTGTTGAACACATTTGTCTCCTCACCACCAATGAAGTGGTATTTTTATCCCCATTCTACAGATAAAGAATGTGTGCTTGCACCTGGCCTTGGTCCAAGAAGCTTGGCTGGAGGCTGGTGGCGGGGTGGGCAGCTGATGCTGCTTCTGCTGGTGACGCTGTGATTTGGCTTATTTAAGGAGCACTTTACAAGTCTCAGCTTGTCAGTGGTGGGTGAAGAGCTGCTAAGAAAAAGCAGGTAAAATGGGAAGTCAGACTTGTATCCACATGTCTCCGCAGCGACAGGCTGCCATCCTTCATCAAGGCCGCATGAACATGATTACAGTCCGCCTCCAGGGGCCCACACTTGGACTTCGGGGGGAATGGGCAGGGTGTGAAGGCTGTTGCTGAGATAAGGAGGAAAGCTTGGTAGCTATGAAATGGAAAAATAATCAGCCTTAATTCACCCAGAACCAGAATGTGGAACAGTCATTACGATTTATTCAACAAACATTTTAAAGCACCCACTACGTGCCAAGACCCATGATAGATGCTGGGATACAATGACAAACGTGCCACAATCCCCCCCAAGGTTTCGGAATATGGCCCCTGGGCCCTCCGAGGGATGTGTGTTTAAAAGAGCACAAATGGAAGGACACCAGTTCTTTGGACAGCGGCAGCAGAGTGGCAGAGGTTTGACTTCTCCGGGGCCACTCAGCTGGCCATACTGACACCCCTACCCTGCAGCTGGGGCAGAAGGCAGAACCACACTGGCTCTGATGAACTTGCTCTGGGGAAATTCTCTCTTGCCCAGAGTTTACAATTGCCTTTTCTCCTGAGGCCTGGGGTGGGGATGGGGTCGGCAGAGGAAGGAAGGTGGGCGTCAGGAAAACAGACTCTCAGAGGTGCAGTTTCAGGACCTGAGCGATTCACAAGTTTCTCTTTGGTACCTCAAGCTCAGGTTACCTAAGAAGAGCACATCTGCTCTAAATCATAATTCCTTTCCTGCGTCTACACCCAGCCTGGGCAAACCCTCCAAATTATAATGATCCTGAGAGAGAGCTGAGTTTGTTCTAATTTTTGCTATATGCATGTTGTGGGGGAACTGAAAGGAGAAAGGGCCTGCGACAGGCCATCCCCAGGGAGAGGACCGAATGACTTTGTTCAAGACTCCCTCCCCCCACGAAGGATTTCTATGCAGGGGAAATTTATCTCTATACTGGAGAAATCTGGGGACCACGAGCCTCAGAGAAGGCCCTGATGAAAGGACCAATGTACAAACAGCAGGCACAGCAGTCACTGGGTAGGAGGTGTGACAAAAGGCGCCAGGGCTGCTGGCTTGTAGGTACCGATGTATTTACACACTGATGCTAATTTTCAGGGCCAGCTGCCAGCTGCTGGCTCCTCCTCTCACCAGCTGCTCTGCACAGCACAGACCCTAAATATCACTCAATTTGGCACACCCAAAGGAGGCCTCTGAAGTGGTAAGAAATCTCCTCCTTTTCCTAATGGCAGCAGAAATTAGCCCCCACGTGAGTAGCCCAAACTGGCCAGAAGCTCTCTGTAAAGACAGCTCACGGTTTAGCACAGAGCCCCATTTCAAAACAAGCTCCTATTGCAAAACCCCGCCCAGGCCTGTCCACCCATTTGGGCTTAGGCTCCCACTTTCAAGCAGTCAACACAACGATTCTCTGCTAAGGGAAAGCACTACGCTCTAGTGAGCAGCTACAGCACTTCAACTGGGTATCAGAATCCCTTGGGGAGTTTGTATGGCAGATGCTCAGACCATACCGCAGACCTATCAAACCAGAATTTTGAAGAGTGAGGCCCAAGAATTAGCATTTTTCAGAGTTCCCCAGGTTGAGAGCAACAGCTGAGGGCTAATTCAAAGAACTTGCGTGGCCTCTCCTCACACTCCTTGGATCCTGTTTCTCAAGAGTCTAACACCTCAAAGGGTCTGAAACTAATCCACATTCGGGGCTGAATGAGCAATAAGGCTTAACCATATAGGTTCCTGCATTTTAACTGGACTCCACTCTAAAGGAAAGAAATGACTCTCTAAGAGTGCAAGCTCAGATCCAGTTAGAGCGTTCATGGAGATTGTTTTGATGAGAACACAGATATAGCACATACACATCCAAGATATAACTGAACCATCCCAATTTCAAATATTTTGTTCCATCGTTCCTATAAGCAATCACATATTAAAAGCCAGGGGTCCTGATCTGGGAATACAGAAAGTATGGTTACCATACCCATAAGTGGCCTCTATTTACTCAAAGTCCCCCATCAATATTTTTTACTGTGATCAAGATCACACTTAAAACAAACAAACAAAACAAAACAAATCAAAAATAATGGAATAAAAAAATGGTAGACCTTTTTTTTCAAGTGAGGAATCAGTCATGAATTTGGTACTGCAATTTGAAAACGAATACAGACTAATTCTTCAAGAGGATCCTATGAAACAGTTTACAAAACCTCAAATTAATACAGTCATGGCTGGGGGAAGCTAGGAGCAGCAAGAAATATTTGAGAGCAGTGATAAAAGCAAAGTGCCCAGCATCTGAGCTAAACAGACTGAAAGGGGCAAAAGGATAGGAGCAGAAAGGGGAATGGTGATGGCTGGGTAAGATCTTCCTAGAATTCCTACACATTCTCCGCTGCCAATGTCATAGCCAGAATCAAAAGATAGGGACACTCATCCCTCTGATTTCTAGCCTGAGCTTTGCTCAACTAAAACCTGCCATGTGGGCAAAGCCACAGAATTCTGGGCTGCTGGGGACCTGAGGGAGGGGTCCACTGCCGAGCAATTTGCTCAGAAACCACAAAGATGGCAACGTGTGCTCTCTCTCAGGGCTCCGGTCCACGGTGGGGAGAATAGGAGGCTCATAACAGAAATGAAGGGCAAGAAAATGGAGATGTGATGTGCTACAGCCTCATTAGCAAGATTTCCAAAAAACAACTGGATCTGATTGCGAACAATTAAAATTCTCCCACAGCCTTGCACAGGAAGGTAGAGAAAGTCTTATATAAGCGGGGAAGAAGAGGAAGTGACTGGAAGACTCGAGAGGCCTGGGAAGAAAGAAACAGGAGAAGAAGATAAGATAAAATTAACCAGAGGGAACAAAATATAGTATAAGTAAAACATCCATTCAACAAATATTTATTGAACACTTTCTTCCATTCTTAAATTCCACATTCCTCATTCCAAGTAGTCCGAATGCTGCGCCATCCCAAGAACGGTCTTCTTCTGCTCTCTAATACACATCTGTGATTTCCAGAGCTTTCCATCAATGTGCCCTGTTTCCTATCCATGATTATTCCCATTTCCATGTCTTGCTCATTTTGCCTGAAATGCTCTCCCCTTTTCCCTTCACCAATTCAAATCCTAAGGATTTTCCAAAGCTTAGCTGAAGCCGCACACCCACCATGAGCCTGGCTTCTCGGCTTCACGCCCCTCTGTGAGACACCTCATTGAGCTTATATTGCATTGCACACGAACACCGGACAGTTTTCATTTTGAATTGTTCTGTTACTTCTGGTTGGAACAACAAAGAGCCCAGAGGAGGTGATTAATTAGATGAAAATTTGATTTAGAATTAGAATGAGGAACTTATTTTCCTGTAGAAATAATTGTATATTATCATTAGGGTAAAGTTTTACTGTATTAAGTCAATTGAGATTCTAGCTGATATTTGTAACATTTTCTGGGAAATGTATTTTTAGTTCCCAATTCTCAGTTTACAAATCATCTTTTGTTCTAAAAGAATTGAATATTGCTTCTGTGAGGGAAAAACGAAAAGTGTGATCACAGAAGTGTGGAAGACAAGAAGTGTTAGAAACTGAGTAACAACTGCCTTGGAAGAAAATTGCAAGAGTGAGATTTTTTCAATTTGCGATTACAGTGCAAAGTTTCTGGCGTCCCTCCTTTTACAGGTAGTCACATTTGGTTGTTGGAATTTCTACCTCCTCTGTTTCTTCTACCTTAGTTTAAGATCTCATTAAATTTATTTTTGTTGGTTAAGTCAGCAGCAGGAAGGTTCTTCTGTTAAACAGTAACATTTAACAGAATAACAGACACTAGCAACATGGGTAGGAGGCTCCTTCATAAAACATGTGATGACCTTTCCTCAGAAGACACAGTGGACTGATGGAGTGCGGACCCTCTTTCAGTTATCTGAGCGTCCCCCGTGGGACCCCTGCAGTAACGTGGAAGCTGTCAGCAAAGTTTCTGCAAGGGCCCTGCCCCCACCTGCCGACTCTGCTGTCAGCAACACTCCTCTGCTCCTGCCTTCTGCCTGGAACCCCGTCTTCTACTGCTGCCTGCGACCGTGCCTCGACCTTGCCAGGAACACTCCTTGATTCATGGCACTTGGCTGGAAGTTGGAATCAAAACCAAATGAGTGTGGGCCGTTCTCTAAGCTTGGAACAAACACTGGATTCACAACAGTTGCGTATTTACTAAGGTTTTCATTAAAATATCACATCCTTTGATATATTTAGCTTATAAGATGCTAATTTTTTTCCTCAAAATACAGTATGTGCTTTGGTGTGAAAGAGGCGTTACCTCTGATTGTTTAGACAGAGCAACTATACGCATAAATTAACGGACTTGTTTTATGGAGCGAGACAAAGTATTCCTGATTTGAATTAAGAAGCACGCTGAGGCAGGGCATTTGTGGCTGGAGTAACAGTCCTGGGTGGACCCCAGCCGCCAGTGGCAAAAGCTGTAGCTCGCATGTCCAGCCTCTGGTAGCTCAAAGGTAAACATGAAGGATCAGCAGTTTCCCTCTCCATCAGCTGGTTCTAGCCCCTGTTCTTTCTAACAACGGCAAGCCACTCAGAGGGACCTTTGCCAAGCCAGGCTTTCAGTTAAGGTTAATAAACTAACTCCTCCTCCATGCAGATATATAACTTTGAGCAAGGTACTTAACTTTTCTAACCCTTGGTTTCCTCATCTGAAAAATGGCCACAATTTTAATATTTTCCTTATGAGACTTCTGTGAAAGTTTAATTAGATTGTAAGATGATGTGACTAGAATGGAGAAAGGGAGCCTGGCATGGTGCTGGCTGTTTGTTGGGTGATATTACTGGTCTTAAGCACAGAGAAAACTAGTCATCTACCTATTCCATTTGCCAAGTCACACAGCTTTTAACCTCATCCCTCACCCTAAATACTAACAAAATATAGGTAGAAGCTCTCTCATTTATTACAGTCTTCAGGCTCACTATTCCATTTCCTTTATGCTCTGAGTAGGCTCACATATACTACAGAACAAGTCGCAAATACGTGTGAACGGAATACTGTTCGAATTGATGGCTGTCTCAGCTAATTCTTTTCTTCTGGCTTCCCCACTAACCACCAGAAGAAATGAAAGCAAGGAGGAAGAGTAGGAAGAAGAGAAAGGGAAGGGAGGAAGGCACAAGAGAGGGAAGAAGGCATAGAAGAAGGCAGAGAAGACCTAAATGCAGTTTCTTGGCTTGGCTCAGGGAGGTTCTCAGAACAGACCTTGAGAGATTCTTAAATCTTACAGCTGGAAAAATCAGTAGTCACATTTGTGTTCCTTCTTCTCCAAGCAGGACTATACCTAACCCTAGCCCTTCAAAACCAATGGGTGATCTGTCTCAGACTTTAAGGATCCCTGGGAAGTCAAAGCCAGCAATCCCACTCCCCCTACTAATTCAAACTTCACTCCAACTCAGCAGCTCCAGGTCTCAACATAGACATGCAATGGCATGCCTTTATTTCAAACTTCCATGGGCCACTGGAAGATGTCTATTGTATGGGAAGAAAACGCAGAGAAAAGGAAGAAACCTGGTTCCTTTGGTTTGACAAAAATTATACAGACCATTAGCCACTGGCCCATGGAAATTTGAAAAAAGACTGAAAATTTCCTAAAGATTAGTGTTTCCTTAGGGGGACCCAGGAGATGGAAAGATAACTATCAAGGAGGGAAGATAGCCCCACCCATCAGAAGGAGGCTGTTACAGATCTATATATTCCCCTTACTAACTCAAACACTTTCTAACCATTCCACAAGCAAAAGTGAAGACAAATCTGCCTTTCCCCCATGTTATTTAGTCCCCAGCAGTCTGTGGAAACAGTAGCATTGAGAGTCTCTGAAGTTTTGGTGAGAGCTGATGATAAATCTGTGAGTGGCCCTGTGAGTGGCCCTGTGAGTGGCCCTGTGAGTAGAAAGTAGAAAGTTTAACTACATGGTAAGAGTAGTCAATTGTGGTGATCAAGTTTGCAGAAGCCCTTGCTTCTGACTCTACCCACATCACAATTCCAACCCTCGTTTCATCAGAACTTCTGTGGTAGGTGCTCTACTGATCCCTCTCCATCCAAATCAGTCCTCACCAGCTCCAGAAGATACTGGCTTTGGTCCAAAGGTAAACAACTCGCTGGTTCATTTCAACTCTGAAAACATCTGCCTGACAAGACCTCTTTGAAAATGTTGCCAAATTTTCCATATTGCCTTATTTGCCCACCACCATAACCCACTGAGCACTCACCCTCGAGATTATTCACAAGTCTCGTGAGATCTCAGAAAGAACAGATCTGTTGCATGCTATGTGAGAATTAAACTAGACATGTTCTTAAGTAAAAAATACAACTCTTGGAAGGCCAACTAGCATTATCTTTTAAAGTTGACCATTTTTATCCCCTGAAGCTCAGCATTCCATTCCTAGATACATATCCTAGAGAAACACTTACACATATATACCAGGAGAGAACGTTCATGGCATTGAACAGTGTAACACTAAAAATATGGAAATAACCAAATACCTATCAACAGTAGGATGAATAAATAAATGGTATGTATCAATGTAATGAAATATTATACAGGAGAGAAAATAAACTACAGCTATGTTCAACAACACAGAAAAATTTTAGTATCATAATGTTGAGTAAAGAAGGCAAGTTCTGAAAGACTTCATATAGATGGTGCCCTTTATATAAAGTTTAAAATGAATAAAACTAAATAATACATTATCATAAACCAAAAAAAAAAAATCAAGTGAATAAGAAATGCCTCAGGGGGTGGAGGAAGAAGACAGAGTGAGAAGAGTAGTTGGGTTAATGTAAGTTGTTGATTATGTTCTAGATCTGGCATGGTGAGGGTTTCAAGGAGTTCAAGGTATCAATTAATTTTTAAAAGGGTCACGCAAACACAAATGATTATAATATACAAAATAAATAATAAGCAAGCGATTAGTCCACAAATATGCACTGAGCCTGTGTGTTAAGTATAAATCTGACAATAACATCTTCGTAGCAGTAGGAGAGAAGGCTAGGTCGCTTCCCCACTGCTCCTCTCCCTGGCATGCTCAGAATTCATTCTTCATGATAAAATCAAGCTACCATTCAGGATAATATTTCACACAGAGAAAAAAAAAAGTCCCAATAGTTCATGATCTCTTATTCAGCTGCAATTTTGTCAATGACAATTTTGTCAGCCTCCAACACAGCAAAGTGGAAAATTGGTCTCTCTTCATTATCATGTTTATTTTGCTGGGTTTGCGCAATGCTGAAGCAAGTTTAACAGAACCCGATTATCACTCAGTAAACCCCAGTATTCTTGCTTGTTGCAGCAAATACAATTAGCTTCTGTCTCTGCCTTCTGAGCCACTGTAGCTACCCAAGACCAAGGAGGTCTGCTCCTGGTTGGCCTGGTTGGCCAAACCTAGCAGAGTAAGAGCACAGGGTGAGCTAACCCAGAAGGGAGCGAGGTGGTGGCTGTGAAGTCCCTCCTCTGAGGAAGGCTTGCCCAGCCCCCAAGTCATCCAGGACTGGTCATCAGAGCCTCCTCTTCTGCTCACCCCCATCCCAGAGGTTAGGAAATTCATCAACACCCTTACGGTACAATGGAGGGAATAGGTTATGAAGAAATAGTCCATTAAGAATTTTCAAATCACTCAAGAAAAATTAAAATTATCATTACTAAAATAATTGCCTGATTTAGGACTGTTTAGTCTGTTGTCTGCTGTTTGAAAAACGACCAACTGAACTGACTCTATTTCTTGTACCATTTTTGTGCCAAAAATGGAAATTCTTGCACTCTTTCCCCCTCTACCCTGAATATAATTAGTCTCTGCCATTTAGGAGCCAACTTTCTGTTCAGAAACCTAAGATATTCTCTCAATTAATCCCCATGTGAATAACATGAGCACCATTAGCAATCCATGTTACCAATACTTGCTATTTTGGAGCAAAGAAGCCTTGTCAGGAAAGTGAGCTTTCTGGAAGTCTGTGATTAATAAGAAATGGGCACAGATCCAGGTTGCCTAGTCCTAAGAACTCCCTTCTCTGCCTTCATTTCATCAGCAAAACAAGGACGTTCCTATGTGCTACCTGCTCATCAAGATGCTGTGTGCATATTGAACGCTGAGGCTATGAAACTCTTGGAAGAAAGCCACTACAACGCAGTGACGACTGCCGCCTAGAATTCCATTTGCAAACTCAGGTGACATATTTGTAACCTCAGTATGAACTGCATAAGTCCTTGTCATTTACTATACATAGAATACATTTCAGATACGAAGGTCAAGATGGCGGCGTAAGCAGACTCTGAACTCACCTCCTCCCGTGGACACAGCCAATTTACAACTACTTGTGGAAAAATTACCCCTGAGACAGAACTGAAAACTGGATAAGAGGAACTCCTGCAACAACGGACAATCCTAACTGAGGTAGAAGAGGCAGAGACTCCCTTCTGGAGAGGAAAAACGCCGCCTTCACAAGCCGCCCGCCTCAGGGCCGCCGGGAGCAGCTCACAGGTACGCAGCCTCCCTGGAGGTGTGGGGCCCTGAGCCGGGGAGCGCCCCCGCTGTGGACATTTTGTGGACCCAGCACAATCAAGACCAGCAGCATAATATTTGACTTTGCTGCTATTAAAACATTGGGGAGTACCCCCAGAAAACCCGGTTCACAAAGAAACTAAAACCGGCTCTTAAAGGGCCTGCGCGCAAACTCACCAGTTTCAGAAAGCATCCTAAAATCACCAGAAAGAAAGGTGCACAGTGCTGTGGTGAAAAGAGACTCACCTAATATGCCCTGAGTGCATCTTGGTAAGGGGTGAGACCTCTCCAGGGACTGGGACATTGGCGGCGGCCATTGTTGTGGCCTGGTGTGGGCGTGCTGACACAGACGCCATTGGAGTTCTCCCTGAGGCCTGCTAGCCCAGGGTCTGCCCCACCCACTAGAGCACCGATTTAATCCAGCTCAGCCAGGGCTGGCAGCCCACCCTAGAGACTGTCCCCACCCAACAACAAGCCCTCAGGCAACTTGTGGGCCTGCATAGATTGGTGACTGGGTTCTCTGCAGCCTGGCAACTGAGCAGACTTTAGCGGGGCAGGGTGTGCACAAGGAGCGGGGGGGGGAGGGAGTGTGGGGCAGTGACGGAGTGTGTGGGGCTCCCGCCGTGGAGAGACTAGGTCCACTTTGGGAGGTCGGGACCCGCACACGGGGCAGGACTGTGTGGACTGTGTGTGGACCTGTGGGCAGCAGGGCTTGTCATCTGCAGAAGACTTGTGTTTCTCAAAGACCCACATAGGGGGTTTGCCCCACCTTCCAAAGCCTGAAACAATTGGGTGCTACTGTGCCTGAGGCCAGCCCCACCCAGCTGCAATCCTCAGAGAGCTGACAAGAGACCTAATAGGCTAGAGGCTTACAGCAATTGTAAGGCCCTGAGCCTAACAACCTGCCACACTGAGGGCCTACTCACTTAAAAGAAATACTGCAACACAAATGTGGTATTAGAACTTGCAGCCAACTGTGCTGGGGCTCCCCACACCTGATAAAGAGACTGAAGGGCCCACAACAACTACAAGCAGCTGAGCATTACAACAGCTGGCCAGGAGTGTAACTCGGCCTCCCTGGGAGCCTACAGGGAGAGCAAACAGGCCACAACAGAAGGACACATGTAGCCCACATAGGGGTCACCCCGGGAACATTGAGAACTGAGGGAAGCACACTGGAAGCCTCCTAAGGCATCACTTACATAAGGTCACCTATCCAAGAGCAGGAGACGTAGCTGACCTACCTAATACGTAGACACAAACACAGGGAAAGAGGCAAAATGAGGAGGCAAAAGAATACATTCCAAGTAAGGGAACAGGACAAAACCCCAGAAAAGGAACTAAGTGAAACAGAAATGAGCAACCTACCCGACATAGAGTTCAAACTAAGAGTGTTAAGGATGCTCACTGATCTGGGGAGAAGAATAGATGAACTCAGTGAGAATGTCAACAAAGAAATGGAAGATATAAAAAAGAACCAATCAGAAATGAAGAATACAATACTGGAAATGAAAAATTCATTAGAGGGACTCAAAAGCAGAGTAGAGGATACAGAAGAACAGATCTGTGAGCTGGACGAAGGACTAGAAGAAATTACCCAAGGTGAACAGGTAAAAGAGAAAAGAATTAAAAAGAGTGAGGACAGTCTAAGGGACCTCTGGGACAACATCAAGCGCACTAACATCCGTGTGATAGGTGTCCCGGAAGGAGTGGAGCGAGACAAGGGGGCAGAGAATCTATTTCAAGAAATAATAGATGAAAACTTCCCTAACCTAAGGAAGGAAACAGACATCCAGGTACAGGAAGCACAGAGAGCCCCAAACAAGATAAACCCAAAGAGGTCCATACCAAGACACATCATAATCAAAATGTTCAGAATTAAAGATAAAGAGAGAATCCTAAAAGCCGCAAGAGAATGTCAAGTTGCATACAAAGGAAACCCCATAAGGCTATCAGCTAACTTCTCAGCAGAAACCTTACAGGCTAGAAGAGAATGGCATGATATATTTAAAGTGCTAAAAGGAAAAAACTTACAGCCAAGAATACTCTACCCAGCAAGGTTATCATTCAAAATGGAAGGAGAGATCAAAATTTTCCCAGACAAGCAAAAATTAAAGGAGTTTGTCACCAAGAAACCAGTGCTACAAGAAATGTTAAAGGGACTGATTTAAGGGGAAAAGAGAAGAACACAAATAGGAAAAATTATCTATTTCCATGATAAGAATGTCATGGATACAAAAGCACAAAAAAGAGGTTAGATATGATATCAAAAACATAAAAGGAGGGAGGAGGGGAGTTAAAGAGTACAGCTTTCAGACAGAGGTCAAACTAAAGTGACCCTCAATTCTGTATAGAAGAAGAAAGGAACAGAGAAAAAAAAAAGTTAAAAAATGGCAGTAAGTACATACTTATCAAGAGCTACTTTAAACGTCAATGGACTAAATACTCCAATTAAAAGGCATAGAGTGGCTGACTGGATAAAAAACCAAGACCCATATATATGCTGCATACAAGAGACACACTTCAGACCTAAAGACACTCACAAACTGAAAGTGAAGGGATGGAAAAAAATACTCCACGCAAATGGCAATGAAAAGAAAGCTGGGGTAGCAGTACTCATATCAGACAAAATAGACTTTAAAACAAAAAGTGTAAAAAGAGACAAAGAAGGGCATTACATAATGATCAAGGGAACAATCCAACAAGAGGATACAACACTTGTAAATATCTACGCACCCAATGTAGGTGCACCTAATTATATAAAGCAATTATTAACAGACATAAAAACAGAAATAGACAGTAACACAATAATAGTAGGGGACTTGAACACTCCACTTACACCAACGGATAGATCATCCAAACAGAAGATCAATAAGGAAACATTGGCCTTAAATGACACACTAGAACAGATGGACCTAGTAGATATATACAGAGCATTCCATCCAAAAACCGAAGAATACACGTTCTTTTCAAATGCACATGGAACATTCTCCAGGATTGATCACATATTAGGCCACAAAACAAGTCTCCATAAATTTAAGAAGACTGAAATAATACCAAGCATCTTTTCTGACCACAACGGTATGAAACTAGAAATCAACTATAGGAAGAAAATCAGAAAAGCCACAAATACGTGGAGATTAAACAAAATGCTACTGAACAACGACTGGGTTAATGAAGAAATCAAAGAAGAAATCAAAAAATACCTGGAGACAAATGAAAATGAAAATACGACATGCCAGAATTTATGGGATACAGCAAAAGTGGTTCTAAGAGGGAAGTTTATAGCGATACCGGCCTATCTCAAGAAACAAGAAAAATCTCAAATAAACAATCTAACAATGCACCTAAAGGAACTGGAAAAAGAAGAACAAACAAAGCCCAAAATCAGTAGAAGAAGGGAAATAATAAAAATCAGAGCAGAAATAAATGAAATAGAGACCAAAAAAAAAATAGAAAAAATTAATAAAACCAAGAGCTGGTTCTTTGAAAAGATCAACAAAATTGACAAACCTTTAGCTAGACTCACCAAGAAAAGAAGAGAGAAGGCACAAATAAGTAAAATCAGCAATGAAAGAGGAGAGGTTACAACAGACACCTCAGAAATACAAAAGATTATAAGAGAATACTATGAAAAGCTATATGCCAACCAATTTGACAATCTGGAAGAAATGGATAAATTCTTAGAATCATACAACCTTCCAAAACTGGATCAAGAAGAAGTAGAGAATTTGAATAGACCAATCACCAGATGGCTTCCCTGGTGAATTCTACCAAACATTCAAAGAAGACTTAATACCTATCCTTCTCAAACTCTTCCAAAAAATTGAAGAGGGAGGGAAGCTCCCTAACTCATTCTACGAAGCTGACATTACCCTGATACCAAAACCAGACAAGGACAACACAAAAAAAGAAAATTACAGGCCAGTATCAATGATGAACATCGATGCAAAAATCCTCAACAAAATACTAGCAAATCGCATACAACAATACGTTAAAAAGATTATACACCATGATCAAGTGGGATTTATTCCAGGGATGCAGGGATGGTTTAACATTCGCAAATCAATCAACATAATACACCACATTAATAAAATGAAGAATAAAAATCACATGATCATCTCAATAGATGCAGAGAAAGCATTTGACAAGATACAGCATCCATTTATGATAAAAACTCTGAATAAAATGGGTATAGAAGGAAAGTACCTCAACATAATAAAGACCATATATAAGAAACCCACAGCTAATATCATCCTCAATGGTGAAGAACTGAAAGCCATCCCTCTAAGAACAGGAACCAGACAAGGATGCCCACTGTCACCACTCCTATTTAACATAGTACTGGAAGTCCTAGCCAGAGCAATCAGGCAAGAGAAAGAAATAAAAGGGATCCAAATTGGAAAGGAAGAAGTGAAACTGTCACTATTTGCAGATGACATGATTTTATATATAGAAAACCCTAAAGAATCCACCAGAAAAATTTTAGAAGTAATAAACGAATATGGTAAAGTTGCAGGATACAAAATCAACATACAAAAATCAGTTGCATTTCTGTACACTAACAACGAAGTAGCAGAAAGAGAAATTAAGAATACCATCCCATTTACAATCGCAACAAAAAGAATAAAATACCTAGGAATAAACTTAACCAAAGAGGTGAAAGATCTGTACACCGAAAACTATAAAACATTTCTGAAAGAAATTGAAGAAGACACAAAGAAATGGAAAGATATTCCGTGCTCTTGGATTGGAAGAATTAACATAATTAAGATGTCCATACTTCCTAAAGCCATCTATAGATTCAATGCAATCCCTATCAAAGTTCCAACAACATTTTTCACAGAAATCGAACAAAGAATCCTAAAACTTATATGGAACAACAAAAGACCCCAAATAGCTAAAGGAATCCTGAGAAAAAAGAACAAAGCTGGAGGTATCACACTCCCTGATTTCAAAATATACTACAAAGCTATAGTAACCAAAACAGCATGGTACTGGCACAAAAACAGACACACAGGTCAATGGAATTGAATCGAAAGCCCAGAAATAAACCCACACATCTATGGACAGCTAATCTTTGACAAAGGAGCCAAGCACATACAATGGGCAAAAGAAAGTCTCTTCAACAAATGGTGTTGGGAAAACTGGATAGCCACATGCAAAAAAATGAAAGTAGACCCTTACCTTACACCATACACAAAAATTAACTCCAAATGAATTAAAGACTTGAATGTAAGACCTGAAACTGTGAAACTTCTAGAAGAAAACATAGGCAGTACGCTCTTCGACATCAGTCTTAGCAACATCTTTTCAAACACCATGTCTGACCGGGCAAGAGAAACAATAGAAAAAATAAACAAATGGGACTACATCAAATTAAAAAGCTTATGCACAGCAAAGGAAAACATCAACAAAACGAAAAGACAACCTAACAATTGGGAGAAGATATTTGCAAACCATACATCTGATAAGGGCTTAATCTCCAAAATATATAAAGAACTGATGCATCTCAACAACAAAAAAACTACCAACCCAATTAAAAAATGGGCAAAAGACCTGAACAGACATTTCTCCAAAGAAGATATACAGATGGCCAACAGACACATGAAAAGATGTTCAAAATCACTAACTATCAGGGAAATGCAAATCAAAACTACAATGAGATATCACCTCACGCCCGTCAGAATGGCTATAATTAACAAGACAGGAAACAACATGTGTTGGAGAGGATGTGGAGAGAAGGGAACTCTCATACACTGCTGGTGGGAGTGCAAACTGGTGCAGCCACTATGGAAAACAGTATGGAGATCCCTCAAAAAATCATGGATAGAACTACCATATGATCCAGCTATTCCACTGCTGGGTATTTATCCAAAGAACTTGAAAACACCAATTTGTAAAGGTACATGCACCCCTGTGTTCATTGCAGCGTTATTCACAATAGCCAAGACTTGGAAGCAACCTAAGTGCCCATCAAGTGATGAATGGATAAAGAAGATGTGGTATATATACACAATGGAATACTACTCAGCCATAAGAAACAATGAAATCCAGCCATTTGTGACAACATGGATGGACATTGTGGGTATAATGCAAAGTGAAATAAGTCAGAGGGAGAAGGTCAAATACCATATGATTTCCTTCATTAAGTAGTAGATAATAACAACAATAAACAAACACATAGCAACAGAGATTGGATTGGTGGTTACCAGAGGGGAAGGTGGGAGGGAGGAGGGTGAAAGGGATAATTCGGTACGTGTGTGTGGTGATGGGTTGTAATTAGTATTTTGGTGGTGAACATGATGTGATCGATGCAGAAATAGAAGTATAATGATGTACACCTGAAATTTTTACAATATTATAAGCCAATGTTACTGCAATAAACAAAAAATTTAAAAAAAATTATACAAAATTCAAATTTAGTATCCACAAATGAAGTTTTATTGGAACATACAAAAAAAAAAAAAAAGAATACATTTCAAGCCCCTTCTCTGAGGAAGCCAAATGCAGCAAATCAGACTATATTCTTAGCCCTGAGAGATGAAAAGTTCTTCCCAATCTTCTTGAGACCTCTTCTAAGGGATCCATTCACAGGCACAGGGGCCTGTATTTTGGACTGATGTCTTGTTAGAAATACCCAAATATGTCTGGGCATTTCCCACTACACCTCTTCCAGGAGAGGAGGTGAACAACTATACAAATGACTCCTCCAGATCTTATGACATAGCTGCAAAGAAAAGAGAGACAGAGAGAAACAGAGAGAGATTTCCAACAAGGTCACTAATGACAAATCCCACACAAGAGACTTCACCAGAACAGAAGCAGCCTCAGACACTGGCTAGATTCAACACTTCCAGGTGAGCTGTCTTAACTTTGCCTGGGCCTTGCATAAACCCAGTGATGAGGCCACACCAAGGCAGCAGTGCCCTGGGCACAAAGGGTGAGGCAAGGACGACAGTGCTAGGGTGAGAGGTTTTGACACAGGCTCGGGTGGATGACTTTGGACAAGGCAGGCCCTATTGTGTCATCATACTGGGGCCTCTTCACCCTCCCTGGGGATGGGATGAGGAGGGCAGGCCTGCCCATCAGCTCTGTCCTCCCCATGTTAGCATTCCCTCCCCCCATCCAGGGTTCTCTATAGTTTGTCCTTCTGCCATGAGATCCCCTTCCTCCTCAAAGGACACTCAGCTTACTCACCATACAAGAACCTCATCTTTGCTTAACCAGAACCACTACCCCTGCTTAAAGGAGAAAAGGGCAGGGAGACATTTGATTGTCTTGGCAGGGGGACATTAAATTTTGTGCTGGGGTCCATTTTTGTTTGTTCTGTCACTACATAAGCCATTATTTCTTGCCAGAAAAAGAATCACTCTAGCTCCCCTTTGGACATGAGAGATTGCTAACCTATAGACCCATAAATGGAGTCTTGTGTTTCGAAGGCCTGTCCCAAAGCAGCACCCGAGAAACAAGCTCCACTCAGGTGTCCATGTCATCCTCCCCACCCCCACCTCCTCGAGGGCACCAACATCAGCTCCAAGTGACACCAGTAAGAGGTGTCCTTGGGCTTATCTCCCCTAAAATCTGGTGGTTGAAGAGAAGATAGTCTGAGGGTATCTTCTGTCTTCTGAAAGTAAAAGATGGATGCCTTCGAGTTCTGATCATTGCACACCCACCAAGCAGGCTTTCCAAAAGCTCCGTAAGCAAGTAACAGTGGAATGGGGCTGGAAAAGGAGAATTTAATCAAGGCTAGCAGGAACTTGCTTGAGTAATAGATCAACAAGTTTTCCAGAAATACATGAGACTGGTACAAGCAATACAATGGCCAAACAAGAAAATCGTTGCAGGACTCATTACACTTTCTGAGACAAGATGTCTGAGATCTCCCTTTTGTTTTGATCCTTGCTGATTACCACAGTTTGTATGGCTCCATTTAAACATAAATCAGTCACACTGGATGCTAGTCACACCTGGCCTGTGTTCTCAAGCGTGCCGAGTGTCTGATGCTGTTGTGCAAATAAAACCAAACCCCGAGATCCACTCCCCTCGCCCTACTCTGACTGTGAAGAAGATCAGAATCTCATTCTTTCGCTTCATGTCTCCTATAAGCAATTCCATATATTTCCTGAAGTCCTAAATGTCATGTAGAGTATTTAATGGAATTGCTTCTGAAATTTAAACATCTATTTCTCAACTCTCTGTTAGAATTAAGCTTTTGATGCTGGCTAAGACAACCCCAGGTGGGGTCTGTTGGCTTTCAGATCAGCAGGTGAGAGTCTATCTTGATACATTAACCCCCCAGAGATAGTGGGGCATGTACCCAGCCTTAGAGAGTTGAAGGGCATTTCACCCTAAGTTTTGAAGGCAATGGTATAAAATTTGAAAAAGAATGAACAGCATTTCCTCTGTGCACGTTAAGACATTAAGAAATATACAGTGAAATGGATTATTTCATAAATACACAATCTCCCTGTCTGGCACAACATAGACAAGGGGAAATGGGGCTTATTTATTTCTGCCCCCTGTAAATCCTTTATTTCCTTTCCTGAAAATACCCAGTGGCATACCAGCTGTGACCCAGCGTCTGATGTGTGTGTATGTTTCAACTGCATGTTGATGGTATTAAGAATCGAAGCATCCCTAAATCCACCTCACAGGAAGCCAGTCCATAGCTGCTAATATTAGATTACATTCTAATTATTTATTCTATATCCCTCTTCACACCATTATTCCAAGACCAACAGATCAGGGTTTTTCACTGAATATTAATGCTACCGTTCGTCAGTATTCTAGAGCTGCATCTGTGTATCTCCCTGGACGGAGAGACCAATCACAGGACAAAAACAGAAATCCACACTCTTCTCAATATCACATTAGCATGTCTCTTCCTATTTCGGTCACAAAAGTCATTTCCCAGTTGTCCCACATGAATAGCCCCTTTAGCACTTATCAATATGGATGAAGCTCAAACTACCCACTTTATGCAAAATGGTAAAAGTGAATTGTCCTTTCTTAAAAAAATAAAAGCAGGAAGCAAACCACCTCTGCCCTTTTGCTTTGTAAAAGCAGCTGCTTCTGTAGCTTTACCCTATCTCCTAGAATTTACCGCCAGCCTACCCACATCAGGACCAAACAGGAAACTTCCCACGGAAATGAGAAACTGAAGCTTAAGACGCCAGGGAAATGTCTCTACAGAAAGGCAACGAAGCAACGAATGACCCAGGAAAAGAGAAGCCCCTGCCCCCTGCTCCCTGGGAAAGCGCTGCAGCTCAAGTCCAGCGGATGAACCTCCTGCGGGGAGAGCGGCCACCGGAGCTGATGTGGGAGCCACAGGAAGAAGGCAGCAAGGCAATCAGGACGAACTAGGGGAAAGCAGGGCAGCTCAGGCGCCACTCAAATGTTTATTTGAGTCCTTAAAAAATTACCTGCAGTGAGAGGTTCAGCCTCAGTTTTTGGATGGGCCAGATGATAGACTATTAAATTATTGGTTTTGCTACCTGTAGTGTAAACACTTGGGCAGATAAGTGAAAACACCTGGCAAATATTTTCTATCTGCCTGTGAGCCTGAGCTCTCTGCTTTCAGCCCTGAAGGTCAACCATCATACTTCATTCAGTTAGGTCCTCAGTGAGCACCTGCTGATAGGGATAGCTAACATTTATTGAGTTCCTATTAATTCCAGATTCTCTCCTAAGCACCTTTCTTTTTTTTTTTTTTTGCTAAAGAAGATTGTCCCTGAGCTAACATCTGTGCCCATTCCTCTATTTTATATACGGGATGCCGCCACTGCACGGCTTGATGAGCAGTGCGTAGGTCTGTGCCCGGTATCCGACCCTGCGAACCCCAGGCTGCCAAAGCGGAGTGCGTGAACTTAACCACTATGCCACCGAGTGGCCCCACCTAGGCACTTTTAAACATTATTTCTGGGCCGGCCCTGTGGCTTGGTGGTTAAGTGCGCACGCTGCAATGCTGATGGCCCGGGTTCGGATCCCGGGTGCGCATCGAGGCACCACTTCTCCGTCCATCCTGAGGCCGAGTCCCACATACAGCAACTAGAAGGATGTGCAGCTGTGACATACAACTATCTACTGGGGCTTTGGGGGGAAAAAATAAAATAAATAAAAAATCTTTAAACATTATTTCTAATAATCATCAAACAACTCCCTCAAGTAGGTAGAACCTATTCGTGGTGGTTAACTTTATGTGTCAACTTGCCTGGTCACAGGGTGCCCAGATTAAATGTTATTTCTTGGTGTGTCTGTGAGGGTGTTTACAGATGAGACTAGCGTTTGGATCAGTGAACGCAGTAAAGCAGATGGCCCCCCACAATGTGAGTGGGCATCATCCAATCTGTTGAGGGACTGAATAGAACAAAAGTGGAGAGGGAGGAATTTGCCCCTTTTTTTCCTGCCTCATCAATTGAGCAGGGACATATCTCATATTCTCCAGCCCTCGGACTAGGATTTACTCCCTCAGCTCCCCTGGTTCTCAGGTCTCCGTACTCAAACTGAATTATACCACCAGCTCTCCTGAGTCTCTAGCTTGCACACAGCAGGTTGTGGGACTTCTCAGCTTCCGTGGCCACATGAGCCAAGTCCACATAATAAATATCCATGTATGTGTAGATCCTGTAGGTTCTGTTTCTCTGGAGAACCCTAACCAACACACTATTATAAACAAAACTGTGGCTCAGAGCAATCAATGAACTTGCCCAGACTTACAGCAAGTAAGTGGCAGAGGCAGGATTTGAGCCAAGCCTGTGTAACTCCAAAGCCCATCCATGCTCTTTACAACATACCCACAAATATCCACAACAGTCAAGCATGCTGAGTTCACTGGAATTTCCAGGCTAATAAAAAATGAGGCAAGCCAAAAGTTAAAATTTGAGTAAAATGTAAAGGTTATCCTTTTCAGTAAAATGGAAAGTCAGACTCAGAATTCCCAGCTGTTAAAACACTTATCATTAAGCATCCTTCCCTTAGCTCTGAACGTCAAAAAAGTCAATGATCCAGAAATTAAAGTGCAAGTACCTTTATCTCCGGAATGCAACATAGAAGACAGTAGATCAAGCTTCCAAATACTTTAAGCCCTAGGTTGGGATTCAGGAGACCTGGGTACTACTCCTAGATCTGTTATTAAGTTACTGTGTGTCCCTAAGCAAGTTGCTTGACTGGCCTGGCCTCAGTTCTTGCCTGCAAAAGGAAGACATTTGATTCTACAAGATTTCTAAGTTCCACCTTGATCTAAGGCTAAGATTTGTCAAAACTGATACTAATTCACCTCACGACATCCTGAAGAGGCATGACCCATTTTGCATTCGAAAAGTAGAGATTCTGAAAAGTTAGTTGCCTTACTCAGTACTTTGTCACACAGCCAAGGACTAATGTCTCTCTCTTTCTCCTGTATCGCCATACCCTCCTTCTTCCCCACCCTACATTCAGATGCTTCATTGACATTGGCTGAGGTGGGACAGAAGGGAACCAGAATGCCTCTCTCCACACTTCCTTAATGCTGATCACCATCCCTCACTATCTACTGTCAGGAGGCTTCCTGGAGAAGCCACCATGTCCCTAACTCACCCCATGGTGGCAACATCCCATGATGTAGGGGGGAGGGGGCCTGTGATTCAGGTCGCATCCATTAGACTCATTCAGTCATCTGCACCCCAGAAAGGGCCTGTTGTTGAGGACCAGCACTTCCTCTGCCTGTTTACTGACACCTCAACACAACCCCACAGTCTCCCTTCTGGCACCTGCCTCTCACTCATTCCAGTCACCCGGGCACAAAACCAAACCACGCTACTCTTCTGTACAAAGATGTCCTTGAGTGAAAATTCAAAACACAGGCTTACCATGTTACACGAGGGCTATTAAACTTTTTAAGCCAGCCTTATGCTAAATCACCCGGGTTTGGCTGTCCCTCTCTATACATCACATACTCACGCCTCCCTACCAATCTGGACAAATCTAGTTTTCCCCTCATCCAGATTTTGAGCAGTGTGTGTGCATTTTAAGAGTCCTTTACTCCTTGTTTATTTCTTCTTTCACCACCTCAAGGTATTTCATTCCTAAGTACCTCGTTTTTCCATTCCACATTTTCTCGCTCTTACTTGCCAGTTATGTTCATTCCTTCCTCTGCCTTTATTATTTTCCTTTCTTCCAGCAAAAAACAGAAAAAAAAAAAAACCACCCTTCTTTTCCAGTACACTAAAGAGTGCTACATTGTTTGTCCTTTCTCTTTGTCTGCATTATACATCATTGGCCCTGGAGACAGAGGACTCCTTCTGCCCTCTTGGGATTTACCAAGAATATTAAGCACCTACTAACACACCTGCATGTATTAGGTGCTCTGTGTATGCTTTCTCATTAAACCCTCACAATCACCTGATGAAAGAGCCCTTTCTCTAAAACAGTGCCTCTCAGACTTGAATGTGCATAAAAATCACCCGGGGGTCTTAACATACAGATTCTGAGTCAAAGGTTTGGGATCAGGCCTGAGAATCTGCATTTCTTGCAAGCTCCCAGGTAATGCTGAAGATGCATGTCTGTGGACTGTATTGCAGGTTTGGCCTGCATTGGAACAGTGTCAGTACTTTTATGTGATTGAGAGGCTGATGTGAAAATTCTTTCTCCCATGAGCATTTTGGTCCCTACTGTCAAGCATTGCCCTCTTCCCACCATCCTCTCTTGAAATTAAAACATTCCTGGAAAGGTCAACAAGTTCACCATGGACAGTGAATTGGTGACAATTTCAGAATGTGCAGCCTGAGAGCAATGAAACACCGAGAGAGAGAGAATGACACCAAGAAGGGAAGGGAAACAGGGGAGGTAACAGTTGCTGAAGATGAAAGTGATCCGGTGAGAGACCAACGTGATAGGATAAGTCTTCAAGGAAGATGCCCACCTGCTTACCACAGGAGACAAGCACAGGCGGGGAGACACTCTGCCGTCTTGGAACTCACTGACTCTCCTCTCCAAGAGCATTTGTAGCGTGACTACTGACATGAGTGCACATGCCTGGTACTCCCTTTATATATACGTCCTCTCATTAAATGCTCACGACCACCTTTTGAAGTAGCCAGCAATCTTACAGATGAACAGAACTGAGGCTGAGGGAGATTGGTTAACTTCTCCCGAGATAACTACTAATTCACATTATTGGATTCAATCCACCACTTCCCACTGCAAGCTCAGGTCTCTATTATCACACAAGCTACCAAAATGCTGGGAAAAAATAAAGGAGCCCACTAGAGTTCCAGAGATAGAGAGGAACTTCTGCCTTTGATGAAGCTTAAAAAAAAAAAACAAAAAGCAGATGTGACTCAGAAGAAAACAAATCTGTTTATGCTACTTGTGGCTTTGGATGCTAAGGGGGAAAAAGAATCCTCAGGGATACAGGGTAGAGGAAGGTCTGTGTGGTGGGCAGTGAAGCCCTTCTGCGGCTTTGTTATTTGGTGCACCTCCAATCTCTCTTGCTGGGTTGGAAACCTTGAGAGCAGGGAGACTTCCTCTGAGACCAGCCTGTCTCTGAAGGAGAAACAGTGCTCAGCCCATGTTTGATTACATCCTTTCCCACTTCCTCCCGGCCCTGAGACCTGTGTACCATAAATTACCAAGCATGATTATGTGAGTTTCTCCCCACTGTTGGGTCCATCTTCTCTGGCTTCTAATAAACTCTAGTTATTCCATTAAAAAATTTGTATCAATTCTGTAGTCCTATTTCCTTCTCCTTTCCTCTGTTTCCCCTTTCCTTCACCACCAGTTTCTTGAGAGAAGCATCTTCCCTCACTGCCTTCACAACTGAAGTGCTCACTTATTGTTTTAAATCCTTGTGGTCTGGCTTCAGTCCTCACTGCTCTCCTAAAACTGCTTCCCTCCATGGTCATCCAGAGCCACTTAATCGCCTTTTCTCTCTGACTTCCCTATCTCATGCTTGATCCTTTTCAATTTTGCTGGACTATTTAATATTGTTGCCCATCTGCTTCATCTTGAAAAGCTCCCTCTGACTTTCAAAATGCAGCAATGCCTCGTCCTGCTCCAACCTTTCTGGTCTTTCTCTGACTTCCTTGAAGATTCTTTCTCCTCCTCTCATTCCTAAATGTGGGTGGTCTCTGACTGTCATTACTGCTGCATTTCTATTTCTGCTGACACTCCCTCCTTTGATGAGTTCCTCCCCTGCTGTGGCTTCAGTTATCATATTTTGGGTAGATAACGTCTTGGCTCTAACTCATGCCTCCATCTGGCAATTGAACATTTCCACCTACCATTTTCTAAGTAGCAACACTACCACAAACTAACAAAGTCTTTCCCCTGATTTTACAGTTTCTATTAATGATGTCACTATTTTCCCATTCATCCAGAGTTAATTTGTATCATCTCATAATCCTTAGCCCTTAAGATCCAAGAGATCGTCAAATCTCATAAATTCAATCTCCCAAACATTTCTCCCCTTCTCCCCTTCTTTTTATTCCTACTACCACATCATAGTTCAAATCCTTAGTGGACCTTAATCCATTGTCACTGCACTGCTTCAATAATCTCCCAGAGTCTTCCTTGCTCCATTCCTTCCCAACTCCCAGCCCTCCAAAGTCCTTTTGCCAGACATATCTTCCAAAGACACAGCTCTGGTCATATTGCACCCTATGACTTCCAGCTCCTAACTGCCCAAATAATGAAGTCCAAACTCCTCCTCCTATTGTTCAATACTCTCCAAACAATGACCTTAACTTAATTTCCAAGCCTAAACCTCACATCTATTTTATATCTTATTATGCAACTGGACTGCTCCTTATTCCATGAACATCCACCACGCTTATTCTCTTCTGAGTCTCTACTCGTGATTCTTTTGTCTGAAATATCCTCCCAACGTCAAAGGTAGTTCCCTGTTTTTCCACATTAATCAGAGTGATCTCTCCTCTCTCTGCTTTGAATCCCTAGAATTTGTACCTAAGTATCTTTAATAATTTGTTCCTCAAGTTACATATAATAACTTGTATAATAACTTGTAATAAAATGTGTGTACCTACCCTAGAGTCTAGAAGCAAAGATAAGATGTGTATCCAAATAGCTATGATCGAAGAGGTTCCGTGGCCACCAAAACATCCCTTTTTTTTTTTCTATTAGTGACCACAGCATTGGAATATATGTGTAAAGGGACGGGGGAGTCACGTGAGATTTTATTGATAACGCTAGTAAATATTACTTGTTAACTACTCAAAAATGTATAATCTTGGCAGTAATATAAAAGCATCTCCTAAAGCAGTTCCATTTAATCATCATCCCAGGTGTCTGATGGAGACAAAAAAAAAAAAACATATGCCAACGTTTCTCAAACTGTAATGTGCATGAGATTACTTGGGAATCTTGTTAAAGTGCAGCTTCTGAACCAGTAGGTCTGGGGCAGGAAAGACAGGCTGAGATTCCACATTTCTGACAAGTTCCTAGGTTACGCCTAGGATGCTGGTCCATGGACCACACTTTGAATAGCAAGGAGTCTTTTTTTTTTTTTTTTGTGAGGAAGATCAGCCCTGAGCTAACATCCGTGCCAATCCACCTCTTTTTGCTGAGGAAGACCAGCCCTGAGCTAACATCTATTGCCAATCCTCCTCCTTTTTTCCCCTTTTTCTCCCCAAAGCCCCAGTAGTATAGTTGTATGTCATAGTTGCACATCCTTCTAGTTGCTGTATGTGGTCTCAGCATGGCCAGACAAGTGGTGCGTCGGTGCGGGCCTGGGATCTGAACCTGGGCCGCCAGCAGCGGAGTGCATGCACTTAACCGCTAGCTAAGCCGCGGAGCCGGCCCCAGCAAGGAGTCTTAAACCATTCTTAAAAGTCACCCAATATCCTCAGTGTGATCATTCAGACACACCATGAGGTTTACACTCCAATAGACAACTGCAGAAATTTAAAGTAGGATTCACATGGATCAAAATTTGTGAAATTGTTTTGCAAATGGGGCTTTATCTCTATTAAATAGCCATATAGTTCTCCAAATGTGATTCTGGAGAGCTCAGAGCAGTTCACCAATGGCAAATGAGTGTAGTATCCAGCTACCTGTGGTACATGAGTGTGAATACTTACACTTCCTCAACCATATCAGCAAGGCTGGGTTGTTTTCCCTCTGCAATTTCAAGTTGAATGTGTTCAGAAGTCTGCTCTCATCAGAAAGGAAGTACAATCTTATAAGTCTCGGGGATCCAATAAATTGGGTCTCTCAGAGCCACTTAATCCCAAAAGCCCTTGATCTAAGAAAGCAGCTCAAAAAATCCCATCTTTCCAACAAGTTTCCATGACCTAGCCATCTGCCTGCAGAGAAATAAACTGTTTCCATACCCTGCTTCAACCAATTTCTTCCCAGCCTCTGGCAAGCATTAAGGGCACAAATGAGAAGAACACTCACAACTCAGATCATTTCCTCCATCACATCATACAAAGAACCTACAGAGTTCTCAGCAAAGACTTTCCCAACGAATGACGCAATGGAAGGGGCACCCACTCACCTTCTCATATGATTGAGCAAAATGTCAATGTCTTCTTTTCCCTCACATTGCAGGTGCCCCACATGTGACCTCTGGACTCAGCTTTTCCACAGTAAGACTATTTAAATATCTTATTGGTGAGAGGTTAGGCTCTTCTGATACATGTTGGCTAATTATATAAAAGTGTTTTTACTAAATATTTCCAACACACCATATCCTGTTGTTAAGAAGACTGTATTTTAGAAGACCCAATCATGATTTTTATTAGACCACTGTCTACATCCTTCTACCTCATATACTGCAAGTGTCTCCCAAGGATGAAATGTTAGTCTTCTCCTGTGGGGCATCTTTTCCTAAAAGCTCCAATCAAAACCATTATCCATCCTAAAGAACTGGTAGATTCTAACTCATTTCCTCAATATTTGACAAAAACAACCATTCTCTCTTATTCTGGTAACAGCACTGCATTTTTCTGCAGAGGATTACCTGTCCTGAATTCTTCGTTCTTATGGTCCTGGTGGGCTCATGACATGAATCAAGCCAGGACAAGAAAGTAATAACCAAAAATTGAAGAAAGTAGGAAGGTAAGACTCTCTTTCCACTGGGTTGCTAAGCTGGTGAGATGTAAGCCAGGAGCAGCTGGTGGCCATCTGGGCACCCACAGGGAGAGCCCATCTGAGAGCAGGACCAACACAGAAGGAAGAAGTGGAATATCAGATTTAGATAACATCATACAAACACCTGGTTACAGATCCCAACATATGCCTTCTTTTGTTTACGTGAACTTGAACTAGCTTTCTGTTAGTTAACAATTGAAAGTGTTCTGGCTGATAGAGGACTTAGGAAATGATAACAATACTAACCCTTACACAGGCACTATATGCCAGGCACTGTTGTAGGTGCTTTCCAGATATTAACTCATTTAATCTTCACCACAATCCTATGCAGCAGCTATTGTTATTATCATCATTATTTTCATTTTACAAGTGAGGAAACTGAGACAAAAAGCTTCCTTAAGGCCACCCAGATAACAAGTGATGGAGTCAGGATTCAAACTTAGGCAGTGGCTCCAGAGTCAGTGCTGTGAATCAGGGCTGCTCGAGAAGTGGTTCACAGACTGGTTCTAGTCTATAAACTATTAACTGTCTGCAAGGAGAAATTGAAAGTATGTATATAGAAACCTTTAGAGCAAGTTGACATTGCTGAAACATTTTTTATTTATAAAATTATTAGTCCATGATGGGTTGGAAATTTTTTTTAAAAAATCTCATCCTTCGGGGGCCAGCCCTGTGGCATAATGGTTAAGATCAGTGTACTCCACTTCGGCGGTCCGGGTTCCTGGGTTCAGTCCTGGGCACAGACCTACACCACTCGTCAGCCATGGTATGGCGGCTTTATACCCACCTATAAAATAGAGGAAGATTGGCACAGATGTTAGCTCAGGGCTAATCTTCCTCAGCAAAAAAAAACAAACATCTTATCCTTCACCACAAAGTTTGAGGAATATTATTTAGCTTGTAGCATAAGCACAGTGATTCAGATATAAATCACAGACTCTCTCTGAATACTCTTAAGTTTCTATGAATAATGTTGCTATCACTTGGCAATCCCAAAATATATTACTTCTTGACTCAATTTCAATGTTTCAAAATAAAGCTATTTGAGGTATTTTTAGTTCTCATGGCTCTGGATTAGAAGGGGATCCTGAGTTCTCAGTGGACCTTTTGAGATGCTAATGTATTATGAGCTAGAGCTACACAGCACTAAGGACCTTAGCAATGGGTTCTTCCCAGTGAACCTTGCCCTAAGCAGTCACAGCAAAGGCAAATAGACTCACAATCCCAGCCAAGGAAGAAATCATGGAAGGTGACTACTAGGAAACAAGTGATACCAGAGAGTTGGAAGAGAGGCTACAAATGGAGGAGACATCTGTAACAAAGCACAGAAGCAAGCTGTGACCCTGCAGAGCTGTCCTGTGCATCCAACTTTGAGAAATGTACTTCTAGCCTGTACCGTAGGACAGTCAAAGAAACAGCGCCAAAGCCTAGTCCAGCAGGTCCAAAAAAAGTAAGTCTTTCCTGAACACACACCTCACAAACGAACAACAAGCCCATGAAAAAAGCTTGACATTTTTAGTCACCAGGGAAATGCAAAATAAGACCACAACCAGATACCACTATGCACCCACCAGATTGGCTAAAATTAAAAAGACTGACAGCAGCAAATGTTGGCAAGGATGTAGAACAACCAGAACTCTCGTACACAGCTGGCAGGAATGGAAATAGGGTTGGCAGTTTTTTATAGAGTCAAAATATACCTAGCCTTTGACCAAGCAATTCCACTCCTACGTATTCACCCAAGAAAATTAAAAACATATGTTCACACTCAGATTTATACAAGAACGCTCATTGCTCAAACTGGGAATAATCCAAACATCAGTCAGTAGGAGAATGAATAACATATTGTGATATATTTCTACAATAGAATACCACTCAGCAATACCCATGAACAAATTACTGATATACGCAACCACAGGGATGAATCTCACAGACATGAAAGAAACTGGACACAAAAGAGTATGTACCAGATGATGCCATTTGCATGAAATTCTAAAATAGACAAAGGAAATCTAAGGTGAAATTTATCGGAATGACAGTTGCCTCTTGGGAGAGGGGGATAGGCAGGAGGATTGCCTGGGAAGGGACACAAGGGAATTTTCTGGGGAGATAGAAATGTTCTATATCATGACAGGGATGTAAGTAACAGAGTGTTTCAAACGGAAGGTGTGGGGAGTGGATAAAAGCATTGATGAAGCAAGAATGGTGGAAGATAGATAAGTGTTGAAGCTGGATGATGGGTATACAAGTAACATTAAACTATTCTGTTTACTTTGTATCTACCTGAAATTTTCCATAATAAAAAGCTAAACAATAAATAAAGTCCTTTGCCATTTAGTCGATGTCATCAGCGCTTTTTATAAAGAAATTTTTCCAAAAAAAGTGCATTTAGGAACCAAATGTCACTGTAAGAATAACTACCGCCAACCAGATATCTGTGAGTATGGCAGAACGTGTTATGATTTGGAGTGATGAGGTATGCTTTTCTCCTGACATAACTTTCCACCGTTGTTGTATCTAATAACTCAAAAAGCCCATGACCAGGAAAAAAAAGTTCTCATTGATTTGCACACCATTGGTAGTTGTTTATTCCAGACACAGCACAACTCAACTTCAGTGCAAGTTCCTGGATACAAGGCAAGGGCTAGGAAACAAAAACATTCTTTATTTCATCTTTTCCTTGCAGCTTATTATTTTACTAAAAATGCCAAATGGTGATTTTTAAGCCAACCTATTTAAGATTTCAATTGAGTAAATTAAAATTTTTATGCACGTCACTGAGAAAATATTAGAAAAAACTTCAAAGTTCAACAAAAAGAGAAATAATGAATACATTGTGGTACAGTATATTCTTAGTTTATAAAGAATGATTTAAAAAATGGCAAAATGTTTATGCTGTGTCAAGTGAAAAAGAACACAAATTTATTTATAATTCCAACTCATATATATTTAATTTGTAGGGAAAAAAACTCAAGGAAATAATGACTGTTAACGTCATATTCATATGTCACTGGATGGTGAGACAGTGAGTATTTTGTATTTTTTTCTTTATACTTTTCTGAATTTTCCAGTTTTCTATAAAATTACTTTTATAATAGGAAACAAAACCATAAAGTCACCTATAAATGGGGTACACTTCTTGTTACAAATCAAATTCTTACTGAGCAGTGGTACAGAAATCAAATTTGTCATTTTGTGTTACCTAGGTTTTCTGAGGAAGAAGAATGGTGCCTGATGAATTACTGCTGTAGCAGCCTGCCTCCTAAGGCTCCTCTGCCCCCAACTGCTTCTAAAATTAGTTTAAAATATCCATGCTGCTTATTTCGGCATGGAGAAAAACCAGGATAGCAAGCCAATAACCATTTTTCATTCTACTGCAAACATCCTTTATTCCAAATTCCCTCAGCATTTCTGCCCCTCAAGAGATTCCAACAATGTGCCATCCCTCAGCCAAGGCACTGGGGCATACAGACCCTGGTCGACAGACTAAGCCATCTGGGTTGAATCTCAGTGCAGGGCAGAAAAGAAAATAAATTTGACTCAGTCTACCCCACCTAAGTGAGGACCTGTGTGGCTGCCTGAGTTTAGAGAACACTAGCAGGCCGTCCCTATCTCACCTACCAGAACCTTCAACCAGAGAGAAATGAATATGTTGCTGTTGCTGCCCTGGGGCACGCCACATAGAGCAGAGTTGGAGGGAACGATTTAATCACTAAACCTTTCCTAGAGCTTCTGTGGAGAAGAATCGGCTCTTTCACCAAGGCCCACCTCTGGACCCCATTATAATGAATTCACATTTGGTGAGAATCCAGTCAGCGGTTCTTAACAGTTATTTGGTTGGTTGGTTTTCTTTGATGGTGGTGGTGGTGTAGTTTTTGTGGTTATTGCTTTTAGGTAATACAGTTTTTAAAAAAGTTTTACACTTTTACCCATACAGAAGATCAGCTGGCCTTCTAGGCATGCCCTAGAGTGGCACTGTTCAGTATGGAAGCCATTCACCACATGTGGCTATGGAGCATTTGAAATGTAGCTAGACCAAACTGAGATGTGCCGTAATTCACATCGAATTTTGACGACCGAGTACAGAAGAAAAAGTAATGTGAAATATCTAATTAATAATTTTTATATTGATTGCACCCTGAAATAATGATATTTGGGATAGATTGAATTAAATAAAATGCATTATTAAAGTTAATTTCACCCCTTTATTTTTACTTTTTTAGTGTGGCTGCTAGAAAATTTTAAATTACATATGCGATGCACATTTTATTTCTTTTGGAGAGGGCTGGTTTAAAAAATGATTAATGTTCATCAAATAAGTAAGTACCTGTGACTACACACTCTGGAACATCCTACATAGAAATGTCCATGTGAGACACAGCTTTACATAAGATACATGAGCTACTGTATCTCAGCGTGTCTGCCCTTATGTCTTTCAGTTTGGGACTCCTCTGTGACCCCACTCTTCAGTTTCTCTGTCCTTGGAGATTTAACACATGTGACATGTCTCCCCTCCAGCTGTCCCATGGGCTGCCCATGGTTATCCTTGTTCTGCTGTTCTTGCAGAAATGACTGTGTAGCCATTGGAGGCTCCCTAGCATCTCTGTTGGAGCAGTCAAACCAGGAAACCAAGTACCACAAGAGGAAAGGTAGGACAACCTCACTGAGAACCCTAACAAAGGAGACAGGTGCTCTTGTTCCTCCAAAGTCAGGTTTGCTTCTCCCAGCCGGTACCCCCGTGACTTTTCAAAGATTTTTGATAGAAGGAAAAATTCTTAGAAAAAGACACAAATAGCAACCTTGCTGGTTCTGAGACAAAGAGGATAAATAGGCCGCTAGAGAACAGAGCCCCTGATCCCACCTGGATGGTAAAGCCCATAGTTAGGCCACTAAGCCTTCCCCTCTGGCTAACTGGCTAATTATTTCTGATAGTGGTGGTCTCTACTAACCCCTCACCTGCCCTACAGCAGAGCAGATCTATCAAGTGAGGAGGGTAGTAATTACTGGTGATTCTTGCAAACACTCATTATCTAAGCTCCTGGGTCCTTAGGAGATAGATATGAGATATAAGGGGATCAACTCATGACAATGCCAAAAGGAAGCTGCAGCCATTAGAAAAGCAAAGTGCGGTGACTGTTAATTTCTAAAAGTAAATTCAAAGAGTGTTACGTTAAAAGTAAGAATCTCTAATATTTTACAGTTACACGTGTCGTCTGACATCTGAGAATTATTTCTTGCCTTCCCTTCTCTCCCCATTAGCTGTTGTGACTGCAGCTGACACCTCTGCCTCCAGAACATGCTCATACCTTTTTGCCTCTGAATCTCCTTCCAGACTTAATTTCTCATGGACAGCGGCTGTGTCATCTGCCACATTCCCTACAGCTCCTTGCACACTGGCAGGTACAGAGAACATACATGATACAGACAGATAGATTGGTTACTTTTGTCTTCGGTTGTATTGGTTGCCTTCTCTTCATAGAGGAATATCCTCAAACATTTCGCTAGACCGAAGTTTGTTGAACCAAACAGATCATCAGTTGTGGTTAATATTATGAAACTTAAAGGCCACTTGTACATACTCTATGAATGTTATCTTGTGTTACAATGAACAGTTAGTAAGACTTCTTGTTCTTAAGGAAGATTTCTGATGCTATTGAGGTTTCAATATAGAATTTATTTTAGGCTAAGGAAATAAGACATCACTTGCAGAGAATGTGAATTCCACTGTGAAATCACCTTGTTGACTATCTAAGACCCTCAGAAACACTCTCATTTTTCTTTACGAAAGAATGTTGTTAGAGAGTCATCATGGACAGAATGGTGGAGTCTTTCCTTTTAAAGACACAACTGGGGTTTAATTTTGGAGAAAGGAAACCAGATTTCAAAAGACAGACCCTGTTGGAAAGTCACCAATTGGCCACAGACAAAAATGTCTGTGAGAGTTCGATTTTTCTCACTCCAGCTGGGAATTTTGTTGGTTTTCTTTTTACGTTTTCCGAGTTTACTTCTCCTAAGATAAAAATCTCAAGTTCTACACCTGGATAATCTGAAAAAGAGATTCCTTTCATCTTCAGAGTTGTCTTGATTTTTAAGAAGAAAAAAGACAAAATTTCAAAATATTTAAATCCCATACATATATAGTAAAGCCATTTTTCAACGTTATTCCAAGAAATAGCAGCTAACAAGAAAATATCTTTCAGGGCTGGCCCCGTGGCGTACCAGTTAAGTGCACATGCTACGCTGCTGGCGGCCCGGGTTCGGATCCCGGGCGCACACCAACGCACCGCTTATCAGGCCATGCTGTGGCGGCAACCCATGTAAAGTGGAGGAAGATGGGCATGATGTTAGCTCAGGTGCAGTCTTCCTCAGCAAAAAGAGGAGGATTGGCATGGATGTTAGCTCAGGGCTGATCTTCCTCACAAAAAAAAAAGAAAGAAAATGTCTTTCAAAACGAAATTTATTAGGAGTAAAATGAAAAATATAGACATATAAAACTCTGAATATTTTATATTGAAAAACTTTTTCATAGCGGCGTCTTAATATGGCTTTACTCTCAATATAAGTGGGGAGTCCACGCAGTCACTGGGCACATGACTGATTTCATGCCATCTGGGTTTTTTGTCTTAACTCCCAAACAGTCAAAAAAACACTTCATTTGTCAAAGCTTTAAAAATATATTTATCTTTTGAAATGCAGGCCACATACAAATACAAAGTTCTGTACCTTACCAAAAGAACAGCGGCATCTTTATTGCCCTGGTCTTGATGTTTAATAAACTTATATCCCATCTGCATCCTCAAATCCACGTGCATCACAAAAATTCCAAGAAACCTCATCATAAAGACTCTATTACTGCATGGTTCCCACTATAAAACAGAGCAGCACTTTGTAGTATTACAGCACTTTTCATGCAAGAATAGAAAGCCTCTTTTATGAGTCCTTTGTTTTCCTCCAGATACCCATGGAGGAAGGTCAATGGTAAATCCATTTTATTGAAACTCTTGTCCAGGAACACATAAAACTAACAGAAGAGAGTGATACTGTGAGCTCCTTGAGGCTATGCATTACTTTCTTAAGTTATGAAAACTTTTTAAAAATGTTGATTGATTGAAAATATAAAGTTCTAACTCCAACTTAACATTATTATCAGTAGAATAGTTCTTATCCTCTCCACCACCATCCTGTCTCTAGCAAAAACACTCTTCACCCCACCTGTTATACTCAACCCCGCACAGTCATTGAAAATATAAACTATAGAAATGTGGATACTTCTCCTGTAGGACTGGGGTGACTTCAGCTTACCCAAAGCATGAGGGCCTTAGTGCAACGTGAAAGGCGTCAGGTACCCTAAGTGCCAGGCCACAAATGGGTCCCCAAATGAGAGTAAGGACAAGATGTTACTCCAATCAAATACCCTGATAAGTATTTGTTCTTAAAATATGGAACATTCTCGCGACGAAAACAAGAGAAGAAGAAGGGAGAGGAGAGGAGAGAAAAAGGTATAAAGGGAACCCCTCTCCCAATATGAACACATTTTTAGCAACCATTCAGCAGATGGGACACGTTTTGGCCATTGCTAATCCTTAAAAATATCAGGAGCAACTCCACTGTGCAAAGTTTGTATGTCTAGGAACTAATCCTTTTCCCCTTTAACTTTTCCTTTTGTGAGCTTACTAAGCAATTTTTCCATAATTTGCCAAGCAAAATAATTCTATCACCCACCAAGAAGAGGCTAAAAAGGAAACAAATAATATGTGTGTTTAAAGAAAAATATATAAAATAGACATCTTATCCTTTTTTAAATTTTCTGGGTAAAATTTATGAACAGCTGGTATCTCTGAGGATAAATCATTTTGTGTTTGCAGTATAAATATTCATTGATCCAGACAGGGTATTTGTGGTGATCATAGGAATAAAATACCAAAAAAAAAAAAAAAAATCCTTGAGTTACATTTGTTTTTCAGAAAACAAACGCATAGATCTCCACATCATTCTCACTGCCCTTTCTTCCATCTGCTACAAAATGTGTCAGAGAGGGCACTCAGCTCAATCTCAAACAGGGTGTTTAAAACGGGAGTGGGGGTAGGGGTGGAGGGGGTTTTGAAAAACAGAGTAAGGGCTGAAGGTCCATGGATTCATTGAGCATTAATTAGGGCAAGATACTGCATTTCCGTGGCCTCAATTTTTTCCTCTCAAAAGGACTAATAACCCTACATGATTTCCTTGATTTGAAGCAAAAATAAATTAAACAATAAATTGTAGGAGGATATTTGGAGGGATAGACAGAATGTCAGAGAAAAAAGAGCAGTGTGGACACAAACATGCTTTCAGCAGGAAGCTGGTGGTCTGCAGGCCACATTTTGAGACACTCTGTCAACAGTGACTATTTTTTCAGCTTATTCATCCTCTTTATATTTATTTTGATCATTGCTTCCTTAAAAACAAAGTTTTGTCAATAAAGATGCTCCACACATGAGAAAAGCAAGAAAATTTCCCCAAATCCCTTCTGAAAATTTCAAATAAGCATTCCTGATGTCCTCCACCATGTGGTTACTTCACCCTTGCATTCAACAGGTATAAACACCAATGACACACCAGGCATTGTGCTGGGCAATGGGGACTTAAAGGTGAAAAGGCAGATTTCCAGAGGCCTAGGGTCTAATGGGAAGAGATAAATAAGTAAACAAGTAATTAAAACACCATAGGATCAATATAATGTACGTAAGTAGAGTCACATTCAACTTCCATGTGTTAACTGCTTAGCGAAGTCAAAAATTGAGTTGAGCAAGGGCTCCATCTGTTTTGAGACAGTAGAAAATCAAGAAGATACTGCTATCCCTGCCAAGACCATGACTCCTTTTCCTAGTGGAGGCCAAGAAAATACAAGGCACCCCCAGGCCCTGATTTCTCAGTTCAGGAATTTTAATCCAAAAGCCATAAAACAAGGCAATTGCCATGTGGCCAAGTAAAAGTCTAAAAGAATATCTGAGTGTCTCCTGCCCTAGATCTCAGGGGTATGGTGGCCCTCTTCTCTGTGCAGTTACTTTTCTCATGTAACAGGTCTTTCCCATACCTGCTGTTGGATCCTGGTACCTACCAAGGATAAGGTGTTTCTGTAAGGTAACCCCAGGCTAAGTAGGAGAAAAACTCTTAATATAATAAAAAGGGGAAGTGCTAATAGAAAACTAATATTTGCAATCCAATTACTTAAATCCTCTACCTTAAGGCTATCTTCAGAGAGAATTTTCCCATCCTTCCTCTGCATTTAGGACCAAAAGCCCCCACCCCACTCCTGCTCCCACCCCCAGGAAAGCAGAGAATGACAGACAACACTCCCCTGAGGCTAGATACACAATTAGACAGAAAGGAGGTGGGAGGAAAGGAAGAAGAAAGGAGCAGAGCACTGAAGACCTGTAAGGCAGGGAAAGAAGCAGAGAGACTCTAAGGGAGAAGGGACAAAAGAGAGAATCTCAGTTACCCACGTGGTTGACTATATGATGTGTCCAAAGCATTTCAGACTAAAGCCCCAGAGGCAGAGTTCAGGGACAAGTTGAATTTTTCAATTTCCAGCACCCTGAAGACTTGGAAGGAAATATAATATAGCCTTTGGATCTGACATAGTCAATTAAAAGTGTGCCTAGATTCCACGTGTGTGCTTGACTAGCTAACCATAGACTTTGTTATTAACTATAGTACCTCTTTCTTCCAGAATAAGGAACATTAATCGGATATTTTAGCAGTGACATCGAACAGTCTTTGGCTTCTTCTTTAATCCAAGGGAATCATGAAATAACATGCTTCCTCTGTATGTGCTATTCCAGCATCCAGCATCCACCACATGATCTGTTGAGGATAAATCCAAACTCACAATTCCCAAATAAGAAAATCCTGGGCTTAGTTTGAGAAGTTTAAGACTATCAAAGAGAGCCCCTGGGGGCATCTGGAACCAATCCAGTGTTGGAAGAGGGCCATCAGGGCCCTGTTGGGCATCATCACAATCACTAAAGCTGTCATTCTTAAATTGAGTTAGTAAATCAACTCCTAGTATCTAGGCTGCCATCTTAGGAAACTATATTGTCTTAATTTCACCTAAATTCTACAGTCAAGGACTCTCCTTGTGAAAGTTGTAAAAATGCCTATGCTCATGATCAGTTTCCATGGGAACCATGACTAAGGCAGATCCAGTCTAGGTTTATCTGACTCCTGTCTCCATATTTGCAAATATAAACAGGAGGGCAATATCTTTCCTGGTCCTCACTATTGTGAGTGGCTGGAGTAGAAACTTCCATTCTCCTTCCCTTCCTAACTCAATCCTCCCTTTACTTTGTATCTAAATAGAGGCAAAGACTCAGAGATAATTCCATCTTCCGCTATTTAGTATGGAAACCACCTCTCTCCTTGCCCTACTTCCTTCTACTTTTGCTTTCTCTAGTTTCTATCCATTCTTCCTCGAGGCATACAATTCTATGCCAGCTATGTAATATGTTCAATCATTAGCATTGAGAGAAAACCCTAATAGTTGACTTCCATGCCTCTCTTAGACGGGAAAACCCTAGATTCCCCATCTTCACCCAGACACTAGGTTTTAGTCAACTCTCCACAGTAGGGCAAGGGAAAAATATAAGGATATAGAAGGTGCTGTGGAGCAGGGGGAAATAATTTGAGATATCAGTTGAGATTCTTTGGGTTGCAAGTAATATAAAATTCAACTCCAACTGGCTTAAGCAAAAGAAAAGAAAAGAAAAGGGATATTTTATGGGTTCACAAAACTGAAGAGTCCATGTTGGATCTTGCCTGCTGGAGGAGCTTGATTCAGTCACAAACATCTTTCTGGGCTACTCCTTTCAGCTCTTCTTCCTTTAGAAAAGCTCCAATCTTTGATTCCACAGAACAGTTCTCAGCATCTTCAGGCTCATATCTTCACAACCTCTAGTTAAACATAAAGAAAGTCTGCTTCCCCAATAGCTCAAATGCAGCGCTAGAATTGAATTTTGTTTGACTTCGATTGGCCCACTTTTGATCACATGTGACGTGAACCATGGCTGTGGCCAAGGGAATGGACTGCACAGGTTGGTTTTGCCTAGGTCACATGCTGCATTCCCTCAGGTCCAGGGATGAAGTCAGCCTCACATGAAGCACATGAAGAATGGGAAAGGGGTGCCGTCAAAGTAAAATCGTGTCCTCAAGAAGGGTGTGCAGGTGCTGAATGGCAAAGTTCATAAGCATTCACTATGCTTCCCCAACCCTGCAGGGATGATGAAGAAATGCTTCATAGAGGATACTGGAAGAAACACTGGAATGAAGCTATGAAGGATGAGTAGGAGTTTAATAACCAAAGGTTGGGATGACAGTAGACAGGCCATCCAACACTAGGAGAACACCATGCACAATGCAGTGGACAGGCAAAAAGTCATGCTCTTTCCCAGGAAATTCAACTAAGCTCTGCATGAATGTGCCTGTGGGAAGTTCTGATAACTGAGGCTACAAAGTAGGCTAATCATTTTGAGCTTTGGATGCCATACACAAGGATTTAGATTTTATCCTTCACGAAGAGATGGGGAGCACTGAGATAGATACATTAAACCGGGATTTGATCTCTTGAGCAGTATGGAAGGTGTGTTGGATGGGTGAGACAAGGGCTATGAGAACAGAGTAGAATCTCAGTCAAAAATACCTTACATAAGCTGAACCAAGGTCATTGGACATGGAGATTAAGAAGTGGAGCTAATAAAAAAGAAGGAAATCCTGACATTTGCAAGAACATGGATGGACCTTGAGGGCGTTATGCTAAGTGAAGTAAGCCAGATAGGGAAAGACAATTACTGTATGATCTCACTTATATGTGGAATTTAAAAAAACCAAACTCATAGAAACAGAGAACAGATTAGTGGTTACCAGATGTGGGGGCAAGGGGGGATGAGTGAAGGGAGTCAAAAGGTACAAACTTCCAGTTATAAGAGAAATAAGTTCTGGGGAAGTAACGTACAGCATGGTGACTATAGCTAACAGTACTGGATTTTATATTTGAAAGTTGCTGAGAGAGTAGATCTTAAAAGTCTCATCACAAGAAAAAAAAATGTGTAACTATGTGAGGTTACACATAACTAAACTTATTGTGGCGATCATTTCACAATAGATACATATATCAAATCTTTGTGTTGTACACCTGAAACTAATACAATGTTATATGTCAATTATATCTCAATAAAACTGGAAGAAAAGAGGTAGGGATAGATTCAATAAATATCTAGATGGTAGAAATGATGGGCCTGATGACTGACTGGATGTGGGAGATGCAGGAGAAAGAGGTTACCTGCTCTAGTGTCTGTCTTGGAAGACTGTATAAAATGGAATGCAGATTCACTAAATACTGAATCCATGCAGACTGGCCATTACATCACCTTAAGTCTTGGATCTAACTTTCCAACTCAGGTTTTTAATAAAAATATGTGTCAGTGATTTTAATTACATTCATTCAGTATTTATAGAGGGTCTTATGTGACTAACCATTCCATTCACAATGCGTCCTGCACCCCCCCACCCACACACCCACCCACACCGCATCTGTTCTGCGGGGTTACTTATGACGCAGCTGTTTTCGCAGTTGGGATCCTCATGCTGCTCTATCACAACACAAAACAAACAGCTTCCCTCCGCCATCTTGGCTCCGCTTGATTTTCAGCTCAATAAAGTGGCATATTGAGGGAAAGGCCTTATCATCCAGCCTAGTCCATAAATAACATAGCCAAGTTCATTCCTGAAGCAATGAAATTCTCACGGTGACATTTTATCTCTGAAAAGTGAATTTTTAGTGGTGAAACAGTCCATCTGAAACGACTCTGGTATTTATTTATGTGTTTTTGTGTTTGTGAAAGATATCCCTGCAGGATATCCTCTTTAAGCTTTGCAGCTGTTGGTAATGGGTCCCTGCCCAAGTGTGGATTTATTTTACAAACACATTTATCATCTATCAAACATATTGGCTGGCAGAGGTTTTGTATATTCCATGGCTTGTAACATTCTGGCTCCCAACTACTCCTAAACCACTGAAACACACTCGTATTGCTCTTGCTCGCCCTTTGAGAAAGAACTAAAAGGCTGACTTTGTCTGGGAGATGATAGGATTAAACTGCATTTATGCTGAATCCACAGTGTGTAGGGAGCATGAAGCTGTTTTCTAGATGAATCAGCTGATTCTTTGTGCTTTACAAGCCAGTGGAGGCATGAGTTAATGAAAATGGAAGAAAATAGCTCATTTACCCAACACTACATGGCAAAGAAATGAAAACAAAGGAGAAAAATGAGACTACAAGACAGATATCCCATCTTCCAGAGATAGTATTTAGCTCACTCCCTCCGGAACCTAAATTAGGAGCCGTGTTTCCAGGGAGATGGGCAGATGCATGCCCGGAGTTCTAAGTCAAGAGGAAGCTTGTCGGGGTGCTACACGGGTCCGTGTCTTCAGGTCATTCCTACACGTGAGGCCAGGGAATGGCACTCAGGATGTTAGACTGTTCTGGAAACATCTTTCCAGAAGAAAGGATCCAGGTGAAACTCCATCCAGTCCCAAACTGGACAGAATTCACTTTGGCTCCAAATATCATGCCCAGAGCCAAATGGAACCAACCTGGACTGCAAGTGGTGGGGAAATGCTCCAAGGCTAATACTGCTGGTCTTCATTCCTTAGCTAACATCTCACTCCAGCTGGACAGGAAACCGTGGGTTGAAACTTTGATGTTACTTTTGAATTTTTCTCTTCTGGAAGCATGAGAAGCTCTCCATTAGTTCCAAAATAGTAGAGGAATTCAAGAATTGGCCCTGAACTAACATCCGTTGCCAATCCTCGCCTTTTTGCTTGAGGAAGACTGCCCCTAAGCTAACGTCTGTGCCAGTCCTCCCCTATTTTGTATATGGGTTGCTGCCACAGCATGGCTTGATAAGTGGTATAGATCCGCACCCCGGATCTGAAGCCACAAACCTGAGCCACCAAAGTGGAGCATGCCAAACTTAACCACTGTGCCACCAGGCCGGCCCACCTGTTTAATTTCTTTTTGGTTTCACCAATGTCTTGTTTCTAGCCTACTCGTGGGTTTATGATACTGGCCTATCGTTCACTTTCTCATCTCCTTTGTTGGATTCCTTCTCTATTCTTTGTGTCCTTTCCAAGTGCTACATTTTCTCTCTTCTCTCACCTATTCACTCCTTCCAAGACTTTCTTTCATTTCAGGTATTAATGTTTTTACTCGCAGAAAGATATGTCAACCTGAAAAGTTACAACATTCAGAGAGAGACAATACCCATTTACAAAGTAAGCAGGATTGAGAAAGTCATCAGATAGAATTCCTTAATGTCTGATGCAGATATTATCAAGAAATTGTATTGGTATAAACTACAGAGTCCAGCAAAACTACAATCAGACTCATTCTTTCAGGTTCATATTTCTTCAATACTTTAGTCAGGAAAGTTTGCCAAGTGAACCAAGAGCAGAAGGTTAGTGCACTGGCAAGGCCCTGTTAAGCTGCTGCTGGGTGATTTAAGGCATATCACCAGGTTTTTTAACAACCCTATGCCAAGCCCAAAAATCCCACCCTAGTGTCAATAACTGATAAGATAACAACACAGGGAAGTTCACCCAGAGTCTAGTGGCAACTCACCCATGTTTCTTCTAAACTATGAGTAACTGGTTATGTAGTCAAATTAGATAGTTGATGTTTTGGGCACAGAAAAGATGAGTTGCAAGATAGGCACAGAAAAGATGGATTGTAAGATAGGTATCTTTCAGCTGCTGGAGGGAGGGAGGGGCTTGGGGGAAGGGGGTTGGGGAGTATTAGACAGGACTCGAGGTTGCAACTGACAGAAACCCAATTTGAACTAGCAGAATTGCAGGGGGAATTTACTAGTTCACAAAATCCAAGGAAGAGTTGAAGGACAAAACTGAGAAAAGGCAAGGATTCAGCTTTGCTTAGGAGCGCTTAAAACCAGAAACACAAATCCTGGCTCCATCTCTCATTTCTGCTCTCTCCATCTAGCAGCACCCTTTCTCACTGCATATCAGTTTCCTCTACATGGCAGGAAACAAAGACTCCAAGAGCTCTCCCAAGATTTACAACCCACTAATGACACCTCCAGAGAAGGACTGATTCTCTTCTTCATTCCAGTTTGAAAAATTTCTAGGGAAGGACTCTGATTGGCCCAGACTCAGTCAATGCCAACTCTGAGCTAATCAGCTACAGCAATGGGAGCCGTAGTACGCGTACATAAAAGATCATGGCAGCTTTCAGTGGAGCCACATGGTGAGAGTAAGGGGAGGATAAGTTCTCAAAAAATTTAGTAAGGGAGGGGGTGCTATTCTCAGATAAAAAGGATGTATTGGACAAACAGAGCACCAAGTGCTTACCACACGCAGACCCTGAATTCCTATCCTTGGCTTCCCAGCCTCAGAGGTTACTACAAAACAGTAGACATATACAGCCCTGGAGCCTCGAAGCTACAAAGTTTAAATAGTTTAAGTAAAATCATCTCTCCTATGTGAAATAATAGAAAATATATATATTGGTCTCTGCCCCCAGTTCCTGGCACAGAGCATCTAAAACCTTTGCAATTTCCTAAGCTATAAGAGCACTAGAAGCATGTTTTGTTCTGATACTTGGTCTTTGACCCCAGTTCCTGACACATAGTTCCTAAATCCCTTGGAATTTCCTGGGTGGTAGGAGTGTCTTTTGTTCTAATGAGGTGACTCTTGGTGGGCTCCTGGATGGGGGCTGGTCACCAGAAAAACCAAGCCTTGATTGGAAGCTTGGAACTTTTCAGCTCCATGGACCAGGCAGGTGAGGCACCCCAACTCCACAGAGACAGAAGCTCCTGCTCTTGGGAGCCTCTCAGATCTCACCCTACGTATTTCTTCATCCGGCTGTTCATCTGTATCCTTTATGATATCCTTTATTATATATAATAACCTGGTAAACGTGTTTCCCTGAGTTCTGTGAGCTGTTCTTGCAAATGATTGAATCCAGGAGGGAGGTCATAGGAACCTCCAACTTGTAGCCAAGTCAGACAGAATTTGTGGGTAACCTGGGGACCTACTACTTGCAATTCACATCTGAAGTGGGGGGCAGTCTTGCAGGACTGAGCCCTTAACATGTGGGGTCTATGCCAACTCTGGTTAGTGTCAAAATTTAATGGACTTGTTGGACACCCAGCTGGTGTTGCAGACAATTGCTTGGTGTGGGAAAAACTCCCACATGGGTAGTGTCAGAGTGTTGTGAGTGAGGTAGTAGTGTGAGAGGAAAGGAGAAGCACACAGAAGTGTTTTTCCATCACATCTAAGCATCTTAGAGTCCCTTAACCAAGCAAGATTACAAAATACTATACCAGGGTGGACTCAAACCATGTAGTGGCCCCTTAAAGAGGAGCACCTCCATCTCTAAGAGGACGCCAAAATACCAGCGCTATTGACAAATGTCTCCTTAAAAGTGGAGGCAAACTGCAGATGCTCCAGAAACTTTCAAACCCTGCTTGCCCAGTAACCACCTTGCCTTTAGGGGAATTAAAACTGAAGTAGTTTCCATAATTCTGGAAAAGGTTTTTAGTAGCATAATATGAAAGACTCAGGACTATTAAAAGGATAAAATTGAGAACATATGTAAAAGAACTCTGGACAAATGTGAGATTTTTTACACTTTCCCTATTTGATGAAGAATATGTGTCCACTCTCCAAGGCTGCTGTTCTTAGATCACTGTCCACATGCCCTGCGGGAGTTAACGCTGAAGCTGGGCACTAAGTTCCCCTCTGTGGCTGGGGGTAAGACGTTTGTCAGGTTTATTTCTATGAGGAATTATGCTGGAGGTTATCATGCAGTCAAATAAACTTTTTTTCTAACAGAATACATGGAAAGGAGTCCAGAGGACTAGAGGGGCCCTGTTTTTCATTGAACAAAGTGATTCTGTTCTGAGGTTAAGTCCGTATGACCCAAAGTACAGGCTGGTATGCAAAGAGTCATGCATTGATTTAAACAATAATAAATTGTGGTCTAGAATGCAGGGGAAAATCTATTCCCTCGTGGACATTGAAGACCATACAATTTCACTGCTGTGATTTCAAAATAAACCTCGCACTTGTTAAGTTTTGGATTTGCAGCAAATACTAGGAACTTTTAAAATGGATACTTAATCCAGATCAATCAGTTATGATGCTCATGAAACAACTCTTATAACTCCAAATGGTTAGGTAAATAAGTAGAACATAAATCATTATAAATAGCCAATAAAATTCAGAAATTAATGGTCAAATAATAAATTTTTACATCGTAAAATCTGGCAAACACAGTAAGGTGACTTGAGTCCGTGTTATCCAGGACTCAGGGGCATTTTAGCAAGATAATTTAGGAATGGGCTCATCCTTGCAAAACCCATGGGACCCATGGAGGCAGGTGTGCTTTTTAAGAGGCAAGAACGAGTTATAACTGTGCCTGGCACACGGAGGCTATCCAATAATTATTTATTGAATTAGTTAGTTGATCGCTATGGAGTGGATAAGTTGGTAGAACAGGTAAGACCATCACTAACTTCTACCAGTAAGAAGGGGATATTCAGGAGCATTCATTCCTAGGTGGCAGGTCACCAATGTGGGCTCTGGGGATGCCAAGCTATGTACACCAAGGAACTTGCTTTCCAAGAGCTGCCATAACAGATGGTAGGACTCCATCAGCCCACTGTCTTCTTATTACTATTCTCCACTACACCAGATGAAGCAGCCTTGGACATTATGACCAATCTGACTACCCAGGTGGGCTCCTCTCACTAAGCCCCACTAAGCCCCATGTGCCCCAAGATATCTCCCTCAGGGCTTACATGGTGTCTGATAGTTCATGGGTGGAGTTACACTCAAACGAGGACCTGGATATCCAAGGAATGACATCTCAGAGAAGGTTATCTGTGACAGTCTGCTCATTCTAGAAGATCCCTTTAAGCCCCCTGACTAAATAATAATAGCAACAAGAGCCCACTAGCAATGGAAATCATTCCTTACGTTCCCGGACCTTTACCTTCAGACAGCATGGTACTATTAGAGCGATGGCCTGAGATAGAAGCGAAAAACCAAACCATTTTCTCATCTCCAAACCCAGTGCGATAAACTTTTGTATCTATTTCACTATATAAGCCTTACATGTACTTTTTTTCCTGAAGTTTGTCTCATGCTGCTCATTAGTTGCAATCTGACAACTCAATATTCCCAGGAACATCCTTTGGAGGCCTGTGGGCCTTTGCTCCTTCAAAAGCCTCTCCCTCCACAGTCACATGGTTCATGACCCAGTCCAACGCCCCCTCCTCTCTGAGGCCTTCCGTCCCTCCCGAGACTTGACTACAGGCTCCTCCCTCTGTGATCCTATAGTGGGTCACACACGTCTTACAGCCCATAAGCACATTCTGCCGTGTTTATAATCAGCTGTGCTGTCTGTCTCCTCAGTTGGATTCTGAGGCTCAGAGGGAAAGGGTTTTTGGCTTAGTCATTTTGTATCAACTCAGCACAATAGACGCTCAGATGTTTGCTGAATTAAACTAATTCCAAAATAAGCATTTTAAAATCCAGTTTTTCCTCAATTCAATTTGTGTGTGGAGGCATAGCCATATATAAAATGTAAAGTGAATCACTGTAAACATTAAAAAAGAAAAAAGACATGTGGCAGCTCTTATTAACCAAGAAGTATCAGGAGATAGAGCTGGCCAAGATCCAACCACCCTGTTCCTACCAGTCTGCCGGTGGGGATTCGACCAATCTGCTCTCACCCTTGCCTTCAGAGATAACTGGAGCTTCCGATTCTTTAGCCCCTCTGGGGTTCTGAAGCACAAGTTGGGGTGCTTCTCCCTCTGCCCACACAGGATTTCAGGGTTCCACACTCTGCTAAGCCAGTTCCTGCTCATCCAACTGCTTCGATCTTCCACATTTTATGAACATCTCTCATCTGGTGTTGTTGCCCCCCCTGTAGTCTTTGTTCTTTGGGTTTATCTCTTCTGTAATTCCTATATGCCCCTCATTTAATGAAGTTTCCAGAGGAAGAGGATATAAAAACATGTATAAATTCTATCATGTTTAATCAGACTTCTCTGAACTAATTATTTTTAAATGTAAAGTTATAAGTTGGCATTAATAAAACAAACATCATTGATATAAATGATTGAAGGAAAATATTCTAATATAATGTTTTATAATTTTCTTTAACTTATCCTTGATACTAGAAACATATAAGGCAAAAATAAAATAAATATATAAATAAAATAAAACTCTCTTTTAAATTCGTAGATAAAAGATAGTGGGAAACTGTAGGAAAAAGATAGTCTTATTCCACAGTTTCTAAATTCATTCTCACTCCATTGTTACGAATGCAGTGCTGTGCGAAGAATCCATTTCTGAATAGAAAGGTTACTGAACCTACACAGTCCAACTATAACTTTGTCTTGCAATGAGAGATAGGGTGCTCTGAACAGAACATCATCCTCTACTCACCTTAAACAAGAAATGTAAGTGAAACAGAGAATCACTGTAATAAGCAGAACATTTCAAGTGTAAATGGCGGCCCATGAACTCAATAACAAAGAAAAAATGAGTCATGGGAAGAGCTAAACAAGAAACCTGGAGACCCCAGAGCTAGTCCTTTCTGCTACCAACTAGTGATGTCAATGTCAGCATTGTCTCTTAGCCCCTCTGCACAGCAGTTTTCTAAACAATAATGAGGTTGGACTTTATTGTCTGCCTGAATTTTCAAGCCAGCTTGACCTTCCTACACCCCAGGCCCCTGTGAACTATAAGGCACACACATGCCCACTCTTTGGAGCAAGGACCCTCCTTGCTTTCTTCCAGCCCCTCCTTGGTTCCCCTCTCTTGGCTCCATCTCCAGCCCTTCTCCTGCCCCCATTGATTAGCTGGTTGACTTTGCTGTTCTGTCTCTTGACTCTCCTAAAAGGATGATGAGTTTGTCTCACCCTCGAACACCACTCTCCAGTTTGGGCCCTGACTGCAACACTAACATCCCAGCCATGCCCACCTCATTGACTTTCAAGTGGGGGAAGGAGGAGGATTCAGACAATCAGTTCTGAGCTCTCTTTCAGTTCTGGAATCCTACGACTCCATCAGCACAACAAAGCCTGAACAAATCAAGTTTTCTTTAGCCAAAATAAATCTCAGCTATGTTTGACCAGCAAGAAGAACGATAGGCTCATCATTAGCAAGAAAGAAAGGATTCTTAGGCCTTAGGTTCAGAAGGAAGTCTATCTTATTTTAGAAGGAAATCACTTGCATTGTTACTGTTTTCCTGGTTAAAACAAGTCAGTGTCGCTATCCATAAAATTCTTCATAGGCACTTGGTTTCAATTACTTCTGTACTACAGAGAAACCCAATGCCCAATGGAAAAATAACCTCGAAAGATCGCAACACCAAACACAAAGTTGCCATTGCTACACGTTTCTTGGAATGAAGCCACATTTATCAAGCTTTACTTCTTGCAAATGTTTATTGACATGGAGCCTTTGACAGGAGTCAATCTGGCTGATAACTTTTTCCTGTTAAATCCCAAGTTGCTTTTGCTGCTGAGAGCTCTTAATGACAAAAATGAGGAAGTTGTGTCTGCAGCAAGAGACAGACCCCTTGGGCTGGCTCTCACCTTGTCCCACTTAGCCTTCCCTTAATAAAGAGAGGCAGCTATGCCAATGTCTATTTGATGAGGAATGATTCGCCAACTCAGCAGAAATTAGGGTTTTTAAGAGTTTTATTATAAGGCTCCAAAAAAAGGGAACTAACATTTACCGAGCATCTGCTAAGTGCCATGTACTATTTCAGGCACTTGAAAATTATCTCTTTATTTAAAATTATCTCTTTAACTAAAATGATCTCTTCAATTAAAATGATCTCTTTTGATTCTCATGAGAATCTTATGAGCTAAGTAATAGTATCCCCATTTCATGGATAAAAGAAATCCCCTCAGAGAGGTACAGAAGTAGTTCAGATTCAAATAAGTGGTGGGGAGCTGGGATATTACCCCAAGTCTGGAAACTCGATTTTATTTACTTCTGGTGTGTGCTACAGAACTTCAACTTCAATTCAACAAAGGATAATATGTATATGGAAAAATAAGTCATAGAATCATATAATTTTAGACCATGAAGAAACATCAGAAGTCACTTAGTGCAATTTCTCTCATGTTATAGATAAGACACACACCCACAGAGGGTAAACAACGTGCCCAAATTACATGGTTCTCGCTGTGCAAATGGAGAAAACCTTTCTTGATTGAAGTATTAGAGATTAAGAGGCAGGCCTTTTGTAGTTAATTGAAGAAGCAACATCCTAAATCAGCACAAACTGTTCCATTTGCTTCCAAATAACTGAGGCTGTAAAAGTTCCTGGTGGGAATTTCCAAGATAACCCAAGGCCACAAAGTACTACGGGCTTTAAGAAAGCTTTCCTATCAAACCAAGGGCCTCCAAAGCGTTACTGTTTTTATCTCGGAGGCAAGATGTGGCTGAGCAAGTCACTCAGCAACTGGAAGCAGCAATGTAGTCTGTTTTTTCAAAGCTAGGAATTCACTCAACATGGGGTCAATAGGTTAGCAGAAACGGTGGGAAACAAGACAGGAAAGAGAGAAGGGGAGGAGAAATAGAAAAGAAGCATCCACTTAGAGACTAGGAAACAAACAAAACCAATTCCCTGTATTTCTCCATTGGTATAGGAATGATTTTCCATACAAGCTCACATATATTTGCATTTCTTGACCATGGGTCGGAGACTCGAACTGACTTAAGTCCGCCCAGAGAGAATTCAGTCTTAATCATCAAGCAGTTAGCCAACCTCATTATATTTTGCAGGCAAAAGCAAACATTTAATAGACTTCTCTTCCCAAAATGCAAACGCTCGAGTGGAGCCAAAGATCATCTACAATTTTAAAAAGCTTAAGAAGGACATTTACGTATTGGCTTTTATGATTTTAACTCCAAGGTCTAGAGAGTTATGTAAATAACAATACTCAGGAAAGGAAACTTATCTTTTGCATTTGGGCTTGTGCAAAGCTTGGATACAAATAGTGCCTGCAAGAGGAATAAACATGATTCATAAGGGCTGTCTCATGTGGTTAATCCTTCCAGGCAGTGAAGGACTGGATTCTCCACAGATGTTTTTACCAATTTTTTCTCTTGGAGCATCCAAGTAGGTGTAACTATTATTAAGCATCTGATTGAGTTGTCTGTCTACTAACCCTGGAGGACTGTAGGCAAAAGCTGGAATGGAAAGATGATGAAGCAACTTGAAAACTGTCAAGGAACATTATTTGATGCACTTGATTTGTATGCAATCAACTCATGGGAATACAACTTCTATTGTGAATTAACTGAAGCTTAAAAGATGTTGCTTGTTTCTAATGCTTCCAACAGTAATGTTGTCCCTCTTGGGTTTAAGTTAATCTACTGAACAGATTCTCACTTGGACCTAAAGTGAAGAGGCCAGCAAATGGAAAGGAAAAATCACACAATATAACTAACACCATTAGTCCATAGCATTACACAAGTTTTCTCAAAAGTGTTTGGTTACATTGTGCAACAGCCTTCAACTCTTTGGCCAACACGTGCTGATGCACGCATAATAGTTAGTAACTGCCTGGCTCAAAATCCTTTATTCATTTATAGTGAATAGGAAGCAAATCACCTCTTCTTGATGGTCAGGGGATGGTCTGGGACTTGTCAGAAGATCCTGACAGGCTGGTCTCAGCCATTCCCCTCCCAGGAAGTGCCGTCAGGATGACTAACACAGAAAGTCATGGCAATATCGAATGCTGTTCGTTTAAAACTTGTGCAAAAGTCAAGCAAGATAACACTGGGAGATATTAACTATTTATTTTTGAAAAACTTTACCTGCTGTCATCTTACCTAGAAATAGAATTTTCCTCATTCAGACAAAACAATAATAATAATTCCGTCCATAGTTGGCAGCCACCTTGGGTCTCTCTTGTTTCTTTGGCTTTCATTGGAAGAATTGAAAAGATATTAGGAAAAGGTTGTTTGTTTTTTTAACTGAAGGGGTTTTTTTTATTTTTAACCTTAAAGATTATTGTTTTATTTATGCCAGGGTTTCTCAATCTATTGACATCCCTATTGACATCTAGGGTTGGATAATTCTTTGTCGTGGGAGCTATTCTGTGCATTGTAGGATGTTTAGCAGCATCCCTGGCCTCTACCTTCTAGATACCAGTAGCATCATCACCCCCCTCACGCTCCAGAGTTGTGACAATCAAAAATGTCTCCAGACATTGCCAAATGTCTCCTTATTGAGAACCACTAAATGTAAAAGGTTGGCTCAAGGAATCCTGTTTTACAGAAGTATGTTCAGCAAAAAAGTAATATGGCTGTCAAAACAGGAAATGGAGGCCATGAGGGGCATTGACGGGGCAGCTTTGCTTACAGCCCAGTGACAATGGGGCCAGAGCTCGTACCCCTGCAATGGCCCCTTTGGGGACCTGCTGTTTATTAACCAAAGACTAGCCGGGAAAAGTCAAACTTTAATTCAAAAAAACACAAGCTCCTTAGCTTCAAGAGCTGTCTAAGCCCCCACAGCTGAAGAAGAAGAATTACCTTACTGCTTTCCACCACTTTAGCCCTACTGGGTAATCGCAGTACCAACTGCATTATCTTCTTTTTTTTTTTTTTTTTTTTTTTTTTTTTTTTTAAAGATTTTATTTATTCAGTTTTTTCCCCCCAAAGCCCCAGTAGATAGTTGTACGTCATAGGTTCACATCCTTCTAGTTGCTGTACGTGGGACTCGGCCTCGCGTTGGACGGAGAAGTGGTGCCTCGGGGCACTCCCGGGATCCGAACCCGGGCCACCAGCATCAGAGCGCACGCACTTAACCGCTAAGCCACAGGGCCAGCCCTGCATTATCTTCTAATCGAAGGCAAACGAATTAGAAAAATCATGGTGTTTTGAAAGAAATTGTTAAAAGGAGATGTTTTCATCAAGAATTCCAGGGATTCAAGTATGCAAAATTTGTGGGTCACAGGCAAGAAACTTGTCATTTTTGGTCAAAAGCAAATTCCTTTCAAGAACAAAATAAGGTCAACAGGTCACAGAAGTTCCTTTACTCTAGACTGACACCTTTAAAATATAAAAGCATTAATCACCAAGGATTGGTCAAGAAGGAATCTTTACTCCTCATTTAGTGTTTTCAGGTAACTCAGATCAGCCAGTCTCAGCCTCTTACTGTCTGGGTTCTAGAGAAAAGCCTCTTTACCAGGACTCATGTTTGTTGGGCACACTTGCCCTGGCAGAGTTTTCTGGTTGCCTACCCAATACCCATCCACCCATCCTCCCCTTTACTAATAAAACTTCAATTTTGTGGGATATGACAATTTACCTAACATTAAAAAAAAGTACTTTCCCAAGCCTCCCTTGCAGGTCGGGTGGCTGTTTGACCCAGTTCTGGGCCACGAGAGACAACAGGAAGTCAATAGGTGGGGCTTCCAGGACAGTCTCTTAAAATGGAGGCTGACTAAATTGCCCAGGCCTTTCCCTTTGCTCTACCTCTTCTTCCTGCCTGGAACACGACACTATACAGAGATGGAAGCCATCTCATGACTATGAGGCCACAAGCCCATGCTAAGGATGGCTGAGCAGAAGGACAGAAGGAAACTTGGTCTCTGGTGGAACGTCTATACCAACACTGGTGTATCAGTTTCCTGAGGCTGTCGTAACAAATAATTATAAACTTGGTGGCTTAAAACAACAGAGATTTATTCTCTCACAGTTCTGGAGGCCAGGAGTTGGGAATCAGGTAGGGCCATGCTCCCTCTGGGGCTCTAGAAGAGCCTCTCTTCTTTGCCTCTCCCAGCTTCCGGTGGCCGTCCCTTGGCTTGTGGCTGCATCCCTCCAATCTCTGCCTCTGTGGTCCATTGCTGCCTCCTCTTCCGTCTGTCTATTCTCCCTCTGCTTCACTCTAACAGGGACACTGCCGTTGGATTTGGGGCCCACCTGGGTAATCCACAATGATCTCAACATCCTTCATTATGTCTGCAAAGACCCTTTTTCCAAGTAAGGTAACATTCACAGTTTCCAGGAGTTTGGACGTGGACACGTCTTTTGGAGGGCCACCATTCAACCCACTACACCTTGTTTGCCCACCTCAAGACTTCTCATCTATCCTCTCCCCTCCAAAAAATAAAAATCCTTATTAGTTTAAGCCACTGTTTTCCAGGTTTCTGTAACTCACAGCCAAATACTTTCCTTAACTTAATTTTCCCTTGCTTAACTTAGTGAGGACATTAGGAGGATTTCAGGAATGGATCCTGATGAGAGTTTAAATGACCTGGGCTCTGAATCTCTGTTGTGGCATTTTGCATAGGAGATCAAGATCCACTTTAGAATCCTAGTCCACTTCTCAGTGTGTGGACCCCAGAGTGTCAGAATTACCTGGGGCGCTTATTTAAAACTCTGGTTCCCTGCCCTCAAAATGGGTTTGCTGAATCAGAATCTCTGGGAACTTGCATCTTTAACAAGCCTCGTGAAGGCTCTTGTGTCCACAGAAGTTTGAGAACCACCCTGCAGCCGTTCCTGCCTCACGCTGCTTCTCTGCCTACTGACTTGAACAATCAGTCTTTATCCTCAAGTTCTGTTGATTTTGTAGTTAAACCTGTATATGCTTCATTGATTAAACAAAACCTGTTTCCCTAACAATGAAAAAAATTATGTTTCTTATATTGAGTCTTCACAGATTTCAGAAGCTACCCGATGACCCAGCCTAGACTTCCGTTGCAGATGCTGTGTAAAAAATGTGTTCTTCTTTCTTAGCTACAAATTGCATAGCCAAAACATGTTATAACATCAGAGCAGAGGGAAAAGGCAGCACCCCATATATGATAGGATTTCTGTTTTGACAGAGGGGCACCATGCATCATGGAGTACATGAAAAACAGAATTTCCCTCAGTCAGATTCATGACTCCATCAGGATTAATCCAATCCTCAGTTTGTGAGGGAGATTATTGTACATTCTTTTGTCCCTAATTTCTGTGATTCTTGCTTTTCAACTTCCCTCCAGAGAGCATGAGGCGTGCCATTTGAGGTCAGGTGACAATTCCAAAGTGTGGCTCCAGACCATCCAATCACTAGTTCTAAGTCCTTCCTTAAGCCCCTGCAATTTGGCCATCCAGCAAGTGTTAAAGGAGACCTGTCCCCTCCACCATTTACAGATAAGGCAGGAGAAGCAATTATTGAGGAGTCAGGCCCTGAGCGGGGTTGAACTTCTCGAGCGTCAGCCAACACAAGAGTCAGAGGCTAAGCTCCGATTCCCCGGGCTTCCCACTCAGAATTCAGGCTGCTGTTGATAGAGAGAAGGAACATAAAACTGAAGTTGAGTGGCTACACTTATAGCAAACGCAGCACAGACAAGGCTTCGTGCCAAGGAGATACTGATCTGAATCACATTAAAGGTCAAAGAAAAGGCTTGTTGTATTTCCTAGAAACTGAACCACCACAACCACACCCACCTCAAATCCCTTCCAAATCCCCTAAACCCAGCTAGAAGCCAGCCTCAGATGGGGGAAGGGGTGGAGAGATTCTTCTGGCTTTAAAAGTGTGTCGTGATATGTTAACCGCTTCCCTGCTAAGAATCTTTGCAGTCTCCGAGCCGAAACCGATGTGTGCTGCTCAAGGCCCCAAAATGAACATCTAAACATTTGTGTCTCAATGTGTGCTGGGATTGTTCCTCTGCCAGGCCTCCCCACCCGTCAGGGGCCCACAAACCTACAGCAGAGAAACTGCCAAACTACTGATGTTTCACGTACTGGCACAAGCTGAGAGGACACGACGCCACCTTCCATGGGGCTGCACGGAGGCTCCACCTCTGCTTGTCTGGTTTCTGTTTAGAGGGCACGGAGGGGGTTAACCCACTTTGGTCTCCCCATGATGCCTAAGTACACTTAGAAAATGCTGCCAGAGAAACACGGCTCTATTCCTTTCCCAGTTGTGTTGGGGTCTGTGTTGAGACTGTTTTTAGCTCTGAAATTGGACAAATTTATCTATCAAAACCCTTCTCAGAAGCCAACAAATGCCACCCTTATCTGGGTAATTTCTTCCTCCTCTGAAACTCCGGAGCATTCCACATCTATACCATTTCTATCGCCTTCAGTGTAGCCTGTCTGGTTTTATATCTAGGTATATTTGTCTCCCTCTCTGCTATAAGCTCCTGGAAGGCATGTAGTATAATCTTAAATATAGTTAACAAGAAATCATCTTTAACTGAATTAATGACATCTAAAAGCAACATGTGTTTTCTATTTGGAGGCTCTCAGAAGAAGTTGCTCTTGTGTGGGAAATGAATGGATCGATCTTACACTTTAGGCCAAAGCAGACTTGACCAAAAACATCCCTGACCGATTCAGTCAGAGACACATGGTCACCCCTGCCCCCTACCCGTCTGCAGAAACAAACCTTGAGGTCTGGGTCTCCTGTGAGAAGATGGGCTATCACTGTAACCAACATCGAACTCCTGATGTGATGAATTAGAAAGTATATGGAATGGCATTGAAGTAGCTTTGTAATGCTCAACAATGGCATGTGTGATGGGATATTTGACATCAGTGCAGCTGCCTCCCTATTCAGAGGCAGAAAATGAGGATAAATAGGAAAACATTGGTTAGATAACTAAGGATAATAGAATTTTGCAATAAAATATCCAGTTGTCAGTAGGATATAATTACACCCATAAGTGAATTTCTTTGAGGTTACTTGCTCTTCAGATATTCGATTGCAGCTATACCAAAGTCTCATTTTTCATGGCTCACTCCCTGGGCCCTCCCCACTAACAAAGGAAATTAAGGTCAAATGGCTTTTTCAAAAAAAAATTTATCTCCAGTTTCTAGGTTGTTAATTTAATAAGAATTTATTGAATACTAAATATGGACCTAACACTATCAAAACTAAGCACCTGTGGTAGCTTGTCTCCAAAGATGCCCCTCCAACTATGCCTCCTGGTGTTTACTCCCCTAGGTCGTTCCCCCATCTTTAATCGGGGTGCACACTTTGGAGACTCTGTGACTCCCTTTTGATCAATAGAATCTGGCTGAAGTGATGCTGCATGATGTCATAAGAAGCCTTACAGCTTCTACCTTAATCCCTTTGGGGTATCCACTGGGAGAAGATAGCCACCAGGGGAGAAGTTCAAATACCCAGAGACTGCCATGCTTTGAGGAAGCCCAAGGTAGCCACGTGAAGAGGCCACATGACAGAGAGAGATGCCCAGACAGCCCTTAGCTGTTCCAGCTGTCTCATGCATGGAGTCAGACATGCGAGACAAGAAGCCATCCTGGATATCCAGCCCAGTCAAGCCTTCAGATGACTCTAGTCTCCTCTACCATCTGATACAACTGAAAGAGAAACCTCAAGCAAGAATAGCCCAGCTAACACACACAAAAAAAACCCATGAGAGATAATAATAAATTGTTGTTGTAAACCTCTAAGTTTTGGGGTGGTTTGTTACACAGCAACAGATAATCAAACCAGTTCCAAAGAAATATTTTATTTTTATTAAAAGGCAAAGGCCTTGCCTTTGGAGAACATAGATTATAGGTGAGGCAGCAACATGTCCACAGAAAGCACTGTAAATACCTTACAACGTAGCTCATCTGCAAACAGAAAAACAATCTTTTCCAACTAAGGAACTGCTTTAGGAGGTGTGCAAGTGAGTTTGTAAAGGAAGAAAGTGGCACCAGCCCTGCCAAGGAGAGGAGCCAAACCAGTGCTAGCAATGAGTGAGGGGACAGCTGTCACATCTACAGAAAGAGAAAAGACAGAGCCTAGAACACTGAGGAAATGGAGAGCAGAGAAGTGAGCAGAGAAAAATGGCAAAACACACTGTAAAAAATGCTCAAATGTTCACATTAAAAATATAACCAAAAGAAATTCAAATTAAAGCTACACACCATTTTTCAACTGTCAGATTGGCAAAGATCTGTTAAAAATGATAAGATTCAGGCTTGTGGGGTTCAGTGAAACCCACGTGCCCTTCTGGCAGGAGTATATTTTAAATGGATCTCATCTTTCTGTAGGGCAACAGGCATCACAGCCTTTAAAGTAATCATATCTTTGACCTGTTATTGAACGTCTAGAAATTTAACCAAAGGAAATTATCAGCCATTTACCAAAAAAGAAATTATTGTGCAAGTTTTTTTATAGATCTACTTATAATAGCATGACCTGAATAAATACAACTGAAACATCTTATGATAGGGGAAAGTTAACTCTGCAATGGTATAACTACAGGTGATATTCAAAATATTTAACAACTGGTACAGCACAGGAACCAACCAATTGTAATTACAACCAACACAACCAATCAAAACCAACAGACCAACCAGTCATAACAGATGCACCAACCAATTAGACTGAAGGTATAAATAACCCTACCTATAACCACCATGCTGCATAACTGCTGGATGTCAGCCTAGGGTCCCTCCATGTAACAGAAATTCATACAGCTCTCAAAAATCATGTTTTCAGATAATGTTTTATGACATCACAGTGGAAAAAAAGAGAAAAGACCTTATATAATATATAATCTATACACATATACAAATCTATGCATGGAAAAAAGAGAAGGAAATATACCAAAATATAGTGGTTGTCTTTGAGTGGTGGGATTATCACTCTTGACTGGTGGGATTATTGGTGACTCATTCATTCTCTTTCTTTGTACTTTTCCACGTTTTCCAAATCATCTATGATAAACCTGCATTATTTTCATAAGTTATCAAAAAAAGTCACATTTTATAAAAGGAAGAAAATACAAGTAATCAGAGAGCTGTGGTTGAAGTATGTGAAGTTTGAGTTGGAGTGACTGGCAGAAATGAAGGGAGGTTCTATTTGGGATGGAGTGTGGGAGACAATAGGAACTTGAGGATGAGAATGGATGAAGCACGAACAGAAAGAATTTTCAGTGCTTCCACAAGGAAATCACGAGAGGAAACCAATGTTGGATGCAGATAATTCTACCTGCTGGGAGGAAGTCTGGTGGAGAGAGGAGAGAAAGGCAGAAGAGCTAAAGGGCTTCTGCAATATCCCTGGCAGCTAACTCCACAAGCACATGGGTGCACACCCACGATTTATGTTTCTTTCACCCTGTCAGGATTTGAACTTTAGCAAAATGCGCCTGCTCTTGTCATGCACCCTGAGTAATTCAACATCTGTCTCATCAACAAATGAGGCTTCAGTATCTTCTCCCAGATAAGTGTCTGTGCAGAAAAGGGGAACAGGAATCAGTGGCCCGCTCTCACTTGTTCTATGACACCCAAAGCCAGGTCAGAATGTTTGCTTACCCCATCCTTACCCCAACGCAAGAGGGCTCAGGATTAGACAAGCTTTGGGCCAGACATCCAAAGGCATGGCTCCCTCTTTTTTTACTTTTTATTTGGAAATAATTTCGAACATACAGAAAAACTGCAAGAATAAGAATAGAAAAAAGGACAGCCAAATACCCTTTCCCCAGATTCACCTACTGTTAACATTTTATCTATTTACTTTATCATTTGTTCTCTCTCTTTCCCTTTCTCTCTTCGTATACATATATATTTCTCATATATATAACAAATACATATAATTCTTTAATCACTTAAGAGTAAGTTGTGCACATCGTGTGTACTTTCTAAAATTAAGATATTCCCTTATGTAACCACACTGCAGTCATCAACTTCAGCATCTTTAACATTGATGCAAGACTAATATATTATCTATATTCCACTTTTGTCAGTTGCCCTAATAACGTCCTTTGTAGCATTTTTCTCCTTTAATAAAGGACCTAGTCCAGGATCAGATATGGCATTTAGTTGTCGCGTCTCTTTAATCTCCTTTAATTTGAAACAAATTAATTCCACAGAAAAATCCACCAAAAAAAAGGCATCTCTTTTAATTAAGACATGAGTTTCATTTGAACTACACACTTTCCAAATTAATTTTGCCAAGGTATCCCTGCCATCCGTTGCCCCCAGATCTGCCCTCACCGGCAATCGCCCTGTCTGCCCCTCTGACACAAAGTCTGTTTGGGTGGTAGGTATAGTTGTGTCCTCACAAAGCATTTCTTTTCTTAGCCTTAAAAGGAAACATGGCTGCAAATTTTGTTCCAAATGAATATGAACTGGTGACCATTTACTTTAAGAGACCATGTCCTTCAACGTTGAGTGGAGAATGTAGAACAGACTATTTTGTGGTGGTCAATTACCAGATCACTTCATTGCCTTAAAATATTTTCCCAGTCCCCTCGTCCACCTGTCTCCTTCTGAAGTACGGGAACCTTGGCCAGCCAGCCTTCTGAGAGCCCATTCCTCTTCAATTGCTGATCAGTGTAAGAGCAGAGATGGCTGTGCTTGATAGGCACAACCTAAACAAGGCCCCAGATGAGAACTTCTGGCGGCTAGAGTTTCCATCTGAGCCTGGTCGACAGGTATTAATCCACATAAACGCTGTCATCAAACCATATGGGTGGGGGAAACTTGACTACTAGACTGAGATTGAGACACACTGCAAACTGAAAAACTACACCTCTCCCGATGTCACGGTTTATTTGCATGCAATCTCAGCCAAATCAATATCGCCATCATAATCAAGAGGGAATTACAGGCTTCAGCGAGAGGTAACATTGTCAGTAATTACATCCGAGCCATTTTCAGACACATTGCATGCTGAGCTGAAGTGTTTAAACAGATATGAGGAGCAAAAAAAAGACGTGGAGAGAGCTTGAGGGCTGTTTGTGCCCAGAGTGACGATTCAAGAAGTCATGGTGTTCCCAGCCAAACCTTAGAATGGAAGCGTGGGGCAGGACTCTAAGCGTCAGGGAAGAAAGCACCGGCAGCTCTGTGGATGTGCACAACAGGAAAGGAGGGTGCTGTCAATTTTAAAATTAATAAAGACTGTTTAAATTAAGAAAGTCTGAAATGGTGTTTGTGAATGAGAAATGTGATTTTCTTAATTTCAAGTGCAGCCAGCATCAAAGCAGAAGAGGTACAGTGGGAGAGACATTGCTTTAGTTAAAGAAGAAAAATGACTTATAATTAAGTCTGAGAGGGCAGCTTGATCCCTGCTGGTCTCAGCGCGAAGGGCTTTGTTCACATGCAAATGATTTTTCCCAAAGCACTAGAAAACACTTCCTTTCCTGGAGGAGGTGAACATCTTCTTGATATTTTATCTATCCTATTCATTTGGTTATTTTTTTCCTCTTTTTTTCCCTGATATTTCTAAAGAAAATATCAACTTTAGCTTCTATTAGGAATGATCACAGATTCCAAACCAATCTATTTTCACTGATCAAATATTCTCCCAAACATATGGTTTTACCATCATAGCTGTTTTGGGGTGGTGCCTTATTAACGGGATCTCCTGGGAACAAGTCAGCCAGGGCATCGAGAGGATGGGATGTTGGAGATCCTCGGGGCTGGCTTGGTGGCAGCAGCAGTGAGACAGAGGAGGCTCCATCTCTGTCCCTGGTCCTGGACATGTCTGTGGGACCAGAGCCCAGCCCAGCTAGATACAGAGCTACTCTCGCAGGCTGCTGCATCCTGGGCATGGTGTGGGTGTGCTCAGTGTCCCCTTGGCTGAGGGCTGTCTGGAAAAGGAGAGAATGCCCTTTGCCAATCACCCACTGCCCACAAAACAGAGCCTTAGCCCACTTTGCCTAGAAGGAAGAAGGTGCAATAAGGGGCTCTAATTTCTGGGGCACAGCCATATGCATCTTGTATTACGACGTTCTATCAATGAAGGGTGCTATTGGAATGTTGCCAACCTAATCTCCCCCTATATAGGACCCCATTACTCCCCATCTGTATTCATTGTCCTTTCCCTCTGACGAATCCCCCTACCCCAAATATCCAATCACCAAATGCTGCCAATTTTACAACTTAAAGTTTTACATCTTACTTTTCTTCTCCCGTTCCCAATAGGTTCGTTCATTCACCTGACTGCCCATTCATCTGACTAATGAAAGAACTGCTTAGCTGTACTCCTTGCCTCTGACCACTAACTTTCAGCACAACCTTTACACTACCACCAGAGAGAGAAAGAGATGCAGGGACGAGTGGGTGGAGAGAGAGAGAGAGTAATGTCACCCTACGACCCAAAACCCTTCAGTGGTACATTAGTCCACTCAGCCAGTTATAACAAAATACTACAGACTGAGTGGCTTCAAAAAACAGAAATTCATTTTCTCACAGCTCTGGAGGCTGGAAGTCCAAGATCAAGGTGTCGGCAGGCTTGGCTTCTTCTGAGGCCTCTCCCCTTGACTTGCAGGTGTCTGCCTTCTAGCTGCGTCCTCTCATGGTCATACCTCTGTCTGTGTGTACACACATTTGGTGCCTCTTTGTGTCCTAATCACCTCTTCTTATAAGGACACCAGTCATATTGGAATAAGGCCGACCCAAAGGACCCCACTTTAACTTAATTACCTCTTTAAATGCTCTATCTCCAAATACACTCTCATTCTGAGGCACTGGGGATTAGAGCCTCAACATATGAATTGGGGGAGAAACAACTCAGCCCATAACACTGCTTGACCATAGAATATAGTGGAAGTGATGCTGTGTCTATTTCCCTGCTCAAGCATTAAGAAACGGGGAGCTTCCACTCCCTCTCTCTGTGACACTTGCTCTTCGAAACCATCAGTCACGCTGTGAAGAAGCCCAGGCCACACGGACAGGCCACACGTAGGTGTTCCAGCTGACAGGCCCTGCGAAAGGCCCCTCAACCCAGATATGTGGGCAAGAAGCTTCCAAGATGACTCCAACCCCAGCGCCCTCTGACTGAAACACCGTGAAACACCCAGAATAAGAATCTCCAGCTGAACCCAGTCAATTCCCAGAACGGTGCAAGTTACTAAAATAAAAATTAAACTTTAAACCACTAAGTTTGGGGATGACTTCTTACACAGTAATAGACAAACAGGTATTTTTGTGTGAAGTCCACCAATTATAGTATTGATAAGTAATATAAATTTAAAACACAAAACAAAACACTGTTCCAGCCCAATACTATGCTCCTGTAGGCTGCCAGCCTGTAACTTCTGTTTGCTCCAGCAATTCCCACACTCTTGGAGCATCCACTAACACCTGCTTTTTCTTACCTCCAGGCCTTTGCAAATGTCTCAACCCAAGCATCCCAACTCCTTAGCTTTCTTCAGAGTAAGAGCTTGTTAACTTTTGTGGAATAAATGACCATGTGACCAGATAATCAAAGATGAACCATACTGAGGTCACTTCCTGTCTTCCTTGATTCTCTTTTGAATCCATACCGTAAACCCCCTTCACTAAGGTAGGCCGGTCCGGCTCTGTCCTTGCCACTTGCAACAAAATGGCCTTGACGTGTTGTATGTCTTTTATTCTCCAGCTGCCCTCACCTGAGGGATTTTTAGGGCCCTCTTTCCTGTTTCTCTGGATTGCTTCTTTATTCTCCTCTTTCATCTTTCCTCCAGCAAATCTGTTGTTTATCCACTTTTCTCTGTGATGGCTTTCAATTATTCAGAGAAGACTGTCAAGCCGCACTAGTTCACCTGGCCCTGTGCTCTGCCGGACAGAGGCTGCCGAGGGTGTCGAGACAGACATGGCACATACCGTCACTGAAGAACACAGCGTTGTCTCACAGCTCCTTGCAGGAAACGGGAAGGTCTCTCATTTAATACTAAAACCCACTTGCAACCCGAGATGACCAGTGGCTGTGCAGGTCTATCACAGTCCAGTCCAACCCTTTATTGTTCACAAGCACTAAATAAAAAGAAAACTTCTTTTCACAGTGGTAAATTCTTGGCTGCCTGGCTTTTCCTTCATCTCAACTCCTTGGGGACATTGAACTTGTGTTTTGTTCTTAGATTTTAAAAAAAAATTTAATCTTGCAACTAAAATTGTAGCTGAATATCTCCTATTTCTCCTCGCACTAGTCTCTTCACCACTCCAGTTCCTCCCACACAACATTGATTAGTCTTTTTAAAATGCCACATGAGGGGGCCGGCCCCGCGGCGTAGCAGTTAAGTGCGCACGCTCTGCTGCTGGCGGCCCGGAGTTCAGATCCCAGGCGCGCACCAGCGCACCGCTGCGTCCCACATAAAGCGGAGGATCGGCATGGATGTTAGCCCAGGGCCAGTCTTCTTCAGCAAAAAGGGGAGGATTGGCATAGATGTTAGCTCAGGGCTGATCTTCCTCACAAAAAAAAATAAATAAATAAAATAAAATGCCACACGAAAGCTATCGGCAGAGGCTGTCCACACACAGGAGAAAGATCCAGACGCCGCAGCCTAGAACTCACAGGCGTCCGAGGCCTGGCCTGACCTGCTTCTCCCGCCCCTCTCCTATAGCACCTGTGTGAATCCCGGCTCCAGGCAAACGGTTTCCCTTGCTGTCCCTCAAGAGGACAGAACGCCTCCCCAGCTCTGTGGTTTTCTCCCACTCTCCCACCTCCACATCACAACTTACCCAGCCCAGCCCCGAACTTGCTTAAGAGGCCCCTCAACCCTTTCCTTTCGTGATGGCTTCTCCTATGGCCCAGGATCTTAGAAACAGACCCTTCTGTGAAGCCAGATGATGCAGACTTCTACAAACTCAGATACACTTCCTTGCATTGTAATCTCTGCTCGTAGGTTCCAAATCCCCAGAGAAATGGTGAGCTTTTCAAGGGCAGAAGTCATGTTTTGCATAACTATTATCCCCAAGGCCTCTCAAGATGCCCAACAGAGAATGCTCAATAAATCTCTGGCAATCATACCCAATTGTATGTGTGTAAATTGTTTGCTTTGGTTATTGATTAGACACAACCTAACTGACAGTTAAACAGCTGACTTTGGTCAGTGACCTTGACTTTCCTTCTGACCCTGCAATAATGTGTAAAACTTAGCAGGATTTACTAGCCACTCAGTAATTAAATAATTGACCAGCAGTTATACACTGTAAACATCACCTAAAGAGATGTGAAATCCTGTTTCTAAAACAAACCATGGTTACCTCTAAACCATGACATGTGATACCCCTGGGAAGTTACCAAAACAGTATCTGACAAATGGGCTAAAAGCACCAAAAAAGGAAATCAAAATTACTTTGTTTTCTTTATCCCACAGGACCCTGGAATTAGTGTCCATGCTGAGACAACGTGAAAGAAGCAGGTCAACAAGTGTCTGACTTTAAATATGTGAAAGCTAAACTAAAACACAAGTCAATGGGTATAACTGAGACAGCATTCAGCTCAGGGGGCTGAGCTCACTTCTCACTTCTTGAGTCGGAATGACAGATCCTCAAGACACTCTGCTGAATGCCAGCAAAGGGAAGAGGGGTGTAACCTTTAACCAATAGGACCATGTTGCCAAATCTACATGCAATTAACGTAAGGATTAAGAGATAAAAAGCGCCCTGGATTCTGGTTAGATTTTAAATGGTGCTTAATGAGACTATTAAAACAGAAACGCCTGACCGAGAATTGGCAAGTTGAGGCAAAGCTTTCCAAATCATTTTTAAAAAGCTAAATAGAGTATTTTATGGTTCTTTGTGACCCAACAAATGCAGACAACACATTATAACTTTTACTTAAATGTCATTGTCCAGACACATGTAAGTATTTCCATTGAAAACTCCCCATTTTGTAGATGATTAAGAATGAGGTCAGGAAGCATTAAGTGACTCGTGTCACACAGGCATCCTAATCTAGAGGTTAGCAGCTTTCTACTGCCACTGCCCCTGATTCAAAAAGGATAGGACCTCTGGAGAGGAAGGGTCTAAAGATAAAGTGTCTGCATAAAATGACTCTTAAATGGACCATACTGAAAGTATTTAACATACATCTGAGGGTATGAAAAATTAGACTTCTTAAGTTGACTTCCTGGACCAAAGGTGGTAAACGAGATTCTCCCCATGAGCTAATCTGTCCAATAGTCTGAAGCCCCATGTTAAGAAAGATTCCAAGGCTGCCTTTGGGTTTTGCAGGAAAAAGTGATGCAATAGATTAGTGATGTCTGCCACAGTCAAGGAGAGTTGTGTGTTAGTTGCATGCATGCCACATATTTACCATTCCTGATTTAGACACTTAAATGTTGAATTCATTGTGAGTTTTCCTTGGCTCTGACTGGTACCCGGCTCAGTCCTCCCAATGCAAAAAATAGCTGCTTGCACAGGTCAGCCACCTCACAGAGGAATGATAGGAGAGCTGTGAGCACCTTGCTTCGGGTAGATGCATCTCACTGGAAGGCTGAATCAGTGCATCTGAATTATTTGCTTTGTAACACATCTCAGAAAATGCACAGAATATGAAGATTCCAATGTCCCTTAAAGAAAAGCACGTTGTTCATCCTGTTGGTGACTGGCACCTGACAGTGAAAAGAGTGAGCATCTTGTTTATAATCTGCCATATATGAGATAGTATCATATTTTAAAATATTAATCGACTTCTTTCTCTCAGTATTTATCTCTTTTCCTTTCTCTACCTCTCTTCCCAACTCCCACTTCAGACTGAGAATCTATTTTCAGTGGAAGGATTCGACAAGATCATAAAACTGAAGTCGCCTGCCAGACACTTGGACACATTTTGTTTATCCATTCTTCAGTTGATGGACATTTGTGTTATTTCTACTTTTTGACTATTATGAATAATGCTACTATGAACATTTGTGTACAAATTTTTGTGCAAAGACATGTTTTCATTTCTCTTAATGAAGTAATTCCTCTCTTGCATCTGTTCCTTTTATCAGGGAAGCCAAAGATTCACCAATATGCGTCCCCTTTGTTTCACTGGCCAGAGTTGAGTCACAGCTCATCTCTGTCTGAGAGATTGGAAAAGAGAAAGTTTCTGGTTTATTCTATCATGGGGGTTGAGAAAGGGAAAAAGGAGTTGGGAATGGCTATTGGGTTATCCAACTAACAGTGTACTTCCGACAGAGATATGCCTACTGAATATCTCCACTAGTGTCAAAGCACCTCAAAATCATCATGTCCAGCTCTCAGCTCATTGTCTCCTCCCTCCCACCACACCTGGTCCTTCTCCACCACAGCCTAGGTTCCTTGACTCCTTTCTTTTCCTTGCCCCTGGACCTAATCGATCTTCAAGTTCTATTTTATTTCCTCTCAAATCTGTTCACTTCCTTCCATCTCCTCCACGCTATTTAAGAGACCTTCATCTCCTCCCTGCACTGAGGCAATTGTCTCCACTCTCTCTTCCCTCCAACCCATTCTCTACACAGTGCCCAGAACCATAGCTTCAAATTGCACAGTCGCTCGTGTTGCTGTGATACTTAAAATCCTTCGAAGGCTTCTCATTGTAAAAGCAATGATAAGTACTAACAGCCCTCGAGCCCCTTCACGATCTTGCCTGCCCCAGGCCTCTGCACATGCTGTTCTTCCTGCTTCAAATGTTTCCCTGTATTCCTTTGTCTAATTAATTCCTACTCATCCTTCAAAGTTCAGCTCAAACATCCTTCACTCTAAAAACCTTCCCTGATTCTCCAAACCAGGGCAAGTCCTCTGTTATACATTCTTATAACATTTACTTTGTCTTCACCCATTTAACACTTACAATTCACTCAGTGTATAATTATGTGTTTAACTTCTGCCTCTCCTGCATGAAAGTAAGTTCCATGGGCCAGGGAAACATTGTCTTGCTCTCTGCTCCTTCTCCCATGTCTAGCACAAAACCTCACACATGGGAGGTACTCAGAGAGCTGTTGAACATATACAATAATAAATGAGTTAACGAATAAATGGCAAGTATTCAGAGCCAATTACTAACACAAAGAAAGCTACTGAAGCAACTCGGCACATGGGGAGACAAGGGAGGAAGGGAAGATGGAAGAGATTTGATTTCCTCCACCAAGTACAATATTGCCTTCCTTGTGGACAAAATCTTGGGCAGTAGCAGCCTTTGAGTGCCTGATTACTAGAGCATTCAATGATATTTGCTCAGATATTATTTTCTGATCCTTTCTTGTCTCAAGTTCAAGTCTCTTGAAGCCTATGATAATTTCTGATAAAGTATCTGGAGAGCACTAGCGCAGAATTAGGTACAAGGCAGATGTTCAATAAATACTTTAATTGAATCCTGATATCACTGAATTGTAGCACCAGTGGCTTCTGGTCATTGAAAACATTGTTAGGAGAGAGCAAAAGTTATAAATGCCTTGAGGGCAAGGACAGTATATTATTATCTTCACCTTGCCTGATACAGAGAGGACCTGTAAATGCCCACTGAATTGGGACCTAGTAGGGGTCAGGCACTCCACAGAGTGCCAGCCTGTCTCAGCAGCACCACTCTCTACTTCTCATTTTCTCTCCTCCCATCTCTCATGAGATCTCCACTTCACAGAAGAGAAAGCACCCTACACCCATGTCTGAGGGCGTGATCTGCTTTAGAAGAGCTCTTGCTGTAAAGTCCAGAGAGAGCCTCTGGGTCACCTCAAAAGAGGTCAAACTTGCCCTCTCAACTCAAAGAAACAAGATGGAGCCGTGGGGCTCAAGCCCACTCTCTTCTAAGTGACAGGAAAAAAAAGCAGTTTTCTCTCAGTTGTTCAGAGCATACCTGGTGATTTCTTTTTCCCCAGCACAGTGTGCAACTGCGTAACTCAGCCCAGTCCCACTGTCCCTAAATGCGAATATTCTAGCTTTCTCTTGGTCCTAATGATCGCATGGAAAAGAGCATTAGTGCTGAAAATGGATGAGCCTCTCCTTGAGTCCTATTCTGATCCTGCTCTACTGTTCAATCCCAAATCATAAAGCAGAGCGCTATCTCAATCTGGGTATCCCCACCACACCTGCGTAACACCGAGCGTTTAAACCACTGGGTCAAGTAGGAATGTACTTGTTGTGATGTCTGTCTCAGGAATCTGCACCAAGCAACACCAACCAGCCCACAAATGCTGGCTGAAGAATTTCAAGGCCAGCAGAAACCTTTCCAAGAGAAGCCTGGTACCTTTTGAATCAAATTTCAAATAAATGTCTACAAAGACAGCAGTATTATAAAGGATTTTTACTCTTTGATCTCTGTCCTATAGTTTTTTCATTTAAAAAAATATATTAAAAATTAACTCATCCAATGCTTTGCACCCAAGTATTCAAATCACTTGGCACAGGATAAAATGTCCAACTATCCTTTACATTTTTCACAAACAATTTTACAAATAGAGAACCAGTTATGCGAGTGGGGATTATATGCTCTATAAACAAGAAACGACCTATACAGTTTGGGGTGCAAATAACACACACTAGTAATTCCTAGAGAGTGAGGTTGAAACACCCATGTGGCGGTGATAACAGGACTTCTGATCTATCCAAGGCCCAAACACCCTTTCCACTCAATGTCCTGGAATTGCTCAGGCCCTCCACGTGTCTGGAGAGCAAGCCCAATCCAGCAGAGCCCCATCACAAGGCACCAACTGAAGCTGAGGGCTGCTGGTGGGGTATGTTGATGGATCATTCCCCAAGTGCAGAGAAGCTGGGCGATGTTTCTAGTTCCCATAGGAACCACAGGGGCTAAGGTGGCAGCAACTCTTCAGGGCTGGGTTGTCCATTCCCCATGTTTAAGTTCAATAAAGAAGCTTCCTGAGAAATCAGCCTTTGGATTCAGGCTCTTTCATTTTCTTGCTCCGCTACATCCACCATGAGCCAAGGTGAGTCAGGTGGGGAGGCCTCATAGGTCAGTTCTTACAGGTGTGAGGAAATTGAAATTCAGGCCGTGGTCAACCAAGAAGACATAGGCCAGAGGGAGGGGAAGTGCTATCTGCACTAGGAAAGCTATCCAAAATGTTGAGTCCAAAGCAAGGTATGCAGCGGAGGTCTGAGTTCTAGCTGCCACCATGAAAGCCTAAGAGAATTCCTCATGGGAGTTCTTCAAGACATGACGACCTCTCCCTCCCCCACCAGAGCCCCTCCTCAAAAGGCCTGAGCTCCAGGATGTTACTCTCTTAGTGATTGGTTCTTTCAGTTCACATAAATAGCCACCTCCAAGTGAGCAAGCCAACCCAGGAAGGCTGAGCGAGGACGGGCTCTGGCATCTCACCCACACCTCTCTCCAGATCATGACATCTCCTCATTCACATACGCAACAAAGGGAGGCCGCGCAAGCAATTCTGTTCAAGAGCAAGGAAAACGCGCTTCAAAGTGATTTTCTGTCCTTGCCTCCATGCAAAGCAGCTGGCAAGTTCCTCTTCCTGAAGGAGGAGAAGGGGCAGGAACACACACTGTAATCTCCGGCCGAAGCGCCTCTGGTAGGGCAGCCCACTACTCTCCTCAGAGCCTCTGCTCCCCTCGCCAGACCTTGCTGACAGGGCATCACCCACTGAACACACCAGTTCTCAAGCGCCTCATTGTCGTTGTCGGTGACAGTTCCACTGAATAATGCTACTCAGACTCTTCAGCAATCCTCAAAATGGCTTTGTGGTCCATGATACTGAAAGTGTTCACCACATTCTTTGGCAATTTATTCCAGCTCACACCTCAAAAAAGGAGCGTGAATCACACTTCCATACCAAGCTTTGTGTTTCTGTAATTGAGAGGAAGGATCTTCATCTTAGTTAATAGTTAATAGTATGGCACCTTCACTATTCTTTTCTCGTGTAGTGAGTTTCCTTATTTAAAAATAACTGTCTGCCCTCTGAATCCCAGAGTTTTTTCCCTCTGGAGCAGCTGGGCAAATGCTGACAGCACATACAAGTTAAAGAAGTTGGCAAGTGTCGTAACTGCCACGTTATGTACTGTGGTAACTTCTTACATTACCCTTTGCTTGTGAAACTTCAGAATAAATTGCAACTTGTATAGTCTTACTTGAATCAGAATTCTTATTCCCTTTGGCAATCTTTCAACCCCCAAAGTTTAAAAAAGAAAATCAAAGGCATACATATCTTTCTCAAACAGCATTCTGTGTTCTCCTCCTCAGTCTATTTTCTGTCCTCTGTCCTTAAGACTGTGCTTTCCCTTTGGACCGCCTCCCTGATGAAGGCTCTGATGTGAAATCTGCCTTTAGGCCACTTTCCCAGAATGGAACTCACCCTCCATTCCTCACCTCAATTACTTTTCATACAGCACCAAAAATCCCTTATGCCAGTTTTCCTGCTCCAGAACAATCACACAGTGCCCCAGGATTTTTCCATTATGTAAAATAGAAATTAAGTTGAAAACAACGTAACATCAAAATATTTTATCCCAGTGAAGAGTGATTCTTGAAGTAAATGGTAATTGCTTATAAAATTCGATTCTGCATTCAGCTCAACTTATGTGATCTCCTCCCAAAATTGGAAACTAAAAGGGAGCAATTTAACCCTTAGCAACTTTCAACTACAGGTCAACTGTAATCCAGTGATTTTGGAATAATCAATAAGAGAATGCAACTACAAGAAAGCATATATAAGTGGAGGGAAATCAGTAGATTTTTGTTCTATGTAAGAGTGAAAATCAATATATGATTAATGATGGAGAGAAGGTGAGTCTGACAGCTTCGAATCCTTTCTGTATCAAGCTAGGCACATATAAATAAGTAAATAATGAAATCAACATGGTACTGCTGGTTCTTTTGCTGTCAGGACAAACATTAGCAGCATGTGAACCTATCCAGTGATTTATTAAACTAGTCACTGCCTCTTAGACATTCCAGTTATATACTAGTCACTGTATGCTTAGTGCTTCCTCAATCTGTAAGGCACTATACAGCACAGTGGTTAAGAATATGGACTTTGTCCAGGACCAGATGGCTTCTCCAGTGAATTTTACCAAACATTCAAAGAAGATTTAATACCCATCCTCCTCAAACTATTCCAAAAAATAGAGGAAGATGGAACACTTCCTAAATCATTCTATGAGGCCAACATCACCCTGATACCAAAACCAGACAAAGACAATACAAAGAAAGAAAATTACAGGCCAATATCGCTGATGAACATTGATGCAAAAATCCTCAACAAAATATTGGCAAACCGAATACAACAATACATTAAAAAGATCATACACCATGATCAAGTGGGATTTATACCAGAGACACAGGGATGGTTCAACATCCGCAAATCAATCAACGTGATACATCACATCAACAAAACAAAGAATAAAAACCACATGATCATCTCAATAGATGCAGAGAAGGCATTTGACAAGATACAACATCCATTTATGATAAAAACTCTCAATAAAATGGGAATAGAAGGAACGTACCTCAACATAATAAAGGCCATATATGACAAACCCACAGCTAACATCATACTCAACAGGGAAAGACTGAAAGCCATTCCTCTGAGAACAGGAACGAGGCAGGGCTGCCCACTCTCACCACTCCTGTTCAACATAGTACTGGAGGTTTTGGCCAGAGCAATTAGGCAAGAAAAAGGAATAAAAGGAATCCAAATAGGTAACAAAGAAGTGAAACTCTCACTATTTGCAGATGACATGATTGTATATATAGAAAACCCTAAAGAATCTGTTGGAAAACTATTAGAAACAATCAACAACTACAGCAAAGTTGCAGGGTACAAAATCAATCTACAAAAATCAGTTGCATTTCTATATGCTAATAATGAACTAACAGAAAGAGAGCCCAAAAAGATAATACCATTTACAATTGCGTCAAAAAGAATAAAATACCTAGGAATAAATCTTACCAAGGAGGTGAAGGACCTATACAATGAGAACTACAAGACATTATTGAGGGAAATCCATGATGACATCAAGAAATGGAAAGATATCCCATGCACGTGGATTGGAAGAATAAACATAGTTAAAATGTCTATATTACCTAAAGCAATCTACAGATTCAATGCAATCCCAATCAGAATCCCAATGACATTCTTCACAGAAATAGAAAAAAGAATACTAAAATTTATATGGGGCAACAAAAGACCCCGAATAGCTAAAGAAATCCTAAAGAAAAAGAACAAAGCAGGAGGCATCACAATCCCTGACTTCAAAACATACTACAAAGCAATAGTAATCAAAACAGCATGGTACTGGTACAAAAACAGACACACAGATCAATGGAACAGAATTGAAAGCCCAGAAATAAAACCACACATATACGGACAGCTAATTTTCGACAAAGGTGCTAAGAACATGCAATGGAGAAAGGAAAGTCTCTTCAATAAATGGTGTTGGGAAAACTGGACTGCCACATGCAAAAGAATGAAAGTGGACCATGTGCTATCGCCATTCACAAAAATTAACTCAAAATGGATCAAAGACCTGAAGGTGAGACCTGAAACTATAAAACTCATAGAAGAAAATATAGGCAACACACTATTTGACATTGGTTTTAAAGGAATCTTTTCGGATGACATGCCTACCCAGATTAGGGAAACTAAAGAAAAAATAAACAAGTGCGACTTTATCAGATTAAAGAGCTTTTATAAGACAAATGAAACCAGAATCAAGATGAACAGACAACCAACCAGCTGGGAGAGAATATTTGCAAAACATACATCTGACAAGCGGTTGATCTCCATAATATATAAAGAACTCACACAATTGAACAACAAAAAAACAAACAATCCGATCAAAAAATGGGCAGAGGAAATGAACAGACACTTCTCCAAGGAAGATATACAGATGGCCAATAGGCACATGAAAAGATGCTCAACATCACTAATCATCAGGGAAATGCAAATCAAAACAACACTAAGATACCACCTCACGCCTGTTAGAATGGCTATAATCACCAAGACAAAAAACAACAAATGTTGGAAAAGATGTGGAGAAACAGGAACCCTCATACACAGCTGGTGGGAATGCAAATTGGTGCAGCCTCTATGGAAAACGGTATGGAGATTCCTCAAAGAATTAAAAATAGAGATGCCCTATGATCCAGCCATCCCACTACTGGGAATCTATCCAACGCACCTGAAATCAACAATCCAAAGAGGCTTATGCACCCCTATGTTCATTGCAGCATTATTCACCATAGCCAAGAAGTGGAAGCAACCTAAGTGTCCCTCGACTGACGACTGGATTAAGAAAATGTGGTATACTACTCAGCCATAAAAAAAGACAAAATCGTCCCATTTGCAACAACATGGATGGGCCTGGAGCGTATTATGTTAAGTGAAATAAGCCAGAAAGAGAAAGACAAACACTGTATGATCTCACTCATATGTGGAATATAAACCAACACATGGACAGAGAAAACTGGACTGTGGTTACCAGGGGCAGTGGGGGTAGGGGGTGGGCACAAGGGGTGAAGGGAGTCATATATGTGGTGATGGACAAACAAAAATGTACAACCCAAAATTTCACAATGCTAGAAACCATTAAAACATCAATAAAAAAAAAAAACAATAAAAAACAAACAAACAAAAAAAAGAATATGGACTTTGGAGCTAAACTGCATAGATTCAAATCCCAGCTCTGCTACTTACCATGTGGTGTGTGCCAGATGGACCCTGCTCTCTGCCCGGATCCTGGACTGTGTGGATGACATCAACAGGCTTCAGTAAACTTGAACTTCTGATGAAGTTCTGCCTAAGTCTACCACGGAAGGCTCCTGGCAGGAGCCCAGAGGGAGAGAGGAAAGGGGGATTAGGGTGTTTATTCCCTTGGCTCCTTCTCTGCAAGGCTGCATGGGCTCACGGCACTCCTGACCCAGAGATCACTGCTCCCTGCAGGGTGCAACGGGCTTCACACACCTCTCTCTCCTTCTGAGGTTTGCTGACTGCTCCCTCCCCTTATCCATTCCAACCCAGGGGAAGTAAGAGCTTACCTGCTCCTAGTTCCATCAATGCTTCCCCTACACACACATTGGTAATTAGCCCATTTTGTAAACAAGCCCTCCCAAGTTAACTTTTTGTGTGTCATCTCTGCTCTGTTTGGACCCTGACTGATAAACAGTGTGACTCTGGATAAATTGCTTAACCTCTCCATGCCTCCATCTACAAAATGGAGATCATAATAGTAACTTACCTCCTTGACTTGTGAGGGTTAAATGAGTTATTAATACATGTGAAATACTTAGAACAATGCCTAGCATGTAGTAAGCACAATTATTTTCTTTTTATTTTTATCACCATCATCATCATTGTCGTCATTAGGCAGGACTAGTAAACAAAGGTGACATGTCCTCTAGGAGCTAACCATATGTTTTCTAGCACACTGAGTTGTTTGTAAAGAGATGTTTTTTAAAGAAAGGACCCATAGAAATCTGACAATTACTACAGAAAGCAGCTTAAGGGGAATCAGGGGTGATTTAACGACACTGGGCAGTTAAGATTGATGCTCATTACTAGGGGTCCCAAAGGATTATTACATTCAGTTGCTTGCTCTGCTTTTCCTCAGAGCCCTTTTGATGTATCTTATCCTAGATTCATAGATGTTTAGAGCTAAAAAGGACTCTAACTAGAAAAGTAACCCCTCATTTAGCACTTTATTTAGAAAAGAAAACTGATTTAACCAAAATAAACTTTTAGGCCATTTAGATGCAGACCCTGCATAAGAAAAATATGTGGGAAAAAAATATTGAGGCCTTTTAGTCTTGCTCAAGGGACTTGCATTTAACCATTTGGAGAGATTTATTTCTAACCAAAGTTTCCTAAATCCAAGAAAGAATATTACGTCTTCTCTCCCTAGAGAAGGGAAATGGATCTTAATAAAAGAAAAAAGAAAAGAAGAAGAAAGAGAGAAAACGGAAGTCCCCCATCCATTCTGCAGACTGATTTATAACACCCATTAGGTTCAGGGAAATGTGAATTGCTATGTGTCTAAAGCATTTGACCAGGACTTATGTTCAATTTCAAGAGTGATAGTAAATGGAGGTGGAGGGGAAAGGGAGAATAATACCTCAAAAGAAGAGGGAAACTTCTAGGAGATTATGTGCCCAGGTCAAATTGTGTGAGTCCCATTCCCTTGGGAGAATGAAGGGCTAAATCCATCCTTTGAAAAATTGGAATCTTCAGGAGAAAAGAAACTAGATCTCAATCCTAAATATTTTATTTCATCTCTCTGAGTCTCTATTTCCTGTAAAATGAGAGGGTTGAACCAGATGGTCCCTATGATTCCTTCTGGGTCTTTATTTCTAGAATACAGTGAATTTTAAATTGGATATTACAGATATCAAGGAGCCCCCTTCCCAGGCTCACATTCTATTACAAAGACACAGATGAAGTGGACACCTCACTTGTGAAAGGATCAAAGTTGCTTTTTGATTTCTTTTTTAACATCTCTGAGTGGGTTTTTGATCCTTGGGTCCAAAAATTCATTTCAAACTCATCCAGTTGTTTCAAACTCCTGATAAACAAATTTAGTTAAAAGAAATTGATTTATGAGTAGCATGCCAAAGGCCACTTCATTAATATGTCCAATTAGGAAGCCCACTTGGAAGACTAAATTGAAATTAGAAGGATGAAAAGACCCTTCGAGTGATGGTAGAAAACAAGCCATCAACTGAGAGGAGACGCTTGCCTCACAAAAAACCAGCAAAGTGCCAGGAGCTGGAACTTACAAAAAACAGTAGATCAATCAGAGAACAACAATCCAACAGAAAAATGGGCCTCAGATTACAGTTTATAGGAGAGAAATGGCCAATAAGTGTTAAAAGACGCCCAGCCCCACTAGTAATCAGGAAAATGCAGATAAAAACAACAAAGACCACTTCACTTCTATCACTTTGGCAAAAATTGAAAAGGCTGACAATACCAATGGTGAGTGAAGATGTGTAGACGCAGGGACACGCATGGCTGGTAGTAGCACAAATAAAAACAACCATTTTGGAGACAAAAGTCTAATGAAGTTGACGACATGCATACTAAGGCCTGGCAATTGTACTACTAAGTATATAATCCAGTGAAACTCTAAGATAATAATTCAAACAGATAGGTTACAAAAATAGGTTTATAATAGCAAAACTTGGGTATAATCAAAAATCTATCAAGTAATGAAAAAATAAATAAATGTGGTATAATCCTACAATGGGATATTATACGGCAGTCAAAATAAATAAGTTTTTGAGTCACATGTACCAACATAAACTTGTAAAAGTCTAGTTACATATATTTATACTATTATTTCATTTGTCTAGTGTTATAAAATATGCAAAAAATACTATATTATTTATGGCTACATACACACTTAGTCAATGTATAAAGTCGTGGATAGGAATGTATGTATAGGGTTGATATGTCCCACATCAGGAAAGTGGAAACATCTGATGAGGGGAACAAGGAAATTTCAATAAGAAAGTGTTCACAGGGTACAGTGGGTTTCCATGATGCTTTGTTTCTTTAAATAAAAGGGGAAAAAATGATCTAGGGACGGCGTAGGGAAATTACAAGATGAGCCTAGAACCCTTTGTGGTACCAGGAAATAAGGAAGTACTCAAAAAAGACAGAGCATGTAGAAAGTTATCTTGTAGGAGTTATCTTGAAGGAGTCATCTTAGCCCAATGTAGGACATTTTGAGCAACAAAACAATGATAGTAATGGATTATGGCTTATAGAAGAAAGCAAATTCCTTGAGTCCATATTGATATAAATAAATAATTAACCAAATAAATAAATGGGAGTGAAGACATGATGGAAATAGAAAAATCACCATTTGGTAAACACCAAAGTAATAATTGTTGCAGGAAAGAATTACCAATGGATGCTAAAATTAGTAAGTAAAGACATGATGAAAAACAGGATATTCGCATAGTCTCAATGTATTTCTGCATAAGATACTTATTAATATTTACTAGTTACAAAGGGGAAAAGAGTAACTTCCCAGTGGAGAAGCCTGGAAAACATCTCCTTAGACAAGTGATCGATGTGAACATCACCAGGAATGGAACATATGGACTCTGAGAACTTCCTGATACAATGCACTGAAAAGGGCACAAAGTCACTTCTGTGGTATTCTTGCTAAAAATACATAAAGTGAATTTAAGCATATGAAAACACCAGACAAATCTAAATTGAGAGACATTCCACAAAATAACTGGCTAGTACTTTTCAAAAGTGTCTGATCATAAAAGACAAAAGAAAGCTGAGGAACTGTCCTAGATGCAATGTAGGATCTTGGACCAGAAAAAGGACATTAGTGGGGAAAATTGGTGACATTTGAATAAGGGCTGAAGATGAGTTAAGAGTATTGTATCAATGTTAATTTCCTGAGAAATCAAAGTCAAAGTCACCTGCTGAATACGGAGTAGAGGGGAGAAGATGAAGGAAAGTAGTGAGGTTCTTGGGGAAATTGTGATTTTAAATAGTGTAAGTGAATCCTCAGCCAGCCTGTTTCTCAACTGATTGTTGAGCAGCCCTGGAATGGAAAAAATTGATTCTTTTCTAACTTTATTCCAATCACCGTGTGACATACTAGAGTGGATATTACTAACCCTGTTTTGCCGATGAAGAAATCAAGGCTCAGTGGTTAAATGCCTACCAAGATCGTACATCAACCAAATCAAGATTAGAGCTCAGTTCTCTTCACTTCACTTTGTTCACTCTCAGCACTCTGGAAGAAAGGGCTACTTTATACAAATTGTCTGCAGCCAAGAGATTTTTTTAAAAGCTCGCAAGAAAAGCTGCCAATGTGTTCACTGTCAACAGAATCATGCCTAATAATCTTATTAGTTGAACAAGATTCTTCATTAAATTTGTTACATAGTTAGATGGGGGTTGGTAGCAGATGGTAGATATTGAAAGCAGCTCCTTACAGCTAAAAGCTGTTGGCAGGAGCATTTAGAATATACAATGACGGATGACATGGTATTCAATTTGGAGAAGGTAGTTGAGTCTAATAGGGTGACCCCAGGGTCAAGCTCAGGCTTAGTCCTGTTTAACATCTCTTATGATTCTTGCAGCAAGCATAACAAAACGCTAATAGAATCTGAAGATGATCATAACTGATAGGTGATAAAAATACTAATGAGGCAGGGGAAAGAAAGTAAAAGGAACCTGATAATGGTTTAAGGTTTAAAGTGAAGAGAAAGAGGGGAAGGAACTGCATTCATGAAGAGATTTTTCACTAAAAAAGAAATGCAAGTATACTGTAGCAGGGAAGAATCCCAACACTCTTGGAAGAGGACCCAGAAGACCCTAGAAGATGATCAGAAGAGAGCTAACAGTGCTGATGCAGACAGGACAACACACTGTCAACCAAAAGGTTCAGCTGAGACTAGAGTTCAAATTGCAGCTGACGTGCTAACTTGCTTAACAAAAAAGCAGGGGAAAGAATGGATTTATGTGTTTGTGCACATATAAAATACACACACACACACACAGAATATCTCTGAAAGGATGAAGAAGAAAACGATAACCTTGGTTACCTCCTGTGAAATAAACTCGTGGCCCACAAGCTAACTCCAACCTACAGATTGTTACACTCGGCCACACATTATTGAAACTTTGGGTATCTTAGGCTAAGTAGACACTCTCCAGTTTAGCATAACCCTCCTCATTCTTTAATACATCTTATATCCCCCTGATTTCACACACTTGTGTTATCTGCCTGGCCCTTAGAGGGAATCTAGTTGGCAGCATCACCCGCGCCCACACACACAGACACAGCCATATATAGAAACAGATAAACATAGAAAAGGGCCTACACCCAGATACATAGCTATATGGATATATTTTGAAAGATTAACAACAATGATCTCTCAGTAGTTAGATTATGGGTGATTTCTCTTGTTTATCAGCATTTCTAAATGTCTGATTCAAAACAGCACATTTATAAGATAAAGAGCAAAAAATGCTTGATCTTAAATTCATGTTTAAATTAACATCAGTTAGCAGTCTCTAACCAAGGACAATCACGAACCTTCCAGGGAGATGTGATGGGGCAATTACTCTGATCGATTCTGCTTTCTGTTACTCCTTTGGTCCATCTGTGCCTCTGTCTTTGTAACTGTCTTCAGCACCAGCCAGGGCAGGTGAACGTGTACCATGGGTGGATCATGCACATTAACTGAAAAAGCCAGCATGGTGTCTACTTTTCAATAAAGGAAAATATTTTAAAGGAATTTTTAAATTTTTCATTTTAATAGGTAATATTTTAATGGGTAGCTTTTAAATTATTAAATAATAGCCCATTCCCCCAATCACCCAGTTCCCCTTCACAGAGGCAGCCAAAGTTACCAGTTTTTTGTGTATTATTTCAGAGGTGGCCTATGCATATAAGTATTTACAAATATATAATCTTTGGGAAAATTTTGCCCAGAGCAAGTCAACTGTTTTTATCTGGGTATTATAAAAATGAATTTGAAATGTATTTTTTTTAATGATGTGAACAGAGGTCACTTTCAGTTGAACCCTGTGGAACCTCATGGAACTTGCTATGACAGGTCGTGTCCATTTCATTACAATGGTGGCTGCAGGGAGTTTTCTCACTATTCCTGCCGCAGGGGAAGCGACAAGATAGGAAGCCACGAGATCAGCAGACTAACCAATATTTCAACCCAACAAATTGCCTGCCTTAGTGCTTTTAACGATATCTAATCTGATAATTATTATCCCATTCCTTTCCTGTTGCTGACAAAAAGCCTATAGAGAATTGCTAGTTTCAAAAGGGAAATGGGCTTGATTGATAAAATATACAACTTTATGATTTTAGTGACTATTTATCTTAGAGCTAAGTGAATTCAAATCCAATCCATCATATTTCTACCTCCAAATCTCCTAAACAATCCTGAAAAGACACAGTTGTGTCTCCTTCTCCAAAGTCATTTATCATTTTTTAAAGGGGAGAGGGAGAAATTTATTTCCCGCATAATTAAAAATCAAGAACTCCCCATGGGAAGGCTGGGCTTCTGATTGCAGCAGGTGTCTCTGCCGAAGGGGTTGGGAGAGGGACTGCGAAGTGGACAATGGCCCAGATGAGATAAACATCCCTTCTTTAACAACCCACGCAAATGCCACACTGGAAGGTGTTAGGAGAGAGGCCTTCCACCTTATCATCAGGATGTTTCCAGATGACTGGTGACCTCTGTCACCTGGTCCTGACTGTTTAGGAAGCAGGGGCCAGCTCTGCTCTCTCCTCCTCTTCCCTCCTGCAGTCTAGGTGGTGTGATTGAGACGTGCTGGAAGGTGAGCCTGTCACACAAATTTCTCCAACAGCCTGCCAGAATGTGGAGACATGACAGAAAAGGTCATGACTCCCTGGCAGAAGGCTTCCTTGTGATTTCCAGCTGTCACCATGCAGGGTAGCAAGGCTGTCTTCTGCTTATTCCAGAGCCTGGGGTGGAGCCCATCCCAGGCCTCCCTTCTGGCAAACCCTTTCTCCCCAGCTCCAAATCGGGAGCGCATGCTGTCAGCTACTTAGAACGTGAGGCCACACCGTGCTAAGAACGGCCCGAAGTCGGGTGGCAGGGGTCAGTGGAATTGTTGAGGATCCTCACAGTCCTCCTCAATTCATTTTACTCTGCCCCTGGGCTGGCTGCTCACTCCTCACTCGCCCACACACGGCCCCAAGTACACTGCCCCTCCGTTAGGAACAAATCCTTGGCTTTCCTGAAGCCATCTGACCCCATCCCCCCAACACCTCTTCAACAGGATGCACTCTCTCCGCCACTGTTCTTGCTCTCCAAGCTGGGTCCTCTATCTTTAGCAAATCTAAAAACAGATGTCAAGAAGAGACAAAAGGTAAGCATATCTACTTCAGGATTTTGCCAACCATCTTCCCCTCACCCCCTGCCCCCACTGCTGTTCTACTCTGTGTCCACAGGGCTCAAAGCCCCCAGAGCTGACAAGAGACACAAAGGGCACAGCACATGTCCACGGTGGGACCTGGGCACTGTCTACCCTCACCAGGTGAGTCTGAGGAAAGGTGCTACCACTTCAATGGCTGCATGGCAGCTGCCCCATTTTCCCTGTTAAAAGAAACACACAGAAAAAATGTGCACTTTTATTTGTCGTAAAAAATCTCTACAAAGTAGACTAATCATCTTAGAGAGTTCGACTTTGAACCCACTGGGGAAACATACACCATCTGAACTGTGTTGTGGTGAGCCAGCTTTGTCTGAGGGAATCCGGGTGCTCTCCACTCACTGACGTGGATGAGTCACATCGAGATTCCTCACCCGGTGGGGTTGCTCTAAACCAGACAGGCGTTGCTTTGAAAGGACCCTGACCCTTAGATTTGGGACCCACCTCGCTGAAAGCAAGGACTAAGCATGGACAGGGACAGGGACAGGGAGAGAGTGAAATAACCCGCAGGCTCGCCCCCACAAGGCTGCAGCGCTGCCTGGCACTCAGTTTGTTATCTGCTAAAACAACAGGGTATTGGGCTAGAGAATGTTATCATAAAGAAGAAAGGAGATACCTAATGGTTTCAAAACTAGTGCTGGGGGATAGTCTGAAATTAGGATGAAACTCCCCGTCTAATGACATGCCAACATTTCTGAAAGGACTTCAGGGAAAACTGGGGTGAAGGCCTGTAGGGTGGACACAGCTCCAGCAGCAGCCAGCTCTCCAAAACCCATATTAGTCATTCATCCAAAAAAGAACATCTGAATTCCACTCCTGCCGGCTTCCCCTGCCCTTGGCTCTTTCTCTGGCCTCTCCCTGCCTGCCCCAACTCAAAGAGGCACTTCTCCACCCTCCGTTCCCTCTGCACCTACCCCACACTCCTGGACCACACAAGCCCTTTGTAGAGGCCCAGGCTGCCTGTAAGCCTCCCCTGTCAACTGTCATCTGGCCCTTTCAGCAGCTGGTGGGTTCAGACAGCACACTCCCTTCAAAGATACCTCTCACCTGAGTGATGGGTGCTGCGGAAGACCAGAACACCTGTGAACACAATTCTTTGTAGTTTCACCCAAACCTAATTCAGAGAAATAAAACAAAACCATACTAAACATAACATTTGGGGCCATAATAACTTGAGACCGATATGAAGTTTCTACCATTAGGGACTACAATCGTGAGGAATCAGTAGTATGCAGAAGGCAGTATAGGGTGACTTACACTGACATCCATCTGGAAGCAAAATGGTTTATTAGTGTCAAAACGTGTGCATACAAATTTTGTGTGTAATTATCAGATACAGACATTAGTTATTCTTATTCAGAGGCCTAATTTTTTGTGACAGCTTCATTTTATTAGAAAAGAGTCCTGTTCACCACTAAAACTACTTCCAGCTGGTCAGAGACACCACCAACCTGAAGAGGGACTTGTAATTGAGAGGTGCAAGCACTAGGGCGAGGAATCAAAACATGAGAGTGAGTTTTATTCTAACGACCTTCTGGGCTCTAAACAACCCGCAACCACACTCCTGCTCTCCCAGCCTCATGTTCTGCCGTGCTGCATTTAGCTGGGGGATAGCTAAAGCCATTTTTCCTGATAAATACTGGATGAAAGTTTCAATTGACTTTTTGCTGTCATCCGAAGGTTTTCGTTGAACACATAAGAGAGCCAACATTTAGAGCTGGTTTTGAGGATTTCATCACAAAATGTTACTCTCCCCTCTACCCTCACACGATCAGCTGAGCAGCTTTCAATACTGAATAAAGTAGATGTTGAGTTTAAAGCAATTAAGAGGAAGAAAGATTCATTATTTTTCTTTTGCAATCGGAGGGTATATATTAATTATTTTCATTTCAAAAATCAAATCATGTAATTGAAAACAAAATAAACAAAAATTTCAGTCTTGTATCTGTGAAATAGCCACTGGATTCCTTGAAGGCAAAAAGTGGCTTGGACATCATATTGTTTTATCATTTTCAAATTAACCAGCAACAAATACGTCCCAAATCTGCAAATCTGAAATAAATGCTCTTTGTCAGCCAGACACTGAAACTTGAGACTAATGGACAGAAGGTAGAAAATTATTTAATGGTACAATATGGTTGTAGCCTGAGAAAATACCAAGGAGCCTAAGAAGTCCTTTCAGACACTGATTCGTGGGGAAAAAAATCAGAGCTTCTATGACCCAGCCAAATATCTGCCCACCAAATTAAGAAGAGCTGACATGCTCCTCCAGGTCATCACCCTGCCTGAAGACTGAGCAAACATCGTTCCAGAGAGACAAGAATCACCTCTTTGTCAAAGCTGCCACAGGAGAGGTCTCAGCTTTCTCCTGAAAGCCATTGAGATGCCTCCAGTCTCCACTGCCATCACCTCCTACCCTTCATCGGGTCAGAATCCCTTTTGCTGTGATTCAAGTGGGTCCCCTCTTGGTTTATCCTTAGTGAAGACAAAGAACAGTTGGTCACCATCTTCTTGCACTAATAATCCGTCATATACTTAAGACTGTATTATGCTCAATTGCAGACTTTTTCTCAATGAATTACCGCCAGTCCTTTAGCATCTCCTCTCAGGCCTAATTCTTTTAGCTCTTTAATCATTCCTATGGCTCTCCTTTGAACAATCTTAATGTCACCCCTCAGGATGCAGAGTCCAGGCCTGAACACTGTATTACAGTAGTGCACTGACAGTGCTGATTAGAATAAGGTTATGCCGAACTGACCAAGCAGAGATACAGAGAGAAACAAAGACCAGAGATGGAAAGTCCCAACAGACTTCCAGTCTTTGCTTCTAGTCTGTTCTCAAGGTCCCAAGGCACCCCATCTCCTAATCATCAGTTCCTCTCTTTTGCTTAGGTTGGCTCCACTGTTTTCTGATACCTACAAACTGTTTATCACAAATATAACATTTCTGTTTAACAGCTGCTCCCAAACATAGCTGCTTTAAGACTGACAAGCCTCAGGTACAGAGCAAGGCAGAAAGAAGGCCTTAACAGCAAAATGCCAAAGCATTGGCTCTTTGACCCTGTCTGGAGGCCATCCTAGATATTCCTTCTTCCATCTTTGACCCAGCACCACTTAAGCTTCATAACTCTTGCAGATTTGGTACTCCTGGCTAGCTCTACCCAGATGACTGATCCATTAGCATCTTAGATAATAACACCCAACTCAACATTTCCAACTGCACAGCCCTAGCCCCCTCCCCAGCCTTTGCTAGGGTCACAGCCGTCTATTCCAATGCCATCATCTCACAGGTGTGGAAACAGAGGCTGAGAGAAATATAAAATACATCTAAATGTATAGCCCTAAAATTCATATGGAACAACAAAAGACCCCGAATAGCTAAAGGAATCCTGAGAAAAAAGAACAAAGCTGGAGGTATCACACTCCCTGATATCAAAATATACTACAAAGCTATAGTAACCAAAACAGCATGGTACTGGCACAAAAACAGACACACAGATCAATGGAATAGAATCGAAAGCCCAGAAATAAACCCACACATCTATGGACAGCTAATCTTTGACAAAGGAGCCAAGAACATACAATGGGGAAAAGAAAGTCTCTTCAACAAATGGTCTTGGGAAAACTGGATAGCCATATGCAAAAAAATGAAAGTAGATCCTTACCTTACACCATACACAAAAATTAACTCCAAATGGATTAAAGACTTGAATGTAAGACCTGAAACTGTGAAAGTTCTAGAAGAAAACATAGGCAGTACGCTCTTCGACATCGGTCTTAGCAACATCTTTTCAAACACCACATCTGACCGGGCAAGAGAAACAATAGAAAAAATAAACAAATGGGACTACTATCAAACTAAAAAGCTTCTGCACAGCAAAGGAAACCATCAACAAAACGAAAAGACAACCTAACAATTGGGAGAAGATATTTGCAAACCATACATCTGATAAGGGCTTAATTTCCAAAATATATAAAGAACTCATGCATCTCAACAACAAAAAAACTACCAACCCAATTAAAAAATGGGCAAAAGACCTGAACAGACATTTCTCCAAAGAAGATATACAGATGGCCAACAGACACATGAAAAGATGTTCAAAATCACTAACTATCAGGGAAATGCAAATCAAAACTACAATGAGATATCACCTCACGCCTGTCAGAATGGCTATAATCAACAAGACAGGAAACAACATGTGTTGGAGAGGATGTGGAGAGAAGGGAACTCTCATACACTGCTGGTGGGAGTGCAAACTGGTGCAGCCACTATGGAAAACAGTATGGAGATTCCTCAAAAAATCAACGATAGAACTACCATATGATCCAGCTATTCCACTGTTGGGTATTTATCCAAAGAACTTGAAAACACCAATTTGCAAAGGTACATGCACCCCTGTGTTCATTGCAGCCTTATTCACAATAGCCAAGACTTGGAAGCAACCTAAGTGCCCATCAAGGGACGAATGGATAAAGAAGCTGTGGTATATATACACAATGGAATACTACTCAGCCATAAGAAACGACGAAATCCAGCCATTTGTGACAACATGGATGGACATTGAGGGTATAATGCAAAGTGAAATAAGTCAGAGGGAGAAGGTCAAATACCGTATGATTTCCTTCATTAAGTAGTAGATAATAACAACAATAAACAAACACATAGGGACAGAGATTGGATTGGTGGTTACCAGAGGGGAAGGGGGGAGGGTAGAGGGTGAAAGGGATAATTCGGTACATGTGTGTGGTGATGGGTTGTAATTAGTATTTTGGTGGTGAACATGATGTAGTCCATGCAGAAATAGAAGTACAATGATGTACACCTGAAATTTTTGCAATGTTATAAACCAATGTTACTGCAATAAAAAAAAAATAAAAATAAATAAATAAATAAATAAATGTATAGCCCTAAAACATCCTTTTCACTTGACTCCTGCCAATCAATCTACGACTTACCCCAGAGTCACTGAATTCCTTAGCAATACCTAAATTAGAGGGAATTTCCTATGCCAATAGTTAGCAGTATTACCTTCAGCAAAGTGTTGTACGGTTCTCTGGCCCTGTTTCCTCATGTTTCTCGAGGTATTTTGTTTCTCTGAACACCAGGACCTGTGGGCACACAGCCCAGTGGCCAATAGCCTGGACTGCCAAATCACAAGATTCCTCTAGTCTCTGACCTCAGTTCCCCTTTAAAAAGCTACTTATATTAACCCCATGACTGTTAACAGAAGGAACAGCTTCCAGAAAACGTACTTCAAAAAGATTGTCCCCTGGAAACATGAGGCATCTTTCTCACTGTCTTTTCACTTTCCCCTTTTCAAAAAGGGTAAAAATGATCCTTCTTAATATGTAGGATCCTATTTAATATGTGAATCCTACTCAAACTCCTGCTCTCCTAGCTGAAAAACCATTTTTTAGCATTTTAAAATATTTTTATTTCCATACTATGTAAAGGTTGTACCTGCAATTATTTCCCTTCCTTTCTTCCTTTTTTTTCTTCCTTTTCTTTCTTATTTTTCTCAGATTCACATTCTGATCCCCTCTGAATTGATCCCCTCTGAATTCCTCTGTTTTATCCTCATTTACTTCTCCAGCTTACTGTCGGATACCTAGCCTGAGTCCCTGCTATTATGACTACCTTTACCTTTTCCAAATTCCCATTTTAGGGTCCTTTAAGAACTTAACCAGGTTTTATTTTCATTCAATTCCCTGTCAATCATTAACACTGCCCTGAGCATTACCTTGTATTTCAGTAACTGGTCCTATCAGAGGAGAGCTAATTTGACTTCCTTGGGCGATTTTGCTGCACATATTTTGTATCCTGCTGTTTCTGCTCTCCCTTCTGTAGGCTACTCACATCTGCTGGGACATTACACCTAATCCATTATCCAGAAAATGGAAACAGAAAACTAAGTGGCTTACTGCAGCCCCCATTTCTTTCATAATGTCATAAAAATTTATCACACTTAAAGGCCAATGATCCCTAAGGTCATTTATCCTCAAGAAATAACAAGTTTGTTCTTGTGGAGCAGAATCTATATCAAATGTAGCTCTCATATTATAAGACATGTACCCCTAATGCACAACATCAGGGCAGCCTGCAAGTGCCCAGCAACCATTCAGTGCCCTGATGGGGCAAAGCCCAGTAGAGGGAGGCAGGCAGGCTCTTACCATTCAGAAGTAAGGACCAGTATTCCAGCAATTCACTTCAGCCTCGATGTCAGACGTGGTTTCACAGAGAGATAATGATCCCCTTTCAACAATAGGAAATAACTGAGAAAAGTCATTATGTCACCATTGAAAAATGTACTCGATTATCTTGCCCTAGCTGTTACTTAATCTGAGTTTTATTTCTAAAGGCTCCTGAGTGGGAAGACTTAAGCGCTGTGCATACCTGGCTCATGAAGTAATTGCTTTCCATGTCCATCAGATATCAGTAGCAGAATGTAAGCAACTGGGGAAGGAGGGTGAGGTAACTGGGGAAAGAGGCAGCAGCTAGAGAAGTCACAAAACTACATCCAGTTTGACAGAGCTCTTATTCTCTAACACCCATCAGAGAAAAGGTGAGGACCCGGCAGATGCGGCCTGTTTACAGAACACCAGCAGGCCTGAGGCGACTTTTCCAGAGCCATCTGCCCCCAAAGAGGCCCTCACCTGGGCTCCAGGCCGCTTCCTGGGGAGCCCCAGGCTACGAGTGATACCGATCCAGCTGATGGCCACCTCTCTAGACAGCCCCACCGGGAGCAACCAGTTGTCCAGGTATTAGATTCAGACTCTCAGCCTCGGGCAACTGTGCAACTAACCTTTTCCGACGACCTTCTTTCAAGCCTTCTGCTCCCACTCAGCTCCTGTGAGTTAGCTCTTCTCCTAAATTCCTGATAAAAGGAAGCACTGCAGACAGACATATTTCATATCACCAAAAATCAGTCCTTCCACTTCCTCCCAATAAAATATTATGCAGCCATCTGAAATGAGGCTGTAATTATATTTATTGACAAAAAAAGTTCACAGTAGATCATTAAATTGAAAATGCAGACTATAAAACATTAATCTGGCAGTGTTTTTTTAAATAAATGTTTATGTGACTATATTGTTTTAAAGGCATTAAAAAGTATGTAGAGACTTACATCAAAACATTAACTGTAGTCCTCTCTGGAGAGTGGAATTACAGTTTTTTTTTCTTTTTGCGCACCCGTTTCCTAATTCTTTGATGAACGTCTACTATATGTATAATTTTTAAAACAATAAGTTAAGAGAAAGAAATTCAGCCTCTAAATATGTGGAGGAATTTTTTCTCCTTTTTTTCTGTAGGGAATTTGAGACGGCAGTTACAGAACAGGGCACTACAGTTCCCTAACTCTGGGAGAAATCTTCATCAGCCACAAGAGTTCCTTGAGTGTTCTGTGCCCCACAAAGGAACAGAAGAGCCTTATGAAGAAAACTGAGGCCTGGAGAACCACTGATGAAACACAGAAGAACCACAGGAATCTTGAAGGGGGAAGTCCAAAAACACGGCTTTAAAGATTTGTTTAAAGGAAGTAAAAGTACCCTTTAAATAAAATATATTAATGTTGAAACTATTATTATGACCTTTTCTTGATGATCAAAGGTAGACAGAATTTTAGTCATAACCATCATGATGTATTTTTTGTATTTTTACCACCTCTCCCTAATATAAAACATCTGCTGTCTGGGACTGGTGCCCACCTCTCCCTACCACCCTCCGAGCATCCAGGCCCACCCTCACCCACGACGCCATTCTTAACCGTCGTCTTTCAGTTAGTCTCTCTGTGCTTCATCTGATCACCTTGTTTGGTTTCAATAATATAAAAGCTTTATGTAGTTATTTAAAATTTAATGTGTGTATAACTTCACTTCGTAAGAAGATTTAAGTTCACTACCAAGAGACCCTGCTAGTTGTCCCCAGTTCTTTCCTTTTTCCAGGGTAATAGAGTTCCTGATTTTACCTGGGGCACATAGCCACCCATAAGAAAGTCCACATTTCCTAGCCTCCTTGCTGCTAGAATTGACAACGTGACTAAGCTCTGGCCAATGTGACAGAAGTATAAGGACTACATGCAACTCTCAGGAAGTGCTTTTGAAAAGAGGGAGCATGATGGGCCGGCCCTGTGGCCTAGTGGTTAAGTTCAGCGCACTCCACTTTGGTGGCCCGGGTTTGGTTCCCAGGCATGGACCAACACCACTCGTCAGTGGCCATGCTGTGGTGGCAACCCACACACGAAATAGAGGGAGATTGGCACAGATGTTAGCTCAGGGCAAATCTTCCTCAAGCAAAAAAGAGAGGAAGATTGGCAACAGATGTTAGCTCAGGGTGAATCTTCCTCGGCAAAAGAAAAAAAATAGAAAGGAGCATGCTCTTCTTTTCTCCTTTTTCTTGGAAATGTTGATGTGATGGCTGGAGCTCAAGTAGTCAGCTGGGACCCTGAAGTAAAAGTCACATGCCAAGGAATACAGAGCAATAAGACACAAATAAACTGTGCTCTGATGATATTATGAACCTCCCCTAACAGCCTGGACTGCTTTTCTCTAGATTTATTTTATGTAAGAAACTTCCATCCAGTTTAAGCCATTGTTATTTTGGGGTTTCTGTCACTCACTGATGAACCTAACTAGTAATAATCCTAACTAGTAAAAACAGTGACTGTATTTTCATCCATTCTACAAATATTTCCTGAGCACCTACTGTGTGCCATGCACAGTCCTGGCCTTGGAAATACAGTAGTCACGCCTTATTCACAGGGGACTCCTTCCAAGACCCCCAGGGGATGCCTGAGACCACAGATAGTACTGAATCCTACATATACTGTTTTTTCCTGTACATTCCTATGTATACTAAAGTTTAATTTATAAATTAAGCACAGTAAGAGATTAACAACAATAACATAATAAAATAGAACAATTATAACAACATACTGTAATAAAAGTTATGTGAATGTGGTCTCTCACTCTCTCAAAATATCTTATTGTATTGGCTGGCCCGGTGGCGCAAACAGTTAAGTGCTCGCGCTCCACTGCGGCGGCCTGGGGTTCGCCGGTTCGGATCCGGGGCATGCACCGACGCACTGCTTGGCAAGACATGCTGTGGCGGCGTCACATATAAAGTGGAGGAAGATGGGCACGAATGCTAGCCCAGGGCCAGTCTTCCTCAGCAAAAAAAGAGGAGGATTGGCAGATGTTAGCACAGGGCCGATCTCCTCACAAAAAAAATATATATATATATCTTATTGTACTGTACTTACCCCTCTTCTTGTGATAGTCAGTGATAAGATGCCCACGTGATGAGGTGAAGGGAGGTGACTGACGTGCGCATTGTGGCCTAGCGTTAGGCTACTACTACCTGACAATGCGATGCATCAGAAGGAGGATCATCTGCTTCCAGACCATGGCTGACAGCGGGTAACTGAAACTGCAGCAAGCGAAACCACGGATGAAGGGGGACTACTGCAGCGCAATGAACAAGGCAGGCGGGTCCCTCTCCACTCTTCCCCTCTTGAGCCTACATTCCAGCTCAGCATCCACACAGCTCCTAACACAGTGCTATACATCTAGTAGGTGCTGAAGTATTTGATGACCAAGTCAGCAACGAGCCCTCCTGTTTATCTTTTGGTTTAAAACTGGTATTGTGTTCATAAGTCTGAGAATCTTCAAACAAATAATGCTCAAAGAAAAAAAATCACAACTGCTTTTTAAAAGAAATAAAATTATTTAACCAACCTTTCCTGTTACCATATTCCCACTCCTCCAAAAATTGGGTAAACACATTCACAAAGCCTATTGTTGCCTTTTAAATTATAATAAAAATGATGGTGCCATGATGACAGCTCAAAATATGCATTGTAGACATATATGGGTATGTTACACATACCCCTCTATGCCTCTCTTTCCTTATCCATAATAGGGATATGTATAGGACTGTCGTGAGAATTAAATGAGATAATGTCTCAGAAATGGTTAATAAACATTAGCTATATTCAGCTGACAACAAATATTAACAGCTTTAAAAATAGTCATAGTTTTTAATCCAGTAATTCCATTTCTGGGATTCTATCCTAAGAAAATAATCCTAAGTATGAGGGAAAATTTTACAAAAAAAATGCTCATCCCAGAGTCATTTATAATGGGCACAAACCAGAGATTGTGACCTTTCCCTGCCACCTTGACTTCCATCCAAAGTCTAGCTGAGGCCTAGCACTCTGGCCCAAGCCAAGATCTCTAAGCCCAGGACTAGCTGGGAAGATGCAGACAGGGTTGGGAAGAGGCAGAGAAGAATGGAGAACTTAAGCCCAACTTCCTGGCAAGGCAGACTTACAAGAAGGAATAGTTCAAAATGTCAAGTACATCAGGGTAGAGCAGAGCAAGAGAGCCAAAATGAATCTTGACCTCTGAGATCAGGCTCCTTGAGGAAACATTCTAGGATGTGGATCCTGGAGAGATGCCCTGAGAACAGGTGGGGAAAGGAAGGAAGAACATCACAGAGCATCTCAGGCGCAGTTGGTGGGTGGGCCAGGAGACACTGGGTCCTGAACTGAAACAAAATAAATTTCCATCGTGAGAGGAATGGCTAAATAAATTATTGAACACCACAATAAAATATTATGTAACCATTACAAAATGCTGATTAGAAAGACTATAGTAATCAGAGAAGAATACTTGACTGTTGCTAGGTACATACATTTATGTACATATAATACATGTGGTGTATACTTATATACTTATATGTATATATAAAAATATATATAAGGATGGTATAGACTGATATACAAGTATATATGTGTATGTGTTGTTCATATATATGTGTATAAGTATATGATAGCAACTATGGCATATGCAAAGAAAAAATAGTTGGAGGAACCACATCAAAATGCTAATAATTGATTAAGAAGGTAAAGTAGTGGTGATTTGCCTTTTTTCTCTATTCGTAAAATTTTATTTAATATGTAAGTTTTAAATAACTTTTATAATTACAACTTGGGTGTGAAGACAAAAAGAAAATTAGGCACAGTTATCTAAATGTTATAGTGCTACTCTTCCAGAAATGTGTTTCTTAAGAATAAAATATGTGTGTCTCAGGCAATGAGCCATATTTTCAGCCTCTAAATCCTTTCCTCTAAATATCAACTGATGAGATTCCAGAGAAAGAATGTTCCTCCCTTGGACTGGTTTTGGCTCTTTGGGAATCATTGTAACTCTTTCCTGACATGGGATATCATTTAGGGGCAAAACTCAAAAAACTCATTTATGGGGTACACTCTAATGGTCAGGAATTAGAGTAATCTGAAGTAACACAAAAGAAAGCAAAGTGCAGCAAACACAAGCACTGCTACATTCCTCACGTTAGGAACCTATATTTTTTCATTCCCATTAAGAACTTCTTGACAGGGCCGGCCCTGTGGCTTAGCGGGTAAGTGCGCGCGCTCTGCTACTGGCGGCCCGGGTTCAGATCCGGGGCGCGCACCAACGCACCGCTTCTCCAGCCATGCTGAGGCCACGTCCCACATACAGCAACTAGAAGGATGTGCAACTATGACATACAACTATCTACTGGGGCTTTGGGGGAAAAAAAAGAGGAGGATTGGCAATAGATGTTAGCTCAGAGCTGGTCTTCCTCAGCAAAAAGAGGAGGATTAGCATGGATGTTAGCTCAGGGTTGATCTTCCTCACAAAAAAAAAAAAAAAAAAGAACTTCTTGACAGAATGGGTGTCATTCCAGTCCCTGAATTCACCAGCGTACAAGTTCATCTTTGATTTTGGTAACTCTATAGCTGTGATCAGAATCAATTAATCTATATGGCAGATTGACCATATGATTAGAGATACCAACTATCAGGCTTGCCAACCACCTCCCATGAATTCTCTGAATCAAACCAATTCAGGCAAATATTTAGAATACCATCCTTAGTTATCAAGGATTGATTTTGAATTTAATTTTTAAATTTTTTTTAAAGTTCCTCTAAACAGTCGGGGAAAGGTGAATGTGGACTGGGTATTAGATAAGATAAAAATTCATTTACGTGGAAAAGCAGAGATCCTTGACTTTAAAACTCAAGTGGCAAAATAGCAAGTAAGGTGTGATCTCGTTCTACAAACAAAAATACATATATACATAACTGGAAGGGGATCTGGAAGGATATACGATGAAGGGTTGGCAAGATTCATCTCTGGATAATAAAAATAGTGTTTTTATATTCTTATTTTTTGCTTATTTTTTTCTTTTACTTTCTATAATACACATACTGTGTTTGTAATTATAAGAGATTATTTTCAATTAAAAAAAAGATCCCCTCAGTTTTAAAAATAGACCTCTGCATTTCCTGGTTCTGGCTAAGTTACGATATTCAGAAAAGAATGCCAGAACCCATTAGAAAGCCAGAAATGTGGGACTAGCCTCCTCTTAAGCAAGGAATATAAATTCAAAAAGAAAATCCTATGGGAAAAAATTGCTCTTGCAAGATTCCCTGCCCAAGTTTGCCAGTTCAAAGGCTTAAGATTTTGCATAAGATTTTGATAAATAAATAGATTTTAAGGTTGTTTACCAAAACCAAATTCATGCTCTGATCATTTTTTTTTTTATAATTTAATTTATTTATTTTTCCCCCAAAGCCCCAGTAGACAGTTGTACGTCATAGCTGCACGTCCTTCTACTTGCCATATGTGGGACACGGCCTCAGCATGGCCGGAGAAGCAGTGCGTCGGTGCGCGCCCGGGATCTGAACCCGGGCCGCCAGCAGCGGAGCGCACTCACTTAACCGCTAAGCCACGGGGCCGGCCCGCTCTGATCATTTTGATGTTGCCCATCATTAGTCACAATCTCCCAACAAAATTCTCCAGGCTGAAAGTCTACATCCTAGTATCTGTGTATAGCATTCCATTTAAAATGTAACAGCTAGGTGAACTAGTGATATTTAAGACATTTTTTATATTTTGGTAACCCTGAAATATTCATCTGTTATAGTTAAATATAGAGGTAAATTATTCATTGATCGCTTCAGCTGGAATGATTCCAAAGCAGCTGTTATTTACCTGAGCAACAGTCCTCAAATTAAAATAATTCTCTGAATCAGCTCTGGGCTCCATGCTGCTCCTCCTTATGTTTAACCGATAGCTTGTAGCAGCTCCAAAAAACCAATGTGGGCCAAGGAGTAAATCACCATTTTCAAAAGTGTAATTATATACCGTATTTCTGTTATAGTCAGAGATATGATGATCACGTAAATAATTAAAAGTAACAAGTTTGAAACTAAACAAAATGACTCCCAAGGAAAGAAAAGTCACTTTTATGCCACATTTCAAGCAATACACATATGTGTAGAGAATGTTATTTTTTTCTTAGCCCCAAAAGAAAGAATCGTATAAAACTAAATAATTATACAGCTCCCCTCTACCCTCCAAATTAAACCTTTGCACCTAGAAAAAGGCAAAATGAAATTGACTGTGCCAATCCTAAACACACCCTCTTTGACATTGATAAAGGATTTCCTTGATTTTAACGACTTACTATTACATGAGATTTAAAAACCAGAACACAGAATGTCTGCGTATGTTCTTCAGAGTCGAGTGAAGAACTGTGAGGAAGCACACGATTGGCTCGCTTGCAGGACCCTGCAGGGGTTTTTAATTCTATCCATATCAAAACTAAATGGGTCAGCAGACTCTGGTTCTGCCTTGACAGTGTGATCCCACTAAAGCCTATCCCTCCTACTGATTACAACTAAAAACTGACAAAAACATAGGGAGAAAAAACTACTTGAGGACTGTGAAAGGAAACAAAAGCAGATGGATTTCAGGGGATGGGTGACTTTTCTTTTTTTTTTTTTTCTTTTCTCATGCAGCCTTTATCCTGAGGGCAGGCCCCAGTTTCAGAGCAGTATGTGCTATAGGCAACTAAAATTCCAATAGAAACATGTCTCTAGCCAGAGGAACCAGGAAATGTTCACCCTGTGGGGTAGAGTGAGTGGGAGAAATCCCAGAGGGGAAAGAACTAGAGAAAGGAGTCCTCTAATTCTATGTATAAACTCTTGGCTCAGTCTAACATCTGAGCCAAGCATGCAAGGCACAGACTCAAACTAAAATAGCAAAGACTTTGAGAATTTAAATGAGATATGAACCACCTGCATAAGTCTCAGAGTAACCCCTGAACTACGCATGTGCAGGACAGACCCAAAGCGGCACAGCAAAGGCTTATCTAATTGAACTGAGGTTTAAACCACTGCCCACAAAGGTGAGAAGAACTTAGGGTCAGAGCCTAACTGGGTTGGCTGCCTGCTAACGCAAAAGCATCAACATTCTCCCGAGGATTATGAAAGGTCTCAGAACCATACAATATTACATTGACAATGTTCAGAACACAATCTAAAATTACTTGACAACCAAAGAAACAGGAAAATGTGGCCAATTCTCACAGAAAAAACAATCAACAGATGCCAACCTCAAGATGACCTAAATGTTGAAACTATCAAACAGGGACTTTAAAAGAGCCACTATAAGTATGCTCCATGAGGTAAAGGAAAACACATTTGAAATGAATGAAAAGATAGAAATTCTCAGTAGAGAAATAGAAACTAAAAAAAAAAAAAATGCAGACTTTAGAACTGAAAAATACAATATCTGAAATTTAAAAATAAAATTCATTGGCTAGGCTTAATAGCAGAACATAAATAACAAAGGAAAATGAAGATAGATCAATAGAAGTTATCCAAACTGAAGAACAGAGAGAAAGGATTGAAAAAAAATGAACAAAGTTTTCCATACCTTTAGGACAATATCAAAAAGTCTAGGATTGGAATTCTACAAAACAATTACTAAAACTAATAAATGAATTTAGCAAGGTGCAGGGGTCAAGATTAATATAAAATATGAATTGTATCGCTATATACCACCAGCAAACAATTGGAAAATGAAATTTTCAAGACTTCTATTTACAGTATCACCAAAAATCATAAAATACTTAGGAATAAATCTAACGAAAGATGACAAAGACCTCTACACTAAAAACTACAAAACACTGCTGAAGAAAATTAAAGACGACCTAAATAAATGGAAAGACCTAGCATACTTACAGATTGAAAGACTCATTATTTTTAAGATGGCAGTCAATATCTCTACAGTGAACTATACTCTATGTGATACCAATAAAATGTTCAGCAAGATTTGTTTTTCTTAAAAATTGACAACCTGATTCTAAAATTTACATGATAATGCAAAGGATCTAGAATAATCAAAGGAATTAAGAATAAGAAGGAGAAAGAGAAAAGCAAAGTTGAAGGACTTGCCCTATCTGATTTCAATACTTACTATAAAGCTACAAAAATCAAGACAGTTTGGTATTGGTGAAAAATAGGCACATAGGACCAGCCCTGTGGCTTAGCGGTTACGTGTGCGCGCTCCTCTGCTGGTGGCCCAGGTTCGGATCCCAGGCACGCACCCATGCACTGCTTCTTTGGCCATGCTGAGGCCGTGTCCCACATACAGCAACTAGAAGGATGTGCAGCTATGACATACAACTATCTACTCGGGCTTTGGGGGGGAAGAAAAGATAGTCACATAGATAAATGAAACAGAGTAGAATCCAGAAAGAGATACATATGTCAATTGGTTTTATTTACAAAGGTGCCAATTGAGAAGGGAAAGTTATTTCAATAAATAGTGCTAGACCAACTAAATAAAAATCAAGGATAGAACTACCATATGATCCAGCTATTCCACTGCTGGGTATTTATCCAAAGAACTTGAAAACACCAATTTGTAAAGGTACATGCACCCCTGTGTTCATTGCAGCGTTATTCACAATAGCCAAGACTTGGAAGCAACCTAAGTGCCCATCAAGGGACGAATGGATAAAGAAGATGTGGTATATATACAAAAATGGAATACTACTCATCCATAAGAAACGATGAAATCCAGCCATTTGTGACAACATGGGTGGACATTGAGGGTATAATGCAAAGTGAAATAAGTCAGAGGGAGAAGGTCAAATACCGTATGATTTCCTTCATTAAGTAGTAGATAATAACAACAATAAACAAACACATAGGGACAGAGATTGGATTGGTGGTTACCAGAGGGGAAGGGGGGAGGGAGGAGGGTGAAAGGGATAATTCGGTACATGTGTGTGGTGATGGGTTGTAACTAGTATTTTGGTGGTGAACATGAGGTAATCTATGCAGAAATAGAAGTACAATGATGTACACCTGAAATTTTTACAATGTCATAAACCAATGTTACTGCAATAAACAAAAAATTTTTAAAAAAAAGTGCTAGACCAACTAAATATCTGTTCAAAAAAATTGAGCATCTAGACTTATTCCACATCATACCCCAAAATTAACTCAAACTAGATCATTGACCTATATGTAAACCCAAAACCATAAACTTCTAGAAGAAAGCATAGGAGAGAATCTCTGCAACCTTGGAATAGGCAAAGGTTTCCTAGATGGGACACCAAAATCACAAACTGTAAAAGAAAAAGTAGAAAATTGTACTTGATCAAAATTAAAAACTTTTGTTCTTCATAAGGCATCATTAAGAAAGTGAGAAGGCAAGCCACAGACTGGGAGAAAAGATTCACAACATATATCAAAGGGCTTTTACATGGAATTTATAAAATTAAAAAAAAAAACTCTTACAACTCAATAAGCCCAACAACTCAATTTTTTAAATGGACAAACTATTTGAATAGACTCTTCACCAAAGAAGATATACAGATGGCCAATAAGCACATGAAAAGATTCTCATCATCATTAGTTATCAGGGAAATTCAAATTAAAACCACAATGAGATACCATTACACATCCATTAAATTGGCTACAATTTTAAAGACTGAGCAGGCCAAATGATAGGGAGGACATGGAGCAAACGAAACTCTTATACATTGCCGGTAGGAATGTAAAATGGTACAATCAGTACCATTTTTTGCAATTTTTTGCAATTTCTAAAAAAGTTAAACATATGCCCTACCATCAGACCAAGGCATCCCACTCCTGAGTATTTGCCCAAGAGAAACAAAGACATCTATCCACACAAAGACCTGTGTGTGAATGCTCTTCACGGCTTATTTGTAATAGACTCAAGCTGGAAACAACCCAACTGTCTGTCAACAAGTAAATGGGATAAACAAATTGTTATATATCTATACAAAGGAATACAATTCAGCAATAAAAAAGAATGAACTACTGAGACATGAAACAACATGGACAAATCTTAAAACCATTATGCAGAATGAAAATTTGGGCAAAAAAATGTACACGCTGTTTAATTTCATTTATATAGAATTCTAGAAAATATAGAATTCTAGAAAATATATTGCCTGGGGAACATGGTGGAGGAAGAGATGGACTACAAAGGGTCTCAAGGAAACTTTTGGAAGGATTAAAACATTTGTTATATTGATTGTGGTGGTTATGCAGGTGTATACGCGTGTCAAGACTGATCAAATTGTACAGTTCAAATATGTGCATTTTACTGTACTACAATTGTGTCTCAATAAAATTGTACCAAAAATAAAAGGAGGAAAGGAAAATCCAACTATCGGCAAAGGCAACAAAGAGCTCTCTGGTGTTTGTTTCCAGCTATACGGTGGGCTAGATAACCTAGTCATCTCACTGTAAAACATTTAGAAATGATGGATAAACTATTAACAAACATCCTCTTAAGTGTATATTGATTCCACTAGAAAGAAAGGCAACCAAGTTTGGTCTACCCTTGGAGAGCAGGGGGAGAGGTTGTTGGTCCCTTAAGCAAGGGGTTTGGTTTAAACAGGCCTCAGGGACAAGGAGTTGGCCCTCACAGGGCAGAATTTGGAACTGAGACTTCCCCATATTCCTGGGAGCACTGAAGGGCTACACCCTCAGTGCAAGGTTGGTCCAAGAAAAAAAACCCTGCTTTCTGGCCCAGGATGAAAATAAGGAAGCTCTTCTGCCTTGGGAAAGGTCTCCTCTGAGAACATGTAACCACAGCCTATCTTCTTGTGGTTTAGGATTTGAATTTATACTACCTCTGTAGTCAGGTAACCCCAAAATAGAGAAATTAACTTAAAAGGTTGTCCAGCCTGGAAATGTCCTTGAGGTGCCTGGCAGAAAAAACACAAAGCTTCTTGGTATGGCAAAATCCTTAATCAAGCCTCACAGGATTTCCCCAATAATACCCCACTGAGAGTGAGCTCATAATACAAAATAACAAAATACGTGAGAAAACTAGAAAGGCAATAAGTGTGCAAATGTATGGCACTTGGGTAACACTTTTGTTGCTAAATATTGGAATCTTTCTAAGCAAGGCAAACAAGTAGCCCATAAAATCTAGTGCCTTTTTCCTCAGTGAGGAAACACTTGGAACCCCATTAAAAAGAACTGGGAATTATACCCACTATATAGGTCCATGAAATGAAGGAATCAAGTTACAAATTAATACATATAGATTGAGACTTCGTTTTGAAGAAAAAATGTAAAGATTATATATTTTTATGTATATATAACAGAGTATGGAAATATACATACCAAATTTATTGAAGAATAGGATTTAAGGAGAAGAGAGAAGAGTTTAAACACCTGTGCTTTGTTCAGATATATTTTTTCTTTTTTGACAATGAGCATTTGTAATTTATTTAAATAAAGGAAACTATTTTAAAGAACTCTTTTGTTTGCAACAACAATAGCAGCTATTTTGTCATTGAAAATAATGAACAAAACCCAATTTTCCGAATGCAGTACAACTGCCAGCTACAGGTAAGTCAAGCAACAGACAGAGGAGGCCAAACCCAGGGTTCTGTGAAAATCCTGTTTTTCACGCTTCTCTTCGTTTGGCGTTCTGTCACTTAAAATGTAATTATTCAGAAGCCGGTTTTCAAAAAGCGTCCCCTTCCGAGAATAATGCTCATTGAGAACAATTTGGAAACGATTCAAGAAATAACTGCAGGTCACAGTTGCCTCACAGGATAAACTTTATATCCTGCACCCAAAGAGATTGGATCACAGCCTTAGAAAAGATGGTGAGATCATCCCTCGCTTGCACTTGGCTTAGATTTAATCAGGTAATCAAAGAAATTCTAGTCAAAGCAGAATGACTGGTTGCATATATAAAAACATATCAATACCAAAAGACTAGCAACTCTACAACATTTTGAAGAATTGAATTCTCTGAGATGTCTTGCTAAAAAGATGTCTTGCTGAAAAAAAAGTGTCTTGTTGAAAAAAAAAGATGTCTGACCTTTACAAGCCATGGAGAAATAATTTGCTGCGTTCCAAAGTTAAAAGCCTTCTTAGAGATAAGAGGTATATGAAGTATAGGAAAAGAGAAAATTTCCAAGACAGAATCAAAAAACAGGTAATTAAGTGATTTTTGTTGCATTGAAATCTAGCATTTGAAAAATTTGTTTTAATTGAGCACATTTCATATTAAATATATGAATTATGAGACTGAGCTGATTCTACAGTTTCCTTTTAACAAAATTTATCCTCCCACTGGCCAAATTTGGGATATGTTGAGCATTAAAAGAATAATAACTGTAAGTGATTGTAAGATATCAAATGAATAAAAATCCGAGTCCACAGTGATATTCAAAAAAAGAAAAGGAAAAAAATAAGGAAAGTTCTTTTTTAAGCAGAAGGAAGGATATTTAGAAAACTCCCATTTTGCATCCCCAAGGCAAGGATCAGCAAGGTAAACTAAAGGCATTAAGTGGAAGGTTGTAAAGAACAGGATATCCACACAGCACCAAAGAATCACCCACAAATACTAACCATTTGCAAAGAGAGAGAAAAAAAAAAAACCTTTATAATGGAGAAATCTCTGCTCACCAAGGGATCACTCTTAAATTCAGTAATAGCAAGGCAACCTGATATTAAGTTCTTGATGTGAAGCAATAAAAGTACCTAAGATCACTAGTGAAATCTTCTTGTCAAGAATGTTTAACTCGAATCCAGTCAGGCCTTACACAGTTTATAGGAAACAGGGGGACTAGAAGATGTTAAAAGACAACATAAGGAACCAACCAAATCCAGAACGTGGGCCCTCCTACAAGACAACTATCCTGACTTTAAAAACCCAATGTCATTAAAAAAAATGTGGGGAGACCAGTCTAGACTAAAAAGACTGGAGATCTACAACCAAATGCAATGCATAACATTGACTGATTCCTGGTTGGGGGAATGGGGGAAGCTGCTATTAAAAAACTCTTGGAAAATTTGAAGAGATTAAATATTTGATGATACTAAAAATTATTGTCAGTTTTCCTTAGGTGTGATCATGATATTGTGGTTATGTGGGAAAATCTCCTTGTTCTTAGGAAGTACATGCTTAAGTTTTTAGAAGTGAAATATCATGAAATTTACTTTAAAATAGTCCAGCAGTATAGCTGGGAAAGGGAGGATTGCCAAAATCTGTCTTTGACCTACAAAACTAGCAATATGGTTTAGCCTAATAAATACATAAAGAGAGTTAAAGCAAGCTTGGCAAAATGTTAGCAATTGTGGAATCTAGGCGGTGGCTACACAGGTGTTTATTGTACTATCCTTTCGACTTTTCCAGGTTGGAAATTTTTTATACTAAAAAGTTTGGGGATGGGTGCTCTTCTCAGAAATATTTTCCTTAGAAGACATCTATCAAATTTACCTTAAATTTGAGCCAGCCCTGATGGCCTAGTGGTTAAAAGTACCTCGCTCTCTGCTTCGGCACCCTGGGTTCAGTTCCCGGGTGCGGAACCACACCACTTGTCTGTCAGTAGCCATGCTGTGGCCATGGCTCACACAGAAGAACTAGAAGGACTTACAACTAGAATATACAACTATGTACTGGGACTTTGGGGAGGGGGAGGAAAAAAAGAGGAAAACTGGCAACAGACATTAGCTCAGGGTGAATCTTTCTCAGGAAAAAAAAAAAAAACTTACCTTCAATTTTAAAGTACCTTAAGTATTTTAAAGAAGTGGTTTGCTTTTCCTCATTTGCTTACTCGCCATCCACTTGAAGAATGCTCCTAAAACCTGCCTTAATTATTGCAAGTAATATTTTAAAGCTAGAATAGGCCTAATATAAAACCCACAATAACCAGCACAAGATTTATAGGTGTAAACATCTGGTTTTATACCCAAATAACAAACTTAACAGCAGTAAAACAAATGGTTTATTACAGTATATAATGTGTTATATTAAATTTACACAATGATATATAAAAACACATACTGTTTATATCATACAGCAATTTAACATCAACAGGAATATCAAAACAAATACTACCCATGCAAAAAACATGCATATATTGGTATAAAAAAGGCAATTTTACACAACACTGTTTACCAAAAAGTTTTCTTTTTAAAAAAAAGCCCTTCCAGACAGGGTGAGTGGTCCAATCTGGACTGGATTGCACTAGTGTGTTCGGGCCAATGCTTAGGTGGTACAGCGCTCAGTGAGCAATTCCGGGCTTGGAGTCATGCCCAAGGGTTACTTCATTAAGAGGGAATTTCTCTGTACCCAATGGCCAAAATTTTATCCCAAAGGCAAGTCCTCCAAGGGAAGAATGGTTGGATCTGCTGCAAATTAGGGAGAAGGAGAAAGGCATCAAAATGGTGGATAAATGGCCCTAGAAGGGGTTACTATAACCAGGGCCTAGGCACCAAGTGTGGCAGAAGTTTTAGTGAATCCTTTTAAGATATTACCAGCTCCCTATCCAGGTCACCAGCTCTCTGGATTTAGGGTCTGGTCTTCAAGTTCTGAGTCCAGTAAGTCAAACAGTTCTGAGAAGAAAACAGAATTGGGATACATTTGAGAGATGTAGACTATATAAAAAAATTACAGAAAACAATGACTGTCCCTCGTACCTACTTCACACAGGTGTACGTAATGCCCCTCCACAGAAAAACCCTCATGGAGACACTGCCCTAAAGAACCAAGAAGCAAATGTGTGTCCTGAAATTCCATTTACCTGACCTTCAGATCAAAAGGTCTCATCCCAACCAGACTTGAACATCAAAACCCGCGCCTTCACAGATGCTCAGAACATTTAAAGTAAAAATCACCTGATACCACAAAATTCCTTCACTATCACCACCATTAAAAACTCGGTATTTACTTCTAACCAGCAAAACATTCTTTACCTTCCATTCAAGGCACTAGTGTCCACACATGACGAAGATGAGACATAATTTACCTCGGTTTTATTTTAACAAAAGGAAAGCATTCCGTGAAATTATGACACAAAAACTAAGACGCCACCTGTTCTTCAGCAACTAGGAAAAAACACTTTCTACACCAATGATGTTACTCAGACGGTCGTCATCAGTTTCAAGGAGCCAGACCGAAATCGCAGGATTTTCCTCTTGAGGGTGTGTGAGGCCTTGATTTTGACGAAGGTTTTGGCGGGGTTGCCGTGCAGGTCGGCGGCTGGGACCGCCTGGAGAGGGAGGGTCTGCACGAACTGCGACCACATGAAGCCCCCGCTTTCTTCGGAGTCGCTGGTGCTGGTGCTCTCGCCCACAAAGTCGCCCTCGCTCACGCTGGACTCGCTGTCGCCGAAGCAGTTGGTGGTGTAATTGCTGCGCTCGTCCTCGCTGGTGTCCAGCACGGTGGAGTGGAAGAGGGACTCGCACTCGGCCGAGTACTCGGAGTCGCTGGCCGCGCAGGCGTAGGGGCTGGCGAAGGGCGGCGGCGCCGCGTACAGGCCCGCGCTCCCGCGGCGGCCGCGCCGGGCCCTGCGCAGCGCCTCCTCGTAGGACGCCTCGGCGGCGCCGCCAGCGCCGCGAGTCGGTCCGCTTGTGCCTGGGCTTGGCCAGCAGCGCCGCGCCGCGTGCCCGTGCGCCCTGCCCCAGCCCGGTGCCCGGCGCCCAGCGGCCGCCCGGAGCGCCGCCTCGGCCTGGCCGCCGCCCTTGCGGCCCTTGGCCGAGGCCTTCCTGAGCTTCCTGTTTGTATCCGCGGCGCCGGGCGGCCGACCTTCTTGGCGGCCGCTGGTTCTCTCCCTCACGGCGGGCAGCGCCCTCGGGCCCGTGCAGGGCCTGCGCCCGGGGCTTCGGGGCCATGGCCCGGCTGCCCCGGGGCGGCCTGACGCCGGGCTGCGGCCCCGGGACGCACGGCGCCCTCCCCGGAGGCCCTTCCTCGAGGCTCTGCGAAGAAGAGCCCTCGCTCTTGAGATCCAGGGCCGGCCGCTCGCCCCCCGGGAAGGCTGACGAGAGCAGCGCAGCGGGGCCCGCAGGGGGCGCCGCCGCAGGGGCGGCCTGCAGGCTGCTTTTCTGGGACGCCTTCTTCAGCGGCTGGACCACTTTGCTCTCCTGCAGCGGGGCGGGGACCCGCCCAGGGCTCTCTTTTGGAGGGGCAGCTGGGATCTGACTGCTTTCTTTAGGGGACTCCCCTGTCGCAGCGGTGGGACACCGACCATGGTCCTGGGAGGCTGGCTTGGCATTTTTGGGCAGATGCTTACTCTGAAGGTCAGTGGCGGCGCCTGGCAAGCAGCACTCTGGCGGGGGCAGCCTCTTGCTTTCCAGTTGTTCTGCCTTCGATTCTTTTGACCACTGCTTCAGTGGGGAGAATGTCCCATTGTCCAAACAGGGGATTCCACCAGAGGGCAAAGGCGCCTGTTTAGAATTCTTAGGGTTCCCACTATTGCCCTGCGAGACGCCCCCAGTCACTCTGACACAAACGCTGCCGTTCCTCAGAAGCCCCTTGCTGGGGTCCGCGTTCACACTGGTTCTCGGTTTGTTGGTCCTTACAGGGTGTGTTTTCTTCTGGACAAGGCTCAGAATGTAGCCATCCATTTTCTTACTGGATGAAGGGTGGGGAGCAGACCACAAGCTGCTTGGCGATCGTAAGGAAGTGTCTGTCTTGATGGTGTCCAGCTGAGGTCCGACACAAATGTCATTGGCATGGTTACCGAGCCTCTCTTCTTCCCTCAGAGGGTTGCCGGTCAAGCAAAGGAGAAACATTGGACTCTGCACGGCCACGGCGTGAAGTGGACTGGGATAGCGATACACGTCATTCCCGTTTTTAGACACCAGATCACACTGGTACTTGGGATTCACATCTGCAATGACATCAAGGGAATTAAATTGTGGTGTGGAGGGGGAACGGCAAACTGCCGCTGAGGCCTGGTCTTCACAGTGGCCTGCTTTACATTCCAACCATCCTATGAGATCTGAAAAACATTTAAAGGTACACTCTGAAGAAATGAATTGACCAGCACCAGCTTGACTCTGGCCAATTTTTATGAAGACAATTCATGGGGAGAGAGAGAATGCCAAAGAATTAAAAAATACTCCACTAGGATGAGGGGAAAAATATTTAACAAAGAAATGTTTAACAAGATATAATATATCCTCTGAAGGAAAAATGTTCAGCCATTTAAAAAGCTTTCAAATATTGAATAATATGGGGAAAACACTTTGAAGTTTAGTGAAAATCATGATATAATACCAGAGTATGATTATAATTTTATTAGTTGTGTATATGCAAAGAAAAAGTCTGAGATGAAGCATACCAAGATGCTAATAGTAGCATCCCAGTGTGGTAGGAAAGCAAGTAATGTTTACTTTCTTCTTTATTTTCTATTTTCTAAATTTTCAATAAATATGTACTGCATTTATAACTGGAAAAATAAATGTTTTTTGAGTCATTCTTTCTCTAGGTTACTCTCCCATCTGTGTTCTCTTCCTGGTTTCCCTTTAAAATACAGATAAATTATACTTTCTGTGGGCTTTCTCCTCATTTTGCATTTTTTTAGACCTAATTTTTATTGATACATGTTCGAGTATAACTTCATTGAAAGGCCAGAGAAACTGATCAAATTTCAGTAGAGACTAGCCAAATTTAAAAAATAATGACCTTATATTTTCAATAGTGACACTAAAGAATAAAACAGTATTTTTTTTTAATCAGAAGGAATTCTTGATAAGGTTTTAAAAGATTGAGTAGTAGATAGATTGATTAAATAAATTTCCTACAACTCAAAATGTAGATGCCAAAATACAATGAAATCAAGCTTTCTTGCTTAATTAAATGATTTTGATCTCTTATCTTGGCGACTATTATACATATCAAATCCCTTTAATGACCTTCAGTTAGAGAAAAATCAGTTTTTGTCATTATTTAATTTGTCCTCCATTATAATTATATTTATTCACTCAAATATTGAAAACCTGCTATGTGCCAGATTCTATGTTAATTGTTTCATTTAAGGGAAAGCTCCATGAATTTCAATGATAATTAGTAGTCTCAAGGAAAATATAGTCTACACCCAAAATTGATCTGATTCATTTGTAAAGAAAAGACTATTATAAAAGTGCCGTGTCCCCACTTCCCACCCCCACTCCCAATAAATAGCTTGTAAGAAACGGAAACCTGTCTAGCTAACATCCTTGCCCATCCCTCCTCCTCCACTACCCTGAGCCCCATCCTTGCCTTGCTTAAAGCCACATTTACCTACACTTCACCATTCATCCCTTTTCCCTACTTAGAGTAAAGGAACAAAACAGGTATCTCAGCCCCCAACGTCCAGCCCAACTATGTCAATTATGTGAGGATGTGGCATTTGGGAGAGCAGGGGTCTGTCTTCAAGGAGAACCTATACCAGAGAGATTTTAATGGGTTTATAAAGTTTCCCCCTGAAACCAGATCTGCAGAGTGAGGGGAGTAGTTACCCATGAACTTGAGGCGCAGACACTAGATAACACAGATCTGTGCTCCCTCAAATGACTGCTGCTGACAATACACACTGTACAAACACAAAGACACCAGCCAATCAGCAGCCTCAGATGCTTAGTGTTATATTTGCATTGCCAAGATCTCAAAAACTCAGCCTTATACCCAAGTGGAGAACACAGACAAACCGAGGGTGCAGTGGCTTGTGCCAGCACCTACAGCTCCTCTAACCTCCACATTTTCTATGCCCTTCTGAGCAATCACAGTAAAGCAGAACTAAGGAAGGAGTCCTGCATTTCAGCAACAACTATGCCATTCAGCAGAAGAGGAGCCTCTCACAAACGGCATATAAAATCACATCCCTCCTCTGTTCACTGAGAAGGTTGAACACAACAATTTCTGAATTCCCTTGGTGTGGTGGAAAAACATGGACCTGGCAGTTAGGCTCAAGCTTGGATCCTGCCTCTGCCACTCACTAGCTATGCAGCCTTAAATGACCTTCCCTAACCTCACTAGGCCTCATGTTTCTGATGCATAAAATGGAGCTAACACCACCAGCACCCTGCAGAAGTGTGAGGAGGAGTCAAAGGAGAGAAATGTAAGCCGTACAATGCAGTACAGTGTGTAACGCATAGTGGAAATGCAGAAACTCTTCTAGTACCAACAGCAGCATGATTCTCTCTAGAGGTCACTGCAAGGATAGTCCAAAATGGGGGAAAATGGCACATGGCCTCGGGAGGCCTCATCCCACCCAACTGCTAAAAGAAAAAAGAGCTGCCATCATGCAAGGCATTCTGGAGAAACAGAGGGGCCTCTGCTCCCTGAAGTGCCAAGCAGCTCTTGGCCAGGCTGACAGATATATTTAACTTAATGTAAGCTTTAGCTTTAAATGATTAAAAGGAAAAAGCAGATCCACAGTGGTTTCCAAAGAAAATGCAAACAAGTTAAACTAACAGCAAAGGGTCAGAAACAGAGCTCAATCACCTACAATATTGGCATAGGATTTCCCAAGATAAGCTGTCTTGCTGCCATCAGAATATAAAGCTAAGTGGCACCCAAAGAGGACTGGAATAGTGGTCATCTTGGTTGTAGATGCAACTATGGCACTAAATGCAGCAAGTTGATGAAATTCTCTGAGCCTTTGTTTTTCCATCAGTAAAAGGGGTTGAAGCTAGATAACCTTTAAGGGCCTTTAACTCTTCCAATTAAAAATGTCTATCAATTCTAAAAAAGACTTACCTGCAGATTTGGGGCAACCATCTGAGATAGTCAGGGTTGCCTCCAAGGGGCTGCAAAAGCAGGTGCTGGAATGACAACTGGATAAACACTCACTGAAGACCGAGTTAGAGGAATTGGAAAGGGATCCTGAAGCCCCATCGCTCAGCTCATAAAACCCTACAAATAAAACACCATTTGGAATAAGTTCATGTCAAGCAGTAACACATTTGTGCTTAAAAGGAAAAGGGGCAATTATCTAGGAAACATAGGAAAGAGGCACTTTTGGGGGGACAATTTTGGTTCACTGGATTTAGTGTCCTGACTTTATGGTTTTATTTCAAGCAATCCTCAGGAAAAGGCAAAGAGCCCATAGCTACCGTACATTTCAAAGTTAGTCTCACTCTCAAACTGACCTTCCTCCTTGACCCCGCCTTTAAAGATGTGCAACGAAAGAGACTTAGATTTGTCAAAGCCTCAACTTGATCACGAATGTTTCAGAAAGAAAAACTTGAAGAGAAAAACCCAATTAACAGAGCCAAATGGTTTAAAAGGAGAAAAAAAAAAAACTTTTGAAGTGGTCTCAGGAAGTTGAAGTGTGACTAATTTTGTAGCCCAGTTCTGACTTTCTCAAGTTTCAGAGGAGGACTGCTCTTACAGAAATCTGAATAGAAGCTTTTATTTTTAAACTCAAGGGACTCAAGTCAGATCAATCTCATTATCAAAAATTTTGTCATCTGGTTGTATTTCCCTCTCATGCAATTGAACGGTAGACTGCTTTTTGTATTCTCTCTGCACTGGAAACAAACTCCATTGCCATTTGCAGGTCTGGGAATGCTGAGGACAGGGAGTGACATAGAACTCGTGGGTGCAGAATTCCCTCCTGGCGCTCACACACTCACCTGAGCTGGGCCTGCTGTCTGTCTCCAGGTGCTCTTCAGATGTCTTTTCTACATCCAGTCTCAGGTCACTTATCTGCTTGTCGAGTTCTTGCAACTGATTCAACAAACCAGCATCTCTTCTCCTCAAACAATTCTGATTAAGAAGAAATGGAGAAAGGAAAAACGAACATATTTTGGTGACAAAGAACCAGCAAGTCTGCTCTAAGTACTCAAATTACTATCTGATGAGTTCACTAAATCTTCCAAAACCAAAATTTTACTAGATGACCAGTAAAATAAAGAAAATAAAAATAAAGAAAAACTTCAAGAATATGTCCTATGTTTAATTCCACTTTTTCACATTTTATGGTGATATAAAGTTTCTTCATAAAAACAAGACTTGCTTTTAGTTTCAACTAATATATATAAACTTTTTATTTGCAGAGTAAGAAAAAAACGCAGAGATTTTTTAAAATCCTCTGTGTACAGCCAATTTTTTACAAAACAGTACTTCACAGTAGACTCTTTAATTTGAAGTCAGACTGTAACAGATTTCCTACAATACACTATAATCTTACTGAGGTGAGATTTTCTGGCCAAATATCCTGCAGAGTTTTGTTTTCTATTAGCTGCTTTGTGGGGTTTAATCAGTCTTAGGGCCTTTGAAAGTGAGAAACGAATACTAATAGCCAGTGCCAAGGATAATGGGAGCTGGCAGAATCCAAAACCCTCCAGGGAAGGTCCATCAAGATTTGAACTCAACTCGGGTTTCCAAAGGTGACAGATCTGTAATGCTAACTCGCACCGCCACCTAGTGCTTCCTATTGCTGCAAAAGCAAAAGAACTCAAAAAGGCATCTGGTTCAAATCACAAATGCCAAGCCTACAAATGGAAATAGTACCACAAACACTGACTGAACTGGAATTCTCCTGACATGCTGCCTTGCTCCCCTCCAGGGGACGACAGGAATGTGCCACTCACAATCTTGAGATTCATGAAGACAAAAAGGTGGTATTGTAGAAGACAATGCACAAAATGCCAATGCCTGGGCACAACCAGCACAAATTGGCTCAAATCAATGTTACACGCAAATCTGGTCTGCTACCAAAGAAACACAGTTAAATACCAAAACAGAGATATCACACAAACCACGATGTACATATACATATATCCGTGCATAATAGATGCATATGTATATCTACTCCTCCTGTCTGTCCTTTGATTTAAAAAGCTTGGCGACATAAACCATATGCTTATTTACTAGAATGAGTTTCTTCAGCAAAAGTGAACCAAACAAGTAAAAGCACTTTGATGCTCAAAAAAAAGGAGAAATTATCTGAAAAGAGATAACACAAGACAACACTTGACAAATAACCACACAGCATCACTATGCTCCTTATTGTAGGAGGGACATTATCCAGCATGTGTCTAGTTTCAGATAGTATCACATGGTCAGGAAAGGATTTTTTTTTTTTTTTCTGTTTTCAAAACTACATTTTTGAGGTCACTGAAACAAAGCTGCCGCCATTATTCTGAGGCGGGGTCAAAAGCTGTTCATCAATACCTCAGGCACCAAAGTTCTTCTTCTTCCCCGTTAATGAAGATGGCAGAGAATGGCTGGGACGCTGACAGAAATCCAATAAGATAAACGCTCCCCGAGAGCAGGTTCTCTGTCCTCCCACCTCCACCCCCGTCCCAGACAGCCGTACGTAGAAAATGTGAGAGGAGGGGGCACTTTCTCCAGCCAAATTTCCATCTTTCGCATCTGTTTTAGCTGCGTTATACAAAGGGCTTCTATTTGGAATGAAGCAGCCGCCCAGGCAAGAGCTGGCGTGCTGGGGAGAGCCTGGGAGGGGCCGGACTCCCCCTGCGCGCTTCCGAGTACCCGGAAAATTCAGCCTCGGACACTTAACCGCGCCACAAGCCCCCTCCTCGGCTTTTGTCCCCTCTCAGCGGGAGGACACGAAGCTAAGACCTCCAAATGAAATGGTATTTTAAATGAGTGTTTGCAGACCTTCGGGGAGAGGGCGTGCATTCGTCTAACCAGAACGATCGAAGGTCACAACCAGGCGACTCCAAGAGTCCCGAAGGCAGAGCACGAGGGGAGAGCGGCCACCCCCTCCCTGCCCTCCGCGCGGGGTCGCCAGCCCCTCACCTGACACAAAGCGGGCACACGCCAGACACGCGCGGGCGTCGGCAGCCCGGCGCCGCGGGCACACGCGGGAATGGGGCCGGGAGGCAAGGCGGGGGCCCGAGCGACGCGAGCACTTCCCCAGCCCCGGCGCCCTCGCGCCCTCCCCAGGCCACCTGCCCGACCCTCGGCCCCTCTGCAGGGCCGGCCGTGCCCCACCTCCAGGCACGACCTACCAACTGCTTCCGCAGCAGCAAGATGTTCTCCTCCAAGAACTTCTCCTCCAGGCGGCTGCGCTGCGCCGCCTCCCCCGGCGGCTCCCCCGCGCGGGGCGCAGCCGCGCCCGCGGCCCCGGCGCCGCGCAGGGCGCCCCGGACCAGCAGCTCCTGGCGCTGGCGCAGGTACTCCAGCTCGGCCAGCCCGGCCAGCGTGGCCTCCTGCCGCTCGCGGGTGCGCTGCCGCTCCGTGTCCGCCTCGCCCTTCTCCCGCCAGCGCCCCTCGGGCTCCGCCGCGCGCGGCTCGCCCCGGGCCGGCGCCTGCGGCTCCAGCTCCCTCGCCGTCCCGGCCGGACTCGGCTTCATGGCTCCCGACCCCGCCGCGAGCCCCCGTCAGCGCGGCCGGGCCGCCGGGCGGAGGAGCGGGGCGCTAGCGCCGCGGCCGCGGGCTCATGCCGCCCCGCGGCGGGCGCAGCGGCCACCAGCGCTCGGGAGCCGCGCGCGGCCACCGGCTGCAGCCGTCCGGGCCGGGGCGGCGCCGTCCGCTGTCGCCGCGCGTCCCTGGCCGCGGCCCCGCCGCTGATAACGCCCTGCCCGGCGCTACGTCACGCGCGGCGGCCCGGCCACCCCGGCTGGCGCCCGCCTCCCCGCGCCGGCCCCTGGCTCCGAGGCCCGCTCCCCCGGCTGCCCCTCTCCTGTCAGGGCGCCGCTCCGCTCCGCGCCGGCTCCTCCCTCGCTCCTCCCCCGCTCTTCCCGCGGGCCTCCTCGCCCCCTTTTCGGGTTTACTGCACCCAGTTTTTGCCTCGTTCCTTATTGGTTCTTTTCCATCGCACAAAGCGAGGGGCGAGCGCCTCGGGCCCCAGCATCCTGTTACAGTCGGCCTCGCAGGCAGGGTCCGCGGGGGACGCCGCGGTGGGGCTCCCCAGAGAACTTTCTGAAACTCGAGCGAGTCGCAGCACACAATCTTAACCCTTTCCTCGCACGTCCACCGCTCAGATCCACTCAGACCGACGTAGGTTTCTTTCACCTCAGCAAGCTAGGGACTGCGAGTGCAGAGAATTTGTGTGCGTGTGGTGCTTCTGACTCCCCCTTGTAAAGGCAAGCAATATAAAGCACAGTGCAACGTTGTTCTAAAACTGTTTAACTCCTAGTTTTCTTGCCTTTGTTTTAATTTTTTTACAGAAGGCATTTAACATCAGGCAGGAGGATGTCGCTGCACAGCAAGCGGTTGCATCGATTCTTTTACAAGCTCGAGGTTTAACGTTTGCGCGCGCGCCTGCGCGCTTTGGGTTTTGTTTGAGTTTTTTACTATTTCTTATCTTGTGCAAGCACAAGAACTCCGACTCTGAAACCAGACTGCCTGAATTTGAATCCCGTTTCCAGCCATGACTAGCTGGGCGGGCGAGTTACTTTGCTCTCTGTGCCTCCGTTTCCCCAACGGTAAAATGGAGCTACTAACGGAACTTGCCTGTTGTAATAATAATATGCAGTGTATAATGTATATCTGTGGGGCGGGGCGAAGGGGTGTGTTTGCAACGTGGCAGGCGCGTAGATAGTAAGGGTTATATGAGTCGTAGCTTTTTCTTTCTCCAGAGGGACTTAGAAACTTTCCCCCTGAAGTAGCATTTGTGTTATGGTCATCTTTGCTTGGGACACTGGTCACAGGAACTGTCAGTGGGATAGGGGTCTGGAAGTGCCACTAGCTGGCTTGTCTGTGGAAAAGTACCATATCTATTTTGAAAAACAGTACATCCAAAAGCATCAGAAATTGAATCCAGCAAGTCACAATTTGCTGAAGTTCAGGCAAAGTGTTGTGTGGAGTGCATCCTATCGTTATTTCAGACTCTTACACCTTTGCCCAGCTGCTGTACCCTGCTAAGGATACCTGATTCTTACCAAATGCTATTTGTATGATTATTCCTCTGGGTGTGTACACACGCATCTGCGTATGTGGGTGTTTATGTGTATCTCTTCTCTCCAATTATGTTATAAAAGTTCCCTGAAGGCAGGGACTGCTTTAATACCCTCTTAGTGTTGCTGTACTCAGGACGGTGCCTCGCAATCATTCAACTGATGATCGCCAGAGAGACTCAAGAAAATGTAGGTTGGTTGTAAATTGTTTTTTCATTAACACACTTTCTAACTAACTTAATGGTACTCATTTAATCTCTGCAACAAATAGAATCAAGTCAATGTTTACCCAAAAAAAACAAAAACAAGAGTTCCCTTGCCACTCTCCATTGACCTCCCCATTGCTGTCCCTCACAGACATAAAAGGACTTTAACTACAACCATGATTCATAATTGACAAGACTGTATATTAGATCTACAAATGGAATTATTGGGGCCGGCCTGTGGTGTAGTGCTTAAGTTCCTGTGCTCCACTTCGGGGGCCCTGGGGTTTGTGGGTTGGGATTCTAGGCCTGGACCTACACACCACTCATCAAGCCATGCTGTGGCAGCATCCCATATGCAAAATAGAGGAGGATGGGCACAGATGTTAGCTCAGGGCCAATCTTCCTCAGCAAAAAGAGGAAGATTGGTAACGAATGTTAGCTCAGGGCCCATCATCCTCACTAAAAAAAATAATAATAAAAATAAAAAATAAAAATGGAATTATGTTCAGGTGTTCATCAGCACACAAATCAATTCTATTCAGGTCACCTATTCTTTATGCCTACTGTGTGCCAGCCACTGTACTTGATAACACAGAAACTAATTTTTCTCCGTAATTTTAGTAAGGCACTAAGGAATAATGACAGATCCTGCACGCCAAATGCCACTCACCCATGTCCTCTGTCAGTGTCTCATTCTATTCATTTCTAGGCAAGCTTCTTGCTTTCTAGCTCTGAATTAGATTCCTTCTGTCTGGGTAGAGCCTATTATTGTGGCCTGGGTTATGTCACACATCAACAACTATATTTATATAGTTGAGGGGGAAAAAAAAGCTGAAACATGTTTTTACACACTACTAATAAATCTTGTTAGAGCAGACCAACAAGTCGCTCTAGCTCCAAACCTCCCCACCTGCCCACCCCCCTCCCCACCAAATGCTACTCAGGGCTGGCTCATTAGTCCAAACCAAACCATTTGCCATAACAGCTTGTACATCTCCATGAAAAAGTGTTCCCAGCAAGTTTAAATATTAAAACTAATGTATTCAAATGGTTCTGCCAATAAAATGGTCACAAATAGGAAAAAAGGTTATGCTTTCCAAAGTATCTATTTCACATTAATAAATAATGCTGTTCATTCACGGGCCAATTAAAACAAACTCGGGCTGTCAAATGAAGTTAGAAGCAAGCAGCTCAATGCAGTAATTGTTTTTCCAGGAAAACTCCCACTGTTGTCAGATTAGATGTGACTGGTTGGGTTGTCCCTATTCTCTTCTTAACCCAACAGCCAGGTTTTCTCCTCTCCAGCCTAGTCCTCCAGCTTTCCTTTCCTCTTGAGTCTTTGTTTTGGTTGCAGATACTCGAGAGGCAGTTGAAGGTAATCACTCACTGCTCACTGCTCCTTTCTGTCGCCCACAGGATCTCACTTTGCCCACTGTTTTGATTTTAATTTGTCTTTCTTTTTCAAGCAGATCCTGGTGCTTCGTCCTGCACTAATGCTACTTTGCGATCTCCTTTCTAGTATTGTTCAGCCATAGTTAGTTCTTTTGCTTTGCTCCAGAGGCCTCTGTCTTCTCAGAAGTCCTGCTAACTGACACTCAGAAAGTGTGGCACTAAAGGGGGAGTGGATCTGCTGCCCAAGGATCTGGAGAGTAAGACACAGTTGCCGGCATGAAAAAGAGTCTCAACTGAATACATCACAGCTGTGTGGCTTATGCTTCAAGACATTCCTGGGCAGAGCCAGGAAGGGTCCCTCAGATCACACAGTCTGACGCTTTGCCCTTGGGCAGAACAGCTCCCAAGAGACCCCCTCCAAAGACTCAGTATCATTCTACAAATGCCTTATCCAGCAGTGAACATTCTATTGCAGCCAAGCGAAGTAAGGAAGATCAATTGCATGTTTTGCTATAGAGCAAAGCAACAAAATGATGCCTTACAGCTTTTATGGCCAAACAAACACAAATGATGTAATTGGGAAACGCTGTCTCCGAAAAGGAGGGAAAAAAATAAAGGGCAATCCTTTGAGTTGGGGTGATGACCACCATTTGAGGGTCTGGGATCAAAGCTCCAGCCAGACATCAAAGCCCGTTTGAGTCTAATGTCAAAAGAGCCACAGTGAATTAAACTTCATATATAAACTAATTATAACTTGACCCCGCAATCAGGCCTCAGCAAGCACATAGGGGAAAGAAAGCAGACATTGAAACAAAAGATCAAGAAAAAGGAAAGTTAGTAGCAAAACCGGGCAACATCTTGGCCCTGACCACTTTAAAAAATCTTTTGAGGGCAGAGGGGAGTCAGGGAACGGCGGGGGAAACAGCAAACGTGGACAATGCTGGTCTTGTTTGCGAAGCTATGAAACAGCTCCTTCTACCCTCACTGACTCGTGCACAGCCAAACGCACCCTTATTCGTGGAAAAAACGTCATATTTTAGCTCCGTTTTAGCGTTGTTGAAGAGGTTCCCTGTCACCAGATTTCTGTTGAAGAAGCACAAGGTGATTCCATGAAGTTTGGGGGTGAGTTCTTCAGGAAGCCCAGGCTCCTCATACAGAGCACCTCGAGTTCCAAAGACTCAAATCTGCCTGGGATTGACTTGCATTCCTCACATCTTAATCACTGATGTCTCCACAACCTCAGACTTCAGTTCTTCAGCTCTGCCATTTCTGCTGGTCATCTTTACAGACAGAAGGTGCAGCGTACCAAGGGTGCAAATACCCTAGAACATACCCTGGCACTAACACCACAAAACGAATACGATGGATTCATCCCCAAGCAAAATTTAAAAGTGTTTCAGAGACAAGTAGCTTTAAACAATTGCATTCAGTGGATTTTGCCCTTACTCTGCTTTATTGGTACTGGTCCTCAATTATTTGAAATTCTCGATCTCATGAACTAGCAAACTATTGCACATCTGATTTGACAATCCATGGAACATTTTCAATCATATTTCTTTATAGATAAACGTGAGTGATTTCTTAATTTATATTTCTATTTATATTATTCTATTTATTTTTCTAAATTTATAAACTGAGTCTATTTAATAAGAGAAAAAAATTTAAAAGTAGGCATTCTTATAGGATAAAAACAAATAGATACCATCATCATTACATTGTACTCCTTTGAGTTATAATTCATTTATTCAACAGATATTTATTGAGTATCTAGTACATGCCAGGCCCTGAGGATACAGTGGTGAACAATCAGACATAGTCCCTACGTTCATGGAGCTTATGGTCTGGGTGGTAAGCTGGCACTAATTAAATAATTACATACCATACATATATGTGTGAGATACAGATATATATTTTTTCAAATATATACATATTTCCATATATATTTTCAAATATATATTTTGAAATATATATATTTGAAAATGTATATATTTCCAAATATACATATCATTCCAAATTGTACAAAAACTATGACAATTTGCAAAATAATATTTTAAAAGCAGATATATTCTGTGATTATATCCAAAAAGTCATACTCAAGTAAAATCACAAAAAAAAATTACTGACTTTCATAAAAAAAAAGTTTTTTACAGGGATGGAGATCTTATATTTGACTGTCTTTTAAAAAAATATTTACTCTCCTAAAAGCTACATTTGAAATGTCTATAGGGAGATACTTGCTCTATAGTAAAATAATTCAGTATTTTCATCTAAATATCATTCCTTGAAAGGTAGTAACTGGTAATTAAACTTTAAGATAACTAATTACCTTACAGATTTACTTATTGCCGTTTCCTCAGAATAATCTCAGGAAGGGGAAAGAGAAGGCATCACTCCAGCCCGCGGTAGTAGGAGCAATTTCCAGTGTGGTTTCCCCATCATTTCTACAGCAGCAAAGGGAAATGACCGAGGGATGTTTTGCGGGAGAGCTCTAGGTTGTTAACAGGAAAGCAGGGGCTTGAGGATTTAGACAGTTGGTCCAGTTGGTCCATTTCGTTTGCCCCTAGGAGCCTAGCCTCTCTGAGGCCAGGCGGAACCCAACCAGAACTCAAAACAAGCTCCCACACTGAGTTCTGGGCCCGTGTTTGCCTCCAAGACCCACAAAGCCACTTTAATTAAGATCCCTCGGGGGCCTAGGGTTCCCAGCGGAAAAGCCCGGAATGCCATTAGCACCCGGCGAGCGGCTGAAAGCGCTCCCTGCTGGCCGGGCTTGGTTGGGCCCCGCGGGCCGCTGCCTCTCATCCCGCGGCACCCCCGGCAGGCGGCCGTGTGAAGAGGAGCACGTCCACTTCAAACAGAAGGTGGGCCCTGGTCTGCTGGGGGCGTGCCGAGCCTCCCGCTCAAAGAGGAGTCGCCGGGATGCCAGCGGCCGCAGGCGGCCCCAGCCCCAGAGGCCGGGCGCCGAGAGGAGGGCCGGGCTCCGCGGCCGGCTCCCCCGCGCCCCGGGGGGCGCTCCCTCCGGAGCCGGATTCTTTGAAGTCGGGAGGATGCTTTTGACAACAGATGGCACAATTCGCTTCTGTTCAGTTTGGTCCGTGCAGACTGAATTCAGAGTCGAGGGAGTTTGGCCTAATGATAAGGAAACGCTGCCATTTTATTACACCCAACTCTTCCCTGGCCCAGGCCCTGTGGGGAATTTGGTTGACCCTCTCTTGCCTTTCATAGAAGCTATTTCTACAGGAGGAAAAACCCGAGTCTAACATAGCACTTACAGAAGTGGTGAGAGAGTATACATTTGGGTTTAGGCCAGCCTGGATTCGAATCCAGCTGCCCACCCTGCACGGCTGGGTAGTGCTCACCAGACACTAGTGTTGCAGACTCTCAGCCTCGTGTTTCTCATCTGTAAAATGGGGCTTATACCTAACCTGATAGAGAGGTTGTGAAATGTCTGGAAATAAAGATTGGTTACCCCCAAGTCCCGAATGTTATACATGCATATGCACACCCACATACCCACAGAGAATGGACATTTAAGGACAGTCCTATCAGATAGGAATTATCATTAGCCAGTGCTTTGACAGTTTTCATATATTGTTTTAAATTTTTCCCTAAAGCATCCATGTCACGTTGTTTTCAGAACACTTATTTGGTTTTGAACTGTAAGCAGGTCTGAGAGACTTTCAAAGAGTAGCTCTGTGGTTTCACCCACTGGCACTGCAGGCTGCCAGGATAACACACAGTGATCCTGCCCTTAGAAACCATGTGGACCAGAAGAGCAATGTGGCATACTGGAAAAAGCATAAGCTTTGGGGAGGCTTCAATTCCTTAAAAAAAGTCTTTTAACCTCTCTGAGCCTCAATTGCCTCGTTAGTAAAATGGGCTCACAGTTAATTCATAGATAGTGAACGTGAAGGATCTGGCACATAGTAAATACTGGAGAAACGGTGACTTCCGTCTTTCTTCTTCTTCATCTTTTATCTGAGATATTATTTAGGTTAGTGAAGTTTATTTAGCCCCTTCCTTTTTCACATAGCCCCTTATTATGGAAAATTTCAGAACACAAAATAATGAATTTCCATGAAACCATCACCCAGGTTAACAGTAATGAACAGACTACAAACAGGCTCCATTTAGAAATGAATATTTTGATAATTTGGGAACCAGCAGATATAAACAGAGTTACAGATTGAGCTGTATTCCATCATTAGTTCAGTGCCAAGCATATAATGAGCACTCAATAAATGCTAGATACTATTATCATCATGATCTATTATTTTTTTCTAAATTTATCCGAAAACTTCTTATGGACCTTATATAATACACTTTTCATCCAAAAGGCGCAAAGCATTTCCCACAGTCCTTACAGTACATCCTGATGTGGGGAGATGAAGTTACCCTGCAGAAAAAGCAGTGAGGTGCTGCTCGCAGCTCTCAGGACAAGACCCCAGTCACTGGTCCTGTGGTTCTCACTGTGCTTGTGCACCAGTGACTTTCTCCCTCATGTCCTGTCTCGCCTACTGAGCTTGGCAGTGAGCTCCTGGAGAGCTGGATTGATGCCTGAGCCAGCTTTACCCTCCAGGGTAAGTGACAGGACTGGGTGAGTGCTGAATGTTCAAAGTCATAGAGTCTGGAACAAAGTACAGTTAGGAAAAGAACTAGGTAAAGTAAATTAGATTGAAAATTCGTAAAAGCATTCCCAGTGTTTAGAGTGGGTTCCCCTTATTTGGGTTAGAGAGATGTTTTTCATGAACAACTAAATCTACTATGTTACATAGATTAAAACTAATGGACCCTTTTGGCCATTACACATAGAAACACTAAAGCCAAGAACATGACTCAAAAACTCAGAAGTAACTTCTTGGCTTAATTATCGTTGCCTCTCTTGTTCAATTAGATTTTAAACTCCTCAAGGGCAGGGACAAAGCCTGCTTCATCTCTAACTCCCTCAGAGCAAAGTCGATACAAAGCAGGTACTCCCCAAATGTTCGTTTAATTCAATCACCCTTCTAGGTAGATTGAGATGGAATCCTGGGTCTGTGACACACCAAAAGGACTGACTTTGGAAAATTCTGTAAATAGATATTTAGAAACACAGCAAAATTGGGGCCTTTTCCCTTCCTCTCCACTTTCAGAAATGTCTTTTGTAAGTTTGTGCCTTGTAGGAAAATATGAGGAAACAGGAAAGGGAGAAACTGTTCCATTTCTGAAAAGATAAGAATAAAGTCTGGTACAGACAAAAGGCATTTGGGGTCAGCAGAGTTAAAACAAACTCAGACTGCCCAGCCTGTTTGAAGTTGACAAGAAACAGAGAATGACCCATTGGTCCATTATGAAGCACAAAGCAGCTTAATCAGCATTTCATCAAGGAGACGACACCATGGGGTAGCCCAGCCAGGCCAACTGGCACTGTGTAAAAAGCCCTGGGTATTTTTACCTCGAGGGCATTTCTACCTGAGCACATTTCTGTGTGTCTATGTGTGTGTATGAGGAGGAGGAATGGCAGGGGGTATCACTAATTTGGGGTTCATACTTTCCATTGCTTCCAGTAATGGAATTCCTATGAAGATTCTTAAACAATGGTTTCACTTTGTTTTGTTAAGTCAAGGTTACTCCGTCATGCTAGTCCATAGCACTTCGCAGAGTCCTAAGTACCTGCTAGGAGTTTAATCAATATTTGTTGAATTGGGTAGGTGCAAGGGGTGGAAATCGCTAACGGGATATTAAACAAATGCCATTTCCACTAAGGATATTACTTTGCTGAGGGCTCTTCTAACTGAAAATGGTTCCTTTCCAAAGATGGGTGCATGTAGCCCACTTCTCTGAGCACAGAAAGATTTACATTAAAAACTGTTCAAACCCCAAGCCTTTCTGTCCTACTGAACATGTACTTGGCAGATCAAATATACTCTGACTGACATGGGCTCTTCCCAGGATTTTTCCAGGAAGCCAGGATCTCACCTTGCCAACCGCCGGGTGTTGTGGCTGCAGCTGCTTGGGTCAGCACGAAGGGGGGGAAACGTAGCGGTGCTGCACAACAGGTGTCGCTTTATGCGTCATGCTGTACCATGCACCTGGGGGATTTCACTGGCTTAGAAAAAGCAGAAAAAAAGCCCAGAGCTTACATGCACACCTTTTCCTTCCCCTTTTAGCTCATTTCCACTTCAAAGAATTAAGTTTCTTTGTTTTCAATAGAGCTGAGGCCGTTTTAGAATTACAAAGCATACCACTCCTATCCGTACCAGTTGTTGTCTTCTGACACTGTCCAAACCACGTCACCCCACCCTGTCTCCCTCCTTCCCTTTTTAAATAACCCCTCTCCTCTGAGGACCCTTAAGACGCAGCTTGGCAATGGAAGGCAGTGGGAATTAGAGTGGATCTTGGCATACCAGATCCTATTGAAGAAACACACACAACAGAGCTGTTTGGCGTGTGACCCAAGTGGGGACTTGGATTGTTAATAACCCAAGAGGGGAGAAATGCAAATACATACGGTCTATGTTCCTACGCAGCACCGGGTAATTGCCTGAATCCTTGGTCTTCACAAAAAGTTCATCATCTCGTCCAATTTGTCTTCCAAGAAAGAATAAAATTAGCTCGTTACCTTTCCCCCACGTCATCACAAAGGACACAAACTCACAGCTAGGTGATTCTGTTTCAGTCCTCTGTGTATCCCTTGTACCCCTGGTATTCTGACTGGGGCCTATTAGAAGAATGTGAATAATGAGGTTACATTTCCTATAGACCCAGCTGTTTATAAACAAAGCTCTTCCTTCTAGGAAAGGCAACGACATTTAAATTGCTGAAAATTATCAGCCTCAACTCATCTGAATTTCATCGCAGTGCTGCTCATTCAGGAAATAGGAACCACGAGAAGTTTCCCTTTTTTCAAATTGCCTCCAGATGTGGCATACAGAAGAATCTTTATTAAAATATCACACAGTAGCCAATGCCTTACAATTTCTTCTTCTGTCACCTTGGTCAGAAGATGAATAAAAACCCACTGATCACAGAAAAAAAGCTCTAGGTGTTGTCCAGGGTCAGCTTTAAAATTGCAAAGGCCCTCCCTCTGCCCCCATTGCCCCCAGCCACCTTCCTCTGCCTTACTTTGTCTTTTTTCCATAGCACTTAACACCTTATTACACTGTATAATTAACTTATTATGTTCCTTATTTATTGCCTGTCTTTCTTGCTAGAATGCCTGCTCCACAAAAGCAAGTATCTTTGTTTTGTTCACTGCTATATCCCAAGGGCCTAGAACTGTGCCTGACACACTGTGCTTACTTCAATAAATATTTGTTGAGTGATTGAATGAACGAATCAGTTTGTCAGTTCTTACTAGATCAAAATCTCTCATCCTCACCTTGAAATTGACACTAATGCCACGTGTTCTATTCCATATAAGCCACTAAAATGTCACAAGGATAATCCCAATCTTATTTCCAGATGCCCTTCACTTTCTCTCGCCCCTTTACCCCGCTTCTCTTCCCAGAGTATTTTTGTCAATGACCACACAATCTACTTGTCCTAACACTAAAATTCTTGTTCTTTCTATTACTCCTACCTCTTGTTCATCCCTCAGATCACTAATTTATCAAATCCTGAAGATGCTTCCTTTCAAATATCTCTCCAATTTGTCCCTTCCTCTCTCTTTTCATTGCCATTGTCTACACAATTATCACCTCAAATAGACTCCTAATTGGCCCCCTAACCTCCAGTCTCTCCCGCTGCAGGTCCTTTTGCATATCATAAGCATCGTTTTGATCACGTCAGTCCTCTTCCAAAGCTGTCTGTGATCTGCCCCACCTAGCAAACCTGACCTTCCTGCATGGTCAAATGGTCAGGAGATAAGTCTTGAAAAATAGAAAGGGTTGCATAGATAAATGAGTTATGGCACATAGGGGTGGAGGAAAGGCGCAGGGGAGAGGGTCATAAATGCCAGGCTAAGGAATTTGAACTCTATCCCGGAAGCCAAGAAGGGCAAGCTGTTAGAAGAGATGCACATCAGGAAAATGACAAGATGAAAACAGTGTTTTAGGAGAAATAATCCGGTGAATAGGTGGAAGAGTCATTGGAGGGGAGACTGACAGGAGACAGAATTCAAGATATTTCTGACTATTAATTCAGCATTTATCCACCACGTGCCCACTATATCCCTGGCAGTGTTCAAGGTGCTAGGGGTATAGCAGGGAATAGTGATTTCTTGGGATTCTGGGAACAGAGAGGGAGAAAGCACCAATGACCAATAACAATGACCAGTAACAAGCTACCCCCAGCCTCTGTCCTTTCACTCACTGGGCCACTTCTCTTGGCCCCAGACAATCTCTCAGATTTAAAATAAGCACGGGTAGCCAGGCTAGTCATCACTACACCAACTTTCTTGCTCAAAGCTGCTGTCCTGAGGACCTGGGCCACAGGTGAGTTAGGAAAAAGAAAGGAAATGTTTCCTGTAAGTCACAAGTCAACAAACTTTTTCTGTAAATAGCCAGATAGTAAATATTTTATGCTTGCGGCCCTTACACAATCTGTCACAGCTACTCAACTCTGTAGTTGTAACACAAAAGCAGCCACAGACAGCACTTAAACAAGTCAGCATCACTGTGTTCCAATAAAACTTTATTTACAAAAACAGGTCAAGGGCAGATTTTGCCCACAGGCCAGAATTCACTGATCTCTGCTCTAAGATCTTAGGATATTTTATCTAATGCTCAGTTTTAATTAGGGGAAGTAGCATGGAAAAATAGAAAGACAATGAGTTTGGGAGCTCAGAAAACTGGAGTAGAATCCCAACTTTACAACAAATCTTGGGGCATTAGGAAAATAAACCACATAACCACATAAAATGAGAAGCAGCATGGCATGGTGGCCTGGAGTCAGACTGCCTGCCTGAGTTCACATTCCAGCCCTGCCACTGTCTTCCTTGGCAAGTTTCTTAATCTCCCTGAACTTCAATCTCCTCAACTGTTTTTCATGGGGATAAATAATATAACCTCCCTCACTGAGAGGATTAAATGAGACCATGCATATTAAGTGCCTGGAACAAAGTAAGCACTTGATAACGGTTAGCTGTCATTATTATTATTGCTATTATATCACTACAAAATTTCCCGAGGAGGGGCTATTGAGACAATATGTGAAAGTATTTGTTTTTCGTATTTCAGAGAATAAAAACAGAGAGGAGTGGTTCTGTTTTACACTCCTATACTTCCTAAACATTTTCACACAACTACAGGAAGCTGAAGTCACCTAGTAAACCAGCCATGGCTTTTTCAGATGATTGCCTTTAAGTGGCTTTTGAATTCTGAAGATTATCATGCATAATGTATTATGCTTAGATCAGGATTAAATGTTTTCCATCGATTCTCCTCTTGCCTCCATCAAGGGTTTTGTTGGACAGGACTTTGTATCGAGAGGAGCCTGCTTCTGTTTTTTCCAAATCGTGAGCAGTTTCTTTCAGATTTAGTGTCTTTAAATCAACTAATATGATTTTTGTCTCCAATTACACCCAAGTTAAAATTCACTAATATACACTAGACTTTCCTTCCCAAGCTAGACCCAAGGAGAAAATGGGACTGGATTTTGGGTGGCTCATCCCAGAACACCCTGACTCCCAGCAATTGGTGCCAGGACAGAGGAAAGAAAGTAAATTTGTGAGCTTTAGGAAACTTTATGTTCAGGGCACCGTGACCACAGTTTAATTATAATGTACGAGTAACCCTTCAAAGCACAAAAAACAATATATATTTCTTTCACACTGTATAGCACACATCAAAACTAATATTGCTCCAAATTACTTTAAGCAAAGATGGTCTTATTTGAGTGAGAATCTTTAGGACCATCTTTGTTGTCTGTTTTCTTTATTAAAATGCATCTTGGAAATCTTTATGGCTACTCACATAAAGATCTCTCTAGCCAGGGCTGTGGCCTGTTTGCCTCTTGTCATTTCACCCCTAGGAAGCACAGCGGCCTTCTCCTTGCCTGCGCAGAGAGTGGCGGGCTGTTCTCAGGTTGTCTCAGACAATCCAAGCTCCTGTCTCTGTTGTGCTCTTTGTTAGAAGTAATCAGCCACAGGGGCAAAGGCGGTAAACAGTAATTAATATGGAAATTTGAAAGTAACTTGCTTCTTGGTGCTGAGGCTGCTTTGTTTGTTTGCACAGTCGTGGACAAACTGGGGTTTGTCTTAGCCATAATTAGCAGGATAAATATAAAATTATGACATTAATTGTTAGCTGGATTTTCTAAAATGATAGTATACCCCTGCTGTGCCTGAGATGCTGCAGCCCAGTAGGGAGTTCCTTCAAAAATCAATTTTAAAATGCCGAAATACCTATTTTAATTAAAAGGCAAACACTGAAATGAGTTTGTCACTTCAAAAATCATAGTTACCGGGTAACATATCATCAATGCATATATTAACAATTAGTATTTGCACATCAGTTGACCTTATCCCAATGCAAAAAAAAAGGGGGATCACTCTTTTGTAATAATAATAATGAAGAGTAATATTTATTAAGTGCTCTGCACCAGGCACTGTGCTAAGCACTTTTCTTGCATAATTTCAATGAATCCTCTAGACCAGGGTGCTGTTAACATCCACTTACAGAGGTGGAAGCCAAAGCTTTAGCCGGGTTTTTTTAAGATAGGTTGTCTGAGTCTGCTCTCCAATGGTGGTATCCTCAAGATTCTACGCACAGCTCTCATTTCTTTTCTTTTCTGGTTCTCTCTTCTGTAAGTCTACCATTTAACTGCTTTCCACTAATTCTTCATCAGGATGCTGATGATGACCTAAACCTTATCTCTAGCTCTGACCTGTCTCCTGTGTTCTAGTCCACGACAGACTTCCCTTCTGCTACCAAGTAAAGCCCAGAGTCTTAGCCTGGTGTTGAAGGTTCGCCACAATCTGGTCCAGCTACTTCCCAATTTTATTTCCCATCTTACTCTCTCATTACTCAATTCAGCTCCCATTATTTAGCGTTAATTGGCAAAGGCACGATATTTATCCCTGGGGTGAGATGGGATGGGAGAGAGAGGGCAGTGAAATTTTAAAAAGCACCTATTCTTAAGGAGCCTTTGGTGAGAACTCAAAGGAAGCCATCATCCAATTCCAGACTACAGACATTTGGTTGCCCTGACTGTAGAGGAGTAGGGGTAGGAAACCAGTGCCTCTGCCTTGGATAGGGCATGATGCCACAGAGCCAGTGGTAGTGGTTTCCTTCCAACTTGACGCGTATACCCCTGAAGCTCTTTCTCTCCCTCCAAGTCTCAGCTCTAGCTTGCCTCGCCTGGAAAGCCTTCCCTGCTTCTCCCAAGAGATAAGATGTCCTTCTCCTCCACTCCCACTGTGATGTTCCTTTGAAAATTACAATATGATATCTCACCACAGTGTAATTATGTGTTTGCCTGGCTATCTCCCCACTAAACTATGTGCAACTTGAGGTTCGAAAAAGGATCTCTGTGTCGCTCATGCCTAGAACAGCACTTGCCACCTGATTGGCACTAGTTGCTCTTTGCAAGCAGCCAGACAGTGTCAGACCTGCTAACAAAGTTAGAACGCCCCTTCAGAGAGGGAATTAACAATTCAAAGCAAAGGCCAGTGAGGAGGAACCCGGGGGAGTAGCTGGGAAAAGTTGCTCCCCCCAAACCCTACCCCCCTACTCCCGCCCCATTGGCCTGGGCACAGTGATCTCCAAACCTCCAGCCCGATGGCTGATGGTCGGGAATAGGAGTGATTGCCAGAGGAGGGCTTAGCTAGATGACTCCATAAACTGCTCCACTCCAGGACTTTCTGAAACAAAACCCCATGGGCACTGCCCTGGAGGCCTACTCTTTGAATCTGGCAACATTGGGCAAGTTTTTGGGGAAGAGGAGGGTTAGTATTTATTCTACTCTTATAGGAGACAATGAAATAATGGTGTCACTAGAAGGCATTTCCCCAGGACTGCCATAATAGCCATTAGAAATCCAGGAAGTCTTGTCCTCAATGGATGTTCAAATGGTACACGCCATTGGCCTGAGCTGTGAGGCCTCTTTCTGGCATTGTCTGTGGCTCCAGAGTGCAGTGCCAGAGATAGTCAAGGCAGGAGACAGAAGAAGGAACTATGAGAAGAAAAGCATCCCCCTGTTTTCCATATGCCTTCAACCTCTCCCTCCTCCCCCATGAGACCCTCTCCCATCAGTCACAGAAGACCTCCACAGCATCAGTTATTCTCAAAGGAGGTGAGTGCCCCCAAACACACACTCTCGGGGTATAGACAAAAAGTCCTGGGTTATTCTGCCCAGACTAAAACTACAACCACTCCAGCCCCCCAGGACTGACCTAGACACGTTTGTTCTCCAGTTTTCCATACTTCCCCTCCAGCTCTTTCTAAGCCTTTGTGCAGGGTGAAGGGTTTAATGGGGTGGGGGCTGAGGAGAAGCGAGAGGATGTTTGGGGGCAGGGGCCTGTCGAGTCAGCTCTTGCCATCGAGGGATAGCAATCTGAATTCTCCCCCCATTCCCATCCTTTCCAACCAAAACTTTTATTATTTTAGTTTTCAGTGCTCCACATATTTTTCAAAAAAGGAAGTGTTCTGCTGCTTACAGAAGAAAACTGTGAAAACAATGGCTCTAATGTCACTCATGAATCAGGCAATCAGGGGATCTGGTCAAGAGCAGGGATTCAGGGCCAAGCAGCCAGGGATCGATCTTGGATTGGTTATTTATTTGCTGCATGACCTTGAGCAAGTTTCCTAATTTTTACTTAGTTTGCTTAGTTTCCTTACCTGCAAAATGTGGTTAATGATTGTACCTACCTCAAGGGTCATTGTGAGGATTAAATGAGTTGATACGTGCACAGCACAGCGTTGAGAACAGTCCTGGGACACAGAAAGTGCTGTGTGTTCCCTTTTCACCATCACTGGAATGTGGCCTCCAGGAGGGCGGGGATTTTTGCTGTTTTGTTCCTTTCTGTATCCCAAGCACCTAAAACAGTCCCTGGCACATAGAAAGTACTCAATAAATAATTGTTGAATGGATTGAATGAATACATTTTGCTACGATCATTCCTCACAGCTTTGGAGGCCACCAAGTCATGTCACTTCTAACTGTCCACCTCTCCTCACTCGTAACGATTGGTCCCTGCTCCTCTGGTGTCCAGCAGCCTACGAGGGTGTTGCCTCAACAAAGAGCACAGCCGGAGAGAAACGGCACTGCAATGAGAAGGATGAGGGAAGTTCTGGGACTAGCTCTGGCCCTACTCTATCTGTGGCCTCAGTTTCTCTGGACTATGAAATTCGAGAGTTCGAACCAGAAGACCCAGGTATATGACTCAGCCAGGGGCCTGACTGTGAAAGATACCTGACCACAGACTAACATGAAACGAGATGGCTTATTTGGTAAAACTAGGTAGGTTCACAGAGTCATGCTCCCAGAAAATAACTGTGCAACCATAAAGGTGTCCCGAAGAACCATCAAAAGTTATTCTAAAAATCTGTAATTCTCCTCAATTACAGTATGCTGCTTCTCCATTATAACCAAATAGATGTTTTATTACAATTTTTACTCCAAGTTAATGAGAAAAGGGATACTGACCTGATAATTTAGTGCTCCTTCAAAGAAAGTGTGCTCCTGCCCCTCTGAACACCTTGAAAACGCATGCACTCCATGTGGCCACAGAATGAGATGCTCATTTCTGCTGCCCCTCATGTAAGAAAGAAGCAAGTTGATGGAACAGCATACTCAAGATTCATCACTGTCAGTTCAGTTGAAATTACATGTATTAGCACTCTGATCAGATTGTTTACATAATAACAATTACTGTAAGAGGGAAGGCGGCCATTGAAATGTGCCTGTGCAGTTGACACATGAATAACAGGGAAGGCCACACTGCACATGGTATTAGTGATTTGCCTTTTATCTGCACATCCACGAAGACACCAGGGTGAAGCACAAATTATTATTGGTGGTAGGGCAAGCGTTAATGAACATAGGGCTGATGGGACTCCTTGTTGGACAATCTCATGTTAGTTCAGCCCAGCAAAGAATCCAATCTCCATTCTTCCCTTGTCATAAACTAAATTTGACCTATAGGATTAAGGTAGTGATTTACTCTAAGAAACCCTCGAATCACTTTTGAAACTTTCAGAGCTCTGCTCTGAGAGACATGGAATTTTCCTTCTTTAGACTAGGATCTTGGCCTTTCCTCTAAGTTTTGGTACCTGTGCCTAGTGGGGCTTCAGCATATCATATACTTAGTCAGCTCTTTATAAGACAAAGCTGCCTTCCATCCTGACGTAATCTTGATTTACCAACTCCATGGAAGTAAGTGTAGTCCAAGTTTTATTCTCTAAACTCAGTGGGACTTTGTTTGGTATTTAAGCCTTGTCTAAACAGTTCTGACCTAAGTTACTTTCACAGTTGGAGATTATCAGTCCTTTCTTGACAGATTCCAGTTATGTGCCCTAGTTTAAGAGGAAACCATCCTATCACTAGCTATTGGCTTTCCAGCCTCTCTCTGAATCTCCTTCCATCTGCTCTGAATTCTGTCTGGCACCTTTTGAACATTCATTCTTTCATTCAATAAACTATCATTGAGCACCTATGAGGGGTCATGCATCATGCACGGCACTGAAAAATGCAGCCCCTGGTGGCTTTCTGGTGGCCACTACCTCTGCTGCTTCTTCCCTCACCTCACTCAACACTGGCATTAGTAGTCCAACCTTTACTTCAGCTCCTCATTGTTTTTATTATGTTAATAATACATGCTCCCTGCAAAACAAATAGGAAATATAGATGGGAAGAAAGAAAAAAGATAATTGAAATTTGAAATCATTTGATCATTACTGGCTCTCTCCAGTTAGGAAGCAGATATCATAATACCAGATACAATGTAAAAGGGGCAAATGCATTTTTGTTTGTGTAACTTTTTATTTGAAAATATTTATGGGCCGGCCCCGTGGCTTAACGGTTAAGCGTGCGCGCTCCAATGCTGGCAGCCTGGGTTCGGATCCCGGGTGCGCACTGACGCACCGCTTCTCTGGCCATGCTGAGGCCGCGTCCCACACAGAGCAACTAGAAGGATGTGCAGCCATGACATACAACTATCTACTGGGGCTTTGGGGGGAAAAATAAATAAATAAAATCTTTAAAAAAAAAAAAAAAAAAACAAGAAAATATTTATGAACTCACAGAAAGTCGTACAACTAGTACCCTTCACCCAATTCCTCCCAATCATCATCTTCCATAACTATAGTATAATATTGAAACTAGGAAATTTTACTCGTGTGTGTGTGTGGGTGGGTGGGTGGGTGGGTTGGTGGGTGTAGTTCTACGCAATTTTATCACATGCGTAGATTCATAGAACCCCTACCTCAGTCAAGATGCAGAAGGGTTGCATCACCAACAAGGAACTCCCTCATGCCACTTTTTTCTAACCCCGTCTCTAACCCCTGGCTACCATCATGTTCTACATATCTATAACTTTGTCCTTGTGAGAATATTACAAAAATAGAATCATGCAGTATATGACCTTTTGAGGTTGGCTTTTTAAACTCAGTATAATGCCCTTGAGATCCACGAAGTTGCTGCATGTATCAGTAGTCCATTCCTTTCTATCGCTGTGTAGTATTCTGTGGTATTCAAAATTATTTGGAAATATTTAATCAAAGTATTTATTGAATGGAATGCCAAATATTTCAGCTTCTGAAGCTTAATGAAATGGTAATTATCGAAAACAAATGAAAAGATATTGAAGTTTATCCCTATACAGGCAAGAGAGAAAGTGAACAACTTAGAAAGGAGAGTTCAAATAATCCTCAGGTATGATTTGAAATTCTATAATTGTGCTTTGGAATATCTCATCTTGTAGGAAGTATCTTTTGATAAAAATTCTTGTTTTTAACTGGATAAATTTATATTCTGTACCAGAATGGAAAGAAATTTGAGAAAGTCTACAGTTTGGGGGCATCTAAATTTGGCAAAACATTCAGCAGATTCATAAATAGAGAAAATTGTATTCAATGAGTTTTTCCTTGTAAAATTATTTCTTCAAATAGTTACTCTAAATAGAGACAAAAAGATAGTCCTCGTGAAAATACTTGGGCTGAAATATTCAATTTGAATATTTCATTTGTGAAAATTCAAGTTTTTATAAAATTAAAAATATATTGCCTTTAGCAGAATTTGCTCTGAGCTTAACAAGTGCCTCAGCATCTGTAGAGTATTTTCTCAGACGAGAACCAATTAAAGGTATTAACAATTTTAAAATTTATTAACCTTACAATGATTATGAGCAATTATATGTAAAAATTTAACTTAATAAGACCTATTAAAAAATATATTCATCAGAAAAATACCAATGGCATAATATTAGATAGAATACTGTGAAACTGATTAAAGCACATTAATATATACCAAGAATAATTATTCTGATGATGTCATTTTTAAAGTTCATAAAATAGACATAAATAATTTTAAATTTTTTCTTTAGGTACTGATATACTATTTTTATTCTTTAGAAATAATTCCACTTTTGAAAATAGTTTTCGAACAGACTTTATAGGTCTATCATTCTAATAAAACTAATTTGTTGGTTAATAAATGCACATTTTTAAAAATTGTATAATTAATTATTTTTAATACCCTTTTCACTCTTAAAAGTGTTCCGATTTGGACGATGAATTATATAATCACTCTGTTCATAAAGGTGCATTTCATACTGACATTTATTCCAAAAAGTGGGCTGCAGGGCCGGCCCCATGGCTTAGTGGTTAAGTGCGCTCGTTCCGCTACTTGCGGCCCGGGTTCAGATCCCGGGCGCACACCGACGCACCGCTTGTCCAGCCATGCTGAGGCCACGTCCCACATACAGCAACTAGAAGGATGTGCAACTATGACACGCAACTATCTACTGGGGCTTCGGGGGGAAAAAACAAAAAAGGAGGAGGATTGGCAATAGATGTTAGCTCAGAGCTGGTCTTCCTCAGCCAAAAAAAAAAAAAAGTGGGCTGCAGCATGTTCACACATACCCGGATTGAATACACAGATGAATTATGTTATCCTAAGACGGGGTAATGGACTGACCACACCAACGATGGACAAAATGTCTCCGGATGTCTCCCAACTATTGGAGGATTCCTCTTCCCTGTGGACAGAGGGAAAGTCAGTAAAAAGAATGGCTTGGCAGTCCCCAGAGGATAGCTATGTCTTTCACTGTACATAGAGCATAAGAGTGTCAGTGATGGTCCTCAGTTCTACAAAGAGTTGAAGAAAGGGATCTTAAACAGTCCTTAAATCCTACGTTGCCCATGAGGGGAAGATGGACCCAGCCCAACCTTCTCCCCATGATGCCCCTCTGGCTGACCTTGCTTCACATGATAATCTGACTTCAACAGTCCAGACTGCTGGGTTCTAGTGGAGCCACTGAAAGATTTATACCAGGCTACACCCCACAGAGATAGTCGTCTTGGCACATTCTGGGGCCAATTTGTAATTGCACATAAACCTTTCCCGATTTAGAGAGCAGCAAACAGAGCAGAAAGAATGTATATGTTGAAGCTAGATACCATTTCACCAGCTGTGTTCTCTTGAGCATCAGAACTCCTTGTCTGTAAAATGAGAATGATGATAATAATATCTTGTACAAAAGAGAATAATTTACGGCAGAGAGAATAATTTGCCATTTAAAATACAACTATTCCTATTTCCTTCCCTAGGGAAGGGGACAATTTCTCTTAGGAGTAGGCCAAGTTTTTGCCCAGTAAAATACCTTGAGGAGCACCTCACACTCAAACCCTGGTCATGGGCCATGATTTGGAAAGATATTAAGGAAAAAAGAAGGAATTAAAGATAAACTAAATTTCAGTGGATGTGAACAGAAATTTGAGGGAGCTATTTAATCTGAACTTCTCTGCTATGAGCTGCTGTGATCCCCAGCCCCACCTCTCTGCTATTACCATAGGCACTTCAGCAAATGTACAGTCCATCTGATTGCCTTGTAGGAGGAGTATTTTGGGAAATTCTAGGACAGGGCCACCTTCATGGGCATGTGCAATTGCACAGGGTCCCAGGCTTAGGAAGGCTCCATGTTTGGTTTAATGCTGTCCTGTCGCTCTCTTGAAATTCTTAATTATTTTTGACTGAGGGGCTTCTTATTTTCCTCTTGCACTGGGCCCTACAAATTATGTAGCCAATCTTGTTCCAGGAACAGGACCTATGTTCTCTGTTGGGGTCCATGGGTCTCTGGGACAGATAAGGGAAGAGCTCCAAAGGGCCAGATATCAATGAGACTGAGAATTTTGTACGAATATGAAATCAGAGCTAGCAGAGACCACAAGAATCTATCCCAATCTTGGTGGCAGCACTGGATTTCCACAGAGTATCAGGATATTCAAAACAATTTTATGTAAATTTCAAAAGTAGGGCAAGCCCAACAATATCTGTATTACATTAGCAATATTTTACATAGATATAATATATATGCAATATTGTATGCAATATGGCTAGAAGATGGTTCTGCTCAATAAATGGTTGGTATTATTGTCATTTTGGGTGATTCTTAGAGTAGCAATGAGAAAGCATGAAAAGTGTGAATACACATGTGTGCAGGTACACACACACATTTTCGGTGCTCCTCTAATTCTCTTTTCCAAAAAGCACATCTCAAGACCTACAAATTTTGGAATCTTAAGATCTACAAGATCTTATTTACACAGGTGTCATTTCTGCTGTGAATGACGCTTTTTAGTCTACTTGTAGCTTTACCAGGATTTCCAGGGCCAGACCTACCACGAAAAGAAAGTGTTAATGGGAAAGTAGAAGGGTACAGGCAGTGAAAGCAAGACCACTCTAAAATGTTTATGGAGAAATATTTTTAACACAAATAGTTGAGCCATGGCCCAACCTTACTGTGAACATCACAAATGGGGCCATTTTCCCTCTGAGGACACTAAGGAACAGGAAGTACTCATTTCATTCCAAATACAGGAGAGGCTGACTCCTCCCCTTTGACCTTTGGCCCTTATCAATCTTCTTATCCTGAAATACCTTTGCTTTTCCATCTGAGGTTTTAAAAAAGTCCTACTAATAGACTCAGCTTTCTTTGCTCCCTGATATCCTCTGGCAAGGAACAGCTAAACATCCAACATGACCACACACACCTTTCATTTCCACATCTAAAGTCACACTAATGTCAAAGTTGTCCAATATGGGAAAATCTTTAAACTCTTAAAACAGGGATCTTTGACTTTGGGATCTCATTCAAAGATGTAAATAGACGACGTAGGACATTTTCTTGGGCATTAGTTTACATTGTACTATCCTGAATGCATGAGAGAGTGGCTGGTGGATGCTCACTAACCTTGTTCCAGTTCTTATCCAGAAAGAGGGTGTGGTAGGCAGAATTCTAAGATGATACACAGTGACCCACACCCTTGAGTGTCAATGGGACCTGTATCTTGCTTCCAACCAATAGAATATTGCACAGGTTATAGGACAACACTCCCGTGATTATGTTATGTTATACAGCAAAGATGAAGAGATTTTTCAGATGTAATCAAGGTCTACAATCAGTTGACTTTAAATTAATCAAAAAGAGATGATCCTGGGTGAGCCTGATCTAATCAGGCGAGCACTTTAAGAAAGAGTCTACGGTTCAGAAACACTGGCTTTGAAGAAGCAATCTGCTATGAATTCTACAGCTGCAAGAAAATAAATCCAGCCAACAACTACATGAACCTAGAAGAGGACCGGAAGCTTCAGATGAGACCGTATCCCCAGATGACACCTTAATTTCAGTCTTGTGAGACTCTCGGTAGAGAAGGCAGCAAAGCAGCGCCCAGCTTCCTGACCCACGGAACTGTGAGATCATAAACGTATGCTGTAATAAGGCACTAAGTTTTGGGTAATTTGCTACACAGCATTAGAAAACCTAATAGAGAGGGGTAGAAAATTAGCAGTGAGGGCCAAATAGGGAACCCAACCTACCAAGGAAATCATGAGCTCGATGATAATTACAGCTAACTGGAGATGCTCAGCTGCCAAGAGCCCCAGCAAGGGACCATCTCCTTGACAGGGAAACAGAAGAGAGAAAGGCAGCAATAGATTCCTTCTCAGATCTGAAATAAAAGCCACCGCTTGTCCGATTATTATCTGAAGCACATTCATAATCATAGCTGGTTTACTATTTAAGTCAGACTTCTTTTTGCAGAGCTAAGGGAAAACAGAAACATAATCTCAAGGTTATTGATTATCCTCCAAAGTGTGTATGTGCACTAGTCAGCAACGCTGGCTCCTTTGCAATGTCTTTGAAAGATAACAGTAGTTAGACCTGACTGTGCTTCCATCCAACTCTCCAATCAGCTAGAAAGTCTGAAAATCGTCTTTCAAAGAGTTAAAGAAAGCAGCATGTGAGTCCTGGGATCATGGAAAAGCATTATCTGATCACTGATTTTCTATCATTCTGACACTCAATTTAGACGCGGAATGAAAGAGCAGGGGAAGAGGATTGGGCTCCACGGATGCGTGGAAGCCTTGCAAAACCTTTAGTCCTGTTTAGCACTGGAGTTCGTAGATTAAAGGAAATATATGAATATATATGAAAGAATTTATTTAAAGCAGGTTGCCTTTTTATGCCTTAGTTCTTGAAAAGCTTTGAATCAATTTTGTCGTCAACCAAATCTCATTCTAAATGCATCAGGCAGTTCAGTATTTGAAGAAACTCTACAGTAAATCAAAGTAAAGCAAATTAGCTTTTTGTAGTGTATATAATTAGGCAACCTAAGACTTTTGTTCTATTGATATGGATTTGTGTATATCAAGACTGTCTATAGTGGAGAAGTGGTTACCAAAAACTACACTCAATTCGTTTTTGTGAAGGGCAGTGCCCATAGAAACCTTGGCTGAGGTGGGATGGTCCCAGATGGGCCTCGTTGGAAGACAGCAGTATGGACATAGATTGATCTGGAACATTGAAAAAGAGAAGGCTGATGGGCCATTTAAAAGCCAGGTCCACCAAGAGGGCTACAGACCCCAGAGGCTTCTAAGTGGGATATGGACAGACCTCCAAGTCAGGATGTTAAGGAAAGAAAGTTCAAGGTCTTAGGAGACAATGTCTTACACTTTGCAGTCCGACTCCATGGGTTCCAGCCATGGAACCTCCATGCACTGGCTGTGTCACCAAGAGGAAGGCTGAGCCACTCTGTGCCATCTCTCTTACCTGTAAAATGGAAATAATAAAATTCCATTTCATGGGGCCACTGTGAGCATTAAATGCAAGAGTACAATAAAGTACCCGGTGATTAGTATGTTTTTAATCATTGTTTGCTGTTTCTATTTGGCATAACAGAGTTAGAGCCTTCAATTACTAAAAAGACTGACTAAACTTGGGAGAAAAAAAGATAGCTCTGAAGAAAATAAACACACTGATAGGAAAGAGCGCAGGTTTCTCCAGCAGCAGAATGCCTCGGGCATTTTCGGTTCAATGACTATGTACTATTTCTAATCATTATCTCATTTAGAATTATAATGAAGAATGTTGGGAACAATTAACCCCATTCTATAGTCCCAGGAGCCTGTCATTGCAGGTAGGGAGGATTAGGGACCATCTCTGTCAGTCCTGGCAGGTGAGCACACCCCTTCCCGTGACTCGATGCCATCCAGCCTCTCTTCTGGCAGGCTCGGCAGATTCCCCACCCGCTGTACAGTGGCGAAGATGATATCATGCGCTTATCTCATGCTCAATAACACTTTTACAGTCATAGATTAGCAGCAGCTCCTGAAACACCCAGCCCTTTTCAAAGCTTAGAAATGACAACAGCAGTGAGTGAGCGTCCCTTTAGAGCCTGATGCGTAAATCCTCTGTCAGCTGAGCTGCCAAGCTAGAAGCCTGCTCCCTCCTTTGTTAGGGATTCTAGTCACAAAAACCTACAATAAAATGCTGCAGGCGCATCAATAAAGGATATAATGAAATCAAATGAGTCTTGTTCCTTACATTTACATGCAAAGTATATCAAAGGAGCATCCAGTTTGTTCCTGAGACCCACACAATGGATTCTTTTGTGTGGGAGGAGAGAAGCTATATGAAGCTGAATTAGGAAGCAATTCCAATTAAAAGGGCTGTGTTGAAAGCTCCAAAGACAATGCAGCCTTTGCTAGACAGTTAACTATTAGAAGTGTCTGGCTGCCGAGGAGGTGGTTTTATGGTAATTGGGCAAGAGCTGAGTGGAAAGAAGTACAGCCATACCACCACTGGGGCCCAGGCTCCAGGTCACACTGCCTCCCTCCCAACTTACTCCTGTGCAACCTCAGGGATAATAGTACCTGCCTGATAGGGTTGTTATGAGGATTAAAAAAAATAAAGCATATAAACTACTTCAGGCAGTGCCAGGCACATGCAAAGCACTCCATGAATGAGAGCTGTTATTGTTATGATTTCTTCTGACTTGGCCCCACTCGAGAGCTGGCACGGGCCGGAATCAGCCAGATGACAAGTGAATGGGACCCTTCGAGGCCCTGCCCTGGAGGCCACCTGCTGTGTGGTGAAGGGAAGGTTGTCCCATGACTCAAAGGCCTCTTAACGTCAGTACAACTTTCTTTCCTAGAGAAACGGAGTTCTTTTTGCAAATATTGAGCACCTGGGACACGTGCCATTAGACTTCGCTCCCCTGCTTCTTACACACTTTTCACGTTTCGCGTAGCTTCAGAATCAGAGTTGGTAGATGGCACCTTGGAAATGGGTTATTCCCCACAGCAGGTTGTCTGCAATTTTTCTCCAGATTCTTCATGTACCTTAAATGGGATCCAACTTCTCGAAAGTGAGCACGCAGGCTGCCTCGTGCCAGCTCAGGTCTGTAGCCTCTTCGTCTATGTAGGGGATCACACTTCTAAGGGAATCAGAGTGGGTAGCATTTGGCCGTTTCCCCCTTGCTGGTTCACCAAAGTGTCTCTAGAATTGTCTCTAGCACAGAAGTACCAACAGTCCTTGGTTTTGTAACTTTAGTGTGATTCCTCACGTGCCTTATTAAAAGGGTAATAATTTTTGATTGGGAACATGGGTTGAGGGAAGTTTGAAGCACAAACTGAACACTGATAAAACTATGAAATATAAGAGAAATTCAAAACCAAAAGAAACTATTGAAGGTTCTGACAGACACGAGGTGCCTGAGGACCCTTACGTGCACTGGAAACAAAGAGAATAGCACAGTCCCCCCTCAATTAGTCACTCCACACAGCAGAGGATGTGGACCTGGATTCTCATTTCCAACATGGGTTTTATTATTGTGAAGATGTAAATAGGCCTAAATCATAGCGCCTCTTCTGTGAGAAAGCCCTGAGGGATAACGTCATGGAGCCGTCACTCTTGTAGTGACATTTTAAAACCAGTCACAAGGAAGGGGGAGGAATAAGCAAGAGGAAGCTGCAAAAGGGGCTTTATTTCCATTTGTAACATTGGATTTCTTTAAGAAAAAGGACTTGAAGCAATTATAGCAAAGGGTAAATATTTGTTAAATCTAGGTGGTGAGTCACAGGTATTTGTTATGTTGCTCTCTGCACTTGGCTGCATGTTTAAAACTATTTCAAAATATTTTCAAATAATTGTGTAGATTTTGAAGGAAAAGCAACAGAGTTTTTGGCAACTAAAAGGGAGAAGTCTTGGCTCAAAAGAGCACAACGAAAAGCAAATAAAATCAGTGAGGCGTAGCTCAAATCTTCCTCCGAGGTGGGTTTCAGAATGACTCTGGAAGGTGCAGCTCCTGTGAAGGAAACGCCAGCCCCTTTCACGTGGCCAAATCTGTTTTAAGTTAAAGGAGCAAATGTGCTGAGCCTCGGCCTGTGCGCAGGGCACCGCCCTGGACTGCCGGCCACACTCCGCACGCACACTCCTTTCTGACTTCAGCAAGGTAGTGATATCATTTTATTTTATTATAATTTTAAATAATATAACAAATCTGCAACAACAAAACAATGGTTTGGATGCTAATTGGTTTAGACAAAATGCTGATGAAATGGGAAGTAACTTTGAAAACCCTCTTTTCTAAAAACATAGGCTGGCTTAACCACGAAAACATGCAGTCAGAACACAAATTCAGAATTGAATTGCTGTGTTTCTTCGTGAAGGAAAAAAAATCAAAACAAAGAGGAAAACCCCAAACGACTATAAGTCGTTTGAGACCTTTAGTTCATTTATTTGTGATAAAAATTTCAGGGTAAGTGGCAAAATAAAGACTAACACCAAGAATTATCTTTGTTCATGAAAAAGTCCTTTGACTAGTATTTCTTTGGCACTGTCTCACATCAGACTTTCCCTCTCCACAAAACTGACCATACAATAAGAAGATACAGTTAAGCAACATTTCCTCCAATGTGGAATTGCACTCATTTCAGTTCTTAGTGTCTTTTCCGTAGTCATGGCCCTGCTACAGGTTGTAAACTGGTGAAAAAGAAAACCGTTGCTATTTGAACCCACAATTTATTTTAACCTAATTTTCAAGATACTTTGACTCTGAGGAGACAAATTGCTGGGTGCCAAACGTGATGTGCATGTTTTCAGACTACACAGACCGAATGTGACTCATCCTTCCAAACTTACCAAAGGGACCCAGAGGAAACATTTTTGCTATTTTTTTCCTGATGACAAGCAATTTAAAAGACTATATTAAAACAAACATGGAGGCTGTGTTTGTTAGGATGCATTGGGTTGCAAGTAATAGAAATCATCTTAAGCTAGTGAATGCACACAAGGAGAAAGGTTATCATAAGGAAACATCCTCCCAGACCCAAAAGGCAAGAATGCATGAGACCTCAGGAGGGGCCGACGTCAGGGAATCTTCTTCCTTCCTGTCTCTTGTCACTGTGTTTCTCTAAGAAATGGCTTCATCTTCTTGGAAGAAGGACGTTTTTTTACTATTCAGTCCTCATGGTAAATAGGAAAGAGTCATCAATAGCTTGCAAGTTCACAAGTTGTAGAGTACCAGTCACTCTCATTGCTGGCTTGTGTTCTCCCTCTCTCCCTCACACACGTGCGCGTGTGCGCGCACACACACGCACACACATATTATTGTCTTGGGTTCTCTCACCCGGTTCCAAATGGGTAGTTTAGGGATGCTTACTGGTCCGGCTTGAATCGAGTATCTGTGGCCATCAGGGCAGAGTCACGCAGCTGCTGAGAGTGAAGCCAGCAGTCTCCAGAGAAGATGGATGTGGTAAACAATAGATGAATTTCACTACACATATGTTATGGAGCAGAATGCCTTTATGCAAAAATACTTTTTGAATGCCTCCTCTGTGCCTGACAGTCTTCTAGGTTCTGGAGAAACAAGAGTGAATGAAGAAGGTAAAGCGCCTCCTCTCTGGAAGCTTACACTCCATTGAGGGGAAAACAAGAAACAAAGAATCAATAAATATGTAACATGCCAGGTGGGTATAAGTGTGGTGACCAGTGGTAGTGGTATGCTGGTAAATGTTTAACAACCAGCTTTCTGGAAGGCATTCAATGATTTCCATGGGGTAAATACTGCAACCCGGGTCAGTTTCAAGCTACCAATGTGCCATCACCGACCATGGAGTTGGGAAGAGATGTGTGGCAGCTCACTATTGCAGAGGAGCTCCACCAGGTACAAGAGACACAGATACCCTCAGGAGCATAGATAGAGGAAACATAGTAAAAGAACTAGGAAGTTATGAGTTGTGAGGGTTTATTACCTTTGTTTTTAAAATAATTAATTTAATTATAAGTTGAATTATTCAATTTTCAATGATGGCTTTGTTTAATAACTGGCTCACAAAGTTCCTAGAAATTTAACAATCAGCTCTCACGAGTGTATGAGTCAGATCCGGGACACCACTGGCAGGAAAGAAAATGAAGCAGGTTGAGGGCTGGTGTTCCACTTACCTATTGCTCTGTAACAAACCACCTGCAGACTCAGTGGTTGGAACCAGAGCTGTTCTATTGTATCTCACAATGCAGTGGCAGGGCTCAGCTGGGCCGTCCTTCTCCTCAGTAACATCAGCTGGCAGATGGACTTGTCTCGAGGGTTCAAGATGGCTTTGCTCGTGTACCTGGTGCCTTGGTGGGATGACCAGAGGGCTGGGCTCGGCTGCAACTGTTGACTGGGACCCCCACACATGGCCACTTCAACAGGGCACTCTCAAGTAATCAAACCCAGGACTGCCGGAGAAGCTGCTCTAAGAGGCAGGAAGTGGAAGCTGCCAGGCTCATAAGGCCTGGGCCTGGAAACTGTCCCCGCACCACATCTGCCGTACTTTGTTGCTCAAAGCAACCACCGAACCTGCCTACATTTAAGCGGACAGAGACCCGGTCTCTCAACGGGAGGAGTATCAAAGAATTTGTGGCCATCTTTAATCCACCACAGACAGAGAATGGCAGTAGTGAAGAAGCTGCGTTATTTTAAATATGTGGTTGGGGAAGACTTCTCTACAAAGTGACTTTTTTTCCCTGAAAACTGAAGGCTGTGAGGAGTGCGCCATATGAGCAGGTAAAACGTGTGTGCAGTTTTTGGGTCCAGCTTTTGGCAGCCAGTTCAGACTAAACCCGCAGGCCCCACTCTGCGGTAAGGATATCTCAACAGAAAGTTTGAGAAGCGCCAGTTAGACCATCTTCTTCATTGCCCAGGTGAAGGGCACTGAAGCCCAGGCACCAGGCAAAGCCATGCTAGTCGGTAGCAGAATGTGGCTTGAGCCTGGCTCCTCTACGCAGATCTCCTACTTAAAAGTCCAGTGCTTCTTCTACAACTTCATGCTTTTTCTCATTTTTACAAACTCTTTCTAAAATCAGTGTTATCACATGATTTAGCATTTGATACTTCTCTATTGTAAACTACACATATTTTATATCATCAATGAGAACGTAAACTCCTTGAGGAGAGACACTTACTTTTATACTTCTCCAGTTCATACAGTGCACAAGATATCTGAGCGGGTGGGGAGGGATGGAATGGGAGCCTGCACTTGGCCTGCCAGCCTGTGTGCTGTGGGCAGGGCTGCACTGTCCCAGAGGAATGAGTGTCTTTTTCCAGTGCCTACAAAGGAGAGGCTCTTGGTAGCCCTGTAGCTCTCTTACAAAGTGCACAGTGTATAACATAGTACGGGGCACACAGAGGAGGATCTTGGGATGGGGGAGGGAGGAGAGTAGAGAGAATGGGATGTGCTGATTAATAGCATTCAGATTCCTCCAAAAGTGTCTCTTATGGACATGCTTTGATTATCTATTGCTGTGTAACTAACTCCCCCAAACTTAGTGGACTGAAACAGCCATTTGGTTGTACTCACAGATTCTGTGGGTCAGGAATTCAATTGGGGCAGAGCAGGGATGAATAGTCTCTGCCCATGATGCTTGGATCCTCAGCTAAAAAACCCTTCTGAGGCAGGAATCAGCTGGAGGCTTCTTTACCCACATGTCCTGCGTCCAGGCTGAAACGCCTCACAGGCCAGCCTCCGCTGGGACTGTCCACAGGGGCACATGGATATGGCCTCTCCATGTGACTTAGGTTTCCCACAGCACAGCCACTGGCTCTGAGAAAGAGCACTTCAGGTGGGATGTCCAGAAAGCACGCCTCGCAAGAGCCAGATGGAAGCTGCACGGCCTTCTCGGCGGTGTAGACTCAGAAGGCACCCAGCATCACCTCCATGATGTGTTCTTGGCTGCAAGTGGGCCACTGCAGCCAGCTTAGACTCGAGGGCAGGGAAATGAGAGTCAGCCTCTCCACAGTAGCATTGCAGACAAGCACGTGGGATGAGAGACATGGTTGTGGCCATCTTTGGAAAGTGCAACCCACCACAGGGCACATCTCTTCAATAACCCAGGACCGCAAACAAGATGGAGCGGTAACTGAGGGATTAAGCCTCCTGACACCCCCCACGATGCTCAAGGCGAAGGGCCATTTGGGGCAGAGCTCAGATGTACTGCTTTCTGAGGCCAGTACCTGTGTCCCCAAAGCCCCCATCTTTTACGTCTGTGGCCAGGATGAGCTCAGCACTGGCAACGCGGGCAGCTGCACAAAGGGGCCAGCTGCTTTTCACCCTTGGACTTGGTGGTTATGCCACAAGGAAATTCTACAGACAAGGCTGACAGCTGAAGGTTTGCCTCTTTTTCAATTTGTGGGCCACCAACTAACTGTCAAAGTTACCAGTGCTCACGCCAGAGCCAGATGTTCTTAACAGATGTGCAAGGAAGGCAGTTCCCTTATTACATCTTTTTAATTTGTCTGATGCCATAAGATGCCTTTTTTAGTCTAATGCAGGGTCGGACAGCCCTGGCAAAGCAATTGTAGCTATTTCCTCTATTTTAGTACATGAAATAACCAGTTGTGCTCTCAGACCCCTTTTCCTCTTAACTAATTGGGTGGCCTTCTGCAGCTGGGCTATGGAAACCAAGGGAAGTTGCAAATTGAAAATATATAGATATACAATTTTTTTTAAGTTCTGAAATGCATTCCTCCCATCCCACCCCATGCCACTATCCCTCTCCATGAGTATAAGACTCACTTATTTGGCATAAGTAAGAAAACAAGAAGGAGAAGTCACCATACACAATCATGAGTACATTACAGTGGTCTCTTTCTATTTCTACCCCATCATCTCTAGACTTCATACCTGGAGGATTTGGGGGAAAGCACAGTAAAGCTACCATTTAGCTACAGAATATCACCAAAAACTAAACACGACGTCCACTTCCCCCACTCTCCCCTGACCTGGTCTTTCTCCAGTTGTGCTGTCTGCGTAATAAGCTGTCACCACAGCAGACCTCATCAGATCAGAAGCGGGATGGAGCTGCACACCCACCAGAAAAACACTGCTGGTGAAAATAGCATTCCTTTCCTCTATAGAGAGCGTGATTTAAGAGCATATAAACAAACTACTTTTATTATTCAACTTAAACATAAACGTCCCTGTTTAAAGTCTGTATTGAGCTGCAGTGCCCACTAACATCTGTTAAAATGAGAAAGTGCTCAGACACATTCCCATTTCTCCTCCTCCCACCCACCCCCACCCCGCCAAGATGACAATGTATCTTCAAGGTTACAAAGAGCTGAGACTGAAACCAGGTGTGTTTAGGAGAAGGAATACTCACGAAAAGACATGAGAGCATACTCAAATATTTGTAAGGGATGAGGCCTCTTCTCCAGAGCTTTGTCGAGCCCCAGCCTATGCCAAGCACTGCGCTGTGGAGTTCTCTGTGAGCGAGCTGATGGAATCCACACACTCTCTCAGGGGCCCTGACTGGGCCTGCGGCCCTGCAACTGTGCATGGGCCTCAGGAGTCAGTAAGGCAGAAAATGCGGAAATAACTAGGTTTCGTAACTGACACAGGAACTTCTTCCCATGGTAACAAGGTGACCCCTGAGTGTCTATGCATTCTTCTCCCCTACTCCCTCTGGACCCCAGCCTGATAAGATGCAAGAGGCAGCAAGCCAAGCCTCTGGGCTCTTCAGACCTGGCGAGTTCCTCCAGGGCTGATGAATCCATTGTACTTCACATCCACTGAATCCATTAGAAACAGGCACAGAGCAGTCAAATCTGCATGCATCTGTTACTACATGTAACGATCAATTTTATGTGTCAGCTTGGCTAGGCCATGATATTCAGTCAAACACCAGTCTAGATGTTGCTGTGAAGGTATTTTTTAGAGGTGATTAACATTTAAATCAGTAGACTTTGAGTAAAGCAGATTATCTTCCATAATGTGGGTGGGCCTCATCCAATCAGTTGGAGGCCTTAAGAGAAAAGACTGAGGTCCCCCAAGGAAGAAGGATTCTGCCTCCAGATAGCCTTGAGACTCAAGCTGCAACATCAGTCCTTCCCTGGGTCTTCAGCCCACCATCCTCCCTGCAGATTTCTGACTTGCTGGACCCTGCAATCACATAGGCCAGTTCCTTAAAATGAATCTCTCTCTATATATACACATCCTATTGGTTCTGTTTCTCTGGAGAACCTTGGCTCTCCACTATGTCCATACATTTGGCACTGCTTACTGGCTGAGTCAGTCATGTGGCAGAGACTACAAGTGGCCTGCCCAATATCCATTATTCTTTCTTGGTATCAGAATCCTAATCTTACTTGGGGTGGTAATGCCCTAGCTAAAAGACTACATTTCCCAGTCTCTCTTAGAGCCAAAGATGGCCATGTGACTCAGCTCTGTCCAATGGCAGGTAAGTGAGTGTTGTTGATTAGGATTTACAGGAAAGCTACTTAAAAGAAAAGAAGGTTGCTGGCATGCACCCTTTCTCCCTTTTTCAGTTTCCTGTCTAGAACTCTGACATGGTGGTTGGAGCTCAGTGGTCACCTTAGACCATGAAACCATGCACTAAAAATGGCAGAGCCAAAAAATATGAGCTCTCCACTGCCTACTTCCCTTTCACTTGAAGGAAAACTAAACTTCTATCTTTTAAAAGCCATTGTAATTTCCAGTTTCTGTAAACAACAATGAACTGTAATTCCTAATTGATCAGACAATACACAAAAGATAAAATAATTTAAACCAAACCTCACCAGTCCTCAAACCCAGACCAGCACTTGTGCTTTGGTCTAGCTTGCCCTGTAAAATGGATACTATTATTATTCCCATTTTACAGAAGACGAAACTAAGGTACAAAGAAGCTAAGAACTTGCCAAGGTCACACAATCAGTAAGTGCCTGAGCTGAAATTTGAGCTCTATTCAACCCCAGTTTGCTCTCTTAACCACAGCGCCTCCCAAAGGCAGACCAGAGAATAGCGGGTAGAAGTTAGGATGCAGATTTCAGCTCTATGTAAGGAAGACGCTTCTAACAGTGGGGGCTGTTCCACACCAGCGTAACCTGCATTAGGAGGTAGTGAACATCCTGTCATTGGAAGTGTTTAATTAAAGACTGGATAACCACCTATCAAGGACGCTGGTTTATGGTTTATTTATAGTCTATTTCAATTCACCCGGGTCTCTATATGTGTTTTGACTCAATTAAGTACTCTACACCAGGAATTTTAAAAAGAAAGGAAAAGGGTAGATCTCATGATACTGGTAATATTCTAGTTCCTAACTTGGGTAGTGGGATTGTAGGTGTCCATGTTATCACTGTGCTTCATCACTTACATATTAAGTGCCACGTCTTTTAGTATATATTAAATATTACACAATAACTTTTTTATTGGGGAAAAGTTAAGGAGGCAAATTTGTTTGGAGTTGTAAACAAAGGGAGCAGCAGCCGGTGCTCATTTGCTCTTCTCCCTCCTCTGAGCCAAGGGCAGAGACTTTGTGGTCTGGGGCTTCCTCGCCTTGGTGGGTATGATGGCAGCATGTCAGTTATGGCTCCCAGATCATGAGGAACTGAGCTGGCCACTTGCCATTCCCCCGTTTCTGAGCGGTTCGGAGTAGTGGAGGGGCTCAGGCATCATCTGAACGGTGTGAATGTGATGGTGATACAGGCAGCCCGACTCTCTGCCCCCATCTTTTCTCCACCCTGTCGTGGCCCCTTCTTCTAACTTTTAGCTCATTCTTCTTCTCTGAGATTTCACATTTAAAGTAGGAGGCTTGTCTCTCATTGAGTTGCTTGTTTTTAAAATTTAGAGTTGTGACGGGGCCCGTTACTGATGTTCAATTTGCTGCCTCTTATTCTGAGAATATGGAAAAAAATTAATAAAGCAAGACACTCTTCTAGCCAGATGGGTTTGACCAAAACAGGTTTTTTTTGTGCATTCTGAGACAAGATATACTTTCTACTTGAACACTAAAGATGTCAGAATGACTTCTCTTTTTCTTTTCCAAGGTGAGAAAAACTCAACAATACTAGGTAGAGAAAATCCCTGTAATAGGCTGACACAGTATGAAGACTTGGCATTCCAGTCCTGTGGTTGGGTCACACAAAGAGAACATTAAGAAAAGTCCTATACAAGGACAGATTGCTGAGTTGGGATGGAAGTTGTCCATGTGACCCTCTCTCACTGATGTTCCAGGAGACTTCTGGGTTTAATTAGTAAGAGTTCTTGATTGCACACTGCAGAAACTGACCTCAGAAAAGGAACTTCTCGGAAAGGTATCAGGTGACTCACAGAATAATCTGGAAGACTAGAGAATCAGTCTGGGAAAATGGCCAGAACTCAGGCTAGCCAGCAGGACCCACTGCCAAAGCCACATCATCACTGGAGCAGATGGTGAGGACACCCTTGCTGGCCCTGCAGCTTTTGTCACCAGCCTCTAGATTCTGGATGCCACCACCATGAACAAATTCTAAATGGTTCTGTACGTGTGCATCACCAGGTCAGGATTTAAAAACTTGAGAAGGTGCATCTGACTGCTAAGTCGTGACCAACTGTCTGTACCCTAGTCTCCAGAGGACTGATAGAGAGAAATTTGGCCCCTTTTCAGGTTCCTTAGATGGAAGCAGGACCCCACACAATGGGATTATTTGCCGAGCTGTAAGGAGTTTTACATGCTGGACAATGAAAAGAATGACAAACCCATTTCTATCTTGCTGCTTTGTGCCAAGAGACAAAAATAAGAAAAAAACTCTTTGAAAGAGAGTCATGTCCAATTCTAGCTTGCTTCCCTTCCAAATTCTCTTCTTCCTTTTCAAACTATTTCCAGTTTATCTTATCTACAATCTTCCTACCCTTAGCCTGTCTCCATTCCACTCCCCTCTGCGACCACTCTCAAGCATACGCACTTCTGGAGCATGTTTAAATTTGACTATGGCAGGGAATTTGGAGGGTGGGAGGTGTCCAGGCTATTGCATCTTTAGTGTAGTTTCAAGATTTCATTTGGCGCTGTCCAGATGTAAAATTGTAAGACAGACACCACTCATCATTTTGCCACATACACCACCTTCTGGTTCTCAAGAGGCTTACCCACCTGTGACCATGGCTGAGTCTCCAGGCTTTGGTCAGTCTTGCTAGGCTGATGTTCTGCTCCTCCTCATCTCCATGCTGACCTATTGTGAGCCTCTGGGGCTGGATTCCTGCTCCCACCCGCTATGTCCATATGATAGCCTCTCCATAAGGGAAGTACAGCCACATTTGAACAGGAAGGGAAGGGAGTGTGCAGGCAGATCTGCATGTGTGATTGCCAAGGGAGTGAGCACACAAGAAGAGGCTCCTCTTCAACAATCTTCTTTATATAGCTCACAGTTTCACCATGGGCAATCCAAAAGCATATTTAGCATTGATGCCGCTAACATCTTTCTATCATGGTCTAATCAAATGTACTATCAACACATAAAAAAACAATTGCTGAAAAGCCACCAGTTTTAGAGAATATGTTCCACCGCCCCCTTTCTACCTCTACTACATTCTATTCTTTTCCTGGATTCCATCCTTCCTGTCTCGCTGGCCTTTTTATTTCTCACTCTTTCCAAGTCTCTCTAACCTACTGTTCTAGGTGCCATGTTCTAGAACCTCCGCCCAGATTTCACCTTCCATGACCTACTTTTTTGGTATAACTTTATTGATATATAACTGAAGTAAAATAATCACACATATTTAAGGTATATAATTTGGGGGCCAGCCTGGTGGCGTACCGGTTAAGTGCGCGCGCTCCGCTTCGGCGGCCTGGGGTTCGCAGTTTCGGATCCCGGGCACACACCGATGCACCGCTTGTCAAGACATGCTATGGTGGCGTCCTATATAAAGTAGAGGAAGATAGGCATGGATGTTAGCCCGGGGCCAATCTTCCTCAGAAAAAAATAAATAAAATAAAATAAAGTATATAATTTGATCTGTTTTGATATATGTATTGTATTAGTTTTCTATTGCTGCATAACAGTTTACCACAAATTTAGCGGCTTAAAACAACACGCATTTCTCATCTTACAGTTTCTGTGGGTCAAGAGTCCAGGCACAGCTTGATGGGGGCCTCTGCTCAGGGTCTCACAAAGCTGCAAGCAAGGTGTCTGCCAGGCTGCATTCTCATCTAGTGGCTTGATTGAAGAGGAATATGCTTCCAAGCTTATTCAAGTTGTTGGCAGAATTCACTTCCTTGTGGATGTGTGATGGAAGGCCCCAACTTCTTGCTGGCTGTCGGCTAGAGGCCACCCTCATGTTCTAGAGGCCACTCACAGTTCTCAGAGGCCATCCTTATTTCCTTACCACCTGGGCTTCTTCAACATGGTCACTTCATCAAGCACACACATTCCTGTCTGCTAAGGTGGAGTTTTAAATAATGCAACTACAGGAGTGACAGCCAATCAATTTTGCTATATTATTTGGTTCAACGCAAGTCACAGTTCCTGCCCATACTCAAGGGAAAGGGATTACAAAAAAGAGTGAACACCAGGAGGCTGAGATCATTGGGGTCACCTTCGATTTTGTTCACCACACATACACCATCACTACAATCAAGATAAAAAAATATTTCAATCACCCTAAAATGTTCTTGTGCCCCTTGGCAATCCATCTCTCCCTCTACTCTGTCCTCAAGCAACCACTGACCTCCTTTCTGTCACTGTAGATTAGTTTGCATTCTCTAGAATTTTATATAAATAAAGTCATACAGTATATACATTTTTTTGTCTTGACTTTTTTCACTCAGCATAATTATTTTGCGATTCAACCATGTTGTTGTGTGTATCAACGGTTCTTTCCTTTCTGTTGTTGAGTAGCATTCCATTGTATGATATATCACAGCTTGTTTATCCATTCATCTGCGGATGGACCTTTGGGTTTTTTCCAGGTTTTGGATATTACAAATAAAACTGCCATGAACATTCATGTGCAAGTTTTTGTGTGGACATATGCTTTCGTTTCTCTTGAGTAAATGCCAAGGAGTGGAATGGCTGGTTCCTAAGGTGAGTGTATGTTTAACTGTTTAAGAAACGGCTGAAGTAGTTGTATCATTTTACATTCCCACAGTAGGGTTTGGGAGTTCTATGTCTTTGTCAGCATTGGTATGATCAGTCTTTATAAATTTAACTAATCAAACGGGTATGAAGTGATATGTCATTATGGTTTCAATTTGCATTTCCCTGATGAATAATGATGTTGAACATTTTTTCATGAGTTTATTGGCCACTCATATATCTTCTTTTGCGAACTATCCATTCAATTCTTTTGCCATTTTTCATTGAATTTTATCTTATTATTATTGAGTTATAAGAATTCTTCGTATATGTTGAGTATAAGTACTTTGTCTATATATGTGTTACAATATCCAAGATGGCTCTTCACCATGACATGTCTGCTGGAGCTGGAATATCCAAGATGATTTCTTCATTTACTTGCCTAGAACCCAAGCTGGGAAGATTTCAACAGCTGGGACTGGACAGGTGTCTCTCTCTTCATACCCTCTGCATTGTGGCTAGCTTAGGCTTCCTCACAACATGGTAAATTCAGAGTATTTGGTCCTTTTACATGGTGGTTGAATTCACCTAGAGCAAATGTTCCAGGATACCAAGTGAGAGCTACAAGGCTTCTTTTGATCTAGCCTTCAAAGTCCAAGAACACTACTTCTGCTGCATTCTATTGGTCAAAATTCAAGGTGAAGAGAATTAGACATCACCTCTCAATACAAGATATAACAAAGAATTTGTGGCCATCAAATCTCCCACACCTGGCATAATTAGAGATCCCTACATTAGTGCAAGCTGCCAACAGATTCTCAACTGCTTAATCAAACTCATTGAAATCATTAAATAACAGTAATTTGCAGAACTGATAGTTTTCAAAGTTCTTGCACATATTTTTATCTTATGTAACCCTCACAAGAACCTTTTGAGTTAAGCAGGTAGATATTAATATCCTCATCTCAAAGAAGTGGCTGAAGCCCAGCAATATTGGTGATTTGTTCAACAGAAAGAATTAGAACTAGAATCCAAGATCCTTGGCTTCTGGTGCAACGCTTTCTCTGCTATGTCACGCTGTGTCCACTTAGCTCCACAAATACTCCTAATTCAATAAGCCCCTTCTTTCCTAGGAATACTGGGTTAGTGGTAGTCCCTAGTTACTAATGAACTATTTATTAATAAATTTTCAGGCAGGAAGAGCTATTTATTTAAGTAATTACATACTATTCAGTTAAATCATAAGAGCCAGAAATTCTGTGGTTGGAAGGAATGAGAATGAATGAGTTGACTTAAAAATGCACCTCTGTTCAATAGCATTATTGTACAAATGATTAAAAAATAAAGAAGTCAAAATTTTATTTACTGGCACAGAAAGAGATGATAGTCTACTGTGAGAAAAGCAAGCTGCAGAACAGTAAGTATGTGAATTCACACACAAACACACCTATACATATACACACAAGTATACTTTCTCACACATACATTTGTTAGTATATGCACAAAAAATCATCTGGAAGGTTACACAATTGCTAATAGTGTTATATCTTAAAGATTCTGAACTATTTAAATTTTATTATACATTTCCCTTGAAATAATAATGAAAAAAGATTTTTAAACTCTGCAGTCCTTTCAGAAATACGTGATAATTATCAGATTGGAAGCATCTTCACAACTTTTCTAGTCCCGAGTAGGGTATAAGTATAAACAAACGAACAAACAAATAAAACTTTGGCTGGTATCATATTAAGGGTAGAAATTCTATACTTGTTGATTCATCCCCCAAACTGAAGTTATTGTGAAAGTATCTTTTCAATACTCAGCATTGGGAAATGTGTTTTTATTTATTTTTTATTTATTTATTTTTTTGTGAGGAAGATCAGCCCTGTGCTAACATCTGCCAATCCTCCTGTTTTTTTGCTGAAGAAGACTGGCCCTGGGCTAACATCCATGCTCATCTTCCTCCACTTTATATGGGACGCTGTCACAGCATGGCTTGACAAGCAGTGCGTGGGTGCGCACCCGGCATCCAAACCGGGGAACCCCGGGCCACCGCAGTGGAGCGCGCACACTTAACCACTTGCACCACCGTGCCAGCCCTGGTAAATGTGTTTTTAAACAAAACAATACAAAAATGTTCTTTGAGCTAAACATAATTGGCTTCCAGAAACTCACTGGTTTGGAACTCAAAAGAGATAGGTAATTCTCTCCAAACCAAAAAGTGATCATTGTCTGCAGTTTTCAAGAGGCAAATAAATAATCAAGGAAAAAGGGAACCAACTTGGACAAATATACACAGGCACACATATAAATCTCACCTAAAAAGAGAGCATTCCAGATTGACATTAAATTATTTAGAAATTCCGGACCAAAATGTGGCCCCACTATGTCCTCAACCAGTCAAAGGAGGACCTGGGGATTGACAAAGCTATGAGGCTAAAATAGAGTAGACCTCCTTTCCTGTATGTCTTCAATTTGGGAATAATGTAGGGGTCAACGAGCAAAAGGCTAGAGTCGGGATAGGAATGCCATCTGGGGGACAGGTGCTACAGATAGGAGCATCCTGGATCAACCAGGAGAGGTGTTACCCAGATTGGCTGGGATGTGAGTGGCCGGGATTGAGAACTAGAGTCACTGTGGGGAGAAACCAAACACAAACCTGGTAATGAGGAGAGAAGGCCAATGATAATGACAACACCTGCCATTTGTTGAGTGACAGCCATGCTACCCCTTTCCATACATTATCTCACTTACAGCCCACAGTCTCCTTGCAAACAGGGTATTACAGATTTTTCAGGTGACAACACAGACTTAGAAGGGTTACATGGCATGCCCAAAGCCATGATGCTAGTAAGCGATGGACAAGAATTCAAGCCCAGATCCTTCTCACCACAAAGTCTATGCTCTTTCCAGTACTCCAAACTGTGGAAATGTAAAGAATTCAACAGAAATGTATGAGAATAGTATGTCAGGGACCAGGGGACTTGAGAGAGGTGAGCCAAAGTGCCAGCTCGATCAGGTCCACCTATTCTGGACTTCTCCTACCAACAGAGGCTATTCCTGGTGTGTCCCTTTCACGTGATAGCTGGTGCATGCTGCAAGGTGGGTGTGGCGTCTTCACAGAGTCACATGGCAGATCAATTAAAATGAATGTGACGGTGTTCCAAAGGCAGCAGGTCAGCTCTGCCAAGTGTTGGGTTTGATGCAAACAGCAGAGAGAAATAAAGAGAGAGGGTGCCAGAGTCAGTGACTGAACCATCCAGCATCAGCCCCAGCTCTGTCTGGGTGCTCGTGAGGGTCCCTTTCCTGGGAGGAGGATCATTCAGAAAGATGTGATGAGAGCCCGTGAAGCCTGATGAAGCAGGAAAACCAAGTGGGGGACGCATTTGGAGAAGAACGTGTGTCAAGCGCAAAAGAAAGGATAAGCTGGAGGAGGACTGAGACAAAGCCTGGATTTGGCCATGAGGTGGACAAAGATGACCTTTGAGAGGGCAGATTTGGGGCCATTGCGGGTACGAATCAAATCACAGTGACCTGAGGAAGAAGTGGAAAGTCTTGAAATAAAGGTTTGACTTTGTCAAGAAGCATGGTGATGAGAAGTAGATGGTGAGCAAGTCAGAAGAAGGGGATCAGTTACGGATTAGAGAAATTGCAGTGGAGTTATGGGGGCTGGGGAATGATTCAAAGATGCAAGACCGAGGAGCTCATTGGTGGAGCGTGGTCCCAGAGGAGTGAGGAGGGACGGGATCCTGCACACTGAGAGACTCTTCCCTTAAAGGAGAGGGATGAGAAAGGGAAGACTGATGATAAAGCAGATATTTGAAGGGGGTTTTGGGTATTTCTTATTGGTGGTTAATGGATTCAGTTTTTACTATTCCAATAGCATGAAGGACAGACTTAATTCAGCAAGAAAAGGCACACAATAGCAGACATGAGTTCAAGTTCCTAGCTTTGCCACTTCCTACCTCTGTGACCTTGGACAACATTTCTGAGCTTCACTTTGCTCACCTTTAAAATGGGGTGATTACACGTCTTCTGCCTCCAGTGGTGTGCTGAAACCAGCTCACATCAATTCTCCCAAGCCAATTGTTAAATATCCAGAAATTCAGAGTTGTTAAGTCATTGGCAGTTTGCAGTTGGCCATGGTGGAAGCATTTACACCATGGAAATAGGCAAATGTCACAAAGCAGGGCCTCCCTCTCCCTTCCCAGGGCTTGTCACCACACCACTGCCTGTTTCCCTTACAAGGTATTGTCTGAAATGAGAGACTGGTTGTGAAAACTCTTTGAAAATTACCAAGCCCTATATAATGTAAGGGATTTTTATTATTCATATTAACAAGTGTGGCGGCATGACATTTTCATATATTTATTAGAGCTTTATCTTCTGTCTCCCGTGCCCACCATTCCCAACAGGTAGCCTTCAGTATTTCCTCATCTTGACAATTTTTACAGAGCAGAAGGCAAAGATGCTTGAAAGCAATGGCTCTTCCAGACTTATTAAAAGACTATACTTGCCAAAGAGACTGTGTTAAGAGCAGGAGGAAAAATGGGAGTATCAAAAAGGCTTCGAGGGGAGATTCAGAAGAAGAGATTCCCAGTGGACCAGAAGGGGCGAGGTCTGCAGATCCTACAGGAAGTAGAAGGGGCCCATACCTGGCTGTCTAACACCACTCTAGGAGGCACAAGACCTCAAGAAATGGCTGCAGAGTGGATCTGCAAGACCCACCCAGGGGGCTTCTTAGACTGAACTAACTATCTGGACACACAAGACCACAGTCAACCACACTTGGTGTTAGGATATAAGACAGGAAATCCTGCCAGCGGGGCAGCAGCAGTGTTCCTTTTCTGTGGGAATAGTCTATGCAATGACCCACATGGCCATCCACCGGCTTTTCTCTTTGGTTTCCCAGTTTCCAGTGCAAGAAAATGAGATCACATGAGGTGTGTATGGTCTCCTCCAGGGCTGGGCAGCCTCGTGCCTCACAGGAGCCAATATCTCTTGTAACAATTCCATAGGCATAGCTTTCAGGGTCCCCTCAAGAGACTTGCCCAGTTTCAAGAGTCACAGCTCTCAGGTAAGCCCAAAGCTGTGGGTTCCTCTTGGGTATTTAGTTCTCCTAGTCCAAATCAATTTACCAGTAAGGGGTCATTTTTGCTGTAAGTTACTATACCTAATAGTAACACAATTGACATAGGACCTTTGTTGGGTTTCCAGGGGAAACAGAGAGAAAGGTAGCAGAAGGTAAAATTCTCAAGTAGAAGGGGAAAGGTTGTAAAACCCTTTACTCACAGTGGACCTAAGGAGGCAGGACCCCAGACATGGGAACTCCCAGCCTCACCAAAGATGCCCATGTCCCAAGTGTAGCCCAGATCAGAGACCCTGGACATAAAACATAAAGGGTGTCCTGCTGGTGATGAAACAGAATTCTTGTCTCTCTGTCTCTGACTATTCCATCAATTGCTAAATTAACCTACACAGAAATTAGAGTGAAAAAATTCCCTTCACCTCTCTCTATACCTCAGGTTAGAACTGCAGTAGGAATTTATTCATATCACTCTCAAGAGTGAACCAGTTAACATTTGCAGAGCAGGCAAAAGATGAAAGGTATATTAATAGCAGTACCAGGCATGCACTGGGGGCTGCTCATCCTCTGGGCATTTAGCAATCACACACCATTCAGCCACTGTTTGCAAAGTATTATCTGTCCATTCCCAGTGCAAACAACCTCCACCTTATAAGGGAATTCTGGTCCCAAACAATCTTGTCATTTAAAACATTACTTTTCAAGACACGGCATTATGCTGAGTTGTTCTTTTAAAGGATTAATGAGAATCTCATAGTTTGAAATAACTGAATGCAAGAACTACTTTTAATATGTATTATGTAAAGGATTTTTTCTTGTTAGAAAAAAAATTTTAATTATAGAAGTAATACATTAGTGTAGACTCATTATAAGGAAAAATTCAAATAATATATTTAAAGTAGAAGTCTTCCAGGCCCCCTTCTCACCTATTTGTCTCCTTGGAGGTGACCAGGGTATCAATTTTGTCGTGCATCCTTCATTCGCTTTTGCTCTACATTTTTTGTGTGTGCATGTTTGGAAAATTTATATTTTTTTCTTTTTTTTTTTTATTGTGAAATTTTTGTTGTACATTATTGTTTATCCGTCACCAAATAAGTGTATCCCTCCACCCCTTGTACACACCCCCCACCCCCCTAGCCCCTGGTAACCACCAAACAGTTCTATCTGTCCGTGTATTGGTTTATCTTCCACATATGAGTGAAATCATTCACTGTTTGTCTTTCTCTTTCTGGCTTATTTCACTTAACATAATACCCTCCAGGTCCACCCATGTTGTTGCAAATGGGACGATTTTGTCTTTTTTTATGGCTGAGTAGTATTCCATGGTATATATGTACCACATCTTCTTTATCCAATCATCAGTCAAGGGACACTTGGGTTGCTTCCATGTCTTGGCTATAGTGAATAATGCTGCGATGAACACAGGGGTGCATAAGCCTCTTTGGATTGTTGATTTCAGGTTCGTTGGGTAGATACCCAGTAGTGGGATAGCTGGATCATAAGGTATTTCTATTTTTAATTTCTTGAGAAATCTCCATACTGTTTTCCACAGAGGCTGCACCAGTTTGCATTCTCACCAGCAGTGGATTAGGGTTGTCATTTCTCCACAGCCTCTCCAGCATTCGTTGCTTTTTGTCTTGGTGATTATAGCCATTCTAATGGGTGTAAGATGATATCTTAGTGTGATTTTGATTTGCATTTCCCTGATGATTAGTGATGTTGAACATCTTTTCATGTGCCTATTGGCCATCTGTATATCTTCTTTGGAGAAGTGTCTGTTCATTTCCTCTGCCCATTTTTTGATTGGGTTGTTTTTGTTTGTTTGTTTGAACTAACATCCAATGCCAATGCTCCCCTTTTTTTCTCGAGAAAGATTGGCCCTGAGCTAACATCCATGCCCATCTTCCTCTACTTTATATGGGACGCTGCCACAGCATGGTTTGACAGGCGGTGCATTGGTGCGCGCCCGGGATCCGAACCTGTGAACCCCGGGCCGCCAAAGCGGAGCGCGTGCACTTGACCACTTGCACCACTGGGCCAGCCCCATGAGTTCTTTATATATTTTGGAGAATAATCCCTTGTCAGATATATGTTTTGCAAATGTTTTTTCCCAGCTGGTGGGTTCCCTATTCATTTTGATCCTGGCTTCATTTGCCTTGCAGAAGCTCTTTAATCTGATGAAGTCCCACTTGTTTACTTTTTCTTTTGTTTCCCTTGTCTGAGTAGACATGGAATTCAAAAAGTTCCCTTTGTGGCTTATGACGAGTAGTGTATTACCTATATCTTCCTCCAGGAGTTTTATAGTTTCAGGTCTCATCTTCAGGTCTTTGAACCATTTTGAGTTAATTTTTGTGTATGGCGAACGATGGTCTACTTTCACTTTTTTGCAAGTGGCTGTACAGTTTTCCCAGCACCATTTATTGAAGAGACTTTCCTTTCTCCATTGTATGTCCTTAGCTCCTTTGTCAAAGATTAGCTGCCCGTAGATATGAGTTTTATTTCTGGACTTTCAATTCTGTTCCATTGATCCGTGTATCTGTTTTTGTACCAGTACCATGCTGTTTTAATTACTATTGCTTTGTAGTATGTTTTGAAGTCAGGGATTGTGATGCCTCCAGCCTTGTTCTTCTTTTTCAGGGTTTCTTTAGCTATATGGGGTCTTTTGTTGCCCCATATGAATGTTAGTATTCTTTGTTCCATTTCTGTGAAGAATGTCCTTGGGATTCTGATTGGGATGGCATTGAATCTATAGATTGCTTTAGGTAGTATGGACATTTTAACTATGTATATTCTTCCAATCCAAGTGCATGGAATATTTTTCCATTTCTTTATGTCATCATTGATTTCACTCAATAACGTCTTATAGTTTTCATGGTATAGGTCTTTCACTTCCTTGGTTAAATTTACTCCTAGATATTTTATTCTTTTTGTTGCAATTGTAAATGGGATTGTCTTCTTGAGTTCTCTTTCTGTTAATTCGTTGTTGGTATATAGAAGTGCTACTGATTTCTGTAAGTTGATTTTGTACCCTGCCACTTGGCTGTAGTTGTTGATTATTTCAAATAGTTTTCCAATGGATTCTTTAGGGTTTTCTATATATAAGATCATGTCATCTGCACACAGCAAGAGTTTCACTTCTTCGTTGCCTATCTGGATTCCTTTTATTCCTTTTTCTTACCTAATTGCTCTGGCCACAACCTCCAGTACTGTATAGAATAAGAGTGGCGAGAGTGGGCACCCTTGTCTTGTCCCTGTTTTCAGAGGGATGGCTTTCAGTTTTTCTCCATTGAGTATGATGTTGGCTATGGGTTTGTCATATATGGCCTTTATTATGTTAAGGTATTTTCCTTCGATACCCATTTTTTTTAGAGTTTTTATCATAAATGGATGTTGGATCTTGTCAAAAGCCTTCTCTGTGTCTATTGAGATGATCATATGGGTTTTTTTCCTTGTTTTGTTGATGTGGTGTATCACATTGATCTGTGGATGTTGAACCATCCCTGTGTCCCTGGTATAAATCCCACTTGATCATGGTGTATGATCTTTTTAATGTATTGCTGTATTCAGTTTGCCAATATTTTGTTGAGGATTTTTGCATCTAGGTTCATCAGGAATATTGGTCTGTAGTTTTCCTTCTTAGTATTGTCTTTGCCTGGCTTTGGTATCAGGGTGATGTTGGCCTCGTAGAACGTGTAGGGAAGTGTTCCATCTTCCTCTATTTTTTGGAATAGTTTGAGAAGGATAGGTATTAAATCTTCTTTGAATGTTTGGTAAAATTCTCCAGAGAAGCCATCTAGTCCTGGACCTTTATTTTTTGGGGGGGTTTTGATTACTGTTTTAATCTCTTTACTTGTGATTGGTCTATTCAGGTTCTCTATCTCTTCTTGATTCAGTTTTGGGAGGTTGTATGAGTCTAGGAATTTATCCATTTTTTCTAGATTGTCCAATTTGTTGGCATATAGTTTTTCATAGTATTCTTTTATAATCTCTTGTATTTCTGTGGTATCTGTTGTAATTTCTCCTTTTTCATTTCTAATTTTATTTATTTGAGCCTTCTCTCTTTTTTTCTTGGTGAGTCTGGCTAAGTGTTTGTCAATTTTGTTTATCTTCTCAAAGAATCAGCTCTTTGTTTCATTGATCCTTTCTACTGTTTTTTTAATTTCAATTTCATTTATTTCTGCTCTGATTTTTATTATTTACCTCCTTCTGCTGACTTTAGGCTTTGTTTGTTCTCCTTTTTCTAATTCTGTTAGGCATAGTTTGAGGTTGCTTATTTGGGCTTTTTCTTGTTTGTTAAGGTGGGCCTGTATTGCTATGAGTTTCCTTCTCAGGACCGCTTTTGCTGCATCCCATATGAGTTGGTACGGTGTATTTTCATTTTCATTTGTCTCCAGATATGCTTTGATTTCTCCTTTAATTTCATCAATGATCCATTGGTTGTTTAGTAGCATGTTGTTGAGTCTCCACAGCTTTGTCACTTTCCCAGTTTTTTCCTTGTAGTTGATTTCTAACTTCATGGCATTATGGTCTGAAAAGATGCTTGTTATGATTTCAATCTTCTTAAATTTATATAAGCATGCATTGTTTCCCAACATATGGTCTATTCTTGAGAATGTTCCATGCGCACTTGAGAAGAATGTGTAATCTGCTATGTTTGTATGGAGTGCTCTGTATATGTCTATTAAGTCCATCTCATCTAGTTTTTCTTTTAGGTCCATTATTTCCTTATTTATTTTCTGTCTGGATGATCTGTCCATTGATGAGAGTGGGGTGTTAAGATCCCCTACTATTATTGTGTTTTTGTTAATGTATACTTTTAGGTTTGTTTATAGTTGCTTTATGTACCTTGGTGCTCCTGTATTGGGTGCATATATATTCAAAAGTGATATGTCTTCTTGGTGGAGTGTCCCTTTTATCATTATATATTGCCCCTCTTTGTCTCTCATTACTTGTTTTATCTTGAAGTCAGCTTTGTCTAAGTATGGCAACACCTGCTTTCTTTTGTTTGCCATTAGCTTGGAGTATTGTCTTCCATTCTTTCACTCTGAGCCTGTCTTTGTCTTTAGAGCTGAGATGTGTTTCCTGGAGGCAGCATATTGTTGGGTCTTGTTTTTTACTCTATCCCACCACTCTGTGTCTTTTGATTGGAGAGTTCAGTCCATCTACATTTAGAGTAATTATTGATATATGGGGGCTCGTTGTTGATATTTTATCGCTCTTTTTCCGGTTCTTTTGCATTTCTTTTGTTTCTCGTCCCGTGTGTTTTGGACTACCAATTTAGTTTGGTAGTTCTGTATGGGAGTTCTCCTACTTTTCTCTTTCTTTATCGTGTATGAGTCTGTTCTGATTATTTGGTTAGTGGTTATCATGAGGTTTGTATAAAAAATCTCGGGGATGTGATAGTCCATTTTTTGATGGCCTGTTTTTCCCTTAGACTAAGTCGATTCAATCTCTTTCCTCTTCCCCTTCTAAGTTATTGTTGTCACATCTTATTCCTTCTTGTGTTGTGAGTTCGTGTTTAACATGATGAGGTTATATTTATGCTTGGTGCTTACCTTCCCTTGATCTTTGGTTTTATAATTAAGTGTTTGCTAATCTATTTTGATAGAGGACTGCAATTTTTCTGGTTTTGCCAATGCATTTTCCTCCTTGTTCAAAACATTGAATCCCCTTTCTCTTTTTTTCCTCAGGGATGAGGGCCTTCTTGAGCACTTCTTGTAGTGGGGGGTCTTGTGGCAATGAACTCCCTTAGCTTTTGTTTATGTCGATAGTTATTATTTCTCCATATCTGAAGGATATTTTTGCTGGATAGAGTATTCTTGGCTGAAAGTTTTTGTCCTTCAGAATTTTGAATATATTGTTCCACTCTCTCCTAGCCTGTAAAGTTTCTGTCGAGAAATCGGCTGAAAGCTTGATAGGAAATCCTTTGTATGTTATTTATTTATTTATTTTTTGTCTAGCTGCTCTTAATATTTTTTCTTTGTTGTTGACTTTTGCCAGCTTTACTACCATATGCTTTTGAGAGGGTCTTTTTGGGTTGATATATTTAGGAGATCTATTTATTTCACTCACTGGTATTTCCAGCTCCTTCCCCAGGTTTGGGAAGTTCTCAGATATTATTTCTTTAAACAAGTTTTCTGCTCCTTTTTCCCTCTCTTCTCCCTCTGGAATACCTATAATCCTTATGTTTGATTTCCTAATTGAGTTGGATATTTCTCGGAGAGTTTCTTCATTTCTTTTTAGTCTTAGTTCTCTTTCCTCCTCCATCTGGAGCATTTCTGCATTGCTGTCCTCAATATTGCTAATTCTTTCCTCCATATTGTCAGCTCTGAAGCTTAAGGCTTCCAGATTTGCCTTTATCTCCTCTATTGTGTTTTTCATCTCTAAGATTTCCAATTGGTTTTTCTTTATAGTTTCAATCTCTTTTGTGAAGAAACTCCTGATTTCATTGAATTGTCTGTCTGTGTTTTCTTGTATTTCATTAAGGTTTTTTATGATGGCTATTTTGAATTCTCTGTCATTAAGGTTATACATTTCTGTGCTTTCTGGGTTGACATCTGGGTGCTTGTCATTTTCCTTTTGGTCTGGAGGTTGAATATATTTTTGCATGGTGCCTGTCAGTGTTGGCTTACTTTTCCTCATAGTGAAAATACATGGTCGCAGTTTCCTTTTGCTGCTGCAGTGTGGGGGTCAAGGGCTGTGTATTCTGGCCCAGCTCAATCTGCGGGCACTCTTGTTGGCCCCTGGCTGATCTGAGGCATGGCTGAGTGGAGGCTGCTGGGGAGGAAGCGTGGGAACAGCCAGAGCTGGAGTGTGGGAACAGCTGGGACGGGAGCGCAGCTAGGCCGAAGCAGCTGGAGCTTGGGTGCAGGTGGGTTGAAGCAGCTGTGGCTGAAGTGCCGCTGGGCCAAAGAAGCAGGGGCTGGAGCACCACTGGGCCGAAGAAGCTGGAACTGGAGTGCGCTGGGCAGAAGAAGGAAGAGCTGGAGTGCCACTGGGCCAAAGAAGCTGGAACTGGAGTACGCTGGGCCGAAGTTGCTGGCACCAAGTCAGCTGGAGCCTGAGCACAGGCCAAGCCGAAGCCACTGGAGCCAGGGGTTGGGGGGGGGTGGTCAAGCTGAAAGAGCTGGGGGTGGGGCATGGTCCAGCCGAAGGAGCTTGGGCCGTGGCAATGGGGAAGCCGGGGAAGCGGGGGCCGTGGCTTGGTCCAGCAGGAGCAGCTGGGGCTGTGGCGTTGTGGGGCTTGAGCAGCCACTGCCTCTGGTGCAAGGGTGCAGGCTCGCCCTGCTGCTGGTGGGGCCGGGGCACCTGGGAGCCGCTGCCTGTGCCGGTGGGGCCCGGGCATCTGGGGGCCGCTGCCTCTGGGGATGGGGCTGAGCTGAAGCACCAGTCGGGCAGGCCAGGTTGGGGAGGGGCGCTTACTTTCACCTCCCTGATCTCAGAGGTTTCTTGCCTCGCTGTCCTCTCTGCTCTCCTAAGGGGCTAGCTTGCTGAAACTACCCTCACAACAGTTCCGCTGCCTCCGTAGGGGGATCCCCTTGGGCTGTGAGGGGTCTTGGAGAGCGCCGGTTTTCACGTGGCGAGCTGCCCCTCCCCCTATCTGAGAGCCGCGTGGTCTCAAGTCTCTGGGTCACAGTCCTTGGGGAAGGAAGGGAGCTCCTCTTACCTCCTTCCACTTCCTCTGGGGATTCCAGCACCTCAGTCCTCAGGTGTACGGCTGCCTGGGTGCCTCAGATGTCCCCTGTGTTGTGTGAATAGCTTCTGTTGGAATATGAATGTCCTTTTTGTTGTGTCTTAGAAGGGGAGAGTTCAATTGGGGAAGCTCCCTCCGCCGTGATGCTGACATCACTGACCTGCTCTACATTTTTGATTAATGTTTTGAAGCATTTCTTTGGCTCTCAGTAACACCATTACAGTGTACGTCTCAGTCAGCTTGGGCTGCTATAACAGAATACCACAGCCCAGGTGGCTTCAACAACAGAGATTTGTTTCTCACAGTTCTGGAGGCTGGCAGTCCACGATCAGGGTGCCAGCTGGGTCAGGTTCTGGTGAAGGTCCTCTTCCAGGTCATGTCCTCACATGGCCTTCCTTGGTGTGAGCTCACAGAGAGAGAGGCAGATCCCTTGTCTCCTCCTCTTTTCATAAGGGCTCTCATCCCATCTCGAGGGCCCCACTCTCCTGGCCTAATCTAACGCTAATCACCTCCCAAAGGCCCCACCTTTTCCTAATACCACCCCCTTGGGGATCAGGATTTCCACATATGAATTAGGGGGGACAGAAGCATGCAATCCTTACAGTGTAGATTACATATTTCCTTAGAAACCATTAGATATACAGATAAACCCTTAGAAACCATTAGATATACAGAGAACACTTTGGAAAGTTTATCACCAGGAAATGATAATCGTTTCAAAATTAGCTACACTCATGTTAAGGGAACCAAGAACTTGTTACTTTTCCCTTAAGAAACAGGAGGTGTCTACACCTGGTATAGGACAGGAACATGATCCCATAGCTTCACTCCAGGAGCATTCTTAGAATCCCCGAGCAGTTCCAGCGGCCCCTGCGACAAGTCTGAAGAGAGCTGGCATTTCCACGTGGTGCAGCTCAGGCCCCAGAGTATGTAGAATAACGCCTTCAGCTAAGTAGATGCTGTTGGCACCACTCCATGGTACCACCCTCTCCCCCGAAGTTTCCATTACTCACGGGCTTTGATCTGGTAAACAAATCTGCCTCCAGTCACATGGCAAATGTTGCCCTTCCCTCACTCTCCTCTCTGTGCTTGGGAGACCTGAAAAATTAACAAATAGAAATTGTTCTGTGACAGTTCACTATTTTGTACCTGATTTGGGGAGACTGAAAAATGGCCCTTTCAAACAGTATCTTTGGAGAATTTCCTCCCTTCCTTTCCCCCAGAACCTAACCTCTGGGACTGCCCCTAGGGACTTCATAGAAACCAGCCCACCCGGAATATTCTGCTGAGAGAAAGTCAGTAATTGACCCTCAGCAGAGAGAGCACACTGCTTTAATTGCAGAGCAGTCTTGCCTCCCTCACAGTGTCCACGACAGTGAGGCCTTGCCTCATTCCACTGCGTGGCTTCAAGCACCCAACAAGGTCTCCAGAGCCCAGTGCCCAGTAGATGTTTGTCAAACTGAATTAATTGCACTGAAGTCACTTGTCTCTCTGAATCTCATTTGAAAATGAAAATAATCATACATACACCGCAGTGTGGTAGTAAAGACTGAGTGTTGTTTGATCATATTGTTGGGCTTCTCACAAAAAATCTGTTGGGTTTCTATTCCCTAAAAGATATGTGGGTGCAGTTGCTTGCAGTTAAGTGTCCGAGATGCTTTGGAGCTTACTGGACGGGTGCTGTTGAGTCAGTTATTTCATCTCCCTCTTCATTTGTAAAACTGGGAGAATAATATCTCCTCTAGAGGGTTATTGTGAACACTAAATAGGAAGACACACAGAAGTTCTGACACAAGCATTGTACATAGCAAGTGCTCCATAAATGCTCACTCTCATTATTATGTGCATAGTCCACACATTGGAGGCTCATAACCAGAACTCAATAAAGGTTTGGTCAGTGAGTAAATATCTGAGTGAACAGAGCTGTATCAGTTAAGAGTGTGTTTGGCTGCATGTAATAGAAACCCTACTATGGTGACTAAACCAAATAGATGGTTATTTTTCTCACGTAATAGGAAGTCCAGATGTAGGCAACCCAGAGCTGATACAACGGCCCAAGGAAGTCATCTGGGGCCCTGGCCCTTCTTAGCATGTTGTCCTCATCATTAGATTGGCACTATGTTCTACTTCTTGTGTTCCATTCAGGAAGAAGTGGGGAATGGCTTGAGTTGCCTTATCTGTACAATAGGAACAGGCTGGCTCTCTTTCCATTGAAATGATTCTGTGGTTCTATGATTCCCCAACCAACTCAGTATCAAAGAAGCACTGCTCATCTGGGATAACACCTTCTGTAGATAGACTGTTTCGTGTCCCATAAATAAGCCATCTGGGTCTTGATTCCACTCACACTCATTGTTCAAAGTGATAATTCTCAAAATATTTGGCAACATGAAGAAACATTTATAAAAATGCTAAGTGAAAAAAGGCAGGCTATAACAGTTAGTCTAGGTACTGACATGGAAAGTTCCCTCTGAGATATATTAAGTGAATAAAGGAAGTCACTGACAACACTTGCAGATGATGTCATTTTTGAAAAAAAAATTATAACAAAACAAAAACTGCGAGGTAATGGAGACTTTCAGTGTTAGCTCTACGGACTTCTATTGTTTTGAATTTTTATAGCATGTACATGTTCATATATTATTTATCTCATAAAATTAATCTAAATTAATGATTGTACCTATGCAGTAATGTAATTATATGAAATTATGTATGCATATGGGACAGCTTGGAGAGGATTCTAGAAAAATGAAAACAGTAGATATGTCAGGCCGGTGAAATTGTAGAAAAATTCCTTATTTGTATAATTATTGTTATGTTACGTGTGCAATAAACATGACTTCTCCCCACAAGTTGTTCACATGAGGCACAGGTAGATTTCTACACAACCCAAGTGGGCCATTTTTTTAAAGGTAACCATGGATTTTGCTGATTGAGAGATCAGACCAGTGAAGCCTCACTTGGGACCAAAGGTTGGTAGAGATTATCTGGGATGCTTGAATTGAATTATTTTAGCTGAACTTGGTGAAAAAAGCTGTCTATCCAGTTTCATTTTTTTCTTTTACCTCCAGTACCAAAAGCCAAAAACACAAAACAAGAACTAGGATGATCAGTACTTTCTCTCTCTCTGAGATCCTGACTGTGCTGCAATACAGGTGCTCTGTGCTCAAACCACACATCTAAGCTGGTCATTACTGACAGGCCAGGAGGCTGGCCTGAGGAGGACAGAGCCTGCGGGAGCAGCTACTTACCACTGCCCTGCAACCCTGGCATGTGATTTTTCAAATGGGAGGACATTACCTGGATCATCAACCTTAACTCCTACATAAACCTAGCTACTCAAAGCAGCTCAAAATAAAGCAATTGTTTTGGGATGATTCCAAGGTGGGCATAGAAATGATGGTCAGGAGGTCCCTTTTGGAACATTCTAACTAGCTACCACTTATTGACTCATTAGATGCCAAGCACTGGGCTATCCAATTTACATGCATGATCTCAGCTCATCTCCTCTGTGACCACGCAAGGTAGATATCACAAACACACGCACACAGGCACGCACACACACACGTACACACTCTCCCCATTTTACAGAATCTAAATGTCTTACTTGCTCAAGACCACGTAGCTCATCAAATGAGAGAGCTGAAATTCAAACCCACCAATTTTGATGTTTCCAAAATATACACTTTTAACCTGCATTCAACATTTTTCTCATGCATTTGCAATTGAACAGAGTTTGGGTCCTTTGGAACAAAGGAATCATGCAAATTTGAGGAGCATTTCTTGGTGTTGGGGAAAAAAACAAAAGTTCTCTGAATCCTCTTGATGCTGCAAATAGATTCCATGGAGAAGTAGCCAGGCTTAATTCTACCGAAGTGCACACAACGCAGCCTTTAGGCAGTGGGGTGTGTTTTTCCCCCAAGCAATACATCAGCTGAGCCACGGTAGCCTGTAATGTATGGTTTTAATATATTACCCAGGGAAAATGTTCTCATGATTTACTGGAGTGCACATCATCAGTATTATGAGGCAGCATTAATCAAAGCTATGGAGTTGGCTTCTGAAGACCATTAGGTAAATCCCAAGTTCCACGGTTAGTGTATCCACCTTGGACCACAGTCTGGAAGGAATGAAGAGATCTCATTGCCTTTGCTTCAAAGCTGCCTTTCCATTGGTAAAACTAACGTGTGTGTGTGTGTGTGTGTGTATACACAAGTTACTTGAAGTTTTTAAAGTGCATTTTAAGAGGAACAGTTGTTGAAAAGTCTCTTTACCATGTGTCTCTCTGCAGGAAGCAAGGCCAGTCCTCTCCTTACAGGTTCTGAGGAGGGAGGCCTGCCCTGGGCTTCTGGTTTAGTTGCCAACTGCTAGAACCAAAATATAAAACCAGACAACATTCACTTTTTAAAAATGGTTTGATATCACTTGTTGGAGGGATAGCTTATTAATACAAAGATGCTGAAAAACAAACTCTGATGAAGGAAATTGTAGAATGGGGACCCATGGACACCAGGTTAAGAACAGGATCGGGGTACATGCTCTGTTTCTTTTCCGTGAATACTATTTCTTCATTGATTATATCCTGCTGCGCGCGCACACACACACAAACACAGAATCTGTTTACTTTTTTGAAATGGAGAGTAGCCTGGCAGAGTTGTCAGTGCTGACAAGAATGACAAGGGGCCATAGGATAAACACCAAATGCTGGTGCTCATTTCTGTGTTCTATTTTCTCAGGGTACTGATCAGCCTTGGTACAATGGAAGAATGCTTACATTTCTTTGCAATTTTAAGTACGCTCTTACCAGTAAAAATTGATCAACCAAAATAAACGGGATATTCACTAGAGCTCAGTTACCACTTCTGGATTTGCTCAGGCGACCGCAGGTTCCCTGTGCTGGAGGAGACGAGACACAGTACCCCCAAAGCTCAAAGGGCCAGTCTCTCCCAACTTCATTCATGCTGCCGGACGCCTGTGTGCCTGAGCGAGCCCTCACATCCTAATTCCCAGGCAGACACGGCAATGTGGGAGCATGGGTAGCCAAGTGGAGGAGTAGTCGTTGATGAGAGGGACAGTAGACAATATCATTTCCGGGGAAATACCTTTGATACTGAAGGAAAAAGAGGTCAAATGATTGTAGGCCCGGCAACATTCAACATCTGATAGACAAGGGGTCCCTGCTTCCATGAAGCTCAGTGGATGCACAGATATTAATCAAATAAAAACATAAATAAAATGGTAATCATGAGGCACCCTGCAGCCTTCACTAACCACCATATTCTTCCTTCAAAAGCCTCCAGAGGCTGCGCTGGGAAACGACACTTTTCAAGAGCTTTGCAGAGCTTTGTTAGTCTCCTTCCTCCTCCCGCACCAACAACCTTATCTTTATTTACAATTTATTTTGCCAGTTTACATTCTTCAAGAGCAGATGTTCCACATGACCTCAGATAGCTCCACTCATCAGTAGAGTGTCGCTCTTCTGAACTGATTACCTTGTCATGCTCTAAGGAAACCTACTTCAGAAACAGGTTACTAACTGGATATGTTAGAACTTAACACATCGTTAAAAAAAACCAAAACTACAAGTGATCTCACGAAGTGTTGGTGGATGTTTAAAATGAGAATTTATTAAAGTGGTGGTGTGCCTGCCGTCAAGAACTCTCCACATCATGTCTCTTCCACTGCATAAAAACAGTCCTATTAATTTTGACTTCTAGGTTTCTACCCACTGGTAGGATGATCACTAAGAAACATACCTGTGTCCCGGACAAAGCAACATTTAACACACACTCTGTGAACCTTGAAAAGGCTGCATATTTTACCTTCATTTTCATGTACACTACACTCTCTAATGACTTTTTCAGCTGCTCCTGAATTGGTTGGTTATTTACCCAAATGCACTTCAGGAGCAAAAAATAACTATGTCGGGTGGAGGAGGAGGGATATTAAACATCTTTTACAAAGTAATTTCCCAATTCTCCCTGGTACATTGATTGAGCAGAACTGACTCACGGGTGGTAAATCAGAAAAAAATCTTTATTCTTGTTCAAGTCCCATTCAAGCCCCACTGTCTGAGACTAATTGTTTCTTGGCCCCTAGATGAAGTCTCAAGTGGATCCATAGCTTATCCACTCACTCTTAGATGATAAGCAATATCATAATCACATCATTAATTATTATATTATTATTAATTCTTAGATGATAAGTAAAATCATGAGCAATATAGGCAGGCCCCACAGCTATCCTTTCATTCCTAGTTAACAAAAAATCCTCTGACCACTTGCAATCACAAAAAAGTCACAAAAATGGAAATGCTCAGTCTTATAGTGAGAATTGTGAATCTCATTTAAAGTGGAGCCTTCTCCCCTCTCACAGATCAGGGCTCTGCAGCAGGAAGACCTGACGTGGGGAAGATGTTTCTGCTTCTTTGCTTCTCCTGCTTTTGTGCTCCCCAACTCACCAGGTCCCTGGGTCCTGGAAGGTTGTAAGGTGGGCGACGGTAAGGAGAGGAAAGGGGCACGAAAGATCTTCCTTGACTGACACCAGTATTGTCTGGGGTTGATTTCCTCTGGCTGGAGCGCTGCTGTGCACTGATGCTCCCTACACTGGGTGAATGGTTAAAGCTGACCACCTTCCTTGTGGTGCACTTCTGGGTTCTTCAGAGATCATTGTGGGAACACTGGACTATAATTCTCCTAACATGTGTAGTGCATCTCCCTCTGGCTGGTTGTTTTGATTTCTTCCCTCAGCCCAGGGAATTTAGTGGTCCCACCCATGGTTGGGGTTACGTCACCCCTCTAGGTCGTCCTCTTGGGAAGGTGTAAAATGTCTCCACCGGGGCTCTGGTTGCCCACTTCGGGTCCAAGAGAAAACCCTCCACATCCTTGCGCCAACCCCCTACCCCCAGGGGCATGTGTAGCTCGTCCCCAGTGCAGCGTAGGTGCTCTTGCTTCTCTCCCCTGTAGAGGAGCAAAGATCACCTCTAGATTCTGAGACAATAGCCCAATGGGCTCCCCAAACTCCCGGAACACAACAAGCCCTCTAAGTGGTCTCTTTGCAACTTCTTACACTGGGCCCCATCAAACCACCACCATCCCCAAACAATCCTCCCCTAAGAAGTTCTCTCTGCTATCAGCACCAGCCTTTTAAGTCTCTGAGGTGGGTGTTGGGCCCCAGGGCATCATCACCCCCTCTGCAGTTCCTCTCTTAGAGGTCTAGCTCCTCTCTTTAGGATGGAGGCATACTTACCTTCTGTTATCTAGCCTTGTACTGGGAAAAAGAGTTCATTTTATCTACTTGTTACAGAGGATTCATTTCTTCCACAGTAAGCAACTTGGTCCTCCTGGACGTTATCAGCGTAGCTGCCAAACCAAACCTGAGTCCCAGAGTGCCTTGCTACAAAGCCTACACCTGTGGGTTGAATGTTGGGAATAGCTTGGACCAAAGGAAACAATACAGAATCACCATAAAATCCATTTTCTTTGGGAACAAGATTCACTTTCTTGGCCTTTCTCAAACAGATTCCAAAAGATATTGGATTGTCATGAGAGGCTCACAAACCAAACATTCACACAAGCAGCCCCCTATCCACGGGCTCACCCCTGAAATAGACACATGAAGAGGTCCCCCTGCTGCTCCTCTCAGGCTTCCTCCAGTAGGCTTAACGACTTTTATTTTGGTAGAACTACTCTGTACCAATTAAAAGTGCTAGCCAATACCCTGGGCCAATCTTGGCCACTGAGTGCCGGTCATTAGAGCTTAACTTTTATGGAAAGAAGATCTCTGAGGCCAGGTGAGCTTTAATTGCACCTCTTTTGTTAGCACAGAGCTTCATGTTATGCCAAGAAAGCATTAGCTTCATATCTTGTTTATACTAGAGAAGAATGAATGGGGCAAATTTGCTCCTTTCCCCCTATTTTTAAATCACCCTTTTCTTAATAGGTTAAAGCTAACTTCTTATAAAACCTTAACAATGAAACATCATACTTGAAAGAAAGTCTCAGGTTCTTGGCACGGAGCATTGCCAGCACCTTACAGTTAGATTTTTCCTCTTAGCTAGCTGTTCTTTTCCCTTCAGCAGGAATGCTTTCTGGTTTTTATAGCCAACTGGGATGAGAGAAGGAAAACAGCAAGAGGTATTCATGTAGTCATGTTACATTAAATTTCTCTAACATACAGTTCCATTAGAGTTTCTTTCTTACTTACAGAATACCATTGTGTATACATTAGGATTTCAGTCCTCTAAAGTAGGCCTGCTCACAAGAAATAGGAGATTAAAGAACTGATGTCTCTATAGTAAGAGAAATAACATGTCAATTGTGTTTATTTGTTGGGTTACATGATTTATGCTTTCTCGTGTGAAGATGGAACAGAGAAAAGAGGACACATGACATTGTTTAGATAATCCCCAAAGAAAGTTGGAGTTCCTCCTTCAGGAAAAGGGTTGCCTTTCATTTAAAATATAAATGGTACTGACAGCTTATGGGGAAGAGAAAGATTTCTTATGTTCTAAGAAACGAATTCAAGATGCACCTAATTTAGTCTCCAGAGAAGGAGGATATTTAGCATTCTAAGAAAGAAAGAAAAAAAAGGGGAGATTAAGGAAGAATCTCATAAAAACAGGGAATTTAGGGGCCCTTTCATGAAACTTTATGTTCACAAAGATGTGAAAAGGATCAATGCAATTTGAGTTTAAAAGTACACATTTAAAATTCTTTAGTTTCCCCAAACACATTTCAACCCCACTCCACTTCTCTTCTTAATTAATTCTCCATTCTACGTGGATGATCAAATCAAATAAAACAAGAATGCTGAGCGAAAACTTCAGAAAACTCAAACATGAAAAAGAAAATATGTTGATAAAGTTTTTAAACGGATATTCTTCTACCTAGTTGTTCTTCTATTGGAAAAATAGGTGGCAAAGAAGAGCCAATTCGAGCCCTGCTTATATAATCCATGATTTCGCAAGGCTCCAAATTGACACACGTGATTATCATTAATAAGAATCAGAAAACTTTTGTATATTGAAGGACTATGGTCTTGCTCTAGGTGTTACATTCATTTTTTCTTTAAAACCATCATTGCTGCTTTATAGGAAGTTACGTTCAAAAAGAGAAAATCCAGATGTGAATGTGTGGCAAGAAAAAGGAGAACCAACTAAAAACAAAACCGTGCTTTATTGACTGTGCTTCAGAAGAGAAAAATCACAACACACACTTTCTTTTTTGTGTGTATGAGGGAGATCAGCCCTGAGTTAACATCCGTGCTAATCCTCTTCTTTTTGGTGAGGAAGACCGGCTCTGAGCTAACATCCATTGCCAATCCTCCTCCTTTGTTTTTCTTCCCCAAAGCCCCAGTAGACAGTTGTATGACATAGTTGCACATCCTTCTAGTTGCTGTATGTGGGATGCGGCCTCAGCATGGCCGGAGAAGCAGTGCGTCGGTGCGCGCCCGGGATCCGAACCCAGGCTGCCAGTAGCGGAGCGCGCACACTTAATCGCTAAGCCACCGGGCCGGTCCCACACACACACTTTCTCATTATTGATTAGTGTTACTGCAATCAACACGCAGTGATAGTGAAGATATAACAATGTACCTTCTAGAAATCTGTTAGGGACAACTTATACCATCTTTAGCACTTGGAGAATGGAAACCACATCCTGTCATCCCCATGTAAGCCCTTCTACGGATGGTCTCCCAGTCTGGAGAACCAAAGTCCTCCAACGTGGTCTCAGAATGAGGTTATCAATTCATTGTGAAGAACATGTCCCTTTTCTTATTAGGAAGTTTAAAGTCCCTGAAACTTGACATATGTTCATCTCATAAGTAAGACTTTGTTTACAACATTTAAGAGCAAAAGAGTCTTAGGTTTTCACCAAGAACCAGATTTTTATCTCTTAAAAAATTATCCTCCCAAAGGAGAAAGATTCTATTAAAAGGGGAGGATTTCAAAGTTGCTTTAGAACTGTACCTCTGGGTGTTATTTTTCGGGCATCATAAAGCATTTGTATTCAGCTGCTTTTTGATCCAAGTAAAACACTTCTAAAGATAAGTGAGGTTTGTTTCCTGAGTTCAAGATATCTTTAAGTGACAGATGCAGGACAATAAAAGGCCTTTTTCAGGAGCATATAAACTGGAACAAGGACAAACAAATTTCAAGACTGTTGAGAGATTGAGAAACCTAACAGGACACCTCACATTTAACACATTCTCAATGGACTTCAGACTTCCTGGCTGTCCCTGAACTATTTCCCATGAAGCAAGGCATCGTATATCACTGTCAAAACACACCCAGCTGATCCTTTCCACAGCACTAGACGAGTCCTCAACAACTCAGCGTACATGAGACCCAGCCTGTGAGAGAAGAGGCAATTTTAACTCGTGTGAATGATCTCACCAGTGCCAGTTGTGCATCTGAGTTCATTCACTTCTTCATTCAGGAAACATTTGTGACCTGCCTCCTCTAGTAATGGTTCCCAATCCCCGCTAACCATCAGAATCACCTGGGCCCTTCCACCAGCTATTGATTTGGTGGGCGTGGAGTGAGGCCTGGGCATCTCAGTTTTTAAATGGTCCAGAGCCAGATTTGGAACCACTCCTTTAGTATTTTAGGATATCGTTGATAAGAAAAGGCTTACATGCAGAGGGAGACCATCTTTCTTCTCCAAATTCTTGAGCCACTCCTCAACCCATCCCTATTCTGTTCCTTTCTTCTTAGTGAGTTCCAGAGCCTTGCTAGGTGAGGTGGAAAGATTGGTGGTAGAGAGGGTGGAGAGAAGGAAGGAGAAGGTTGAAAGAGGAAGGTGTGGCTACCTCTCCCTCATCGTTTTCTTGCGGCTCCTATTCCGGCTTCCAGTAATGGTCAAGTATTTATAACAGACTAACCCTCCTGCCAGTAACAATTACAAACTCCGGACAAAATATAAAAACCAGTCATTTGAAGGCACTGGAGAGGAACCAAAAGCAGGCAGGAACAAGAGAATATTCAGACCTTGAAAGAAGGAAAACACACTTGTTGAGATTCACATTTAACTGGGGCCACTTCCCAATGCCAACGGCCATGGAGGATATGCTCAAGCAAAGGGGCAGTCTTGCTGGGCTTAGAAATCAGAATCAGAGTTCAGGGCTCTCAGGAAGGCTGAAACGAGCAGAGAAATTCCATAAAGAAGGGAGCCACAGATGGGGGGAGGCGCAATATTTGCATACAAACTCTCACATCCTTAGCTGACTCTTACACTACACATGTACCAGGTGAAAATCCAAGGAACCCAGTGGAAAGTAACAGCTGGAAGCCTGGAAGAGCTGAGTAGAGATGTCAACAGTTGCCTGATACTGGAAAGACAGAATTTAGGATTCACGTCCCTCCAATCGAGAGGGGCTTGGTAAACAATTTGAACGCTCCATTGAAATCCTAGAAGGGCCATAGCTTAAGAATGAGAACCATATCCAAAGGCTAAGGGCTATGCTTATTATTGCTGACCTTATTAAGAATCAAACTGGGGGCCAGCCCGGTGGCACAAGTGGTTAAGTGCGCGCGCTCCGCTGCAGTGGTCCGGGGTTCGCCGGTTCAGATCCTGGGCACGCACGGACGCACTGCTTGGCAAGCCATGCTGTGGTGGTATCCCATATAAAGTGGAGGAAGATGGGCACGGATGTTAGCCCAGGGCCAATCTTCCTCAGCAAAAAAAGAGGAGGATTGGCAGATGTTAGCACAGGGCTGATCTTCCTCACAAAAAAAAAAAAAAAATCAAACTGATCCTTACAAACTCCTGCCTAAATTACCCAAGACTTACTCAAACCTGAAGAGATCTCATATTCAATCCCATTTTAGTTTTATTTTTAGAATATGGGCTACTTCTACTAGTACAGTCCATGCAATGCTCACATTGCTAATTAATAAACCTATCGGGAAATGCTACTGATTTAAGACCTCAGAGAAATCAACACAATTATGATAGATTCATTATATTCCTACCCAAATACTATCCTGTCCTCCACTCCCCCCACGAGTAAACATTTTATGGCAGTGAATATACGTGCAGCCTTCTTTAGTAACCAGTCCTTAATGAGAATTGGTGCTTTGCTTGCTTCATATGCAAAAATCACAGGACTTGAAGACTTACAGAATCACTCATATTTTTCTCAGTGTCCAAATAAATGATTTAATGATGTGATTTTTCCCTGAGAATCCACTGTAATACAACAGGTAGATGATGTATTGCTATGTTCTCCTGATCAAAGTTGTTCACAGGAAGACTTCAAATATCTCTTAATAAAATTGGCAGGAAAGGGACATAAAGTATCTAGAGAAAATTATAGCTCCACATAATTTTGGTCTACGTAATAGAAAATCTGTAACTACATAGCTACAAATAACGGAATTTGAAACTACATGATTTTGGTCATGATCTGTCCATAGGCAGACACTCTCTGTCCTCCTCCAAAATAAAAACTATTCCATTATATTTGAGGCCCCAAACTCAAAGACAAGTGAGAGGATTTTCAGGATTCCGTTACAAGAGCTTACGAAGACATGACCCCAGAACCCCTCCCCCCAGGATAAGAAGGTAGAAGTTCCCCACAGCAACTCTACACTTTGCATACTCACATCTGTGCCAAACCCTTCTAATAGTTCAGGAAAAACAAGGCTGCCTAACAGGAGTGTTAATTCAGCAGAGAGGTTCACACTAGAAGCTTGTTGCCTATCCGAACAAATCTCTTGATTTGGTAGCGACAACATACCCTCCCTGCCTGCATATGGGGGCAGCAGCAGCTAACTGATCAAAGCTTCTGCTCTAGGCTGGTGACTGCTTCCTTCTGCACTAACTCTGCATTCTGTGTGCTGCTGTGCAATCCCTGGTACTTCTAGGCAACACTCAGTTTTTCTCTGTCAGCTGCGGTACTGGTTATGAAATCCTTCTACAGTTCACTTCACATACCACAATTTAACATCACTCACATTTTAATCCCACCACTTACTTCTCCTTCTAGATGAAGAGGAATCCATGACTGTTTAGTGGTACCTTGGGGATTAAGAATGCCTAGGTCCAGGCCAGCCCAGTGGGGCAGCGGTTAAGTTGACGTGCTCTGCTTCAGTGGCCCGGGGTTCGCTGGTTCAGATCCTGGGCACAGACCAACGCACCACTCATCAAGCCATGGCAAGGCAGCATCCCACACAGAAGAACTAGAAGGACCTACAACTAGGATATACAACTATGTACTGGGGCTTTGGGGAGAAAAAAGAAGATTAAAATTGGCAACAGATGTTAGCTCAGGGCCAATCCTCCTCCTCAAAAAAAAAATCCTACCACATATTGTATTTGGTTCATATGAATCTTAAGTCTCTTTAAAAAAAAAAAACAAAAAACAGAACGCCTAGGTCCTACTAAAGCTGAACCAATGCCTACCCTATTACCCAGCATATACCCAAGAGAAATGAGTGCATCTGTCCACTAGAATAAATATACAATAATATCCATAGCAACTTGATTCATAACAAAGAGTGGCAACAACCCAAATGTCCACCAACAATAAAATGGATAAATTAATTATAGAATATTTATACAATGGAATGACACAGGGCAATAACAAATAACAAACTATTGATATATGCAAAACCATTTATGAATCTCACAGACATTATAATGCACAAAAGCCAAAAAGAAATGACAATATACTGTAGGATTCCACTTACGTGCAAGCAAAACTAACGGATGGTGATGGAAGTCAGAACGGTGGTTACCTCTGGACAAGGAAGGTGTGTTTTGACTGGGAAGGGGGCACAAAGAAACCTTCTGAGGTGCTGAGACACCTTCTATCAGGGAGGTAGTTACACAAGTATGTATACACATATGTGAAAATTCACTGAGCTCTCCATGATTAGTACTTTTCCGTATAAATTATATACTTTAGCAAAAAGTAAAAACTGCACACATGAGAATGCCCAGGTCAAATCGTAGTCAATCCTGATTTAACACTATTTGTAGATGGCTCTTATCTTAAAAATGACAAAGGCATTTCCTGTGCAGGACACACTGTTGCACTGGACACACAGCTCCCAAATCTGCTCCATTGCCTGATGTTCAACCAGCCCAAGAGGATGCACTAGTCACTCTGACTTGATCTTGCACTCTGGCAAAAGAAGACATGGTAAAAATTAAACAGAGAGTAGATATGAATTTGGAATTGTCCATAACTTTGGGATGCTATGGAAACAATGGGGATTTTTGACTTCTTAAGGTACCCTGATCAAAAATGGTAAAGATATTAATGATTTTCTAAAAGCTATTCAATATTGAAGAATATATATCAGTTAAGGCAGACACTCAGAAACAATATATCCCCCCAGAAACCAACAAATATCCTCACTAACTCACATGCTAAGCAAGCAGTTTTTATTACCCCACTATGAGTTCCAACAAATTGATGTCTAACCCCACCAAACTTGGAAGGAAAACTGGCTGAATTTAGACTGGCTATAATTGGCTCATAACAATCAATCCAACTTTCTGAAAAACAAGACTGGCAACTTCAGGGACATTTTCTCCATAAAGACGGGTTCTGACAATCTCCTGACAGCTGCTCAAGAGTACCACGATCCAGCCAACAGATGCTAATTACATTGCCCCATGATTTTTTTGCATCATGAAAGAATCAAATTAAGTTCCACAGTAGATAAATAATGAAAACTTGTTTAAAAATTTGACCAGGAAGTGGCAGAATCATGTCTTACCTATCCTAAGATAATCCCCGTAAACCTGAGACGGCAGACAAAATACAGAAATCCTTCTCAAGGCCCTTCGAACATTTACAAATGGATTTTATACAACTACCTAAGTCTTTAGGCTACAGATACATATCATCAATAGTCTGTAAGTTTTCAGGATGGATTAAACCCATTCCTTGATGAAAAGCTACAGATGTTACAGAAGGAAAACACTGCTAGACTTTGTGTTCCCAACACGAGAATTCCTCCTTTCCAATCCAGTGACTGTGGAACCCATTTCACTGTAACAGTCGAATAGGAACTCTGCAGGGTTTCTGTCCCAACACAAAAACTTGACTCTCCTTTCAGGAAAGGTAGAAAGAACAAACGAGACACTGACGCTAAAACTGTCCCGATCAGTGGTTGGCAAGCTACAGCCCGTGGGACAAATCTGGCCTGCAGACTGTTTTCATATGGTCCAAGAGCTAAAAAAACGTTTCTAACGTATTTTAAAAGTTCACAAAAAAAAAAAAAGGAGGAGGAGGAGAATATGGTATATGTGACAGAGACCATATGTGGCCTGCAAAGCCTATATAACATATACTATCTGGCCCTTTATTGAGAAAATTTGCTGACCCCAGTTCTAAACTATCAAAAATCCTTAATGTGCCTTAACCTCACGTTTTGTCACTAGTGTTAATGGCCACACGATCACCTCCTCAGAGCTCGTACAGATTTTCTCTCTAGGACATCGTTACAGGACGTCCTATGTGACTGGGAATAACTCCACCAATCACTGTATTTTGTTGCAGGCAGATCTAGCTAAACGCTGTCAGAAGCTAATCTAGTGTACTATCCAATGCCCACCATGTACAAGCCACCTTTCCAAAGGAGACATCGTCCAAACCTTTATATGACTTCTAACTCGGTGACCAGGTTCACTAGAAAAGATACCAGTGTGTGTTAAATTGTAAAAATGGCCACAAATTCTTCCCATCCCATATGCATGCTCCTTTGCATGTGACTTTGCATATCTTTCCATCAAGAGATGAAGTCTATTCCTCTATTCTTTGAGTCTGGGCTTGACAAGTGACTTGCCTTGGCCAACAAGGTATTAACAACATGACATAGGTAGAGGCTTGAAAACTGCTTGCATACTGGAGCTTGCCCTCTCTTGCTGCTCTTAGGAACCTTCAACCAACATCATGTGAATGAGCTTGGGCTAGCCTGCTAGATGATGAGGCACATGGCCCAGTTACCTCCATTGCCCTGCCAACAGGCAGCAACCACCGGACATGTGAATGAGGTCATCAACTACCAATTGACTGTCAATGCACGTGTAAGGCCAGACAACATCATGAAGAGCAGAACAAAGCTGTCTCAGTAGAGCCCAGCCAAATTGCTCACCCACAGAATCATGAATAAATAAACGGTTATTTTAAGCCACCTAGTTTTGGGGTGTTTTGTTTTGCAGAAAATGCTAAGTGATACAGATGCAAAAATGCTTTAGAACATTATTGAAAGGAGCCATTTCAGGTCTTCTTGACAATAGCTACAACAGTCCACACAGGGTTTAATATGTCATAATGAAAATGAACTTCCGACTCAGACCAATGGACTTCCACTCCTATGAGTGACTGCAAGTTGAAGCTAACCAAAGAAGCCTCCAGAAGCAGATGGCTTCAAGGCACAGCTCATCAGAGACCTTCAGATCAAGCAGACAACTTCAGAAGTGCAAATTCCACCCAAGACATTTGAAACAAAAACAGAACTTTTTGTTATGCCCAAACTGACTGACTTCTTTGTATGATTGTTAATGTTCTCTGTGCTTTCTATGTGTCTACTTTTCCTCATTTTTTCCTCTTCCTTTATTGAAACAAAACCCATTTCCTCTACCTTGTTTCTAATGAGTCAGACCATGGCCTCATCTTCTAAGCTGATCTCTTGCTGGACCTGTTACCCATTTCCAACTCCAGGGGTCACTCAAATCATGGGAATACCTTTGCTCAATGCTAGCAAACAACCCCGTCATGGACATGCTCTGAACATCTCCTCTATACTTCAGAACATGAAACAAACATCTCTAGACTCAGACATAATTATAATTATACAGAAATACATGCGGCAAATATTTTATCCAGAGAGAAAAATCAACCCAATCATCTTTTTAAATAATCCTGGGTGTCTATGGTATTTTCATAATCCATGCAACTATTGAGGAATATGACCAAAGGAAATAAAAATACTGACCAAGGTTACCTAGAAATTCTATACAACTATGCTGATGGTAGAAATACCTCCTATATTACAACTTAATACTTACTCCTAATGTAACACCTTGTAAAAAATAAAAAGGAAAAATGGCTGTTTAGAAAAAGCAAGCTACAAAATGGCAACTGAATTAGTTATTACTGTTTGTCATAATAATTCAGGGAAAAAGATATACACTTTCAAGTCTTTACATACAGATCATATCAATTGTGCAGCACTAGGCCTGCTCTTTATCTGTGACCTCTATGCATACCAAGAAGTATTCCTAGGACTCCTTACCAGCTCCTTTGAAGATTTTTAAATCCTGTTCAGTCTCACCATCTGGGTCTCTTCAGAGAACTCACAAGAGCGACCTCCCAGGAGAAGTTAGAAGAGTCTATTGATTTGCTCGAGGGTCTTTACCTTGGTTAGGGGTCCCTGAATTTAAGAGATATATCAGTAACTTATCCCTCACTATGGCTGAAATTATAAGTGAGACCATTCACACTATAAAGACCCAGCAAAAGAGCTTTGGTTTGCTTGCTCTCTTGGTAATTACTAGACCATCACATGGCTTTACAATGCTTATTGGCTTCACAGGGGGACATCTACATTCTGGCTAATATTTCCTATTGTTTCTAGGTAAGCACTTTAGTACATGAAGAAAAAATACCTTTAAAAAATACAGACACAGGCTGATTACTCTCAAAGGTGTGACGGCCTGAGACATGGAATCTATTCTCCTGGCATGGACTAGGTCAAATAAAAAACTGGCTTCCTGAAGTTTTCTAAACTATAATGATGGGATTTCTATAATAATTCTGTTTCTTTTTCTCCAATGCATCTTTAAGAGAGTCTTTAAAACTACTATGCAACTAATGTTTGATGACCAAATGATGATTCTATACGAGGAACAGACAGAATTCCCTGTGGTCAACCTTCATTATCCGGGAGAGGCAGATGATCAAAGGGGGGAGAATGGGAAATCCTGCCATGGCCGCCCAGCCTGACCCATAGGTATCCGCAGCACACTGTACGCCCAATGCCCTTCAGAGTTAATTTTGATAAACAGATACACATATGGATGATGGTAGAAAAGAATACTTCAGTGGGTTTCTTCTCAGTAACATCACAGAAATACTAAGGATTCTACTCTCCATTACTGTTCAAGTTACTCATCCATAAGGAAATGATAGCATCAGGGCATTTTTTTACAGATGTTTTAAGAAATGTTTTTTCCTCTAAATTTTTTAAAAATGTTTCAACTGTAGAATTATTCTTGTATTGGGGGTGGTAATCCACCATGAACTAAGAAATGCTATTTTATTTATTTTTTTATAGAAAAGTGTTCTGAGTTTTAATACAAAAACCATAAAACTGATCTAAATATATGTTTAGTATTTAGAAAGAAAAATTATTAAGAGATCAGAAATATGCAAGTGATAAGAAATATACTGACATAATCATCTTCTGAAAATAAAAACATTTATTTAAGATCCTATTAATGTGCACAAAGAGCAAATTTATTTTAGGATTTATACCAAAGGAACATTTTAAATACCTGTTACCCTGGTGCTAAGGCATGTAAGCCCAACAACAGGAACAGCCTGGATCTTGACAGGGTCAAGTGCACAAGGAAGGGAACAAACCAAAGATTACACTTCTATCCTAAAATTGGAAAAGGCAGACTTTTTATGTTTAGGGGAAAAAAACCTACCAACACCTTTAATAAAAAGCTTTCACTAAAATTAAGAAATATTTTTCCCAAACAGAAAAAGCTCTGAAAACCAGAAACCAATGGGGGCAATGTTTAAAATGAAGCACCGCTTGGAAACATTTCCCCAGCTTTCACACTATCCAGAGACTTGTAAATGAACATCAAAAACAAATTATGACTCAGAGAACAGCATTTTTCTTCTACTTTTTTAATGGGACCTATTACAAGCAGACCCATCTGAAAGGCCATAGCAAAGAAAAATAGGTTCTCAAGTGAAACCTAAAGCATCTCAGTAACCAAATACCTGAGAAAAGCTCGAGGAGCTGTGACATAAGAGGAAGCACGCGTGGAAGCCTGACACTTCTCTGACTGTCCAAGGCTCTTGTAGCTTCTATCTTCAGTGAGAAGAAATCCTCAGACTCTTCCTAAGTTCCCTGGGCAAGGGGCCCTTGAAGGTCAAGGAATTCTAAATTGCTCTTCAGTAATTCTCAACCTTTAGTGCAAGTTAAAATCATCTGGGAAGGTCTTTTTACTTTTTTAATACCAATGCCTGGGACCCATCCCAGATCAATTAAATTGGAATCCCTAGATATGGAACCCAGGCGCTTTCAAAGCTCCCAGAGGTTCATTTAATGTGCAGCCAGGGCTGAGACTCACTAAATAACCTAAAAAAATGCTGAGAAAAGTCAAGGTTGACTATAGTTACTGTGTGTTTGAACTTTAGTTGTGACAGAAAAAATTTTTCAGGGAGATAAATTTTTTTGCTAATGCTAAGCTGCCCTTCTTCTCATGTGCTCACCCTCTAGTGTAAGAGGCTTACATCCCTCAAGATAACGACACCCACCATTTATAGAGCACTTATCTGGTGCCAGGCACTGTGCTGGGCACCACCCCAACATGATCGATAATCCCCATTATCCTGCAAACCAAGTATTAAACCCCTTTACCCAGGCAGCGTGATGGGGGGTTTATTTGCCCCTATCACAGAGCAAGTAGGTGAAGGAACTGGAATTAGAACCTACATGTGTCTGATTACAAAGCCATGTTTTTATTTTCTTTTAATTTTATGTATTTATGCCTTGAAAGGTGACATGTTTCACAGGTCTATAAAGTATAAAGGTTTATAAGGTATATAAAAAATTAACCTCACTCATAATTTTTTCCTGTCACAACTGTCATTCAAATACACAGTAGCTACAGTCATCCTTGACTCCTATCGCTCAGCCTCTCTCTCACCTGCCACTCAACTCCCTCCCTGCAGAACAAGTTAGCAGTTTCTTGTTTATCCTTCCAAAGAGATTTAATGCAGACCTAAGCAAATATATGTACATAAGCATATGTGTGTGTATACACCATATATTTGGATTCCTCTCCACCCCATTTTAAACAATGGTAGCATAATTCACACACTATTTTGCACATGGCTTTTTTCACTTAACAATATATCTCAGAGACAATTCCATATCAAGACATAAACATTTTTAAATTCTTTTTTGTACCACATCGTATTCCATTGTACAGATATACCATCACTTTTTTAATCAGTCCTTTACTGACAGGCATTAGATTGCTTCCAATTATTTGCTGTTATAGAAAATTTGGAATGAATAACCTGAGGAACATAATCTCATAACTATGTACAGGTAATTATATCTGTAGAATAAATTCTTAGATGTCAAAAGTCACGCCCTTTCCGCTATCCCATGCTGCCTCAGGATTCTAAGAAACAACACAGACAGACTGATGATAATTTGCATTTAAATCATTTTATTTAAAAATTTTACCTAAATTATGCTTTTCATTTTAATAAAAAATTAGAAATCATTTTTCAGAATATGCTCAAAGACCAAAATAGTCTGAGAGATGGTTTTATGCCAGAGAAAAATGACCTCAAAAACCAGTGGCACGAATGTTGTCCTGGCTCTCACTTCTCATTCAGAAGGTATCTGCTCCTGAGGACTCCATGTGCCCCTGGATGGTGCTGACGCTCTGGGACTGAGAGCTCTCCTCCAGGTTCACTGAGGGCAGCGTCACAGACATCTTGGCAGGTGACGCCTGAGAAGTGAAGAGTGGTACTGCTTTACCGCCTGAAACAAGGAGAAACTCATTCAGCTGCACAAGTGGACCCAGGGTATCTACAGGCTTTGAACTTTCCTAGGTAATACGAGGGATCAAAATAAGAGTTGCACACATGGTAATTTCTTTTCTCAAGGTGCTCAGAACTTGTCACAAAGATAAAATACATCCTTCCCCCTTTCTACTCCTACCCCTAGACAATTAGAGACAACATTTAAAAAGTATACACTATTATCTGAACGTTTCTGTCCCCCTAAAATTCATATATTGAAATCCTAATGCCTGGTGTGATGGTATTAGGAGGTGTGGCCTTTGGAGGGTGCTAGGGTCATGAGGGTGGAGCCCTCGTGAATGGGATTAGTGTCCTTATAAAAGAGGCCCCAGAGAGCTTGTTAGCCCCTTCACCACGTGAGGACACAGCAAGAAGGTGCTGGCTATGAACCAGGAAGACATGCCTTGATCTTGGACTTCCAGCTTCCAGAACCATGAGAAATAAATTTCTGTTGTTTATTTCTGCAGCATTTTGTTATAGCAGCCTGAATGCACTGAGAGTATACAAGTGCCAAAAGCTGTAGGACAGATGATAAATGCTAGGTAAGACTGAGAAGGGAAGGCAGTTTGTGATGAAGACTTCATTAATAGGTTAAAAAACCCAGAGTTGACTATATAAGTCTATTTACCTGCCTGTCCTCTAATTCACTCCTCTAAGTTTAAAGCACATTGCCTAAGAATATAAAGAACATCAACTTGGTATTATTTAAGATCACAAAAATCCTCATTTCAAATTTCATGTTTTACTATATATACATAATAATAAGCATCTTAAAACCAAATTATCTTAAACAATCTTAAAGACATCTCTGAGTCAAGAATCACAGTAATTTTCTAAAACTCCTTTATATTTTTAAAGTAGTTTCCACATTAATAGAATGGAATTTTCCATTCAGTCCCTATAAGGGACCACAGTAAAAGCTGACAGTTCTGGAGATTTCAATGATGACTCAATCACAGCTGTCCAAGAAGATCAGAATACTTGTGAAAGGCAAATTCCTTTCATATTAGGAAGTCTAACAGACTATTTTAATCTTGTACCATTCCTTTTTGCTACTTGTATCAATTTCTTTTTTTAATAAAAGAGGGAAGGGAAATAAGATTTGGCATCATTTTAGCAACATCACAAACTGTAATACTACACTATAATCCTTTAAGAAGAAAGCAATTCTTATGTCTTAAGAATAAATATTTTAAATAGGAAAAAACTTTTTGAAATTTAGCTCTGTCAAGATATGATAGAAACTAAAATTAAGAAACAATAAGAACTGCTTTTTTAAAAAAATCCTTATAAGACATAAGCATTATTTAAATATTCTGACATTTTACAAAGCCACGATGCCAAGTACACAAAATAACCAAGAGAAGTATTCAAAATCAGAGCTGAGCTTGTCAATAAAAACTAACGCAGGGCATAACTAAGGCTGAGAGCAAAATTAATTTTCAACCCATAAAATCAATTCAATGTTACCTTCCCCCGATTATTAAGAAAAATCCATTCCTTGAGTTACTCACATATTGTCAAAAACTACGCTGATACCAGATATTCTTCTTTTCTCTGCTAATTTCACAAAACTGCTTTATAGGTACCTTCATTTTCTACTATGTGCATTAAGTTACTGATCAAATTGCTCAATGATGTAACAAGCGCTATAACTTTCTTTTTGGATCTTGAAGAGGTTTCCAAGTCTCAAGGAACATAGTAAATTCAATTACTGTAAAGTTATGCTATTTCTTATAGTTATTGTCTTATATTCGTGCAGCAATTAAAATTTTGCAAAGATCTTTCCCCACGATCTTATCTCATCCTAATAGTAATTTTGAGAGACAGAGAAGGTAACTGAGGCACAGAGACATTAAAGTGGGCTCTTCTAGAAGCATATGCTTACTAACTAAACATCGATACAAGCCTACTGCCTGTATGGAGCTAAGATGGCACTGAGAGGATACACAGATGAAAGAAAACAGTCCTCATCTTCAAGAAGCTCAAAACTTAGGGAGATAAACATGTACAGGAATACTTAGTTCAAATGAGGCAGAAGTAGCAGTTGAGCTTGGACTTAAAATATGTGGAAGGCAATGAAGACAACAACAAAATAAAGTCAAGATAAAGTTAGTATGTTAAGGGAATTCTGAGTCTTCTGATATCAAAGTATTGATTGCCTAAGAGGAATGATGAGAGAGACAATGCCCTAAAGGAAGGTCAGGGTCAAGTTCTGTAAACAATGATGAGTCACAAAAGATTCTGAACAGAGGAGTAATGTGAGCAAATGCATTTTATAAAAGAGAATTCTAATAGCCATGTGGGAAATAAGGAGAGAGAAGAGGGATCTACGGAAACAGTCCGTGCAAGAAATGATGATCCTTGGCACACAAAATAGGTTCAAGATATTTTGGAGGAAGACTCAGTCTTATAAAGAATCGAGTATGGCTCTGAAATGGCAGGTTTAGTTGACTGAGTAGGCAGTAATAAGAACACAAACAAGCTTGAGGCTATGGTGGTATAGGGAGATGAGGTGATACTGGGATCAGTTATATACTTGATGAATTTGAATGCCTGCAAGATGCGTGAATGGACTTTTCCAGTAGGCAACTGGAGTCAAAGATGTCAAAGACTGCAAGGCAGTTTTAGAGATACAGAATTACCAGTAATCTACACAGATATAATAATGAGAGCAATGAGAACAGTGATCACCTAGCGAGAGAAAATAGACTGAGAAGAGAAATGATGATAAAGAAAGGTGAAGGGAAGGACAAAAAAAGGTGAACAAAGACAAAATAAAGGAAAACAAAGGGAAGTGCCAGAGAGATAAGTAAGAAGAGACCCAAGAGTGAAGAGTCACACAAGGTAAGAGATGGTTTTCAAAAAAGAGTCTAGCCTAATTCGTCTAATTCATAACTGGTAGAGCTGAGACCACAACTCACTGCTCTTTGCCCTATACCAAATACCTTAACTATCCACAATAAAGAGTTATTACTTTTAAAGGTGGTTGAGAGAAATTCCATTTAAGTAATGGTATGTAACGGTAGGAGCGGCTAAGGAGAGGAGCAGTGATGAAGCTTCAAGTACAAGTTCCTTTACAATAGGTCAAGTCTAGGGTCCAAATGAGGTTTACTGTCCAGTCACTTGAGAATGGTCCCATCCAGACTGTCAGGGGGAGGCTTCTGTGTGGGAGGGAGTATAGGGCAGGGTGGGGGTATAGGGGGGATAACAGCATGGATTCTGGAATAGGGCAGAGCTGGGCTCATCCATCTATTCACTCAACAAGTATCAACTGAACACCTACTCTGTGCCAGGCACAGTTCTAGACTCTGCAGATTTCAGCAGAGAAGAAAACAAAGGCTCCAATCTCACTGACATCACATTCCAGTTGGGTGTAGGGGGTAAATGACAAACAAGTAAGGAAATAAACATATAATATGTCAGGAGGTGGTAAGCGCTATAAAGAAAAGGAGGTAAGGGCTAAGAGGGATAGTGAGTGAGAAGAGATTTGGGGAAAGTTATGCAACTTCTCTAAATCCTAGTTTCCTCATCTATAAAATAAAGATAAGAGAACCTACCTCAGAGGGTTTTGTGAGGATTAAATGAGATAATGCATATCAAGTGTTCTGTACAGTACAGGCACGCAGAAAGCACTCAACACAAGTTAGCTCTTACTTTTATGTAACTGGAAAGGCACTATCCCAAGAGGCCACGATCCTCAGGGTGGGCTGCCGAAGGCATGACTTTAGAGAGGGGGATAAGAATGTTTCACTGAAATGCACTAAGGAAAAAACCCACAGCCCTAGAAGGCCTCCAAATAATTATGCTACTTTTAACTCTAGTAATTGTGTTTTAATCAACGAGTTATGTCGATAAAATGCCCCATCTCATCTAAAGGTGTTTGTTAAGTACATTTTGGGAAGAAGACTTTTTGAAGTGTTCATTTATACGAGCTAAAACAGTCACAGTGTTAGAACTTTAAAAGAGAACTTTTTAGACTGGGAACATTAAAAAAAAGCATCCCTTTGATTACTGTTAATAGGCAAAAGAGTAACATTCATATCCAGTTATGGTCCTCACAGAGCTTAATTTTTTTTAAAGAAAAGATATATCTTAATAAATCATCATTAAAGTAAACATAAATTTTCTACCTCTATTAAATGTAGTTTGATGCTTTTCAAGTTTGACTTTTTTAATTTCCACAATCATGTCATTACTCTATGATGTAATTGTTTCAACGGCTGTTTTCCAGTTTGTTTAAAAAAAGAGACTATTCCTTGATTCCACGGGTTTGCTGTGAGTCATTTAATCTGGCATGCATTTAAGCCGGGGATGCCATCCAGTGGGACCATGCATTTGAAGGCTCCTAAGACGTATTCTAATATATTTTTTTAGACATTCGAAATTCAAATTTTTTTTGCTTTAAAAATATTTAAAATTCATTAAAAATATTTGTTTTCAGTTCTTTGATGTTGGATTTATAAGATTAAGGAACAGAAAAGCTAAAACTAATTTATTCTAAGTAATACAAGTAATAATATGGGATTTTTAATATCCATTTAAGATTTTGCCTATATATTATATGTATATTTTCCAAAATATACATAACTAAAATTTTTTTAGGTTTAGATAATCCATTTCATAAGCAGGTTTTAGATTCTGACTCTAATCCTCAAACACTTGGTAACCCATTATTATATAACTTATTTGCAAACTGAGAGGAATCCAAACATTCTCTCCTAGAACAACATGAGACAAACAGAGAAAAGAAGAAAGCTTCCTGGGTAGCTTCACAGAAGAGTACAGCATCTCAGACGCCTCATGCAGGTTAAGTAACTGCACGTGGCCCAAGCCATATAGATGAATTTGTGGTCTTCTTCTATGAGATGATGAACAGATAGTACAACGACTTTAAATTGCCTGGATTTGGGTTTTTCTACATGCAGATAAAGACTGGTTTCTTATAAACTGCACATTTAAAATAAAATTAAAAGGAAACAAATGTAACAATCTTTAATCCAAGCACATGAAGGATCTTATCCAGAGTCCATGGATGTGTGACCAGGGATCTGTGAATACCCTGAAACGTTAAGCAAATTATTTTCCCGTAAGTACAGTTTGGGAGGGAGACGTAGTCATAGCTCTCAGTGCTTTAAGGAGTCTGTGGCCCCCAAATATTTAAGAACCATTGACTTAAAGGATATCCCAGTCCCATGTGCAAGTGAATCCCATCCTCTGAGTTGTTCTTCCAGCAGGAGAGGTGGAATACAGGAGGGCTCCTCTCCTGTGAACTGTGGATGCCTTATTCTCCGAAGGCAACTCTACTGCAGCATTCACCAAGCTCACTGTAATTATCTGTTTTGTGTCTGTCACTTCCACTGGACAGTAAATTCCTTAAGAGCATGGACTAGGATGTATGGTCTTTGTCTTCTGTGTGACTAGTACAGTAGGTACACAATAAGTATCTGTGACCTTACCATCTTGTATTGGCGTTATTTGCTTGTGGGTCTGTTGTTCCTTTTCAATACATGCTCCACGAGGACAGCAACTTTGTCTTATCTACCCTTGCATTCTACAAAGTTGTAGCATAATGCTAGACACACAGCAGGCCTTGAAATGATTGCTGAACCCAACTGATTTGTTTCTACCTGGAGAGTCTGTGGGTCCTCAGGGCTAACAGCTTGCTTAGATTCACGCTGACCAGATCCTTGTCTTTAAAATCAGCCCTGAGTTCCAGCAATGCAGTTGCTTCGCAGCTGTCTATGAAAATGTTACAGGATTTCAGCTGTGTTTTACTGAGTTCTTGAAGCATTCTTCCTGTCCACCCTGGGCTTATCTACTCTAGCTTTAATTCCTTGTTTAAGCAGCTGCGAAACTCTTCTGCTGTACTCAGTTCTCTTCACATACTTAACCCAGCCCTGCAGATTTTGCAATATCATAGCTTCAGGGCTTGGGAACAAATATGACAAGTCTTGATGAAGAAGGTGCTTGGTCATTTGATGTTAAGTATAATATGTAATATTTTATTTGCCTCTGCTTCCCAGAATTAGTCACTATTAAACCTTTCTTTCCTTACTTTCATATTTAAAAGAGTGACTTAAAATGTTACTAGTCTTATCCCAAAATATGTTTTAGACATAAAAATCCTATTACATTTTTTGTTTACTATTGCTTCTGTTTTTAAGTGAGTTGACAAATGCTTATTTTAAAATTTATAATTTAAGACAAAAATGAAGCAGTTCCTATAGAAAGAATAAATGTATCAGCACCTGTAAAAACAACTCCAATTCTTTTTTCCTCTAAAAACCAATAGCTAATGTGAAAGATTTGTTTCTTCTTATGCCAGGTTCCAGCTGCTTCACTTTGTTTAAAACTGACTTCAAAGTTTAAACACTGTCCTGCCCCAGCAAATAACCTCCCCCAGATGGAATTATCTTGAGTTCTATCCTCGGTGCTCTGAATACCACACCTGCAGCCTTTTAATTCAACATTTTATAAACTTTCCAAAGGGAAATCATAGATTTTTTTTTCTGTCCCCTAACTTCTGGCGAGTTGAGTTTAGTGCACAAAGTGAGTTCTATAGCTGGTGTGAGTTTACAGATATTTTAGAAGAATAAAAAATTGGAATTACTATCTCTACTGTGCTGATTATTACGAGAAAGAAGTCATAGGAAATAAAAAGTCTGAATAGCTCCAAGTTCAACAACTTTTAAAGTAAAAGTCTTACCTGTAAATACAGATGTGAGGTACAGATTGGGCTCAATTTGTGTCCGATCCATTTCACCTGGTGAAGAAACTAGAGTTAAAACAATTTTTCCACAAGAAAATCAGTTAAGCATAGACATAATCAAGACTCCTTCCTAGTCACTAAAAGGAACACAAACCAAATGCACTCCCACAGCTACTCTCATAAAACCAGGCAAATAGAAGCCTGATCTAGCGGCCTTAATAGAAAGAAGGAAGTTAAACAGCTGAATTTTAATGACCGTCAACAGAATAATACTTTACCTAATAGATTATTATCTTTATGCCTCAAAGATTAGGGAAACGGGGAAGCAAAGGATCATGAGAGAATTTGAAATTTGTATTAAATAAAAGAAACTCGGGCCATTTCTTCCAAGGCTAAAAGTTTTCACAGATTCTCTTGCTTAAGGATTTAATCACTGCAAAAAGAAATTTAGAATTTCCCTTCTCCCCAGGCCGGCCTGGGGCATACTGCCCAACACAATCTATGTGACAACCAATACAGTTGTCCGGGAGCACAGAGGAGCACCGCACTGTTAAACCAAAGCCAAATTTTAATATTCAAATGAAATAGGCTGGGGGAGAAACTCTTCTTATGGCTAGAGAATTATGAAGCAGAGAAAAGTTAACCGAAGGGAGAAACCTGCAGTACAGATAGTTCTCAGGCCAACAAGATACCCCGAGGCCAAAGGCATACGCCCCTGTTGATGGCACGCTGTTAACCTGTGCTCTGAAATACAGTCAGTCAATCCCTGTCAATAACCATTGTTTCAAACAAATTCTTAGGGCAGAATGATTTGGAAAACATTTATAATATGGTATAATCAGTATTCTCAGATTTTCTCTAAGATAAAAGTCAGTCATCTCTCAAAAGTCCTTTATTTCACAAAAGTTTCAGGGGAACTTGAAGATAATTAAATGAATGTGATTTTAAGCTTCATACATTCATTAAACCAAGCAATATATTCTCACTGGTGACAAACATTCATGTTAAACTATTGTAGTTATACCGTAGGAAAAATAAAAATTAAATGCAATACAGATCAATGAAGAAAAAAATTAAAGCTTAAGAATAGTTTTAAAAGAAAATATAGTTTTATAAGAGTAAGATTGTGGGCGAATACAAGTTACTTACATATTGATAATCTACAAATAAACCAAAACTGAACATCTGACTTTGATATTGTTTTTTAATAATCTTTAAAGGCATTAAAAGTGCTTACTATGATGTTACTATTAAATGCTATCTATGTTCACTTCCTACTCTGCCTCTAAGTTTCAGAGTTAGGGAGAGAAGTCACTGCTTGCCCCCTGGCTTATTAGAGCCGCCTTTCAGATTCTGCACACACCTGGAGTACAAACGTGGAAATGAAGGCATCAGTACCACCTCAGAGGCCCGTTTCATTGAAGAACCATTGTTTGTAGCAATTATAATTTAGTGGCAGTCTTCTCTGAAGTGGGTGCTTCAAAGCCCAGAATTCAGACTTATCTACTGTGTTGTGGTAAGAAATAAGCAACATCATCCCCTTTCATACCAAACAAAACTGAGTGGACACTAAGGAAAGAAAACCCACCTTAGGTCTAACTAGGGTTCAATAAAAAAAATTTTTTTAAGTAACTTTTATGTGTCCAACATTATTATAGTAGGTGTTGTGAAGACCACAAAGAAGAGTAAGACATTGTCTCAATCCTAATTGGAAAGACAAAACCTACAGAGAGCAGACTGACAGTAGTGAGCAAATCTTTCAACTAATGCTCCTGTTCCACCTCAAATATAAGGGATTTTAAAGGCTAACAACTAATTGAGCTCTCTGCCTTTTACCATTATACCACTTCTATTGGCCAATGTTCCATTTGTGTAACTCGAATTCTTCTTCTGTTCCTGGTAATTTTTCTTTTCCTCTTCTTCTTCAATTGCCTTCCTTTTTTTCTCTTTAAGAAGGTGCTATATATATCATACCTGGATGGCTTTGGAGAAAGGAGCTGTGAAACTTTTTCTTTCTAAACCAGTGATTTTCAACAGAGAGCTCGGGTGGGGAGAGGAAAAAGTCTGAATCACTTTGGGGGCTTTTTCAAGCTAACAGGGGCTCCCTTCTATTCTGATAGGGCCACACTCCAAAGGGGGTGTATCCCCCGAAAGGGATTGGCTGCTACAAAGAAACACTCTTTTAAATTCATAACAACCTAAAAGTGAATTTTAAATACTTCATTTTCTTTGCAATAAAAAATGGAGCATGTTTTCTCTAATATTCAGAGTCCTTGCTTAATAAAAATATTTTCCTGAAACTTTCAAAAACAATAGCTTATTTCTGCTTTATTAAAAAAATGAATTTTAGGGGCCGGCCTAGTGGTGCAAGCAGTTAAGTGCACGTGCTCTGCTTTGGCGGCCCGGGGTTCACTGGTTCAGATCCCAGGCACGCATCGACGGACCACTTGTCAAGCCATGCTGTGGCAGCGTCCCATATAAAGTAGAGGAAGATGGGCATGGATGTTAGCCCAGGGCCAGTCTTCCTCGGCAAAAAAAAAAAAAAAAAGAAGAGAATTGGCAGATGTTAGCTCAGGGCTGATCTTCCTCACAAAAAAAAAAAATGAATTTTAACTCAAAAAATGACAACTATTTCATTACTACAAAACAAAGCACAGTTTAGTCATCTCTTTATATCCAACAAAGCTACATTATTACTGAAAACATCCAAATTGAAATAACATACAAAATCTGTTATTGTTTTTAAGATGTGTCTTAATAAACCACATAGGCTGAAGTAAAATTCCTGCAATGCTGGATTTTCTTAAAGGACAAGAAAATAAATGGTTTCCCTCCATTACCCTTCTTCGTTTTCCCTAAGATGCCAAATTCAGTTCTTTGTATAAAGTTGATCAAGAAATATCTAGCTGAACAATGTTTCTGAAACCTTTATGTCAGACAGATATACTACTATGATCATTTTTTAGGGAAAAAACCCATCTTTTCTATGCATTCTATACTGTGTTATGTAAGATAAACAAATTTTTTCAAGTAAATGACAAACCGGACATTCTATTAGAGAGGCAGCTGTAAGCTGGTGGCTCAGAGCACAGACTTGGAAGCTATGCTGTCTGAACGCAGATCACAGTGCCAACACACCAGCCTTGAGGCCTGGGAAATACCACCACGTGTGAAATACCACCACTCTGAGCTTCACTTCCCTCTTCCACCTCATAGGTTTTTTACGATCATTAACAGATGATACATGTAAATAACTTAGAGCAGTGCCTAGAGAGCAGGCATCAATAAATGGTAGTTCTATTTTTATTTAGCCTGTGATTATTTTCTAACTTTTCCCAATTGAAAAAGAAATCATTCTTGTTAGGCAATCTTTTCAAAATATTCTTTGACAGGGAGAGTTTTTAAGAAAAAGAAAAAATACTGATCAAATATTATAGCAGTAGAGCTACAAGGGATCTCAGAAATCATCTTATCCTTATTAATAAGGAAATCAAGATTCAGAAAGGTTAACTGACAAAGAAATCCATGTCGCAAATTCGTAGTAGGGACTACTACCCATAGCAAACAGTTCTTTCCTCCTTCCCAACTTTTTCATACTCTTCTCCTAAGATATGTCTTCAGATACTGAGACCTATAAGAACAATCAGAAATTATCTGTTCTACTTTTTAAGAAATTCATCAAGGAAGGAAACGTAGTATAATGTTTAGGAGCATAGCCTTTGCTTTCGGAGTTGGAGTTGGTTTGACTCCCAGCTCTGTCTTTTATTAATTATGTGACCTTGGGCAAAATACATAACCTCTCTGAGCCTCAGGTTCCTCAAATGTAAAATACTATCACACACCTAATTGAGTTGACTAAGGATCTTAGCAGAGTACATCACATATGGGAAGGATACAGAGATGGGAGCTAGTGCGTATTGTCGTTGCTGTTATTATAAACATAACTCTCCTCTCCCAAAACTAGGGGAGAATCTTGATTTCTCCTGACAGTAAAAAAAGCCACTACGTCAGTATCAGAGTTGACTATCATCATTTATTCCTGTAGCAAGTAGCCGCCTCCCAATTCTCCCTGCTGGCTGGTGGGTTTCCTGGAGGGTGAGTACCGTGCTCCACAGGCGAGAATGACAGCAGCAAACACAACCCACACCCTGGCCAACACGGTTTGAAAACTGCTTATGAACTTTGTTGATTCTGACACTTCTTCATCCTGCTGTTTTAAATTGAAGAAACTTAATACTCATTGGTATTTAAGTCAAAGGATGAGAAGAGAACATTTCTAAATATTTGATCTAGAAATTTCTATTAACATTTCTATGGAAATTCTGAGTGGGTAATACTAAAAATTGAGTCTAAAATTACCTATGAATATAATTTATCCTTTTATCTTTACCACAAAAGGTAAATGTGTTAACCTTCATTTAAATGTTTAAAGATACCATAAAATAAAAACAAGTAATCTTAGATTTAGAAATAGAATCCAAGGCTGGGAAAGCAGGAATACTTCTGAAAAAGCTTTAAGTGAGGGCACTCGGGGGTACCGGGATTATACCACTTGTACAGCACACTTCTTCTAAACACCCACCTTATGTCAATACTTTAGCTTTTTACTTTAAATGGTCATTCAAAAGCTTGTAGCTATAAGGTGCCAATTTGAAAGGAAGCCATGTTTTACTATTTCAAAAGCGGAATTTAAAAGCACAGGAACCTCGGCTTTACGACATTTGTACCCTTGTATTTAAAAAATTTTTATTTTTGGTTTGAAAGTTTATATTTTTCTCGTTCTTTTTTTGTTTTGTTTTTTGTTTATTGCAGTAACATTGGTTTATAACATTGTAAAAATTTCAGGTGTACATCATTGTACTTCTATTTCTGCATAGATTACATCATGTTCACCACCAAAATACTAATTACAACCCATCACCACACACATGTGCCGAATTATCCCTTTCACCCTCCTCCCTCCCCCCTTCCCCTCTGGTAACCACCAATCCAATCTCTGTCCCTATGTGTTTGTTTATTGTTGTTATTATCTACTACTTAATGAAGGAAATCATATGGTATTTGACCTTCTCCCTCTCACTTATTTCACTTTGCATTATACCCTCAATGTCCATCCATGTTGTCACAAATGGCTGGATTTCATCGTTTCTTATGGCTGAGTAGTATTCCATTGCGTATATATACCACAGCTTCTTTACCCATTCGTCCCTTGATGGGCACTTAGGTTGCTTCCAAGCTTGGCTATCGTGAATAAGGCTGCAATGAACACAGGGGTGCATGTACCTTTGCAAATTGGTGTTTTCAAGTTCTTTGGATAAATACCCAGCAGTGGAACAGCTGGATCATATGGTAGTTCTATCGTTGATTTTTTGAGGAATCTCCATACTGTTTTCCATAGTGGCTGCACCAGTTTGCACTCCCACCAGCAGTGTATGAGAGTTTCCTTCTCTCCACATCCTCTCCAACACATGTTGTTTCCTGTCTTGTTAATTATAGCCATTCTGACGGGCGTGAGGTGATATCTCATTGTAGTTTTGATTGGCATTTCCCTGATAGTTAGTGATTTTGAACATCTTTTCATGTGTCTGTTGGCCATCTGTATATCTTCTTTGGAGAAATGTCTGTTCAGGTCTTTTGCCCATTTTTTAATTGGGTTGGTAGTTTTTTTGTTGTTGAGATGCATGAGTTCTTTATATATTTTGGAGATTAAGCCCTTATCAGATGTATGGTTTGCAAATATCTTCTCCCAATTGTTAGGTTGTCTTTTCGTTTTGTTGATGGTTTCCTTTGCTGTGCAGAAACTTTTTAGTTTGATGTAGTCCCATTTGTTTATTTTTTCTATTGTTTCTCTTGCCCGGTCAGATGTGGTGTTTGAAAAGATGTTGCTAAGACCGATGTCGAAGAGCGTACTGCCTATGTTTTCTTCTAGAAGTTTCACAGTTTCAGGTCTTACATTCAAGTCTTTAATCCATTTGGAGTTAATTTTTGTGTATGGTGTAAGGTAAGGATCTACTTTCATTTTTTTGCATATGGCTATCCAGTTTTCCCAAGACCATTTGTTGAAGAGACTTTCTTTTCCCCATTGTATGTTCTTGGCTCCTTTGTCAAAGATTAGCTGTCCATAGATGTGTGGGTTTATTTCTGGGCTTTCGATTCTATTCCATTGATCTGTGTGTCTGTTTTTGTGCCAGTACCATGCTGTTTTGGTTACTAGAGCTTTGTAGTATATTTTGAAATCAGGGAGTGTGATACCTCCAGCTTTGTTCTTTTTTCTCAGGATTCCTTTAGTATTCAAATTACATTCAGTAAGAATCACTAGTATAGCAATACTTAAATCTGTAAATCGTTATATGATTATTTTAGACAAATACTTTATAGATTATTTAAGAAAAACTGTATAGTACTATAGGGCTGTTAACTGAAAAACAAGGATATAAAGATGAAGGCCACCAAAACATGAACGTTTTAAACCACAAAGGAAGAGGTTTTAAATGGTTGACATCCAGAATTTGAAACAAAATCTAATAAGAAGAAATCTAAAACTAGTAATATTCAGAATAGCGGGATCTCTCATACTAATTTGAGTTCACTGCAAAAAAAAAGGGAGGATATTAGAAATATTATTAGAGTAGCTAAAAATATATAAAAAGAAGTTAACACTTTTTAAAGAAATAATCTGGCCAGATTAAGTAACTCATTGGCTGCATATCTAATAGGTGTACAACTCCCTCCAATAATAGCATTTTCAGAAATAGTTTCTTGGCAGCATAAAAGCTTATATTCAACTGCCAAGAAACTGATTGGTAATTCAGAAAATAGATGACCCACCTATGCTGAATGCAGACCATGATTTATTTCAATAATGTACATTTAATTATTAAAGCTCATTAAAAACCATTTAAGTGCTTGAATGTATTGCTATGTGGTGTTATGACAAAGAGAGTTCCTGCCTTTTAGGGGCAGGAATGTCTAGAGGGACATTCCAGCATTAAAATTTGGTTGAGAACTGAGAGACCCGATGTTTTAGTAGACAACTTTATCTACAATGCACTTCCTGTTGGTTGAACAGCCTGTGACACAGCTACTAAAACAAATTCCTCTCAGATAATTCTTTATAAAAGCACGCCATAATGGCTTGAAAACTAAAAGAATCTTAAAAATTACAATAGGTTTGCCTCATGAAAGAAGCCATACATTCTGTATGATTGTATTTATTTAAAGTACAACAACAAGAGAACTAATCTATGCTGTTAGAAGTCAGAATAGTGGTCATCCTTGCAGGAGTGGAGGTTGTGACTCAGAGGGAACATGGGGGTGCTTCAGGGTGCTGGCAATGTTCTCTTTCTTGAGCTGGGTATGATATGAAAGTTCTTTCAGTATGATGCGTGTACTTTTCTGTATGTATATTATACTTCCATAAAAAGTTGAAATTGAAAAAAAAATAGGTTTGTTTCTGCAGTTAACAAGTGATTCCTGGGCCGGCCCCGTGGCTTGGTGGTTAAGTGCGCGCACTCCGATGCTGGTGGCCCGGGTTCGGATCCCGGGCGCGCACCGAGGCACCACTTCTCCGTCCATCCTGAGGCCGAGTCCCACATACAGCAACTAGAAGGATGTGCAGCTATGACATACAACTATCTACTGGGGCTTTGGGGGGAAAAAATAAATAAATAAAATCTTTAAAAAAAAAAAAAAAAAAAAGTGATTCCTTTATAGTTTTGAACTGTTTTCCAATGACTGAAATAGCCAAATAACTGACCTTACTAGGTAGCCTTTAACATCAAGTGAAGAGTTACTGCTATGTCATAGGCCACACTGCTGACTACAAAGACAAATTCCTTTCTACTGCTTTTCTTAAAATCTTGAAATACCAGTGAGCTGAAAATATTCAGAAGCAGAAGGCGAGTTTTTGTTGTTGTTGCTCTAGTTTGACTCTCATAAGACTTACTACTTAGGATACTTGATGCTCTGCAACAAATAGTCACTCAATTTAATGGAAAGCACAAACTAATCTCATTTTAACTAATCTTAAAAGCATTTCCAAAATATTAATACATTCTGTAAAAGCCATTTAATTCTCTATTTTTGGTACAAAAAAAAGTTTGCTGTTTCAGTTTATGTCTATAGGGCAATGACATCATAACTACATTTAAACTCAACTATAACTCTTACTCAACAATAACTCCTATAACTTTAATCCACGAGGCCACAGATTGTTACAGAAAATCACTATTATCACATTCTTATAAATGACATTTGATAGCTAACGAAGCTGAAGGCAAAGTACCTCCCTAACAGTTACTAAAGCAGTTTGAACCTAAGTGTTTCTAAAATTTACACACAGAAAATCCATTTTCTGAGATGGAAATTCTTCCTAAATATGAAAACTTCTCCCAAATTATGGCCTGTGACTATCACTAAAAATACACTGTATTGGGGCCGGCCCGGTGGCGCAAGCGGTTAAGTGCGCGCGCTCCGCTGCGGCGGCCCAGGGTTCGCTGGTTCGGATCCCGGGCGCGCACCGATGCACTGCTTGGCAAGCCATGCTGTGGCGGTGTCCCATATAAAGTGGAGGAAGATGGGCACAGATGTTAGCCCAGGGCTGTCTTCCTCAGCAAAAAAAAAAAAAGAGGAGGATTGGCAGATGTTAGCACAGGGCTGATCTCCTCACAAAAAAAAAAAAAAAAATACACTGTATTATTTGGGTAGCCTTTACTGTGGGTTTTATCTTATCTAGCCATTCCTAACTAAATTTGGAAACAAAAATTAAATGTGACATAGTGACCAGTTCACTTCCCCAAGGCCAGACCTGGTAACTTTTGAAAAAGAGTGAAAGAATGAAAAATGACCTTTCCAATACAGGAAGCCACTAGAAAATAAGAATAACACCATTCCATATCCTAAAATTTATAACTTTAAGGATTTTCTGTTGACTAGTAAATTTCGGGGCGAGAGGGTGGAGAGAGGAGGGTGGATTTCTGCTCACTGTACACACGACACCAATGGGATTAAGGGCCAGTCCAAGTTCTACGTTACCTCGACTCCGGGTAATAGTTCCAAGCTGCGAGGCACAGCTGTACAGCCCTGCCAGCAAGGCCATCGCAGCAGTGCTTTGATAGCGTGAGGCCCTGAAGTGTCAGGATACAGAGAAGGCAGCAGTTGTTGGCTGTGAAAATAGTCTGATACAAACCAGATGGGAACTTACTAGATGGGCAGCACAAAGGAAAACAATCGGCTCATTCAACAAAGTCAGGCTCCTGCCCCAGAGAATTCACAGAAGACAGTAACAGTCACCCAGAGTTGATGCAAACAAGAAACAGCCATGTGGTTACAGTTTAAAGAATTGTTTTTCCTCAGACTAAACAAAGTTTTGATTTCTAATTCTTGTATTCATTAATTGTAGTTTGGTGTACAGGCCTTTTTGCCAAAGGCAAATATTTCATTTATATAATACATACTTTCATGACACCAAGAGAAATATATGGGGACACAGAAACTAATTTGGTGCTGTTTCCTGTGAAGTGCATGAACATTGGCTAAGTTATTTCAAGACACTGGCAAATTTAGAAAATGATTGATCATTCTGATACAGTAATTAGAAAATATCCAACATAATATTTCCATGACTTCCTAAGTCTGATTTGTTTCAATGTAGGCAGGATGACACAAAAGGCAATAATCACAGGCTCTGAGAACTACATTTCTACCTAAATAACTTTTTCTGACTTCATTAGATGAGACAGTATGATTGCAACTATATTCACAGGAAAAAAGTGCCAGCATTCTTCATAACCTTATTGTATGAGGCTCAGCACAGAAAAAGTGCCTGTCCATTCTGAGTTGACAAGTAGAACAAAGATAAACAACTAGCTTTTAAGACACCTTTTGGCAATAACATTTCACTTAAAGACTTATGTAAGTATGTATTCCACAACAGAATAATTTGTTTTAGTATTTTCAAAGATAGTAAGCAGCATTCTAGCTTAAAATAATCCAGAGGTAACTGCATTTTTTCCCACTGGAAATCCCAGCACAGCTTGGGCCTCTGCATTTACCACTAATTTAAAAATACACCTAAGAAAGCTTTATATTTGTAATCACCATTCTTAGGTGATGAATAAGGAGCTAGCCCATCAAGGAAACTCTGAAAATAACAGCATTTTTCATGCATATATTTGAACATATTTTATAATTAAGTGACCCCATTTTGTTTTGTACTTTTTAAAATAAAAAAATAATAATTAGGTTTTAAAAGAGAAGACATGCTATCTGTGGAATTGTGAAAATTACTGTGGTACATGAGACACAACTCATTTGTGTTAGCATTTGCTGCACTGTCCAGTTTATTTTTACTGACTCTTCCCACCCTAAAAACCGAGGTCGAACACTTAAAGACATCTTCCTTGTTGCATTAGATCTTTCATCCCCTGTAAGGTAATTCTGACGTACACCAGAGAAACAGAAATGGAGTGAAAACTTGGTGTGTAGGTTGACGCAGCCACAGCATTTCTAACCATAGGCATTTCCTGCCCCCCCGCGCCCCCACCGCAACCTGCTGCACATGCATACACACTCACACACACTTATTTAAAAGTCTAAATTAGCTTGTGGCAACAGTGCTGGATAACTGACTGTTTTCACTAAATTTAATCATCAAATCCAAGAAATCAGTTTGTGCTTAAGCTGAATTCCCATGTAAAAAGGAGGAAAGGAAAAACTTTCAAAAAAGTGTTATTTATTGAAGTCTTACATAAGAGGAATTAACGATAAATGCATCACTCATCAATGAATCAATTCTGTTAAAAGTTGGTTAAAAGTTTTTCTCAACACACAGAATCAACTCTCTTACAAAATGATTAACAAAGGTAGTTTGTGTTGGATTTATCAGTAAATGTATTCCTTAGATGTTGGGTTAACTCATGAAAAAAGGAATTGGTATCATTTCTATTATTAGGCATATTGATAATTATTTACACGCTTCTTCAGAAATTGCCCATTTCTACTTTTATAGGGTGCTAACATATATAAAGATATCAACCTAACGAACCAGCATACATTTTGTTAGAAAAAAACAAGTAATTGCATTTAACAAGTTTTTATCTCATAAATAGATTTTGATATGATTTCAGAGAATAAGACAAGGGCCAGATCATGCAGAACCTTTTAGGTCACAAGTGAGGAGTCTGGACTTTATTCGGGTACAAAAAGAAGTCTTTGGAGGGTTTTGAGAAGTCGTCACGTGATCTGGTTCATATTTCTAAAGGATCACTATTGCTCTGAGTGGATAATAGACAATAAAGGAGCAAAGATGAATATAGGAAGACCATTTGAGAAACTTCTCAGGATAATATTAAGGTTGAAGAGTATTATGCTTAAAAAATCAACTGCACAAATACAGAAGGTAGGAAACTTAGCTTGATATCAAGTTGCTGAAAAAAATCTTGGTCAGTTTGATTAGAACACTGAAAAACATAGTATCAAGCCACAGTTTTTAAGAACTTCTGTGAACACTGAGACAGAGTAGTGAGGTTACTTAACCTCTCTGAGTCGCAGTTTTCTCATCTGTGTAATACAAATAACAACAACAACAACAATCTTTACATACACACAAGTTTGCGGTGAGAATGAAAGCTACAATATGTGCGAGTTCTTTATCAGCTGTAAAGCATTTGACAAATATTAGTTTCATCATTGCAGGTTTGGGGGAAGAAACAGATCTACCATACTTGGCAGTGACTGCGTTCTGTCCTAGAGTAACTCTATGCAAGATATATTGACTAGAGCATGATCAAACCAGAAAAGAGCTTGGAAACAATACCATATAAGCAATAGTAAAGAGAACATAATATGCAGACTTTAGGTTATGATTGCTGTCATCAAATACTTGAAAGATAGTCCCATTGCAAGACTTGTTTCTAACACCCAATAGGATAGAACTAGAACCAGTAAGTGAGACATTACAGAGAGGCAAATGTTAAGTCAGAAAGAACAATTAGTGCTTTCCATCCATGAAATGTACAGCAAACTAGTGTGTTCTCTGATGCTATGGGATGATCATCTATTGGGTCTAACGTCCCTTTTGCTGGCTCCCTCTCCTTTCTCTATCTTTTAATCTTGAAGGTGTCTGAGATCTTAAACCTGGGATGCTTCTCTTCCCTTTCTGTACCAAGGTGATCTCCTCCACACACACAGCTTTACAGAGCATCCGCACTGTCAATCTCAAATTTATATCTCCAGTCCCAACCTCTTCCTTGAGCTCTAATAACAAACTGCCTACTTCATTTCTTCAGTTGGAGATCTATAGGCTTCTCTAACTTTATGTGCCCTACACAGAATGACTGATTTCCTCCACACTCTTCCTAATCTTAGTAAATGGCACCATCATTCGCCCAGTAACTTTCAGACCAGAAACTCAGGAGTAATTAACCCTTGACTCTGCTTTCTATTACACTCCACATCTAATCCACTGAATAAATAATTTTTGAAATGAACTCATTCTTCAGCAACTCTATCAGGTATACCATCCATAACTAGCCTGAACCCGACCACTCTGACAGCTCTACCCGGGCCCAAGCCACCATCATCTCTCACTCGGAACACTGCAATAGTCTTCCAGTTGGCCTCCCTACTTCCACTATTGTCTCCCTCTTGTCTACTCTCCACCTAGCAGCCAGGGGGATTTTTTTAAAAATGTAAATTATATCTTGTCATTTCCCTGCTCAAACCTCCCAAAGGATTCTCATTATAAGAATCATCTCAGAATAAAATCCAAATTCCTTCCCAGAACCTGCAGGCTCTACATGATCTGGCACCTCCATCTCATATCTCATTTCCCACCACCGGCCCCCTGGCACACTCTCCTCTAGCCACACTGACCTTCTCACTGTTCCTTTGGCACAACAAGCTCATTCCCACCTCAAAACCTTCATTCTTCCCACTCCTTCCAGACAGAATACTCTTCCCCAGACACGTGCAAGACTTCCTCCTTCACTTCATTCTATGTACAAATGCCACTCTTTCAGAGAGGACTTCACCTTGCTTCCTTCATTATTCATCACCCTGCTTTATGATTTTTCAATTGACACTAGTAGAAATGCAAATTGCCACAGACATTATTTTTTAAATAAAGCAATATCTTTTAAAAATGTTTTGCTTTTTATTTGGAAATAACTTTAAAGTTGGACAAAAGTTGCAAGAACTGTGTAAAAAACACCCATATACCACCTACCCAGATTCACAACTGTTCACCTTTTCCCCATGTTTTAGGCTGATGTGATACTTCCCCATGACTACATTCAGGTTATGAGCTTTTGGGCAGAACATTATATAGGAGATGTTGTGTCCTGCTTAGACATCCCATCTAGAGGCACATAATGTTCACCTGCCCCTCTATGCTGATATTAATTCTGATCACCCAATCAAGGTACTGTCTTTTGTTTTCCCTTTAAACTAATAAACAAATCTGTGAGGAGACACTTTAAAACCATGCAAATACTTTGCTCCTCATTAAAATTTCGCTCTACATTTAGCATTCACTGATGATTCTTGCCTGATCTAATCTTTACTAGGATGGTTGCAAAATGCTGACTTTCCAACTCACTCCACATTTGCCAATTGACACTTGGCATTCTTCTATAAACCCTTTATTTTTTTTTCACAGAACTTACCATCATCTGAAACTGCTGTAAATTTATTTACTTGTTTTTAATCTATTATATCCACAAGTATGTAAGGTCTGTGAAAGCAGGGATTTCACCTGTTAAGTTTACCATCGTATCCCCAAGGTTTTGAACAGTATCTCATACACAGCAACTACTCAAAAGTGAAAGAAAGAATGAATGAATGAATAAATGAATGAATGAATGAAGAGAAAGAGAAAGAAAACTGTTAATAAGGCCCCTGCACTAGATGGGAGAATAGTGCCACCTAATACATTTGATCTAATAAACATTTACTGAGAACCTGACATTGAACGTGCTACGCTAGAGAGCAGGTGGTGCAGAGATAAATAAAACAAGGCCATTGTCTCTAAGAAATTTATTTTCTAGAGAAGGAGAAAGGCTGTAAGAAAATAATCCTACAAGGTATGATACAAAGGCTAGAAGTGAAGTACCTACCCAACGGTATGGATCCTTCAAGGACACAGAGTGGACCAAGAATGTCTGTTTCTAGGATGGGGAGGTAGCGTCAGAGCAGGAGAGGGGACAGTTCTAAGTGAAGACATTGAGAAAGGCAAGTGCGGGTGGGGCAGGAGCTTAGGAGATACTGGTAAGTGTGGTGGGATGAGGGGTTGAGAGGGAACAGAATTATGAAGTGTGTAAGGCTACAAGTGATCTGAAGAATCGTTGAGCCCATGCCTCATTCTGTAGAAGAGAATCAGCGATCCTGCTGTTCTATACTCACACCCCTGCCCCTCTATTTGTCTTTCCCCTTTTCCCACCTGAGCTCCATCCCTAATTTTCTGTTCTTTCCCCTCCTCCCCTTTTCCCTTTTCCTTTTCCTCTCTACTATCTCATTTACCCTCATCTTTTCCCTTCTTTCTATTCCCTCATTCCCTTTCTCTGCAGTTACTTTTTTCTTCTCTCAGACTATATCTTCCTTCCTCTCCCTTTGTCAGGAGTAGAAACAAGACGAGATCAAGGCTGCAGGTGGAAGAGTTACCTGTATAGAAGAAAAAAATCACAGCTCTTTCTTCAACCCAAAAGGAAAAAAATCAAAAGATTAATTTAGAGCCACAAGAAGTTGGGGCTAGAGTAGCTATAAATGTTCACATTTGAAAGAGGAGACCTTAGAAAAGCAAAAGCACATGTTAAAAAGAAAACTGAGGGGATAAAGTCAGGATTAGGGGTTTAGGGAGAAGGGCTGGAATAGGCACTATATGGGAGCTAAGATCAATGTGAAATTAATAAAAGAATTACTGGGGAATGGCAGAAGTCCGGTTCAAGCCCCACACCACAGTGCCCTAACAGGCTATAATTGCACAAATTGCATCATCATCCAGCAGGACTTCGTGACCAAGGAACAAAATCAGAGACCTTTAAAAGTAGGAGGAATCCAGAACGGGGAGTAGCATAGATCAAAGGGACATGGAAGTCTTAGATGGTGATAAGACAGTACTTAAATGGGTTAATCATACAGGTCAGACAAGATATGGGGCCCCAGGAACAGCCAGCCAAGGACTGAGGAAATGGAGGTGAGAGAAAGAATACACGACTCAAGTGGTCCATTTAACCAACGCACGAGCTGCCTCACAATATCTGCTTCCTTGTCACATTACCCAACCCAGCCAGGTTAGTTAGGGGAGGAAGGAGAAAAGAAGTATTAAGCTGTGTAAGGAATAAGACGACTATCTCTACACATTCCAAGGAGCACAGCTGCTCGTTATTCCCCAGCATATAGGCTCTAATAAAAATTGAGGTTTCCAAGGAGAAAAGAAAAGCTAGAGACGATGAAAGGAAATAAAACGCTCTGAACAGCAACATCTAAGTCCAGCTCTTCATCTCTTCTACTCCTTAATGGAAACAACCCCATGTAGGAATGGGAAATAGGAGAGAAGGTAACTTGAATTATCCTTAGACCAGATACTGTTAGAAATAAGAACTTTGTTTTAAGACAATCCCAAGAATTTCTTCTTTTTTTTTTTTTTTTTTTTAAAGATTTTATTTATTCATTTTTTTCCCCCCAAAGCCGCAGTAGATAGTTGTATGTCATAGGTTCACATCCTTCCAGTTGCTGTACGTGGGACTCGGCCTCGCGTTGTACGGAGAAGTGGTGCCTCGGGATGCGAACTCAGGCTGCCAGCATCAGAGCGCGCGCACTTAACCGCTAAGCCACAGAGCCGGCCCTAGAATTTCTTCTTCTTAAATAGATATCATAAACACTATTCAAAAATCAATAAAAACCTGCCTAGAAGACTTCACATTCCGAAGTTCCTAAATTTTAATTTGTCCCTCCCACCTCCAAACAGTGCCTATCACTCTAACTTGCACTTTGTTTCTAAATCATCACAGAGTTGCTCTGGTAGGACACATCTTCTAAGAGGTGCCATTAGGTCTGAATCACCCATTTATATATAAATTACATGGGAAGAAATATGGCATTTACTCATCAATGTTGTTTTCTGTAGTAAAGAACAATCTAGGGAGATTTTTCCCCACTTAAAAAAATTTTTTTCATGATTTTTTAAATAAAGCTAGCAGTGTTAAGCCTACCTAGATGATGTTAGACCTTTGTTCAGAGTGGGGATGGGGAAAAGGCTGGGCCCAAAGGCAAAAATTTGGGAGTACTTTACATAAATAAAATCTTATTCTATATAACATCAATAATAATAGTGATAATAGTGGTAAAAAGCAAAATTATTATGAATAAGAAACTAATTAAATTACATATTAACTTTTCAACATAATAAAATAAAATATGTAAGCACAACAAAGGGGAGAAAAACGAGTTTGCCAAGAACATATGAGGAAGGTTACTAGGGATGACAATGAAATTGTGTTGCCTTTTGCCATCAACAATCATGTATACCCATACTGACCCTCATCTTAATCCTTACTTTTAATCAGGATGCCACAGCTCTACATGATTGTTGAACTTTTGAGTTATCAGTTTCTCTCCTGGATTTAAAGATGAGAAAATTGCTAACACAATGCAACTTACTAAAACACGCATTTGCCAATAGATAGGATTACAGATGGGAAATCACCCTGGTTAATAACCTTCACTATATTTAGTTGTCCGTCATGCAAATCAATGGAAAATTCTGTAAAAGAATCCAAAGTTTAATATATATATATATACAAATTATCTTCAATATATTCACTGAAGACTAGAAGAATTATGTTGAAAGTCAAGTTTTTATCTCCCTAACACTACACAGAACATGTACCATCTCTAGCATTTTCTCGCCAACATCCTTAAAGCTCAGGACCTAACTGTTAAAGAAGAGCTGATTACAACATGAGTATTCAAAGAGGAGAGGTGTTGTAGAAACAGTCATGCTAATAACAGCTAATATTTTCATAGCTCTTAATATGTGTCAGATCCTATTCTAAGTGCATTACATGTCTTTAACTAGCATATAAACCTCATGAAATAGGTACCATATTACAGATGAGGAAAAGGAAAGCACAGACGAAAAGCACAGACAGGTTAAGTATCTTGCTCAAGGTCACCAGCTAGTGAACAGTAGAGCTAGGATTGGAACCCAGGCAGTCTGACTCCACTGTATGTGGTCTATGCTGTAGTGATTCTAATTCTACAGTAGAACAGAAGTCACCAAGAACATCTGGAATCATAATGCAATGTTTCACAAAGGGCAGTCCTCCTCCTTCTGCATCAGAATGACCAGGGATACTAGTTTAAGATTCAGATATCCAGGGCCCTTCCTCAGGCAACCAATCAGAGTCTTAAGGTGAAGGCTGGGATCTGCTTTTTAAATTAGTACTCTAGGAGAGTCTCATGTCTGTTAAAGTTTGAGAAACACTGTATGAGAGACTATCAAAGAAACAATCCAGTAGTAATTCATCCTACAAATATAATAAGTCTATATTATTTCTCTGTTCTAATTCATTTTGCATTGAAATAATCAAGCTTCTCTCTTATTTTCAGTATATGAACAGAAAGGGTAGAACTGGCTTAGGAGAATAACCTAATGGTTGAATAATAATCCTGGTTGAAATAGTCTAATTTTTATTTTATTTAAAACTAAAATCACTAAAAGATTTAAACAAACCATTATTATGTTGATTAGAAGAATAGCATTTGTAAAACATTAACTTGTCATTGTAGTTGGTTTTATTTGGAAGAGGGCAGAGTAGCATAATAGAAATATTACTGAACTAGGAGTAAGATCAGAAGCCACCACTAATCAGAATTATGACCTTTGGTACTGTTGAACTGGGGATGGTCCTTCTGCTCCCAAGACTTAAGTATCTATATTATTGATATTAAAATATAAATACATTAGCATATCTACATTTACCTCTGTGATTATCATTTTGGAAGGTTAAATTATTTTTTAGTGGCTGTTGAATAACAAGGCTACCAAGTTTATCTAATAGTTTAAATTACATTTTACATCAATTTTATTTCTATAAAAAACATCATAAAAACTTTATAGTCAGGTTTCAGGAAAACTGGCTAAGAACAATGAAAGGGTTGCAAGCGTTTTTGGAATGCTGGCAAATCTTCAAAACAATCCTGGTATAAGCTTTTGGTGAGGCATGTTTAACGTCAAATAGACTGGATAAAAATCTAAGCTCTCTATATATAGTATATAATTAATTCTATAACAATAAGAAAATTAAATAATTTCTACAATTAAAATAACTCCTACATAGAAAAGTAAATTACTTTTAGCACCAACAAGTGAAAATGTTATGGATATCCTTGAATAATTTTCAGTCTCTAACAGATTTTTCCATGTCAATCCTTTATGCATTTTGCTCATTCTGAGGGAATATCTTCAGTTATGCACATTTATCTCCTTGATTACATATTATATATATATACATATATATATATTTGTATCTTTTAAATCAAAGGTATAATCCTTTCATGTAGGAACAAACAGTTGAAATAATCATCTATGTTAAAAAATCCATTAATGTGCCAAGAGTGTCTTTTCTCATATAGATTATGCCGCCACCTCCATCCAAACATCCTCACATAAAATGTAAGAAACGTATACACATAAAGACAATCAGCAAGTTGACCTAACACACTTGCTGCCATGTGCTTATTTTCTCAGCATAAGAAAAAAGTGACAATTTGACAGTAAGATTACATAAAAGTGTTTGTCTTTTTGTATTTAACAGTATTCTAACAAATTTTTTTCTGAGATGTAGTATTTTAAAGAAATTATTCTTCTCAACTACCTCTTTCTTCTTTTTATCCTTTGAAAGCAGATGCTTTGTCTTATTCCTCTCTCTAGGCCCAAAGCACCTTCTATAGTCCTTTATACAAAAAGGATGCTAAAACAGGTTGACGTAAGAATAAATGTATAATGGAATATTATTCAGCCTTAAAAAGGAATGCAGTAATGCTATCTGCTACAACACGAGCAAACCCTGAAAACATGTTAAGTGAAAGAAGCCAAACACAAAGCCATATACTGTATGATTCCATTTATATGAAACGTCCAGAATAGGCAAATCAATAGAGATAGAAAGTAGATTCATAGTTGCCCTAGACTCAGGAGAAGAAAGAATGAAGAATGAATATTAATGGGTATGGGATTTCTTTTTAGGGTGAAGAAAATGTTCTTAACTATTGTCAAGATTACGATTATGTTCAGGGCACAAAAGAGCTGGGGATGGGGTAGGTTAAAGATGAATACGCCATTTTCGATTGGAGGTTCAGTAAGGACTCAGAAAGATGAAGCTAAATGTTGAAGAATAAGAAGTTTGTAGCATGTAAAAGTGAGGAAAGAAGGAAACCCCAGGTGCAAGGAAGATAATGTACAAAGGCATTGAGACTTAGTGTGTGGAAAAAGCCCAATTAATATTTATGGAATCGAATTGAGTTAATTATACATTGTATTGGATGTGGCAGTAAAAACAAGTTTGAGCTGACAGTTCTTTCTTTTCTGAAATCTAAAAATTTATTTTTAAGGGCCGGCTCCGTGGCTTAGCGGTTAAGTGTGCGCGCTCTGATGCTGGCGGCCCGGGTTCGGATCCCGGGCACGCCCCAAGGCACCACTTCTCCGTCCAACGCGAGGCCGAGTCCCACGTACAGCAACTAGAAGGATGTGAACCTATGACATACAACTATCTACTGGGGCTTTGGGGGGAAAAAAAATGAATAAATAAAATCTTTAAAAATTTATTTTTAAAACAAGAGTATTTCCACCAAGCACTTTAGAGTTATTAACACATACAATATCATTTTTTCTTTGTTTCTAGTTAGCTGCTATTAATTACAAAGCATAAATGTTCCAGACTTTTAGCTTGAATGGAATGTAGTCTTAAACACACACCTAGAAATTCAATTTACATTATATGGAAGATACAATGTATTATAAAAATATAGCAAACTATCTCCTCCTGAAGAGTTAAATATAAGAAAAAGATATAAATAAATGTAATATAATAAATAAATGTATTTGTCATATAAATACAGTATGTAGCCTTTGAATTTGACTTCTTTCACTTTATATAATGCAGCTGAGATTCATCCATGCTGTTGTATATATCAATATTCCATTCCTTTTCATTGCTGAGTAGTATTCCATTGTATGGATGAACCATAAGCTGTTTATCCACTTACCTGTTGAAGGACATCTTGGTTGATTCCAGTTTTTGGTAATCATGAATGAAACTGATAAAAAATATTCTAGTACAGGTTTTGTGTGAACTTAAGTTTTCAGTTCTTTTGAGTAAATACATAAGAAATGGACTGTTGGGTTGTATGGTAGATTTATATTTAATTTTATTTAAAAACTGCCAAACTGTTTTCCAAGGTGGCTATACCATTTGCATTCTCACCAGGAATGATGAGAATTCCAGTTGTTCTACATCCTCATCAATGCATAGTATTATCAGTTTCTTTGATTTCATCCAACTTAAGGGTACTGAGTGGTATCTAATTTTTCACTCATATCTCCCCAGTAACTAATGATGTTGAACATCTTTCCATGTGCTTGTTTGCCATTCATATATCTTTTTTGGTGAAGTATCTGTTCAAATCTTTTACCCATTTTGAAAAATTGGGTTGTTCATTTTCATACTATTGAGTTTTGTGAGTTTTTAAAATATATTCTAGATACAAGTTCTTCATCACAAAATGGATTTGCAAATATTTTCTTCCAATCTGTAGTTTGTCTTTTTCATTCTCTTAACAGTGTGCTTCGAAGAAGAGAAATTTTTATTTAGATGAAGTCCATTTAATTAATAGATTCTTTTATGAACTATGATATTTCTGTAATATCTTACAAATCTTTGCCCAATCACAGGCGCAAAGATTTTCTCTTATATTTTCTTCTAGAAGTTTTATAGTTTCAGGCTTTACATTTAGCTTTAGGAGCTATTTTGAGCTAAATTTCGTGTATGTTTGTGAATTATGTGTCGAGGTTCATTGTTTGTGTAAGGATGACCACTTGTCCCAAAACCATCTTCTGAAAAGACTGTCCTTTCTCCATTAAATTCTTTGCCATTTGTGAAGAACTATTTGATCATAAATGTGTGGCCTATTTTTGGACTCTCTATTCTATTCCATTGATCTATTTGTTAATCTTTATGCCAACACTACACTATCTTCATTACTGCAGCTTTATAATAAGTTTTGGAGTCATACAGCATAAATTCTCCAACTTTATTTTTCTTCTTAAAAGTTATTTTGGGGACGGTGTCAAGATGGTGGCATAGGTGGACTCTGTAGGCAGAGAAGGTCGCCTCCTCCCACAGACACAACAAATTTACGACGACTCTTGGAAGAATTATCCCTGAGAGAGAACTGACAACTGGATAGAAAGAACCCCCACAACAAGGGACAGTGCTGACTGAGGTGGAAGAGGCAGAAATTCCTTTCTGGAGAGAAAAAAGCCACCTTCGTGAGCCATGGCACTTCTTGGCTGGCCAGGAGCAATCCTAAGGTCTGAAGCCTTACCTGGAGGAGCAGGGGATCTGAGCGGGGGAGCGTTACTGCTATAAGCAGCTATTGGACTCAGCACAACCAACCCGAGTCTCATAATATCTGGCTTTGCTGGCTATTAACTACAACGGGGAATAACCCCAGAAAAGCTATGGGACACAAGGAAAAAAAAGCCGGCTTTTAAAGGGCCCACACACAAACTCACCTATTTTGGAAAGCAACCTAAAATCACCAAAAAGAAAGGCGCACAGTCCTTTGGTGAAAAGACATTCACCAGATAGGCTCTGGGTGCATCTTGGTGAGAGGTGAGACCTCTTCAGGGACTGAGACATTGGCGGCAGCCATTACTGTGACCTAGTACAGGCCTGCCAACACAGATGCTGGCAGACACCATTGGAGTTCTTCCTCTGGCCTTAGCCCAGGGTCTGCCCCACCCACTAGAGCACCAAATTAATCTAGCTCAGTCAGGGCAGGCAGCTGGCCGTCAGGACTGGCCCTACCCAATAGCAAGCCCTCAGGCAACTTGAGGGCCCACGTAGGTGGTGTGCCTGGATCCTCTGCAGCCGGGAGAGCGTGCCTGCCTCTGCAGGGCAGGGCATGTGCAAGGAGCAGGAGGAGCACGTGGGGTGTTGATGGAGTGTGTGGGGCCTCTTCAGTGGGCGACTGGGTCGACTTCTGTGGGTTGGGGTGCGCACACAGGGAAGGACCATGTTGATGGTGTGTGTGGCCCAGTGGGTGGTGGGGCTTGTCAGCTGCAGCAGACTCGTGCTTCTCAAACAGCCACATAGGGGATTAGCCCCACCTTCCAAAGCCTGAAACAATTGAGTGCTCCCATGCCTGGGCCAGACCCACCCAGCTGCAATCCTGAGACAGTTCACAGCAGCCTTCCAGTTGGAGGCCTACAGCAATTGTGAACCCCTGAGCCTAGCAACAAGCCAGGCTGGGTTGCCTCCTCATTTAACAGAAAAACTTCAACAGTAATGTATTATTAGACCTCGCAGCCAACTGTGCTGGGGGTCCCCATGCCCGATAAAGTGACTGAAGGGTCCACAGCAGCCACACACAACTGAGCATTACAACCAATCGGCCAGGGGGACAGCTTAGCCTCCCTGGGTACCTGCAGCAAGAGCAACCCTGCCACAAAAGAAGGACACACATAGCCCACACATGGGTCACTCCTGGAACATTTGGAACTGGTGATGAGAAGGAAACACACTGCTGGGCCTCATAAGGCATCTATTACATAAGGCCACCTCTCCAAGATCAGGAGATGTAGCTGACCTACCTAATACACAGATATAAGCACAGAGACAGAGGCAAAGTGAGGAGACAAAGGAATGCATTCCAAGTAAGAAAACAGGACAAAACCACAGAAAAACAACTAAGTGAAACAAAAATAAATAATCTACCTGAAAAAGAGTTCAAACAAAAGGTCCTAAGGATGCTCGCTGATCTTCGGAGAAAAATGGATGAACTCGGTGAGAACTTCAACAAAGAATTGGAAGATATAAAAAAGAACCAATCAGAAATGAAGAACACAATACTGGAAATGAAAAATTCACTAGAAGGACTCAATACCAGAGCAGATGATACAGAAGAATGGATCAGCAAGGTGGACGAAAGACTAGAGGAAATCACCCAAGCTGAACATATAAAATAAAAAAGAATGAACAAGATTTGAGGACAGTCTAAGGGACCTCTGAGACAATATCAAGCACACTAATATCCGTATTATAAGTATCACAGAAGGAGAAGAGAGAGACAAAGGGGCAGAGAATCTATTTGAAGAAACAATAGCTGAAAACTTTCCTAGCCTAAGGAAGGAAACAGACATCCAGGTACAGGAAGCACAGAGAGCACCAAACAGGATGCACCCAAAGAGGCCCACACCAAGACACATTATAATTAAAATGTCAAGAATTAAGATAAAGAGAGAATCCTGAAAGCTGTAAGAAAAAGGCAACAAGTTACATATAAAGGAAACCCCATAAGGCTATCAACTGACTTCTCAGCAGAAACCTTACAGGCTAGAAGGGAGTGGCACAATATATTCAAAGTGCTGAAAGGAAAAAACCTACAGTCAAGAATACTCTACCTGGCAAGGTTATCATTCAGAATGGAGGGAGAGATGAAGATTTTCCCAGACAAGGAAAAATTAATCACCAAGTTTATCACCGAGTTTATCACCAAGAAACCAGTCTTACAAGAAATGCTAAAAGGACTTATTTAAGTGGGAAAGAGAAGACCACAAATAGGAATAAGAAAATTATCAAAAAAAAAAAAAAGCAATAAAATCACTGGTAAAGGCAAAAAATACAGTAAAGGCAGCAGATCAAACAACTATGAAGATAGTATGAAGGTCAAAAGACAAAAGTACTGGGAGCCAGCCCGGTGGCGCAAGAGGTTAAGTGTGCATGCTCGGCTGCGGCAGCCCAGGGTTCGCCAGTTCGAGTCCTGGGCGCGCACCAACACAGTGCTTGTCAAGCCATGCTGTGGCGGCATCCCATATAAAGTGGAGGAAGATGGGCATGGATGTTAGCTCAGGGCCAGTCTTCCTCAGCAAAAAGAGGAGGATTGGCAGATGTTAGCTCAGGGCTGAACTTCCTCACAAAAAAAGAGAAAGAAAAAAAAGAAAAAAGTACTAAAATTATCTATTTCCATGATAAGATGGTGACAGATACACACACACAATAAAAGAGATTAGATATGATATCAAAAACATAAAATGTGGGAGGAAGGGAGTAAAAGAGTAGAGCTTTTAGAAAGAGGCCAAACTAAAGAGACCATCAATTTAATATAGATTGCTATACACATAGGTTATTATATATGAACATGATGGTAATCACAAACCAGAAACCAATAATAAATACACAAAAAATTAAGAGAAAGGAACTCAAACATAATACTAAAGAAAGTCATCAAACCACAAGGGAAGAGAACAAGAGAAGAAGAAAGACATAGAGAAGAACTAGTAAAACACCCAGAAAAAAGGAACAAAATGGCAATGAGTACACACTTATCAATAGCTATTTTAAATGTCAATGGACTAAATGCTCCAATCAAAAGGCATAGCGTGGCTGACTGGATAAAAAAACAAGACCCATATATGTGCTGCATATAAGAGACACACTTCAGACCTAAAGACACTCACAAACTGAAAGTGAAGGGATGGAAAAAGATACTCCATGCAAATGGCAACAAAAAGAAAGCTGGGTAGCAATTATTATCTCAGACAAAATAGACTTTAAAACAAAAACTGTAACAAGAGAGAAAGAAGGGCATTACATAATGATAAAGGGAACAATCCAACAAGAGGATATAACACTTGTAAATATCTATGCACCCAACATAGGAGCACTTAAATATATAAAGCAATTATTAACAGACCTAAAAGGAGAAATAGACAGTAACACAATAAAAGTAGGGGACTTGAACACTCCACTTACAACAATAGATAGATCATCCAAACAGAAGATCAATAAAGAAACACTGGCCTTAAATAACACATTAGACCAGATGGGCTTAGTAGATATATACAGAACATTCGATCCAAAAACCACAGAATACACACTCTTTTCAAATGCACATGGAACATTCTCCAGGATAGATCACACATTAGGTCACAAAATAAGTCTCAAAAAATTTGAGAAGACTGAAATAATACCAAGCATGTTTTCTGACCACAACGGTATGAAACCAGAAATCAACTACAGGAAGAAAATCAGAAAAGCCATAAATACGTGGAGATTAAACAAAATGCTACTGAACAAGGAGTGGGTAGATGAAGAAATCAAAGGAGAAGTCAAAAAATACCTGGAGATAAATGAAAATGAAAATACGACATGACATGGGCCGGCCCCGTGGCTTAGCGGTTAAGTGCGGGTGCTCCGCTACTGGCCGCCCAGGTTCGGATCCCGGGCCCGCACTGAAGCACCGCTTCTCGGGCCATGCTGAGCCCGCGTCCTACATACAGCAACTAGAAGGATGTGCAACTGTGTCATACAACTATGTACTGGGGCTTTGGGGGAAAAATAAATAAATAAAATTATAAAAAAAAAAAACGAAAAAAAAAACGACATGACAAAATTTATGGGATACAGCAAAAGCGGTTGTAAAAGGGAAGTTTAGGGGTCGGCCCCATGGCTTAGCAGTTAAGTGGGCACACTCCCCTACTGGTGGCCCGGGGTTTGGATCCCAGGCGCGCACCGACACACTGCTTGTCGGGCCATGCTGAGGCGGCATCCCACATAGAACAACTAGAAGTATGTGCAACTATGAATACAACTATCTACTGGGGCTTGGGGGAGAAAAAGGGAAAAAAAATGGAGGAAGATTGGCAATAGACGTTAGCTCAGGGCCAGTCTTCCTCAACAAAAAGAGGAGGATTGGCATGGATGTTAGCTCAGGGCTGATCTTCCTCAAAAAAATAAATAAATAAAAAATAAATAAAAGGGAAGTTTATAGCAATACAGGCCTACCTCAACAAAAAAGAAAGATCTCAAATAAACAATCTAACAGTGCACCTAAAAGAACTGGAAAAAGAAGAACAAAGTACAAAATCAGTAGAAGAAATGAAGTAATAAAAATCAGAGCAGAAATAAATGAAATAGAGACTAAAAAAAACAACAGAAATGATCAATAAAACTAAGAGTGGTTCTTTCAAAAGATAAACAAAGTTGACAAACCTTGAGCTAGACTCACCAAGAAAAAAAGAGAGAAGGCTCAAATAAATAAAATCAGAAATGAAAGAGGAGAAATTACAACAGACACCTCAGAAATACAAAAGATTATAAGAGAACACTATGAAAAGCTATACGCCAACAAATTGGATAATCTAGGAGAAATTGATACATTCTTAGAATCACACAACCTTCCAAAACTGAATCAAGAAGAAATAGAGAATTTGAATAGACCAATCACTAGTAAGGAGATCGAAACAGTAATCAAAAACCTCCCAAAAACTAAAAGTCCAAGACCAGACGGCTTCCCTGGTGAATTCTACCAAACATTCAAAGAAGACTTAATACCTATCCTTCTCAAACTCTTCCAAAAAATTGAAGAGGAGGGGAAGCTTCCTAACTCATTCTACGAAGCCAACATTACCCTGATACCTAAACCAGACAAAGACAACACAAAAAAAGATTATAGGCCAGTATCACTGATGAACATTGATGCAAAAATCCTCAACAAAATACTAACAAATTGCATACAACAATACATTAAAAAGACCACACATGATGATCAAGTGGGATTTATTCCAGGTATGTAGGGATGATTCAACATTCACAAATCAATCAACATGATACACCACATTAATAAAATGAAGAATAAAAATCACATGATCATCTCAATAGATGTAGAGAAAGCATTGAGAAGATACAGCATCCATTTATGATAAAAACTCTGAATAAAATGGGTATAGAAGGAAAGTACCTCAACATAATAAAGGCCATATATGACAAACCCACAGCTAATATCATTCTCAATGGTGAAAAACTGAAAGCTATCCCTCTAAGAACAGGAACCAGACAAGGATGCCCACTGTCACCACTCCTATTTAACATAGTACTGGAAGTCCTAGCCAGAGCAATCAGGCAAGAGAAAGAAACAAAAGGGATCCAAATTGGAAAGGAAGAAGTGACACTGTCACTATTTGCAGATGACATGATTTTATATATAGAAAACCCTAAAGAATCCACCAGAAAACTTTTAGAAGTAATAAACGAATATGGTAAAGTTGCAGGATACAAAATCAACATACAAAAATCAGTTGCATTTCTGTACACTAACAACGAAGTAGCAGAAAGAGAAATTAAGAATACAATCCCATTTACAATTGCAACAAAAAGAATAAAATACCTAGGAATAAACTTAACCAAAGAGGTGAAAGATCTGTACACCAAAAACTATAAAGCATTTCTGAAAGAAATTGAAGAAGACACAAAGAAATGGAAAGATATTCCGTGCTCTTGGATTGGAAGAATTAACATAGTGAAAATGTCCATACTTCCTAAAGCAAACTACAGATTCAATGCAATCCCTATCAAAGTTCCAACAACATTTTTCACAGAAATAGAACAAAGAATCCTAAAATTTATATGGAACAACAAAAGACCCCCATAGCCAAAGGAATCCAGAGAAAAAAGAACAAAGCTGGGGGTATCACACTCCCTGACTTCAAAATATACTCCAAAGCTATAGTAACCAAAACAGCATGGTACTGGCACAAAAACAGACACACAAATCAATGGAACAGAACCGAGAGCCCAGAAATAAACCCACATATCTATGGACGGCTAATTTTCGACAAGGGAGCCAAGAACATACAATGGAGAAAAGAAAGTCTCTTCAACAAATGGTGCTGGGAAAACTGGACAGCCACATGCAAAAGAATGAAAGTAGACCATTATCTTATACTACACACAAAAATTAACTCAAAATGGATTAAGGACTTGAATGTCAGACCTGAAACCATGAAACTTCTAGAAGAAAACACAGGCAGTACGCTCTTCGACATTGGTCTTAGCAACATATTTTCAAGTACTGTGCTGACTGGGCAAGGGAAACAGTAGAAAAAAATCAACAAATGGGACTACATCAAACTAAAAACTTCTGCACAGCAAAGGAAACCATCAACAAAACGAAAAGACAACCTAACAATTGGGAGAAGGTATTTGCAAATCATATATCTGATAAGGGGTTAATCTCCAAAATATATAAAGAACTCATGCATCTCAACAATAAAAAAACTAACAACCCAATTTAAAAACGGGCTAAAGAGCTCAAGAGGCATTTCTCCAAAGAAGATATACATACAGATGGCCAACAGGCCCATGAAAAGATATTCAACATCACTGACTATCAGGGAAATACAAACCAAAACTACAACGAGATATCACCTCATGGCTATAATTAACAAGACAGGAAACAACATGTGTTGGAGAGGATGTGGAGAGAAGGGAACTCTCATACACTGCTGGTAGGAGTGCAAACTGGTACAGCCACTATGGAAAACAGTATGGAGATTCCTCAAAAAACTAAGAATAGAAACACCATACAATCCAGCTATTCCACTGCTGGGTATTTACCCAAAGAACATGAAAATAGGAATGCATCAAGACATATGCACCCCTACATTCATTGCAGCATTATTCACAGTAGCCAAGACTTGGAAGCAACCTAGGTGCCCATCAAGGGACGAATGGATAAAGAAAATGTGGTATATATACACAATAGAATACTACTCAGCCATAAAAAACAATGAAATCTGGCCATTTGTGACAACACGGATGGACCTTGAGGGTATTATGATAAGCGAAATAAGTCAGAGGAAGAAAGTCAAATACTATACAATCTCACTCATAAGTAGAAGATAAAAACAACAACAAACAATCACATAGAGACAGAGATTGGATTGATGGTTACCAGAGGGGAAGGGGAAGGGAGGAGGGCAAAAGGGGTGATTAGGCCCATGTGTGTGGTGATGGATTGTAATTAATCTTTGGGTGGTGAACATGATGTAATCTACACAGAAATCAAAATATAATGATGTACACCTAAAATTTATATAACGTTATAAACCAATGTTACCACAACAAAAAAAATTCAAAAAACATGTTTGTGTTATAGGGAAAAAAATGTTATTTTGGCTATTCTAGGCCCTCTTCATTTCCTTATGTGTTTTAGATTCAGCTTGTCAATTGCTACCAAAAACTTTGTTAGAATTTTGATTGAGATTACACTGAATCTAAAGATCAATTTTGGGAGAACTGACAACTTAATTTTGAGTCTTCTAATTCACGAACATATTATCACCTATCCACTTACTTAAGTCTTCTTTGATTTCTCTTATCAGATGTTTCTGTAGTTTTTAGCACACAAATCTTGTGAATATTTATTAGTTCTATACCTAAGTATTTCATGTTTTTTGTTACTATGATAAATTATAGTTTTTAATTATAATTTCCAATTCCTCATTGCTATTACAGAGAAATATCAATGATTTTTATACATTGACATCGTAGCCTGTGAACTTGATAAAATCATGTTGTTAGTTTTAGTAGGGTTTTTTGTAGGCCTTGTGAGATTTTCCATAGACAATCATGCATCTTCAAATAGAAATGTTTATTTCTAATAAAATTTCTAATCTGTACGCCTTTTCTTTCTTTTTCTTGTATTACTGCATTGGCCAGGACTGCCAGTATGATTTTGAATAGTAGTGAGAGCAGACCTCATTGCCTTGTTTCCAATTCTGGGAAAGCACTTAGTCTTTCACAATTAAGTATGATGTTGGCTACAGGTTTCGTATAAACGTCCTTTATCATGTTGAGAAAGATTCCTTTGATTCCTAGTTTTCTGAGAATTTTAACCATGAATAGATGTTGAATACTATGAAAAGCTTTTCTGTATCTATTGAGATGATCACATTTTTTTTCCTCTTTAGTCTGTTCATATGGTGAATTATATTGATTTTTGAATGTTGAACCAACCTTGCTTTCTTGGGATAAGCCCACTCGGTCATGATTTACTGTCTTTTTATATATTGTTGGATCCAATTTGCTAATATTTTGTAGAGGAATTTTGTGTCTATGTTCATGACGGATACTGGTATACAATCTTTTCCAGCAATGTCTTTGTCTGGTTTCTGTATCAGAATAATGCTGGGAAGAGTTCTCTCCTCTTCTATTTTCTGGGAGAGTTTGAGTAGAATTGGTATTATTTCTCCCTCGAATATTTGGTAGAATTCTCCAGTGAAGCCACCTGAATCTGGAGTTTCTTTTGTTGGAACATTTTAAACTGAGAATTCATTTTTTAACACATATAAGATTACTTAGATTATCAGTTTCTTCTCAAGTTAGCATAGATAAAATTTTTCTATTTTACCTATGTTGCCAAATTTATGAGTACAGAGATATTCATAATATTGCCTTATAATTGCCTTAATTTTGTAGGAGCTGTACTGATTTCCCCTCTTTAATTCCTAGTAATGGTAATTTGTGTATTCTCTCCTTTTTCCTTCATCATCCTGGCTAAGGTTTATCAATTTTATTAATCATTTCAAAGAACCAGTTTTTGGCTTGAGTTTCTGTTATCGTTATGTTTTCAATTTCATTCTGATCTTTATTATTTCCTTCCTTCTGCTTATTAGAGGCTTAATTTGCTCTTCTTTTTCTGGTTTCCTAAGGTAGAGACTTAGAGCACTGATTTTAGACCTTTCTATTCTATTCAAATATAAGCATTTAATGCCATAAATTTCCCTCTAATCATTGCTTTAGGTGCATCCCACAAATTTTGATATAGAGTGTTTTCATTTTCATTCAGTTCAAAATATTTTCTAATTTTCTTTGTAACTTCCTCTTTCACCCAAGGTCTATTTAAATTTGTGCAATTTAATTTCCAAATACTTAGGAATGTTCCAGAAATCTTTCTGTTATTCATTTTCACTTTAATTCCCCTGAGATCAGAGAATATATTTTGTATGATTTCAACTGTTTTAAATTTACTGAGGTTTGTTTCATGACACAGAACATAGTCAATCTTGACGAATGTTCCATGTGTACTTAGAAAGTGTAATCAGCTTTTTATCAATTAGGTCAAGTTTGTTGATATTGTTGCTTAGGTCTTCTATAGTCTTAATGATTTTCTATTTACTTTTTCTAGTGATTACTAACAAGTGCTGAAGTCTCCAACTATAATTGTGAATTTGTCTATTTCTTCTTGGAGTTGTACCAATTTTTTCTTCAAGTATTTTAAACTGGTGGTGTTAGGTACATCTTATTGATGAATTAATATTATATCTTCTTGATGAATTAACTCTTTTACCATTATTTAATGTCCCTCTTTACCTCTGGTAATATTGTTTTGATATTCTTTATTTTGATGTGTCTGATATTCATATAGCCACTCAGGTTTCTTTTAATTACTGTTTGCATTGTTTACCTTCTTTCAATCCTGTTATTTCTTTTCTTTTCTTTTTTTTCTTTTTTTTTTTTTTTATTTATTTATTTATTTATTTTTCCCCCAAAGCCCCAGTACATAGTTGTCTGCCATAGCTGCACATCCTTCCAGTTGCTGTATGTGGGACGCGGCCTCAGCACGGCCGGAGGAGCGGTGCCTCGGTGCGCACCCGGGATCCGAACCCGGGCCGCCGGCAGCGGAGAGCACGCACTTAACCGCTAAGCCACGGGGCCGGCCCTTTTTTTTCTTTTTTTAAAGATTTTATGTATTCAGTTTTTTCCCCCCAAAGCCCGAGTAGATAGTTGTATGTCATAGGTTCACATCCTTCTAGTTGCTGTACGTGGGACTCGGCCTCGTGTTGGACGGAGAAGTGGTGCCTCGGAGCGCTCCCAGGATCCGAACCCGGGCCGCCAGCATCAGAGCGCGCGCACTTAACCGCTAAGCCACGGAGCCGGCCCTTTTACTTCTTTTCTTTTAATTTTTTGTTTATTGCAGTAACATTGGTTTACAACATTGTAAAAATTTCAGGTGTACATCATTATACTTCTATTTCTGCATAGATTACATCATGTTCACCACCAAAATACTAATTACAACCCATCACCACACACATGTACCAAATTATCCCTTTCACCCTCCTCCCTCCCCACTTCCCCTCTGGTAACCACCAATCCAATCTCTGTCTCTATGTGTTTGTTTACTGTTGTTATTATCTACTACTTAATGAAGGAAATCATACGGTATTTGACCTTCTCCCTCTCACTTATTTCACTTTGCATTATACCCTCAGTGTCCATGGATGTTGTCACAAATACCTGGATTTCATCGGCTGAGTAGTATTCCATTGTGTGTATATACCACATCTTCTTTATCCATTCGTCCCTTGATGGGCACTTAGGTTGCTTCCAAGTCTTGGCTATTGTGAATAACGCTGCAATGAACACAGGGGTGCATGTACCTTTACAAATTGGTGTTTTCAAGTTCTTTGGATAAATACCCAGCAGTGGAATAGCTGGATCATATGGTAGTTCTATCCTTGATTTTTTGAGCAATCTCCATACTGTTTTCCATAGTGGCTGCACCAGTTTGCACTCCCACCAGCAGTGTATGAGAGTTTCCTTCTCTCCACATCCTCTCCAACACATGTTGTTTCCTGTCTTGTTAATTATAGCCATTCTGACGGGCGTGAGGTGATATCTCATTGTAGTTTTGATTGGCATTTCCCTGATAGTCAGTGATTTTGAACATCTTTTCATGTGTCTGTTGGCCATCTGTATATCTTCTTTGGAGAAATGTCTGTTCAGGTCTTTTGCCCATTTTTTAATTGGGTTGGTAGTTTTTTTGTTGTTGAGATGCATGAGTTCGTTATATATTTTGGAGATTAAGCCCTTATCAGATGTATGGTTCGCAAATATCTTCTCCCAATTGTTAGGTTGTCTTTTTGTTTTGTTGATGGTTTCCTTTGCTGTACAGAAGCATTTTAGTTTGATGTAGACCCATTTGTTTATTTTTTCTATTGTTTCTCTTGCCCGGTCAGACATGGTGCTTGAAAAGATGTTGCTAAGACCTATGCCGAAGAGCGTACTGCCTATGTTTTCTTCTAGAAGTTTCATAGTTTCAGGACTTACATTCAAGTCTTTAATCCATTTGGAGTTAATTTTTGTGTATGGTGTAAGGTAAGGGTCGACTTTCATTTTTTTGCATGTGGCTATCCAGTTTTCCCAACACCATTTGTTGAAGAGACTTTCTTTTCTCCATTGTATGTTCTTGGCTCCTTTGTCAAAGATTAGCTGTCCATAGATGTGTGGGTTTATTTCTGGGCTTTCGATTCAATTCCATTGACCTGTGTGTCTGTTTTTGTGCCAGTACCATGCTGTTTTGGTTACTATAGCTTTGGAGTATATTTTGAAATGAGGGAGTGTGATACCTCCAGCTTTGTTCTTTTTTCTCAGGATTCCTTTAGCTATTCGGGATCTTTCGTTGTTCCATATAAATTTTAGGATTCTTTGTTCTATTTCTGTGAAAAATGTTGTTGGAACTTTGATAGGGATTGCATTGAATCTGTAGTTTGCTTTAGGAAGTATGGACATTTTCACTATGTTAATTCTTCCAATCCAAGAGCACGGAATATCTTTCCATTTCTTTGTGTCTTCTTCAATTTCTTTCAGAAATGTTTTATAGTTTTCGGTGTACAGATCTTTCACCTCTTTGGTTAAGTTTATTCCTAGGTATTTTATTCTTTTTGTTGCAATTGTAAATGGGATTGTATTCTTAATTTCTCTTTCTGCTACTTCGTTGTTAGTGTACAGAAATGCAACTGATTTTTGTATGTTGATTTTGTATCCTGCAACTTTACCATATTCGTTTATTACTTCTAAAAGTTTTCTGGTGGATTCTTTAGGGTTTTCTATATATAAAATCATGTCATCTGCAAATAGTGACAGTGTCACTTCTTCCTTTCCAATTTGGATCCCTTTTGTTTCTTTCTCTTGCCTGATTGCTCTGGCTAGGACTTCCAGTACTATGTTAAATAGGAGTGGTGACAGTGGGCATCCTTGTCTGGTTCCTGTTCTTAGAGGGATAGCTTTCAGTTTTTCACCATTGAGGATGATATTAGATGTGGGTTTGTCACATATGGTCTTTATTATGTTGAGGTACTTTCCTTCTATACCCATTTTATTCAGAGTTTTTATCATAAATGGATGCTGTATCTTGTCAAATGCTTTCTCTGCATCTATTGAGATGATCATGTGATTTTTATTCTTCATTTTATTAATGTGGTGTATTATGTTGATTGATTTGCGAATGTTAAACCATCCCTGCATACCTGGAATAAATCCCACTTGATCATGGTGTATAATCTTTTTAAGGTATTGTTGTATGCGATTTGCTAGTATTTTGTTGAGGATTTTTGCATCGATGTTCATCAGTGATATTGGCCTGTAATTTTCTTTTTTTGTGTTGTCCTTGTCTGGTTTTGGTATCAGGGTAATGTCAGCTTCATAGAATGAGTTAGGCAGCTTCCCCCCTCCTCAATTTTTTGGCAGAGTTTGAGAAGGATAGGTATTAAGTCTTCTTTGAATGTTTGGTAGAATTCACCAGGGAAGCCGTCTGGTCCTGGACTTTTATTTTTGGGGAGGTTTGTGATTACTGTTTCGATCTCCTTACTGGTGACTGGTCTATTCAAATTTTCTACTTCTTCTTGATCCAGTTTTGGAAGGTTGTATGATTCTAAGAATTTATCCATTTCTTCCACATTGTCAAATTGGTTGGCATATAGCTTTTCATAGTATTCTCTTATAATCTTTTGTATTTCTGAAATTGTCTGTTGTAATCTGTCCTCTTTCATTGCTGATTTTACTTATTTGTGCCTTCTCTCTTCTTTTCTTGGTGAGTCTAGCTAAAGGTTTGTCAATTTTGTTGATCTTTTCAAAGAACCAGCTCTTGGTTTTATTAATTTTCTATTTTTTTGGTCTCTATTTCATTTATTTCTGCTCTGATTTTTATTATTTCCCTTCTTCTACTGACTTTGGGCTTTGTTTGTTCTTCTTTTTCCAGTTCCTTTAGGTGCATTGTTAGATTGTTTCTTTGAGATTTTTCTTGTTTGTTGAGATAGGCCTGTATCGCTATAAACTTCCCTCTTAGAACCGCTTTTGCTGTATCCCATAAATTCTGGCATGTCGTATTTTCATTTTCATTTGTCTCCAGGTATTTTTTCATTTCCTCCTTAATTTCTTCGTTAACCCAGTCGTTCTTTAGTAGCATTTTGTTTAATCTCCACGTATTTGTGGCTTTTCTGATTTTCTTCCTATAGTTGATTTCTAGTTTCATACCGTTGTGGTCAGAAAAGATGCTTGGTATTATTTCAATCTTCTTAAATCTATGGAGACTTGTTTTGTGGCCTAATATGTGATCAATCCTGGAGAGTGTTCCATGTGCATTTGAAAAGAACGTGTATTCTTTGGTTTTTGGGTGGAATGCTCTGTATATGTCTACTAGGTCCATCTGTTCTAGCGTGTCGTTTAAGGCCAATGTTTCCTTATTGATCTTCTGTTTGGATAATCTATCCGTTGGTGTAAGTGGAGTGTTCAAGTCCCCTACTATTATTGTGTTACTGTCTATTTCTCTTTTCATGTCTGTTAATAATTGTTTTATATATTTAGGTGCACCTACATTGCGTGTGTAGATATTTACAAGTGTTATATCCTCTTGTTGGATTGTTACCTTGATCATTATGTAATGCCCTTCTTTATCTCTTTTTACAGTTTTTGTTTTAAAGTCTATTTTGTCTGATATGAGTACTGCTACCCCAGCTTTCTTTTCATTGCCATTTGCGTGGAGTATCTTTTTCTTTTTTTTTTTTTTTTTTAAAGATTTTATTTATTTTATTTTCCCCCCAAAGCCCCAGTAGATAGTTGCATGTGATAGCTGCACACCCTTCTAGTTGCTGGATGTGGGACTCGGCCTCAGGATGGATGGAGAAGTGGTGCCTCGATGCGCACTTTCCGGGATCGAACCGGGCGCCAGCATCATGTGTGGCGCATAACCACCAAGCCACAGGGCCGGCCCCTGGAGTATCTTTTTCCATCCCTTCACTTTCAGTTTGTGAGTGTCTTTAGGTCTGAAGTGTGTCTCTTGTATGCAGCATATATATGGGTCTTGTTTTTTTATCCAGTCAGCCACCCTATGCCTTTTAATTGGAGCATTTAGTCCATTGACGTTTAAAGTAGCTCTTGATAAGTATGTACTTACTGCCATTTTTTAACTTTTTTTTTTCTCTGTTCCTTTCTTCTTCTATACAGAATTGAGGTCACTTTAGTTTGACCTCTGTCTGAAAGCTGTACTCTTTAACTCCCCTCCTCCCTCCTTTTATGTTTTTGATATCATATCTAACCTCTTTTTGTGCTTTTGTATCCCTACGTTCTTATCATGAAATAGATAATTTTTCCTATTTGTGGTCTTCTCTTTTCCCTTAAGTCAGTCCCTTTAACATTTCTTGTAGCATTGGTTTCTTGGTGACAAACTCCTTTAATTTTTGCTTGTCTGGGGAAAATTTGATCTCTCCTTCCATTTTGAATGATAACCTTGCTGGGTAGAGTATTCTTGGCTGTAAATTTTTCCTTTTAGCACTTTAAATATATCGTGCCATTCTCTTCTAGCCTGTAAGGTTTCTGCTGAGAAGTCAGCTGATAGCCTTATGGGGTTTCCTTTGTATGTAACTTGACATTCTCTTATGACTTTTTAGGATTCTCTCTTTATCTTTAATTCTGGACATTTTGATTATGATGTGTCTTGGAGTGGGCCTCTTTGGCTTTATCTTGTTTGGGGCTCTCTGTGCTTCCTGTACCTGGATGTCTGTTTCCTTCCTTAGGTTAGGGAAGTTTTCATCTATTATTTGTTGAAATAGATTCTCTGCCCCCTTGTCTCGCTCTACTCCTTCCGGGACACCTATCACACGGATGTTAGTGCGCTTGATGTTGTCCCAGAGGTCCCTTAGACTGTCCTCACTCTTTTTAATTCTTTTCTCTTTTACCTGTTCACCTTGGGTAATTTCTTCTAGTCTTTAGTCAGCTCACAGATCCATTCTTGTGTATCCTCTACTCTGCTTTTGAGTCCCTCTAATGAATTTTTCATTTCCAGTATTGTATTCTTCATTTCTGATTGGTTCTTTTTTATATCTTCCATTTCTTTGTTGACATTCTCACTGAGTTCATCTATTCTTCTCCCCAGATCAGTGAGCATCCTTAACACTCTTAGTTTGAACTCTCTGTCAGATGGGTTGCTCATTTCTGTTTCACTTAGTTCCTTTTCTGGGGTTTTGTCCTGTTCCCTTACTTGGAATGTATTCTTTTGCCTCCTCATTTTGCCTCTTTCCCTGTGCTTGTGTCTCGTATTAGGTAGGTCAGCTACATCTCCTGCTCTTGGATAGGTGACCTTATGTAAGTGATGCCTTAGGAGGCTTCCAGTGTGCTTCCCTCAGTTCTCCAATGTTCCAGGGTGACCCCCATGTGGGCTCGTGTGTCCTTCTGTTGTGGCCTGTTTGCTCTCCTGTAGGTGCCCAGGGAGGCTGAGTTACACTCCTGGCCAGCTGTTTGTGCTCAGCTGCTTGTGGTTGTTGTGGGCCCTTCAGTCTCTTTATATCGGGTGTGGGGAGCCCCAGCACAGTTGGCTGCAAGTTCTAATACCACATTTGTGTTGCAGTATTTCTTTTAAGTGAGTAGGCCCCCCCAGCGTGGCAGGTTGTTGAGCTCAGGGCCTTACAATTGCTGTAAGCCTCTAGCCTATTAGGTCTCTTGTCAGCTCTCTGAGGATTGCAGCTGGGTGGGGCTGGCCTCAGGCACAGGAGCACCCAATTGTTTCAGGCTTTGGAAGGTGGGGCAAACCCCCTATGTGGGTCTTTGAGAAACACAAGTCTTCTGCAGATGACAAGCCCTGCCGCCCACAGGTCCACACACACAGTCAACACAGTCCTGCCCCATGTGCGCATCCCGACCTCCCGAAGTGGACCTAGTCTCTCCAAGGCGGGAGCCCCACACACTCCGCCACTGCCCCACACTCGCCCCCCACCCCCACCCCCACTCCTTGTGCACACCCTGCCCCGCTCAAGTCTCAGGCTCAGTTGCCAGGTTGCAGAGAATCCAATCACCAATCTATGCAGGACCACAAGTTGCCTGAGGGCTGGTTGTTGGGTGGGGCCAGTCTCTAGGGTGGGCTGCCTGCCCTGGCTGAGCTGGATTAAATCGGTGCTCTAGCGGGTGGGCCAGACCTGGGTTAGCAGGCCTCAGGGAGAACTCCAATGGCGTCTGTGTCAGCACACCCACACCAGGCCACAACAATGGCCGCCACCAATGTCCCAGTCCCTGGAGAGGTCTCACCTCTCACCGAGATGCACTCAGGGCCTATTAGGTGAGTCTCTTTTCACCACAGCACTGTGCACCTTTCTTTCTGGTGATTTTAGGATGCTTTCTGAAACTGGTGAGTTTGCACGCAGGCCCTTTAAGAGCCAGTTTTAGTTTCTTTGTGAACCAGCTTTTCTTGGGGTACTTCCCAGTGTTTTAGTAGCAGGCCAAGTCAGATATTATGCTGCTGGTCTCGATTGTGCTGGGTCCACAAAATGCCCACAGCGGGGGCGCTCCCCGGCTCAGGACCCTGCGCTTCTAGGGAGGGCTGCGTACCTGTGGGCTGCTCCCAGTGGCCGTGAAGCTGGCAGCTTGTGAAGGCTGCGTTTTTCCTCTCCAGAAGGGAGTCTCTGCCTCTTCCACCTCAATTAGGATTGTCCATTGTTGCAGGAATTCCTCTTATTCAGTTTTCAGTTCTGTCTCAGGGGTAATTTTTCCACAAGTAGTTGTAAATTGGCTGTGTCCACGGGAGGAGGTGAGTTCCGAGTGTGCTTACGCCGCCATCTTGAGTCCTGCAATCCTGTTACTTTTCACCTATGTCTTTATATTTAAAGCAAGTTTCTAGTTGACAGCATAAATTTGGTCTTGGTTTTGAATCCAATCTGACAATCTCTGTCTTTTAAATGGCATGTTTATTTACATTTAATGTTATTATTGATGTGGTTTGATTTTAATCAATTATCTTGCTATTTCCTTTTTGTTCTTTTTGTTGCTGTTGTTCATTTTCCCCTCATTTCGTGCCTGCTTTTGGAGTAATTGAATAATTTTAATTATGTACTATTTAAAAATATTTTAATGATTACTCTGCATCTATCACAGTCTACTTTCAAATAATATTATGACAACATATACTGTAGGAACCTTTCATCAGTATATTTTCAATTCTTTTACCCATCTTTCATACTATCACTGTCATTTTCTTTTTATAGACACTGTCAATGTATTGATATTATTTTTTAGACAGTCAATTATCTTTTATAGGCGTTGAAAATAAGAAATCTTTTATTTATACCTTCATTTTAACCATCTCAGAAGCTCTTCATTTCTTTGTATAAATCCAAGTTTCTGTCTGGTATAATTTAATTTCTACCTGAAACATTTCCTTTAAGTTCTTTTGTAGTACATATCTGTCTCTCAGGTTTCATTTACCTGAAAAAGTATTTATTTCGCCTTCATTTTTGAAAAGTATTTTTGCTGGATATAGAATACTGGGTTATCTCTTTTTTCCTTTCAGCACTTTAAAATATCACTGTATCGTCTACTAGATTGCATGGTTTGTAATAAGAAGCTGATCTATTTCTTATCTTTGTTCTTCTGTAAGTAATGTACCTTCTTTCTCTGGCTTCCTTCAATATTTTCTCTTCCTATTTGGCTTTTAGCAGTTTGAATATGATGTGTATAAGTATTTTTTCTTTTAATCTTGCTTGGAGTTCTCTGAGATTCTTCGATCTGTGGTTTGATGTTCTTCATTTTTCTTATAAAATTATTGGTCATTATCTCTTCGAGTACTCTTCCTGTTCTGTTTGCTTTCTCTTTTCTTGCTGGGATTCCAATTACATGCATGTTAGGATATTTGATATAGCTCTTGGATACTCAGATTTTTTTTCACTCTTCTTTCTCTTTGTGTTTCACTTTCTATTGACTATCGTCAAGTTTACTTACTCCTTGGCCATGTTGAGTCTACTGATAAGCCCACTGAAGTCATTCTTCATCTGTACTACTGTTTTCCTCCCTAACATTTCTATTTGACTGTTTCTTATAATTTCCCTCTCTTTGCTTCAATTCCCATCTGTTCATACATATTCTATCTTTTCTACTAGGGCCTTTAACACATTAATCATAGTTATTTTAAATTCCCTGTATGACAGTTCCAACATCTGAGTCATCTGTGAGTCTTGTTGTCTTGATTGCTTTGTCTCTTAAGAGTGGATTGTTGTTGTTTTCTTGTTTTTTCTTGCCTTTAATTTTGACTGAACGCCAGACATTGTGTGTACAACAATAGAGATTTAGGTAAGTAGTATTTAAGCTTGGAAATGGGAACACTTTTCTTCAGCTAGGCTATGAATGTGAGGAGTTGAGTCAATCAGGTCAGAAGTTAAGTTGACTTTGAGTTTTGTTGTTGCTGCAGTTAACTTTGGTGTACCACTAGCTTCAAAATCCTCTAGTGTTACTTTGTGTTTAGGGTGGGCCCTGGGATGCCACAGGGTTTTTCTCAATATTCCTGTTCCACCTTCAGCTTTCAGCCTTCACTGTGCACCTGCACCATAGAAGGAGTTTCTCTCTACACTCTTGTGCCTTGCCCACTGGTAGCCTGCTGCTGCTTGTTACTCTATACTTGTTGGTTTCATGGTGAGAGATGGGGAGGGAGTAGTTCTCTGTTGTCTTGGTCCAGCCTCAGTCCCAAGCAGATCCTGTATGCCTGGGTCTTGCAGTGGGGCTTTTTTAGTGATCCTGTTCCTCCTCCCTGTGGTAGCCAAACTCTGCCTTGTCTCTTTAACAAGTTTTGTGCAAGCGAGTTTCCTACCCCTCTCCCAGCAATGAGAGTCCTCTAATAGTACTAATAATAGATTGTGGGCCTAAGACTATTTCTTTCCTTTCCCCCAAGAGTGGATGGTTTTTTTCTTTACCCTCCTCCCAGCCACAATTGGTTTTCACCTATACTCTGCAGGTGACAGATATGCTACCTCTTCCCCAGCGAATTAAGGCTTCTGTTCTTACAGGGAAAGGGTCCAAATGCGTCATCCAATCTTTCTGGCAGTGGCAGTCACTCTTCACTTCCAGGCGTGTACCAGTAAAGGAGACTAGTCTCCTGTCCTACCTCCCAGCCTTTCTTTTCTATAAGTCTGTAGAGAAGAGACTACAAATGGGAGTGAACTCCCCTTGTATCTGTAGCTACCAATGGTTCTATGCTTGGCCTTTAGCAACCCATTAAAAAAGTTTAGCCAAATACATCTTATCCGCTTGTGTGGTGCCTGGTATTTCTTCCTGTTCTGTGCTCTGGCACAGTGAGATAGTGCTTGTGTCTCATCTCTTTGGAGGAGTCTGTCTTTCCTTGGACTTTAGGCTACTTAGTCACTCTGCATCATAAGCTCTCTGATGGAGTCAAGAAATGTTATGATTTTGTAGTTTATCTGACATTAAATAGTTAGGGTGGAAGTAATACTCTTTCCACTTTCCTCATCCTGGGTGAAAACAAAACTCCCAAATTCCGCAACATGTTAAAGTGAATTCCTATTTTATTAATCAATAATAGCATGGATTTATAGAAGATAAATTTATTCAGACAATGCTTGTTACACGTATGTATTTGTGGATTTTTGGCAGAATTACTAGTCTGTACCCCATCCCCTTCCTATCAGAGATCCAGACACACGGTTTTGAAATCACTGTCACACCTTAAGAGAAAAAAAAAAAATCAACTTAACTTTTAACTGTGATTTTGAAATTACTAAGATTAATTATAATTGTGATAGCCATTGTAATTTAGCTATATTTCAAATACTAAGGTAAAAAATTTACCACTTTATAAAAGAACAAAAATGATTTCATTTGTGCATGTGGTCAGAAATAGATTCTAAATATACATACACTTTGGATTTCCTAATTCTCACATATTTAAAGTCACAATCACTGTATGTGAGGTATAAATGGTGCTAAGATGGCTGGGAATTAAACTCGGGACATAATGCCAAAAACATCCATCTGTGATTAGGTAAGTATATTTCTCACAAAAATGTAACCTGCTTTTGATAAATTATTGCAATTACATTTATTACTTTGAGCACTTTAATACATACTTTCTGAGCAACATATATAATCTACAAATAAGAAAACTGAAGAATGCTGTGATTTTCAAGCATCTTTGACAACTAATCTGTCCTAGCATTTAACCACAAAACATATGATCTAATTTTTCCCCACTGATTATATATAGAATGTTTGACTTTCTAATTACTATTTAGTATGATGGTCTTAAAATTTTAAGAGAAAAACTAAAAAAGGAAAATAGTTTTTAAAGTTAACTATTTTAACACATCACTTGATAGAATTTAATTTGTTCCTGGGTTCGTAACAAATAAATGGATTTAAAATTAGTCTCTCATTAGTATTGAAAAAAATTAACTTGCACAGTAAAAGATGCAGTGAAAGTTAACTTGCAGAGTAAAAGGGAAAAAAATTAAAATGACTCATTAAAATCACTTAAAAAGTTGTTTTCACTATAAAACTGTTAGAGATATTAATCGGGACATAGAATCAGATAAGTGGTATCACGTGGTCAAAAATACACCCAATGAATTCAATACCAAATGAAAGAGTTTTACTCTTAGACTCTAAAGATATCATCTGCCAGAACAATCAAATCAATTTCTCTCTTTTACATTAAAATCTGAAAGTAATAATCAAGGGGGGAAGAAAACAAAGATTTTACAGATTTCCCAGAAGCACAGTGCTGGAACCTATGTCCTATCACATCTTCAGTCAACTTTTAATGGATGATCATTGAAAGAGTTGCTACTGCTGGTAAACTGCTTGATTTATATATATACACACATTAAACTACTACACATTTCAAAGTGAAATACATGCTACTTCCCCTGAAACAGCCATAATTTGGAGTTCAAGTATTCTTAGAAGCATTTATTTGCCAGAAAAGACGTGGTTTTGATTCCCTTGTGATAAGGTGAGTTTCTCTCATTATCTTCAAGGCCTCTGTGTAGGAGATAGGATTAAATTGCTTCAAGGTCACCCAAAGTCCTGAGAGCCCTAGAGGATTATTTTGGCATTCTGACTTTCCTATTCTCTGAAACATTTGGCAATGTCTCAGAGCTTCATCAGAGAAAAACAATAAAACCCACAAAATTTATGGGAAAAAAGTCATAACTGACTATATTTGCCAAGGCAATCATATTCATTCAAAAATACTCAGTATGGAGATATGTATCAATTACGTAGTGAAACACTTGACTTCTATTTAAAATGCTCTCTTTATAGCTCACTAGGTATTTATTTGTCTTAGTCAAAGGTGACATAGGTCTGCTCTCCTAACTTTTGTATTAGATATAAAATTAAATGAAAAAAATTTTACATATATTAAGTCCAACTCTTTCCGAATAAAACTTCCTCCTACTAACTAATACCTTGGTTTCTTTTATTCTTCTTATGAATTTTATTGACTTATTAAATGTTAATTGGACATTTTTTAATGATATAAGTCAACAAAAATTTAACTATTGCCATCTTGTGGTCAGACATTCATATATGTGAAATTGAAAACAATGTCACTTTCCTAAAGAAAGATATTTACGCTTAAAATCTTACCGAAGATATTTTCCTATCAGCTGAGAAAAAAAATTGTTTTATTACATACAACATCCCCTAGGGAAACAAAATTCATTTATAATTTTTAGAAATTATAATTTTTTAAAAACTAAATTAAATGTACTGTCATTGACCACAAATGGTAACAATACTCCGTAGAAGGACATAAAGTCAGTCTTGTATTATCTTAAGAACATTTATTTGCTCATATCTATATAGTGTCATGATTAATATTTAAATCACCATGAGAAGAGTTTTACAGGTAATTTTCCATAGGATTCTAAAATATAACATTAACACTATTGTACCATGGTTAGGTTAAAAAAGTGGTTGGGAGGGCAAAGTTCTGAAAAGTTGGAGCAAGAGAACAGAAAACAAACAGCAAAGTAAAACCTACACCTCATATAGCATAATCTTGACAAATACCTTGAGCACTTCCTCATATAGATCCTCTCCAAAACACCAAATACACAGTTACATTTGCAATTACACTGGCATTCAATACATGACATAAAACCACAATTATAAAAGCAAAGAAAGACATTCCACTGCTCAAAATATTCGTAATACTTCTCCCTGGATTGTGGACAGAAAGTTTTTAAACAGACAACATCTTAATTTCTACTGCCAAATTTCAGAATTTAGATTATACAAAATTTAAATGACTAAGAAACAAGAAGATAAAGCATAAGGCCAACAGCCTTGCAGAAACATAAAGACGACATCAAAATGCTGTGATGCTGATTGTAGAATTAAAGGTCAACCACACAATTTTGATAATTAACACTACAGAAAATTCATTCATATAATAGCATTTAACATGAGAATCCTTTGTTTCTTAAATTGTACTTGTTGGTCAACACAACACTAAATAGCCCTTACAAAGCACCTTAAAAGCCATAACCCCTGCCTTTAAATTATAAATTTAAAACAGACAACTATGATATAAATATAAACCTATATATAGATAAAAAGATGCTGACATTCAATTGTACAAGAACCGAAAAGTAAAGTTAAAGGAAAAACACTACCTGAGAGTTTTTTAAATCCATTAGAAATAGTATTTATTGGTAAACAGAACTAACAAATATATATCAAAAATGATACCAGATTCTTTATCCCAACGGACTAAATGAGATAAAGAAACAAAAAACTTAGAGACAAGAATAAGACATATATAAAAGTAAAGAACTCTCATTATATACTTCTTCAATATCAGGACAAGTATCAAGCTATTATTAAAGAAAACAAATCTTACCTTGTTGCTCTGCAAGTGAAATATTGGATTTATTTTTTACACGTATTAAACGACTTTGTACTGGCTTGTGTTCAACTTGCTTAACATCTTGGTCTTGCTTTTGTTGGTACTAAAGAATTTAAGACATGAGATTATAATAATATTTTTTAAGTTACTTTTTAAAAAATTGAGCAATTAAATTATTTAGGTGTTCATTACATAAAATTTGAATATTATGTATGCCTTCTAATTGCTAACTGGGTAACAGAGTACGTATTACTAAAGAAAAGATGTTGCAAATAAAAACTTTTAAAAGATTTGGATAATATACACAGATTTCAAATATTCAAATCATCTCTGTCTATTTTTACTATAGAATTCAGAGCTACTTATAAATCAAACTATTCTAGATATATACACATGATGGATTTAGACAGGATAAAAACTTAATTTGGCTGTAAGCTCTCCCATATAACCGTTTTTGCATAAAATGAAAATTTGCATAATGCACTGCAATTTTCGAAGAGCTTTTATATATAATAACATCATTTAATTCTCACAAGTGTGAGTAGGTATTGTTATCCTCCTTTGCCATTCAAGAAACATATACTCCACCGTAAGACCTATCATCTCTCTTCCTTATCTATAACCTACACCTAAATTCAAAATTTACAGTAGTCACAAATTCCTTCACAATCACACATCAGAAATTGTGATGACTTTAGCCCTTTTCTTTCTTCTCTTTCCTGTTTTATGAGACTAATTATGAATGAGTCTCAGAAAACAGCTATCAGATATACTCTGACAGGAATGCAACAAGATTCTCTCTGGACTCTTGTCAACAACTCTGAAACACCTGTCCACACGGACTCAGCTGTAACCACTCCAGCTCCGGGAGGCACCTATTTATCTACCAACAAAATCGAGTAGCTTTCCACTGCAGTGGTAACAATTAGCCTTAACTCTGGTCCTTTAAGTTTAGAACCATGAATCACATAGGTTTCTGCCTTGAAGGAAATATCATTTTGGTGTGCATTTCTAAGATGGGGACTACGACTATCTCTGGCTCCTTCAACTTAGGACCTCCCCATGGCTCCTTCCTTAACCACCGTGATGAAGAGCTGAGTGTGGGGGAGCTAACCTGCTTGTGTTCAAATCTGGCTAAGCCATTTTGTAGCTTTGACCTTGGGCAAATTATTAACCCTTCAATATCTCAATTTGCTCATTTATTAAATGGGGATACTAATAATAACTACCTCATCAGGTTGTTATAAGGATTAAATGAGTTAAATGTGTAAAGAACTTAGAACAGCATCTGGCAGAGTAAGGATTATAAATAGCCATACTTCTCTGTTAAAGAAATCTAACAAAATTTTTGAGGCCCATTCTTCTGGTAACACTTAGTAGTTTTACTTTAAAACAGGCCAACAATTAAAGGAAAGCAATCTTTCTATTTTTTAAATAGCTTTATTAAGATATAATTGATAGACAATAATCTGCACGTTTAAAGTGCACAATTTGCTAAGTTTTGGCATATGCATATACCCCTGAAACCATCAGCACAATCAAGATAATATAATGAACACAGCCATCAATCTCAAAAGTTTTCTCATACCCTTTTGTATTCCCACCTGTTACTATAGATTAGTTTGTAAATTTTCTAGAATGTTATATAAATGGAATCATAGAGTATATACTTCTTTTTTTGTGGTCTGGCTTCTTTCCCTCAACATAACTTTTGTGAGAATCATGCATGTTATTGTACGTATCAGTAGTCCATGCCTTTTTATTGCTTAGTAGTATTCCATTGTATAAATTATACCACAAATTTGTACATTCACCAAGCGATGGACATTTTCTGTTGTTTCCAGTTTTGGGTTACTACAAATAAAGTTGCTATGAAAACTCATGTACAAGTCTTTGTGTAGACATATATTTTAGTTTCCCTTGGGTAAATACCTAGGAGTGAAATGCCTGGATCATATGGTAGGTGTATGTTTTACTTTTTTAAGAAATCGTCAAACTGTTTTCCAAAGTGGTTGAATTATTTTACATTCCCAACCAGCAGCATACGCGAGTTCAGTTGCTCCACATCCTTGCCAACCCTTGGCAGGTCAGTCTTTTTAATTTTAAACATTATAATGGGTGTGTAGTAGTATTTCATTGTGTTTTTAATTAGCATTTTCCAATTGACTAACGATGCTGAAAATCTTTTTATGTGCTTACTTCACATCAGTATATCTTCTTTGGATAAGGGTATCTGTCCAAATATTTTATCCATTTTTAAATTGAATTGTTTATTTTCTTAATATTGAATTCTCTGAGTTCCTTATATATTCTGAATACAAGTCTTATCAGCGAAGTGATTTGCAAATATTTTCTCCCAGTCTCTGGCTTGTGTTTGCTTTCTCTTAACAGTGGATCTTGAAAAGCAGAAGTTCTTATTTTTGATACAACCAATTTATTCACTTTTTTCTTTCATGGATAGTGCTTTTGGTATCATTTTTGCCTAACCCAAGGTCACAATTTTTCTTTTATACACAAGTTATTAACAGATACTTATTCATTACTAACTAGCTTTTCCTGATCTTCGCTTGATCATAGATTATTAATACTGAACCCTACATAATGGTGTGTTCCATATGTTTATTTTATATATTTTGGCCTTTCATCCTTGTCGGAAGAGGTCTTCAAGAGGACGTGACTGCCAGTTGACCTGCGAGCCTTACCTGGGTAATCAGAGGCTCCTCACTCCCTCCCCTGTCCTTGGAGTGTATGTCCTGCCTACTATTCCCATACTAACAGCCGTTTCAAGGACACAGTCCTGAAAGAGTAAGATGTCACTGAGACCATCTGGACTGAATACATGACTGAACCCAGTTAAGGCCTCTGTATAAACTTTTAAGATTCTGGCAGGCAAGTGTGGAGATCTACTCATCTTGCGGCCGCCCAAGACAAGCCTCTTAAGTAAATTCCCTTGCTTATTAAACCTGCCACCTTCCAATCTTGAATGGTCTGCCTCTTTCTTCTATTTCTCCTTGTCCTCTGTGTATGGGGCCAGTTTCAGATTTCACCCGGGGAGCTCCCAAGGTTGTGAACCAACAATTCTCAACACCATGTAATTCTAGACAATACCATAAAATGAATACTTATTGAATAAATTAATCCACAGTGAGAAATGCATCGCTATTACACAGATATAAAACTGTTTTTAATAACCTAAGCATTTTTTTTACATCTTGGAGAGTAATTATCCTATTTTTTGAGGGCACAAGATTACACAGGCCATTGGCTTAACTCAGCAAGAAATTTCTTATGCTTTCATGGTAACACATTTTGCAAATTTGAATGTAATAAATATTTATTGAGTACCTAATATGTGCAAATTACTGAGCTAGATATTGCATGGGGATACAGAGGTGTAAATGATCACAGCTACCTAACTAGGTGACAGGCATTTTATATACATGTATATTTTTATTCTTTATTTGAAAGATGAGGAAATTAAGGCTTAGAAAAAGGCTAAGTAATGTATTCAAGGTCACAGCCAGAAACCAGATGAGCAAAGATTTGTATCCAGGCTTGAGTCAGTAAATGAAGGAGGCATGATTTGAAGCTGACTCCAAAGACTATGCTCTTGAGAGTGTATCATGCTGCTGTTCTCATTCTAAGTAAAGTACAAATGCTATTAATTGGTACCTGAGGAAAATCTTCAGCCGTTACTGATAACTTAACATCATCTTCCTGTGTTGTCAGAAGTGTTGTGGAAAGAGCAAGGTTAGAATTTGGCTGCAACTCCAATTCTCCCAAACTCATTGGACCATGACTAGCACATGAATCTTCATAAACACCACCTGTTATCAAATATGTAAACAAAAAGTTAAAATAAATTGTTTAATTTACCTTAGAAAAAGAAAAATTGACTAAAATTACAAATATTTCTTAGCTACTGAATTAGAAGTAGCAGTGTATTTCAGCCAAAAATAGGTGGTACCAAGCCTTCATTGCAATTAAAACCAAAGCTTATAGAGAATGCAAAAAGTACCTATGTTCAAACAAATCTATGGACTATTCTAAAGTTCCAGTCAAGTTGCTCATGCAGTCCACACCCAACCCCTACTCCTACACACTAACTCCTAACACTCCAGCTAACCTTTTCTATCAGTAAGAGTCAACAGAATACTTTCTATCTACAACGTAATCTTAAAGCAGGGGGCAATTTCCTAGCTAGAAAATGTTGATACTGCTTAGCTCTGTTCTGTAGATATTTTTCTTCAAATGGTCAAGTTCCTCTTTACCTCATCCAAATGGCATCCCAATCATATCAATAAAAAGAAAATAAGAGCAGAAATATCTATTTATCTAATAATAATATCACTGTACATTTATAGTGCACCTCATACCCCAAGCACTTTCATATACATTATATGTGCATATCACATATACATTACCTCATTTAATTTGAATACCACAATCATTCTGTAAGGTAAGCAGGTCAGATAGTATTATAACTGTCTTTCACTGACAAAGCTAAGGCTTGGGAAAGTTAATTGACTATCCAAAAATCAGAGAGCTAGTAAGAGGAATTAAAATCCTGATCTTCCAACTCCTAGTCACTGTTCTTTATTTCACGTTCTTGCTAAAATATTTCTAAGATAACTCTATTTTTCCTAATTAACAGCCACATTTTAAATATAGCACAGTGTAGTATATCTCATCTTAAACAACAGAAATTGACCTGAAGTGTTATACATAAGCTAAATTTTTTAAATGAAATAATATTTTAAAGACATCATAGATATTTTCTATTTAAAGGCAGTCTGTTGACAATTTCTTAGGTATAGCAAATAATCACCCTCAGATCTCTTATGTTAATCCATATTTTTAGGTTGATTTTGCATAAAGCAAAATACATACATTTAATTTTTACCTTTCCAGTATTCAATCTGTACAAAACAATTTCTCAAAATTATCACCTGTTTTATTCTCATTTAATTATCTAGCATGATATAAGATTAATTTAAATAATGATAATAATATCCATCATTTACACTAGTTATTGTTCCAGGCCTTTTATTGGCTTCTTTATATTCTGATAAGCCTTTTTCTATTCCTATGTCATTTTTCCAACATTTTCCTAAGACTGACAAAATGAATTAAAATAAAAGAATTAGCACATATAATGTTAAAAGAGAAGAGATTAAAAACTCTTTGTGCTGATAATTTGGTTATATACCTAGAACACTCAAGCGACTCTAGTGAGGAAAAAAACCTCTACTAGAATTAATAAGAGAATTTGGTAACGTGACTGGATAATAGATAAGTATATAAAAATCATTAGCTTTTCTCAATATTATAGCAAAATGCACCTAGAAATGAAAAAATAATCCTTTACTATAGTGCCCAAAACTTTAAAGTAATTAAGAATAAAATTATTAAGAAAGACATAGAACCCATATGAAGAAAATTATGAAATCTTATTGAAGAGCACAAAACAAGATCCAAATAAATAGTAAGAAATACGATAAAAATGTCAATTCTTCCAATATTAATACGTAAACTTGTACAATTCCAATTAGGATGATTTTTAGTTGAAAAAAATAATTTTAGAGTTTATATGGAAAAATAATTGCCTGAAAATTGCCAAGAAAAGTATGAAAATTTTGAAGAAGGGGAAACTTGCCCTATCACATATGAGAATGTGCCATAAAGACACAATAGACTAATATGTTTTAGATCATAGAGAATCCAGAATACTCAGTAAAGAATCCAGAAAAAAATATCCTTACATCTTTGAGAACTTAATAATCAAATTGGTTGATATTTCAATTCAATAGGAAAGAAGACAGCCTACATAATAATTGATGCTGGCACAAGTGGCTATTTATCTGAAAGAAAACCAAATTGGACTTCTACCGTACACCATTTGCAAAAATAAAGTCCAGATAGACTTAAATATAAATATATACTAAATAATGAAAATCTTGCAAGAAAATCTAGGAGACTACAGGTATAAGCTTATGTTAGGGGAAACATAATCAAGACATAAAAACATAGATATTATAAAAGATAGAAATAACTATCTAAAATTTTTTTTTTTTTGAGGAAGATCGGCCCTGAGCTAACATCTGCCAATCCTCCTCTTTTTGCTGAGGAAGACTGGCCCTGGGCTAACATCCATGCCCATCTTCCTCCACTTTATATGGGACACCGCCACAGCATGGCTTGCCAAGCCGTGTGTCGGTGCGCGCCCAGGATCTGAACCGGCGAACCCCAGGCCGCCACAGCAGAGCGTGCACACTTAACCGCTTGCGCCACCAGGCCGGCCCCTAAAATTTTTAAAAATTATATGGCAAAGAAAGACCACAAATATTGTCAATAAACAAAGTATAAATTTGGAAAAAGACATTTGTAATACAGATGATAGAAAACATCTAAAATATAAAAATAGCTCTTAAAGTTACAAGAAAATTTTAGAACCTAACAGATGGGGAAAGAACTTAAGTAGGTAATTCACAGAAGAATAAATTCAAGTGGCCAACAAACCTGAACAGACATAGAAACTCACCAGTAGTCAGAGACATATCTTTATATTTTGCCTGACAAAAGTAAAAAAAGTATTAAACAAAATTTCTGGAGGGGATTAAGGGAAAAGGCTGTAAGAAATTAATGATAAAAATAAATTGGCTCGTGGCCAGCCCGTGGCATAGTGGTTAAGTGCGCACACTCCGCTTCGGCGGCCCAGGGTTCACAGGTTCAGATCCTGGGCGCACACAGATGCACCGCTTGTCAAGCCACGCTGTGGCGGCGTCCCATATAAAGCAGAGGAAGATGGGCATGAATGGTAGCCCAGGGTCAATCTTCCTCAGCAAAAAAAGGAAAAAAAAAGGAGGAGGATTGGCATCAGATGTTAGCTCAGGGCTAATCTTCTTCACAAAAAATAAAATAAATAAATAAATTGGCTTAAACTTTAAGAAAAGCAACTTGGCATATCAATTCTAAAATTAAAAAAACGGGGCCAGCCCCATGGCTTAGTGGTTAAGTGCGCACGCTCTGCTACTGGCGGCCCGGGTTCGGATCTCGGGCACGCACTGACGCACCACTTCTCCGGCTGTGCTGAGGCCGCGTCCCACATACAGCAACTAGAAGGATGTGCAACTATGACATACAACTATCTACTGGGGCTTTGGGGGAAAAAAAGGAGGAGAATTGGCAATAGATGTTAGCTCAGAGCCGGTCTTCCTCAGCAAAAAGAGGAGGATTAGCATGGATGTTAGCTCAGGGCTGATCTTCCTCACACAAAAGAATTAAATTAAATTAAATTAAAAACACATTTGCCCTTGAATTTAGTAACTACTCCTGGAAACTATTCCATAACTATAACGTGCAACAAGAGGTTAGAATATATGTGTGTGGATATTTACTCTAGCAACGTTTATAGTGGGGGAAAATGGTAATAAAGTAAATATCCATCAATAGAGCACTGACTGAATAAATTAGTGGAAATCCACACTAAAGGGTTTTACGCAGTCATGAAATAGAATGAATTTAAGCAATACCAGTTGACCTGGAGTAATTTCCACAGAGTTTACTGGGTAAAAACAAAATACAGGCAAGTGTCCATGATATGACCTCAACATGTAAAATAACAACAAACACACACATCCAATGTACCTACCATATCTATTGTACACGTGAGTGTGCGTGTAACTATATATGTAAAGGAAAAACAGGAAGGTTACATACCAGAATCTTAACATGAGTTACTTGGGGTGAGGCATAATATGAGACAGGAGAAAATGTGAGGAGGAGAGGCAGATGCAGGACAAGCCAAAAAAGAGTCTGTAATTTAAAGTAATGTATGATATAATTACATGTTGTTTTTATGTAAAATTATATGTGGTTAATGTATGGGTATAAAGAAAAAATTAATTAAAAAGACACAAGGTAAATTTTGAATTAAAAAAAAACTTGTATGTAGAAACCCAGAGAGTATATAATCAAACATCTCCCCAAAAGCATTAAAAGTGCATAATAGCTTTCAACTCACATAACACCCTATCACTGAACATATATTTACTGCCTCTGCACTATACTCTGCTAGATGACAAGGATAGGACAGTGAACAAGATAAAGTCCCTACCCTCAAGTGAGATTACAAATCAGTGTGATAAGAGTGCCATTAGGCAGGCAACGTTAGAGGACTGTACAGAGGGCACCTACGACAGGCATCTAACCCAGTGACAAGGGGTCAGGAAAGGATTCCATGACAGCAATCATAACAATGCTGAACTTGCTGTGTCTCTTCTAAAGAGTACGCTCACTGACTATGGGTGTCTTGTCTGTTTAATGTAAGTTAGCCCTTTGTAAGAGGGATACTTACAGTATTATTTCATTCAGTTCAAATTTAATTTAATTAATCATAACTTGAAATCCCTGATTTTACTCTTCTAGAACCTTACTGTTATGAAAAAGCAACTGTGGTAGACTTGCAGAGAAGACAGCCCACCTGAAATTGCCAGCACCAGCAGCAGCTTTGGGTCTGGTATGTCTAATACATTATTCCATTTGTATGAAACCCAAAGGCACCTCAAATTCCACATGTATAAAACCCCACTCATCCTTATTTCCTCCTAAGTCTGTCCTTCCTCCCTATTCTCTCTCTCTCAGTGAATGGAAACCATCTATCCAATCATTCTAGCCAGAAACCTGGAGATTTCTTAGACTTTCCCTTCTTTTGCAAACCTCTCATATTTAGACTAAGTCTTGTCTATTCTCCTTCTTAGTTGTCTCTCAAATCTCCCTTTTCATATATCCTCACTGCTGAATAACGTCTCACCACTTTTACCTTAATAGCTGTCTGATCAGGCTCCTTGCCTCCAGTCTTAATCCTCTCCACTTAGTCCTATCCATCACACTGCACCTCAGACGATCTTGCTAAATAAATGGCAAATATGACCCTAGCATTTACTTACAATCCTTAGTGGACCTGTAAATATCACAAACATTCAGAATTCATAGGAATTCAAATTTCCATGGGAATAAATATAAAGTAAGATTGGCATTATTTTCCATCTTGCGCACCAATGGATCCCTACTGTCTTAGAGTAAATCTAAAAACTACTTGATTTATCATCCAGGGTATTTCAGGACCTGGTTTCTGCTCACTAGTCCAATCTCACTGCATCTTAAGCTCTAATTCATTGATAAACTACTTATATTTCCCTGATTAAGTCTTGCTATTTTTCAACTTCCTGCCCTTGTCTCACTGCATATTCTACCTGGAAGGTCCCTCCTCACTTACTACACGTCAAATGTCTGTTCATCTTTGAGAACTCATGTCAAGTAAGCCTCCCTTCATGATTGCCCTCTCCAGTTACAAGTGACCTGTACTCCCATCCTATATGGACTTCCTCACAATAACTATAATGATTCATTGCATATTTGTGCCTTCTCATCCACTACTCCTACTAGAGAAAAAACTCACTATGGACAGGGCCTTACCAGGTGTATTCCTAGCACCTAGAATGTGCTTAGAGCATAGCGAGCGCTCAAGAAACATTTTCTTTTTTTTTTAAAGATTTTATTTATTTATTTTTTCCCCCCAAAGCCCCAGTAGATAGTTGTGTGTCATAGCTGCACATCCTTCTAGTTGCTGTGTGTGGGACGCGGCCTCAGCATGGCCGGAGAAGCAGCGCGTCGGTGCGCGCCCGGGATCCGAACCCGGGTCGCCAGCAGTGGAGCGCGCTCACTTAACCACCAAGCCACGGGGCCGGCCCCTCAAGAAACATTTTCTGAATGTGCAAGTAAATGAACCAACCGGAAATGCCTCATCATACTTCGCCATCTGGCTAACTCCTTCATGATCCCACTGCACACTGGTTCTTGTGGCAAACCTTCTCTGAGCCCTCACGTGTGAGTTGAGTTCCTCTTCTGCACTCCCAAAGCAGTCTGTGTTGTTGTATTAATCACGAAATATTATAATTGTTGTCTTTCTTCTATTTCTCCTACATGACCTTGTAAACTTCCTTGAGAGCAGATGTCTATCATCTCTGTATCTCAGGTGCCTAATATAGTACTAACACAGTAGCAGGTACACAGTAGGTATCCAGTACAAGTTTTCTGAGTAAATGAAGAGCTATCATTGGTAGTAAATCCCAGAGTCCTCACGATTTGTTCAAAATACCACTTTACATTTTAGGGTTCCCAAGACAACTCTTCAAAGCTTATTTTGCATCTTTTCATTATTCAACCCAATCTGAGAGCCTCAGAACTGGAAACAGTGGTAGAGGATTATAGGTTTCAAATAGCACACTTTCTGAAAATGAGCAGGAGTAGGGAGAGGCAAGGTAAGAATAGATGAGCCTCTGTATGCAAAGTTATTAAAAATCAATATAAAAAGCGTGGGATTAGCCACCAGCAGAAATACTAATACACAAGATTCACTCTTCTACAGTAACCATTATATAACAAAATACTTGAAATAAGAGGAACAAGTTAGTTCTCTATGGGCACAGTCCTTTTAGGCAACTGGGGATAGATTCTAGTTCTATTAAATACACTTAAGAAGGTATTTTTACACACTCTAAGCATTATTAAAGAGAGTAACACTTACCATGTGTCAAGCACAGTGCTAACTACTCTATATGCATTGTCACTGACTACCCCTACTAACCTTATGAGGTGGATACTATTTGTGGTGACCAGCCTCCAAAATGGCCCTCTGATTCCTGTCTCCTGGTATTCACACCTTTCTGTAGTCCCCTACCATTTTATTCCAGATTGGTCTATGTTATCTATAGAATGTGGCATAAGCGATGGCATGTTACTTCTGAGATTAGGTTATGAAAGACATTGTGGTTTCCATCCTGGCTGCTCACTTTCTCTCAGATGATCCACTCTGGCGGGAGCCAGCTGCTGTGTCACGAGCAGCTCTATAGAAAGGTTCATGTAGTGAGGAACTGAGGCCTCTTGCCAGCAACCACATGAGTGAGTGAACTTGGAAAGCAGATCCTCCAACTATAGTTGAAGCCTTCAGATGCCCTTGGCCCCAGCCAACAGCTTGACTACAACCTCATGGGAGATCCTGAGAACCACTCAGCTAAGCCACTCCCAGATTCATGACTGTCAGAATTGTGTGAGATAATAAACGTTTGCTGTCTTCAGATGCTAAATTTGGGGGTAATTTGTTACACAGCAATAGATAACTAATACACTAATATTATCCCCACTTGACAGATGAAGGAACAGGCTCAGAGAGATTAAGTTCAAAATACACAGAACTGGAATTCAAACTGATTTCTGAAACTCCAAAAGCCCAAACCCTTAGCCACTCTGCTATACTGCCTCATCTATATGCTCAATCTTATGTTATGCTGTATTATTACTGTTTTTCCAATTAAATTAAACAAATATCTACAGTGTACCTACAATTAAAAATGCACTATACTGTGTAGGTAGTCTGCTAGGTACTACCAGAAGTATAAGGACGGGGCTGAATAGGATACATCCTCATAGATTTTATTCTATAACAATGTAACAATTACCTAGTTGTTCCCAAGCACCTAGCAGCTCCCAAGTGATCTGCAAGAGCCATCTAGTGTCAATTCTGTTTAACTGCAATCTGCACAGTTAGCTGGATACAGATATAAAAGTCACATTTTATGCCATTTTGAATTCTACTAATTTAAAAGAATGTAAAACATTTAACGCTTTCACTAAGTGCACAAAATGAGAAATAATTCCAATCTTACTTTACATTTATTCCATGGAAAATTCAGTCTTGAATTTCCCTCAATTCTGAATGACATAAGGCGTTCACTCAATATAAACTGAGACTCTAAATACTCTCTACCAATGTTTTTCTAGCTTCAGGCATTTCCTTTTCTGATTTCTGGAAAATCTGCATACCTCCAGAAGTTCTTTTCACTTAAGAGAATGTAGCAATGGGCGTGGTAAAATCAGTAAATGAGAATCTTGTTGATCCTCATTAATTTGCAGATGCCATATCTGCAAATTCACGTACTTGACAAAATTTATTTGTAACCCCAAAACCAATACCCGTGGCACTTTCAGAGCCATTTGCAGACATGATTGGAGCAGTGAAAAACTTGAATCACTCTACATACACTTTACCAGCTGAGGCTGAACACAGTGACACTCTGCTGTCTTATTTCAGCTCTTATGCTATAAACAAGTGTCCTTTTTGCCGTCTATTTAGTGACGTTTGTTTTTCACATTTTTGTTTGTTTTGCTGGTGATTTTGCTGCTTAAAATGGCCCCCAAACACAGTGCTGAAGGGCTATCTAGTGCTCCTAAGTGCAAGAAGGCTGTGCTGAGCCTCTCAGAAGAAATATGTGTGTTAGATAAACTTCACAATGTTAATAAATCAACAACATATATTAAATAAGTGTCTTTAAATAGAAACATACAGAAAACAAGGTTATGTACTGATCAGCTGACAAAAAATGTTATGACCAGAGGCTCGTAGGAACCTAGCCCTGTACTTCCCTTAGAAGCAATGGTGCAGTATGTGCTAATTCAGTGTTTCTGGTGACTCTGCAGAACATAAGCACTGCAGATAACAAGAACCAACTATACATGCTAGTCATCCGTATTCTCTATTCTACTCTTATTCTCAAAGTGTTACAGCAAAAACTTTACTTAATGAAGTTCCAAAACAGTCCTGAGTGCACTGAGCACTGAGTCAGAAATTCACATAGTGTAAAGAGGAAATTTCTACAGTATTACTTAATTTAACCTTGTCCTAAACAATATCTGTTATGTCACAGTTTTGACACGCTAGTTAGATTTTTCCAGTATTTGTTGTTAGTGCCGTCAAGTGGATTCCGATTCCTAGTGACCCTATGGACAGCAGAGCGGAATCCTGCCCAGTCTTTTTTGTGCCATCTTCTCACCTTCCAGCACTATATCCAATAATGCTCCACTGCTATTCATGGGGTTTTCAGTAGATATTAAATTCATAGGGCTTTCCAGTATATATTAAAATAATATATCACTATTAAAATTTTTTAAGTGTACATATGCACATTACCAAAATTATCTTATGCACCACCCCATGCGTAAATCACATTTGGGGAAACACTGCTATGTATACCATAGAAAAAGTCGTTACCAAACTTTTCAATTATGAAGATCCTTTTTAACAGAGAAATCTTGCAAGCCCCCACCTAAAAATAGTTATGCTTTTCTCAATTCAGATTAGGAACACTACCATAGATTATAATACAAACCAGAATACAGCATTCAGCATGGAAATAGTACAAAGAAAAAGTGATGGGATTCAAAGTGAATAGTCTGATAGATGATACATCAAGAAGCAATATTTTGGTGTATACCTGTCACTGTGTCAAACTGCTGAGATAAGGGCTTAGGAGCACATTTTTGATCCAAAGACTCTGCATTAGCAACAGGCGGCTGCATACAAACAGAAAGTCCCATTAAGATGCTCTCTGCTGCTGCTGTCAGCCTGGGCCTTTGTCCCTCACTAAGTTCACCCACACTGTTTTCCAAGTCCTGTAAAATGTAGAAACAACTGTTAAAAACATTATATTAAAATCAAGTCAAAATGGAAAACATTTGTCAAATATCATGATCCATACCACTTGACCGCTTGAATGGTATTTTAGAAAGTGCTTATTATGCCACATACACACTACATGAAGGACAAGTTTAAAAAGGTGGTTTAATTAGGCATCTAGCAATAGGGTTTGTTTTTAATATCTTATTTATTTATTTATTGGTGAAGAAGATTGTCCCTGAGCTATCATCTGTTGCCAATCTTCCTCTTTTTGCTTGAGGAAGATTGTCGCTGAGCTAACATCTATGCCCATCCTTCTCTATTTTGTATGTGGGATGCCACCACAGCATGGCTTGAAGAGCTGTGTGTAGGTCCACGGCCCGGATCCGAACCTGTGAACCCCAGGCAGATGAAGTGGAGCATGCGAACTTAACCACTATGCCACTGGGCCAGCTCCAATATCTTATTTTTTATGAAGTTAAATAACCATTATCTGTTTTTCAACCTCCAAATTAGATAGCAATAAAACACATAAGAAAAATTTTATTATTTAAAACACTAAATGCTGGCACACATTGTTCATATAGCTTAAAATTAGAATAACAGAAAATTTCTCTCTCATTCCTCATGAATGAAAATTGGCTAAAGTTGCTAGTGTGAACTTTATAATTAAAACAACTGAGGAGAATATACCTTAAATGACACAGAGATTACCCCTATACCAATAATTACATTTTTTAGAAGTACATAGATTGAAAAAGATTACTTTAACCACATTTAATAAAGTTCTTTTCCCTGGGAAAGTAAAAAAGTACAAATATGTTTCTTTATTAAATATATGAAATAAATTTAAAACCAAAAGAATATTAAGAGTTCTATTTTCTTTCTGTATTAAAAATTATAGGCCCTAATCACTAGGACATTTTGTGACTTGGAGATATTCTAATTAATGAGTTTACTAATCAAGAACTGAATAAAAATTCCAATATCTGAAAGCTCTCCTGTTTACTATTTAAAAGGAGTTTAATTTCAACCAAGTGGGGTTTTTTTACTAGAATATATGAAGAAATCACTAGTGAAACATCTTTGATGACTACTGACTACAAAACAAAGTCTAACTTCTTAGCTCAGCATTCAAGATTTCCTACAATTTGCCCTAATTCTCCTCTATCCACTTACATCTTCCTTTATTGCCTAATCTGACTTTTCTTTAGAAATATCAATTGCTCAACATCCTTTAAATAGAAAAGGATTGTTTTGCAATTAATATGAAACCCTTGGAGACTCCTGGGCAAAGTTTAGAATAATTGGAGATACATTTTCCTTAGCAACTAATGAGAAACACTTCACAAGGCCTACATCACTCTGCCACTACCACATAGAATGTTGTGCAATATACAGTACCTTCTCTATCGTGAACCAAATTTCTAGGGCACTCGTAACTGCTAAACTATTTAGCTGTCTGTTAATAGTCTGTTCCCTGAATTTAAGAAGAGGGGAGTAGATGAGCTAGGGAGGGGAGGAATGAGCTAGGGAGGGGAGGAATGAGCTAGGGAGGGGAGGAATGAGCTAGGGAGGGGAGGAGATGAGCTAGGGAGGGGAGGAGATGAGCTAGGGAGGGGAGGAGATGAGCTAGGGAGGGGAGGAATGAGCTAGGGAGGGAGGAGATGAGCCAGGGAGGGAGGAGATGAGCCAGGGAGGGAGGAATGAGCTAGGGAGGGAGGGATGAGCTAGGGAGGGAGGAGATGAGCCAGGGAGGGGAGGAGATGAGCCAGGGAGGGGAGGAGATGAGCCAGGGAGGGGAGGAGATGAGCCCTAGGGAGGGGAGGAGATGAGCCCTAGGGAGGGGAGGAATGAGCTAGGGAGGGGAGGAGATGAGCTAGGGAGGGGAGGAGATGAGCTAGGGAGGGGAGGAGATGAGCCAGGGAGGGGAGGAGATGAGCCAGGGAGGGGAGGAGATGAGCTAGGGAGGGGAGGAGATGAGCTAGGGAGGGGAGGAGATGAGCTAGGGAGGGAGGAATGAGCTAGGGAGGGAGGAATGAGCTAGGGAGGGGAGGAGATGAGCTAGGGAGGGGAGGAGATGAGCTAGGGAGGGAGGAGATGAGCTAGGGAGGGAGGAATGAGCTAGGGAGGGAGGAGATGAGCTAGGGAGGGGAGGAGATGAGCTAGGGAGGGGAGGAATGAGCTAGGAGGGGAGGAGATGAGCTAGGGAGGGGAGGAGATGAGCTAGGGAGGGAGGAGATGAGCCCTAGGGAGGGAGGAATGAGCTAGGGAGGGAGGAATGAGCTAGGGAGGGAGGAATGAGCTAGGGAGGGAGGAGATGAGCTAGGGGGGGGAGGAATGAGCTAGGGAGGGGAGGAATGAGGTAGGGAGGGGAGGAATGAGCTAGGGAGGGGAGGAGATGAGCTAGGGAGGGGAGGAATGAGCTAGGGAGGGGAGGAGATGAGCTAGGGAGGGGAGGAATGAGCTAGGGAGGGGAGGAATGAGCTAGGGAGGGGAGGAATGAGCTAGGGAAGGGAGTCTCCGGCAGCAGAGAACCACTGCCGATCATGGCCACTGCCGTTCGCTGCTACTCTACCACTCAGTTCCTGTGGTGATTGTCGTGTCTTTAAACCTTACAAAGAAGCTTCTTTGAGAGGTTTTGTACTCCGTCCTGGGGTTTGGAGGGGAAAGAGGGTGAAGGAACGAATGCCCTGGGTTCCTGGTTCCGATTTCACCTGTAACTTTTTACCTCGGCGGGGCCTCCATGCTCCCTGATGTTACTCTGGGGTACCAATATCTGCAGCCGGGGCTGTTGCCAAGACCTCTATGGTTAAGGGCCAAGCAGTGATGACCTCAAGGCAACGAGGGAAAGAGGCAATGACAGTAGCACTTTGCTCCAGTCATTCCTCACCAACCCCCTCCAACCACCCTCCTCCTCAGGATGCAGCCCCTCTCTTCCCACACACCAGGTCAAGTTAGCCATCAATTTTTCCCAGCAGTTTTTCACAATTTTTACTTAGTTCTCAGAATCAACGGTTTTTTTCTTACTTCTATAGTTACTCCAGGGTTGATTTGGGAATAGGGAGCTGGCAGCCTTTGTTAGTGTGCTGTCCCGGCTAGACTGGAAGCCCAGAAGTTGGAAGTTTACCCTCTCCAAATCTTTTTCTAAGTATCTAAGCATTTGCATATGTGTGTGCATGTGCATGTGTATTTCATTTTGAGGTGTGTATATGTATTATTCTGCAATCTGATTTTTAAAACTTAACTATAAATCCCGAAGATCTACTGTATCCTTTTTACATACCATAGTTTAATTATTCTCCTATTGAAGCATTTTTAGATTGGTTCAATTTTTCTCTATTCAAACTATAATAAGAGTAAAATTCTTTCTTGCACTTGTGAGGAATTACTTCTCTAGATCAGATGATGAGAGGTGGAACTGCTGGCTCAAAAGGCACAAGCGTTTATAACTTAAGTAGGTACTAATAAATTGCTCTCTCACTATATGAGACTCCTTTCCCACACCACACATGATACTTTTCCATTACTAAGTTTCACATCTTCTTCCCTTACCTTTCCTAAGAATATATATTTTTAAGAATAAAAATTAACAAAATAAAACCAGCCATCTCCTTGGGTCCTGTGTAGTCTTCAGATCTCCAGCTTGTTTAAACCAGTTTCACACTTGTTCAAGCAAAGACAACCAAATACAATAGAAAGAACACTAAATAGAGATCAAGAATCCTAGCCCCATCTCTATCATCAACTAGCCTGACTATACTGTCCCTTTCCACCTGGAATTTCATTAAGCACCTTAAAGTTAATGTGTTGAATCAAATTCATGATTTCTCCCCAAAAACTTGGCACTCTTCTCTCTGCATTTCTAAGCCAACGACTACATAACCACAACCTCCCCCAACTAGTGATGGATTACTATCATTTCTATACTCATATCTAAACGTCTTCCCTCTCCCATTCTGCTTAGCTGTGTTTGTTCACGTTCTCATTCTGACTATTCCAATGGTGCTCTGATAGGTCTCCCACCTTTGCTTCACTTGTCCTTGGCTCCATACTCCTTCCTAAATATCTCTAGCTTATGACTCCCTTGCCCAAAATATCTTAACAGGCTCCACAGTGCCCAAGTCTTACCATGGCCTAAAGGTTCTTCACGATCATTTGGTTCAACCTACTTCTCCAGACTTATCTCTTTATCTAAAGTCCTAGTCATACTGAGATTTTCCACACTTTCTAAATACGCCCTAATCTTTCTTGGCTCTTGTCCCTTAACATATGCTACTTCTGCTTCTGAAATATCTTTCCCCATCATTGCTGCCTGGCAAAATCCTACTGGATCTTTAAAGACCCACATCAATATCATATCCTGTAAAGAGTGTCATCCAACTTCAAGTGGAGTTTTCCCTCCTCTGTGCTCATGTACAATTATTAATACAGCTATTTGATCAGCTATCACACTGTAGAGTGACCGTTTAAGCCCTTTGCTCCCTATATGACTATAAGCTGCTTAAAGGTAGGGTCCTGACTTGATCATCTTTGTATCTCTTCCAAGGTTGTGTCTGGCATATAGTAGATAACTCAGTAAATGGATGCAGAAAGAAAGAATGAATGAATGATCCTCACAAATCATTTGAAAGATCTTCAGTTTTTTTCAAGTGTAGAACAAGGGGGTTGAAACAGATGGCCTAAATTCCCTTCAGCTGTAAAACTCTATCACTCTATGATTGCAGATTAAAGTTACTATAAGGCTGACACCTAAATTAAACAAAGTATTAGCATGCTTTAACTAAAAGCAGGAATATTTTTGTTATTTTTTCCAGTACTTAGATCTAACCAAAAAAAAAAATCATTAAGGTTAAAAAGTACCTCTGAATGATAGACTGCTTGCTGTGAAACTAATGATTCATGGTTTTCTTTAGCAAGAAGAGAAAGAATTGCGTCTGCGTGAAATTTTTTATGGGGCATCCTAGTCACTTGTCCTTCACTGGGAGAATCATCTTCCTAAATGAAATATAAAGACAGTTAGTGCAACAAAAAGTAAAAATTAATCTATCAAACATTTGCATTTCTCAATTTATGATTAATAAAACTTAGCAGCCATCAATGAAAATGGTCATATAGCACTTTACGGAAAGAAGATGAACTCTTTCTTTTCATTTAGTTCTCATTTCCCTTCAACTCCACTAAAAATCCTTTACGTTTGCCTCAAATATAAAAAACAGTATAAAATAATTTGGTTACATTTAAACTGGAGGTTTGTTATAAAAACAGGAAAATTGGAGCCCCATCCCATGCGACTGAGTTACAATGATTCACAAATATTTTATATAGGTTATCAAGTTTTTGGCTCACAGTTTCCTGCTTCATAATTATGCAGCACATAAAGCAAAGCCACAGCGTGGCAGTGGGGGCAGAGCCCTGTAGTAATGGCACGTCCTGGACCCCGGGCAAAAATGAAAAACTGCAGAAATATGCTAAGGCACCTATAGACCTTCAATGTTCCCTTCGCCTTTGCGCTGACCTCCGGTACTTGGCTAGGGAACAGGTACTGAAAGCCCTCATTCAATACCTAGCCTAGGCTTTTTTTTTTTTTTTTTTTGTGAGGAAGATCAGCCCTGAGCTAACATCCACGCCAATCCTCCACTTTTTGCTGAGGAAGACCGGCCCTGGGCCAACATCCATGCCCATTTTCCTCCACTTTATATGGGATGCCACCACAGCATGGCCTGATAAGCAGTGAGTCGGTGCGCGCCCGGGATCCAAACCTGGGCCGCCAGCAGCGGAGCGCGCGCACTTAATCGCTATGCCACGGCGCCGGCCCCAGCTTAGGCTTTTTGGTGCCTCAAAATAGACCTGTCCCAAAATTGAGGGACAATGTGAGCCTCAGAGTCAGAGAAACTGGATTCCCTTGTAAATACAAGTATTAACATGATTTTAAATTCCATTAATAGTATTTTTTGCTTAAGTATTTTGTTTCTAACGAAATAAAGTTTATTAACTCTGGATTACAAGTCCTTATCCCCCAACTGTATACAGATAAATGCCTACTGGTACATGACTTCAAGCTATTCTCAGTTTTTCCAGACTGTACTTCTGCATTTGACTTTATTATAAATTTGTAGCATACATGATTTAGGCTTAGTAAAAATATCAAAATTAGAGTTTAGTTTCAAAAGTAGAAAAAGAAAGATGTTATAATTTAGCCTTGGTTCAGTTTAGCTATTTACTTTAAACAAACTTAAATGCACTTTGGCACCATAATAAAGTTCTAAGAATGAATAAAAATGCCATAATGATATATTAAGTAGTCCAAATGTTAGTATAATGCTTCTCTAAAAATAAAGATATTTCATTTATGCCTTCCGCCCATATTATTTTATAAAAGTGATTTCCACTGTCTTCACAATGAACTCAATTACTTGTAATAAATAATTACTGTTAGAAAAGTAACTGCTCCATTAAAATCTTATCAAAAATCTCCTTCATTAATTATTTCATACTCCTATATGTAGTAAAGCAAATTATTTTAACAAACTCTATTACTTGGATATATGAATTTCCAGATTCAGCATCTTTACACTATTAAGTATCTATAACAGTATAAAGATGCCACGTAGCCTCTGAAGCTGTTTGCTGGACCTGACAAATGCCTGCCACACACACCCAGCTCCCTGCAACTTAAGCTTTAGAATTCAGATAGCCCCTATTAAAACTCAAAATTTACAGTTATTAGCTTAAAATGAAAGGAAAAAGTATCATGTATCCATATAAAAGAGTTGTGGATCTGTCACTAAATAGCTATGTGACACAGACAAGTGATTTAACCTCACTCAACTCAAAGTAAAATGAGTAGTCACACAGTTTCAACTAAGTATGCACATCAGAATACCTGGGAGCTTTTTCAAAACATACAGGTCTAGGCTTCTAACTGCCCACACACATGCACACCCCACAACCCTCACGATTTACTGAATCAACATATCAGAGAATGGGGCCAGCATGCATGTTTTTTAAAAGCTCCACTGCTGAATTTAACATATAGTCCTAGTTTACATCACTTGAATAGGTTGCTTTAAAGAAATTTCTAGCATTATGATTTTAAAGGGAGAGAAGGACATGACTTTTCAAAAGTACACCAATCTCTGTTTTCATCATAATCACATATAATGGTACAAATGGAACGATAAAAATGCAACTAGACTTCTACTTCTAGCCAAGATGGAGTAACAAGGAGCAGATTTACCCAACCCCTTGAAATAACTAAAACAATGGAAAGTATATGAAAAACTACATTTCAAGAATGGATCATCAGTAACAAAAGACAGTGAACCTGGAGAGATGGGAAACAGAGGAGGAGAACCCTGTGACTGCCCCAGGTTACTGCCTGGGAGAGTTTCCAGGCTGGGGCACAGTGGGGAGAACCCAGCAGAGCTCAGTGGACCCCTGAGCTGAGAAGAAGGAGCTGAAACTCCAGAGAGCTAGAGTTCTTAAGACAGACTACCAGAAAACCGAAAGCTGCACGGGGAGAGAACTCTGGCAATCTGCAGAACGTCCCCTTTGAGTACTAAGCTGAGTACTGATCAGCAGATGCATTTGAGGTAATTACACGAGGCTAGAGGGACAAAGCACCTGAGAAAGGACCGGATATAACAGCGCCTGATGCTCACGCAGGGCCTGGATTAACGGCTGTTCCCAGCAGCCAGGCTGGAAAGCCTCATTTATGAGGCATCAGGTGGAGTACATAGAAGGGTCTTCCCTCCATAGAGGGGAATAAACAGCCCTAGAATGAGGACTGCTCTGGTCTTGCCTAATAAATTTTAAAAGCAAGACTCAAAAGGTTAAAACTATCTCTAAGTACTAAACCGTGTGCCTGAGGAAAGATCAAAAATATTTATAGGAATATAAAACACAGATGGAAAAAGTCTACACAAAATTTTAGCAAATAAAATTAAATAGTTTTTCTTCAAGTTTAACATATACCTACCATATCATCCATCCATTCTACTCCTAGGTATTCGCCCAAGAGAAATGAAAGCATATGTCCATACAAAGACTTGTACAGAAACGTTCATAGCAGCTTTACTAGTAATAGCCAAAAACTGGAATAAACTCAAATGTCCATCAATAGGTGCATGGACAGATTGTGCTACATCCATACAATAGAACACTACTCAGCAATAAAAAGGAATGAACTATGATACACACTACAACATATATAAATCTCAAAATAATTATGCTGAGTTAAAGCAACCAGACAAAATGAATACATTCCATGTGACTCTATAATATAATTCTAGAAAATGAAAACTAACCTACTGTTACAGAAAGTAGATCAGTGGCTGCCGGGAGAGATGTGGGGGATGAGAGGAACAATAAGAAACAGGAAGGAGGGATTACAAAAGGGCATGAGGAAACTTTTGGGAGTGATGGATGATGGATATGTTCATTATCTTGATCATAGTAATGACTTTACAGATAAATACATATGTCAAAAATTATCAAATAAGTTTTTTTAAAAAAAGCAATAATAGCACCAATGCTTAGCAAAGACGATGGATAATGTAGATGAAAGTTGAGTACAATTACCTTTCCTTGCTTAGGTTGTTTAAAAATATATAAAAAGTAAAGATTTCTATCCCTTAATAGTTTTCAAAACAAAATTTCTACTATCATTTCTGTATGATAAATTTTTAAATGCCAATTTTTCCTTCCTAGAGCTAGATAATAACTAGGAAGGGTTAGTACCCCTGGGTCCTATTTCAGTATTTTTTTTAAGCCACTGAACTCAAATTTTGTTTTTTTTTTTTTGGTGAGGAAGATCGGCCCTGAGCTAACATCTGCCAATCCTCCTCTTTTTTTTGCTGAGGAAGACTGGCCCTGGGCTAACATCCACACCCATCTTCCTCTACTTTATATGGGACGCCGCCACAGCGTGGCTTGACAAGTGGTGCATTGGTGCACGCCCAGGATCCGAACCAGCAAACCCCGGGCCGCCGCAGCGAAGCACGCGCACTTAACCGCTTGCACCACCGGGTCGGCCCCGAATTCAATTATTTTTTAGCACAAAGATTTATAATCACAGTTAGGGAAAAATAACAAATGTATTCTAAGAGAGTTGGTTTAAACAGCTAAGGTCCTGCCTGAAATATTGTAAAGGCAACAAATCCATGTGACAATTTGCACTGAGCTAGATTTTCATTCCCTAATTACATTAACTGTGTATTTTTCAACTATTGGAGCCACAGAGGTTAATTACAATTTTCTTTTCTTTCTCACAATTATGATAATGAAATGTACAAATATGGTAATGAGATATGCAAGACATCTTAAATTCCTTCGTGGATATTTTATTTAATTTTATGTCTATAATTCAAATATTTGAGAAAACACCCTGATCAATGGCAACAAGTTCATCAAGATTTTCATCATGTCAGAATTCAATGGGAAGTCAATCATTTCTTACCATTTCAAGGGCATCACGCAGAGTACTGGATAAGCTATCATCTAGGTTTGTCAGATATAATCCTCCATCTCCTAAAACTAGAAATTAAAATGTAAAAGTTTAGAAAAAAGAAGAAACAAATTTAGTAAATAATCTGACCATAAAGCCATAGAACATTACATTTAAACTTATACAATAAAAATACTGGCAAAGTTCATAAATAATAAGTCACAAGCTACCCAATCTCACCAGTTTTTTAAAAAGCACACTTTATAACATAGACGAGATTTCTGTTTTACTTATCAGCTTAAGTAAATTAAAGAAATTCTTAAGTAAATTAAGAAATTAAAAAGAACTATAGGGCCGGCTCTGTGGCTTAGCGGTTAAGTGCGCGCGCTCTGATGCTGGCGGCCCGGGTTCGGATCCCGGGAGCGCCCCGAGGCACCACTTCTCCGTCCAACGCGAGGCCGAGTCCCACGTACAGCAACTAGAAGGATGTGAACCTGTGACATACAACTATCTACTGGGGCTTTGGGGGGAAAAAACTGAATAAATAAAATCTTTAAAAAAAAAAAAAAAAAAAAAAAAAAAAAGAACTATAGACATCAACTGTAACTATGAAACCGAGAAACAGGCACTTCTGTACACTATTGCTGTAATTAAAAACTGATCAACCTTTCTGGAGAGCATGTTGGCAACGCACTGCTACTTTAAAAGCGCTTACTCTGACTCAGCAATTCCACTGCTAGGCATGTGTTCTAAGGAGGTTATCAGATAAGTGCACAAAGATAGACAGATAGATAGATATGTGCAAGGATTGTCACTGGAGAGTTATGTCCAGTATGGAAGCACTGAAAACAATCTAAATGCCCATCAATATGGCATTGTTTTAATAGATGACCCAGACACTAAAAAAATGAGATAGAGCTAAATGTACTGATATAGAAAGATGTCTACAATATATTAGGTTAAAAAATTCAGGTTTCAAAACAATATGTATAGTATGATCCTATTTTTAAAGGTAAAAATACATACACATATAAATATATGTGTATAAATACATATAAATAAGCATAGAAAAAAAGAAGAGACTGGAAGGGTATACCCCAAACTCTTCAGAGTGATATTACTTCTAGAGGGTGGGATTCATGAGGCAGATTTTACTTTCTGAGGTTAAGGTCCAGAAAAGTTAACTTGCACAGAGTTCATGTTCTTTCTACTATACCATGTTAAATCTCAAAAATTAAGTAAAAACACTTAAAACAGATAAGTATTACTTAGAAAATATCATAATCTAGGCATTACTTAGAAATTACCATTATCTAACCAGTGAAATCAATTGATACAAGTTAACTTACTCTTGGAAGCCAATTTTTGACCACAGTTAAATAAAATCTCTCCTTCAGAGATAGGTCTATCTGAAGTTTCAGTTTCAGTGACAGTAACGCTCAAGGGGCTCTCCATTGTTGATGAATCAGAACTCGGCACCTGTATGGGGGAAGGGGCCTTGGTGCCAGCAGGAAGTGGCATAAAGGGAGCTGGCTTTGGAGGTGCAGGCTGAGCAGTGACATCCATGCTCTCAGGTTCTTCATCCTTGGCCACAGACATGACACTAAGAAGAAAAAGACATGTTCTGAACTTACTGGGTCACTGAAGGCTTATATAATTTTGATATTGAAAAACAGATTCAAAGGTATTGTCTCCTTTAGCAAAGTATTCCTATAATCTGCACTACGATAATTAATTAACAAGACATTTTTCCAAAATAGTTTTCAGGCTTTAATCATAGACCATCTAGAAAGTTCTATCATCCATAAAGTAAATCTACGTGGGGATGTATGGTACTATAAAAGTCAACTGATCACGGTAAACGAAGATTCACACTGGGGAGAAATCATTTTCTATTTTAATAACAAGATGATAGATATCTTTACTTTAATCTGTTTCCCAAAAAATCTAAATAAATAAAAGAATAAAATAAAGTCAATTCTTTAAATAAAAGAATTGAAGATATAAATAAATTTGGTAAAATTTTAAAAACAAAATTTATGAAATTTCTTTCCACTAAAGTATCAATTAGCTTGTGATTTATAGAGCTTCATTTATAATTTCTGATGTTTCCAATGGGTTACATAAGTCAACTTAAGAAGAAATGCACAGTTACTAAAAGTGAACATGCTATCGCTTACATAGCTCTTGGGGAAAGTTCTTCTTGCGGAGAGTTAGGATTCTCTTCTTCCAGTGGCAGGTCTCCATCACTCCATGGCTTGGGAAGCTCTGGGCTTGATATCTTCAGTTTATCAGTGGAAACCTCTGCCAGAGTTGGGGTAAGAGCTGCTGCAGGAGGAGGTGTGGTAGCAGGGGTAACTGTCGGAGTGTTAACAAGTGTCATGGCAGGCATATCATTTCCTAAAGATTTTTTTTAAAAAGAAAAAAAATGCTGAAAGTCAGTAAACAAGTCCATAGGAAGGTAAGGTATATTATTTCAGAAATCTCTTAACATTTTGGCATACAAATAATGGCAATAGTAATTAATAACAATGATGGTGGCCATTAATGGGAAAATTCCCAAATTAATTTAGTAAAGCATGAGAAAATAACCTTGAAAAGACATCACTTTTAACACCACCATGAACTTAAAGTAGTCTAAGGGTGTATGAGATTATATATTAAAAAGTGGCAACCGGGCCGGCCCTGTGGCTTGGTGGTTAAGTGCGTGCGCTGCGATGCTGGTGGCCCCGGGTTCGGATCCTGGGTGCGCATCGAGGCACCGCTTCTCCCTCCATCCTGAGGCCGAGTCCCACATACAGCAGCTGGAAGGATGTGCAGCTATGACATACAACTATCTACTGGGGCTTTGGGGGGAAAAAATAAAATAAATAAAATCTTTAAAAAAAAAAAAAAAAAAAACATTTCTTTAAAAAAAAAAAAGTGGCAACCAATTCCTTAGTTTCGATGCAAGAAAAAATGATTTACTAAAAGCTAGTAAGTAACAGGTATGTGAATATTAATCTATAAGGCATCTTATAAAACACACCATGAAATTTTATTTAATAGTTGCTAAAATTAAAACTGAATTTTAGAAATAAGGTTTCTACCTTTTTCAGCAAATACTTCTTTCACAGGAAACGCTACATCATGATTTGAATCACAGGGAGAAGAATCTGGAGTTTTTACCAACACACACTCCTTAGGAGGTGAAGAAGGTGAGCGAGGAGGAGTTGGTTGTGGGGTCGCCACTGGGGTACACACTCTTGCCTAAAATAAAACAAGATAAATGGCGCTTATAACCACCCAAATGAAGGTAATTGGAAAAAATAAAATGAGTTCATTCAGAGATTACAGAGAATTTAAATGTATGGGGGGAAAAATGGAGCCCTAAATACTCTGGCTCTGGAACCTCCAGCTATTAGTTTCAAGCCTAGCCTGCCGAAGGCCTCAGGCAATTGAAATAGCTCTGCCTCTGAAAGAGGCCCTGAGGAAATCTAAGGCTCCCTCTTCTAACAGAGAGAGGAAGATTAAACAGACACAGCTGAAGATCAAACCCAAACACAAGCCGGCTAGGCCACATAACAGAAAGGAAGCATTTTAAACAATTGACAAGATATCAAAGATCAGCCTTTTAGCACAAAAGAACAGAGCTTGTAAAAAGCAATGGAAGGATAAGAAAAAGCAGGGGGATGAAATCAAGACAGCATGAAGGACTGGGGAAGGGAAAAGTAAACACTTTCAAATCAATTTGTTAAATAGGTAATCATACAAATGATTCAAAACTCAAAAGGTACAATAGGATGAGAGGGAAAATTATGTCTCCTTTCCTACCAATGCCCTATCCACCTGGTTCCCTTCCCCAGAGTTATCAAATACAATCTTGACCTAAGTCATTTCATATGTATATAGATTATCTATGGAATAAAGTCCCAGAAATGGGACTGCTTGGTTAAAGGGCTAATTGCATTTTTAATTTGAATACATATTGCCAAATGTCCCTCTACAGGGTTGTGTTATTTTACACTAACACCAGACAGTATAAGAACTCCCATTTCCCCAAGGTTTGCTAAACAAGAGCGTTATCAAACTTGCAGAGTTTTACCAATCTGATTAGTAAAAATGGGACTTCAGTGATTCCTTTTCTTATTATCAGTGACAGTGACCATCTTTTCATATGTATATAGATCATTTGTATTCTTTTTTGTGTGTGACCTCTCTGGACATGTCTTTTGCTCATTTTTCAAATACATTATTTGTCTCTTTCTTTTCATTCTAAAATGACTTTATCGAGTGGGGTAATTAGCCTTTTTTCTGCATTATGAGTTGCAAATTGATATGCAATTTAAAAACCATGAAGCATATTAGAAATTCTATAGCACTGCTTAATAATTAGCATATTCTTAGCCTTGATTTTTAAATGAAACAAACACACTATATTTTTTTTCTTCTTGAGTGCACAAACCTATAGCATAAGAACACTGTTGTCAAATATAATGCTACTGACTCATCATCATGAAGGCATCTAAAGGTATTCCACTAGTGATGGTAATGGTCAATGATGACAAACTATCTGTTACTGAGTATTTACCAAGTTTCACGCACTAGATTAAGCTCTTTTCATATATCTTCTCACTGAAACTTCCAACAAAATCTAATATGATGGCTAAGATACAGTATCATAAAGATGTCAGTTCTCCCCAAATTAAGCCAATCAGAATTGAATTAATTCCCATAAAAATCCCAACAGTCTTTCATAGAATTGGAAACTAATTTTAAAATATATTTGGAAGATCATGGGCCGGCCCCTTGGCTTAGCGGTTGAGGGCATGTGCTCTGCTGCTGGCGGCCCGGGTTCGGTCCCGGGCGCGCACGGAGGCACCGCTTCTCTGGCTGTGCTGGGGCTGCATCCCACGTGCAGCGGCTGGAAGGATGTGCAGCTATGACATGCAACTGTCTGCTGGGGCTTTGAAAAAATAAAAAGTAAAAATTAAAAAAAAAAAAAATATATATATATATATATATATATATATATTTGGAAGACCAAAAGGCCAAGAAAAGCCACAACAATTCCGAAGACAAGGAACAACGTGGCAGTGGGAGAGGGGCGCTTGCCCTCCTAGATACTCAGTAAGCAGATTCTGGTAGAGCACAGTCATTTAAACTCTAAGTATTTCTTTTTTTTTCTCTTTTTTTTTTGTGAGGAAGATCAGCCCTGAGCTAACATCCATGCTAATCCTCCTCTTTTTGCTGAGGAAGACTGTCTCTGAGCTAACATCTATTGCCAATCCTCCTCCTTTTTTTTCCCCAAAGCCCCAGTAGATAGTTGTATGTCATAGTTGCACATCCTTCTAGTTGCTGTACGTGGGACGCGGCCTCAGCATGGCCGGACAAGCAGTGCGTCAGTGCGCACCGGGATCCGAACCCGGGCCACCAGTAGCGGAGCGTGCGCACTTAACCACTAAGCCAGGGGCCGGCCCCAAACTCTTAACTATTTCATCTCTATTATACGGATGAGGCTCAAGTAACAGAACTGAGGGTTCAAATTCAGATTTTCCTTACTCCAAAGTCCACGCTCTCAACAATTACATATACTGCCTATTTATACTGATTTTTCTACATTTTCTCACTCAATCACCCTCATGAAAGTTTATGCAGTATATGGGCAGAAAACAAACCAAAGTTACTTAGCACAGAGAAAACCATAACCCTGACAACCTCTGCACCGCATGTGTTACCACTGAGCTAACAAAGCACAGACCAAAACCATGTACCAAATCTGTGGCACGCCAATCACATTACACCAATCTCCATAAAATTCAAATCTACCTTTATGTTTATACCTCAGATGAGGCAATTTAAATGTTTCATCTATATAAAATGGTGTATTCATGATCTATAGGATCAGAAGTGACTATGGTATTTTAAACAGCTGTTAATACAGAGTACATTTTGGTTTTGTATAATTCCATGTTGCTATAATAGATTAAAAACTATTTAACATAGTAAGGCTTATTGAACAAACAATAACAAAAGTGCCTAAAATATACTTTCTTTTGAAGATTAAAAATATCAGTTTACATAATAACCAAAAGCAACATGTGATTGTTGGCTATATCTTAAACTAAAAAAAAGAAAAAGCTTTTAAAAGATATTTTTGGAACAACTGGGGAAATTGGAACATGGACTCTATAGTATTAACATATCAATGTTAAATTTGGGGAGTATGATAACGGTGTTTTGGTTATGTAAGCGAGCATCTTGTTCTTAGGAGATACTGCTGATGCTTTTAGAAGTGTCATGAAATCTGCAACGTTCAAATCATTCTTAAAGAATATATAACATATAACATATAAAGACAGATATAGAAAATGTGTCAAAATGTTATCAAGTGGTAAATACAGGTAAAGGGTACACAGACGTTCACTGTATCATACTTTCAGATTTTCTACAGACTTGAAAGTTTTTAAAATAAAATGCTGGGGAAAATGTTACTGGAATCCTAGCAACAAAGAATCAATCTCCACCACAAACTCTGATCTTATGATACCCAATTTAAAATGTGTCCATTTTACTGCTCTTTAATAAATGTATCAAAAATTCCCCAGGACGCCAAGTCCTGAAGGAGTGTCACGCCTACCGGCAAGTATGTTTTGCTTGTTGAAACATCCCCAGAAACACTTGCAGCAACAGGACCTTGTTTCTTTGCTTCTCTGTCACCCAGCATGACAGCAATGGTCTCAGTAAGAGCTTCATTCACAAGATGCCTAATCATGTCTGAATTCACAGGGACCCCGGCATCAACAAAAAGCTGGAGGGCACCACTGCTTGTTCCTTCCACTAAAAAAAATGAAAGAATTTCAGAATAAATGTGCAAGAAATATGCTTGCCATCCAAACCTTAATTCTTAAAATTTCAGAGATGCGAACATATGTGTATGAGGGGGTGGGAGGAGGAATAAAAATGAAAATATAAAATCTACTTATTATGAAAGAGAATAAGACGATAACTTACATAATGAACATCCTCTCTAAACAAACCAAAAAGGGGAGGAAAACACCCAGATGCAAATTTACTTAAATGGCCTCTCCCCCACCACCAGAAATTTAGTGATAACAAGGATTTGCATCCACATTAAATGTTCTCATCTGAAAACAATCCACATTTCCAAGAGTAGGGCAACAGGAAACCCTGTGACAGATTTTGGCCAAAACACAGGACACAATGACTGTGGGGGGATTTTAGAGAAATGGTAGCTGCTTCATAAATATGAAGACAAACCTTTCTTCTTTCTAGTCTCAGATACATCCATTACTAACATTACATGCTAATCCTCCTCAAACTTTTACAGTTGTTTAAGTACTTGAAATCAGAAGCTGTATAGGTATATTAATTTTCCAAATGGGTTGTACTTTTCACTTGTATGAATGTACATACAACTCAGTAAAACTTCCTTAACAGACTGTACTAGAAGTAATGCGGCTACATTTCTAAAACTCTGTGTGGAAAATACGTAAACAACGATCTATACAACTTGATGGAGACGTGACCTGTCCGAAGAGTACTCCTTAATTAGCACAACTGTGGCAGCAATATCCGGGTGCCCCAAAAAGTGGATACAGATGTCTTGGGATCACTTTTTGAGGGATAAGTAAGAGCAATTTACTCCGGAGTTTGAATGCAAAACAGAACAGCCACTTGGGAAACATTTAGCAGTTTCTTATAAAGTTAAACATCTACTTACCATATGACCAAGAGAAATTAAAAGATGTATCTAAAAGATTGGTTTGCAAATATTCATATCACAGCTTTATTTATAATAGCCAAAACCTAAAAGACTACAAATGTCCCTCAAGTGGTAAATGGATTAACAAATTATGGTATATCCATACAGTGTAATATTACTACATGCACAAAACATAACTGTCAAAGCATTATACTACATAAAAGAAGACAGACACAAAAGACTACACACTGTATGATTATATATACATATAAAATTCTAGAAAAGGCAAAAATACAGTGATAGAAAGCAGATCAGGGGTTGTGAGGGCCCAGCAGGCACGGGAGGGGTTAGGAACTGACTGCACAGTGGCATGAGGATGCTTGTTGGGATGATGGAAGTGTTTTTCTATATCATGATTGTGTGTGTCTATATCATGGTTGTAAATAAATACAGCTGTGTTTATTTATCAAAACTCATCAAACTGTACACTTAGAATTGAGAATTTTATGGCAAGTAAATTATACCTCCAAAAAGCTGATGGAGAAGGAAGAAGAAGAGGGGAGGAGGGGGAGAAAGAAAAGGAGGGAGAAGGAGGGGCCTGAGTAGAAAGAAGAGGAGGAAAAGGAAGAAGAGGAAGGAGGAGGAAGAAGAGAATGATGTGGGCTCCATAAAGAAAGAGGCTCATTATCTATTCAGTGACCACCTAAATTCTTACTAGGTGTCAGTCAAGGGCTGGGCACTAAAGGAGAAACATCCCGAATCCTGAGTAATTTACAGGCTAATGAGCGAGACAGATATGTAAACTAATCATAATACAATCTGATAGTTACTATAACAAAGACACATACAAAGTGCTATGGAAAATAGTAGGGAGATTTGGGGTGGGAGGGATGGAGGGTGGTATAGTAATGTTAATGCTCAGTATAAAATAAGGGCAGTGGGGGGAGAGAACTAACCTCCACTACAGAGAGGAACTAGGAAGTGACATTGGAAGTAAGAGCTTATGTTTTGTCAGCTGAGGACTACCTGACATCTAGAATATATAAATCCACAATTACCTGAAGGTTTTGTCCTTTAATAACAAAAAAAGTTAAATAATTCCATTCCACTCACCAATGTCAGAAGTCAATGGTTCACTCGCATCACTGACTGAACCACTGTCATTAGCTATGGCCTGTTGTTGGATCGGCAAGAGCCCAGAGATAATTCTTGACATTATTTCTTGTTCTACCCTGGGGGATAAAAGTTAAGGATTCCTAAATTTGATTGAAATGTATAAAGAATTAGAAACACCACTCAAAAATAACCTTTACCCATGGACACAAACATTTACATGTGAAAGTAGTCATTCTGAAAGTTGAATCTGGAAAGAAAAAATCAAACGTATCTCCTAGCAAAATAAACCACATGAAACAGAACCTCCATGTGGGAGACAGTTCATTAAATCAAAGTAAAATCTTTCAGATTAGTCTAACGAGAAGTTTAACAGACCTCCTAAATTCATAAGGTTTAGGTCAATGCTTATCTGGCAAATCATGCACCTAAAATGTTGGGTTCCCTACTCTAAAAGCACACATAGAAAACTATACAAGATCAGAGCTGGGAAAAGAAGTCCAGCTGTCCGTTCTTTGAGGAAATAAATATATAGACTGCAATACAGGTAGTTTTTCTCCCAAAAAGAAAAGAAAATTTATTTCTAAGGTCATTTTTAGGAAGGGGAAGAGGAAGAAAATGGAGAAAGGGAAGGAGAACACAATAAGACATGTTCATTGTAGAAAAATCAGAAAATATATAAAAGCTAAAAAAAAATAGATAAGGCTCACTCATAATCCCAGATTCAGGGATAAACACAGTTAACAATTGGGTATGTTTTTCAAATTTTTCTTCTATGCACATTTATTTTTGAGTGAAATCTTATAAACTGTGGTTACATCATTAATATCCTGCATCATTTATGCATCAGTGTATTACTAATCTTTCAACATCATTAAATAGTCTTCTAAACCTAATCTTAATAATTGTATTAATATTCAGTTGTTTAGTTTATTCCATAAATACCTTAAGGTTTCTCACAGGTAAAAATAGGGATAAAAACAGAGTTCATAAGTATATATAAGTAACACACAGAACAGTGCCTTATTTGTAGTAAGTGCTACACATGCTAAGTATTCTACGGCCTAGTAGCAGAACCATAATTATTTCCTCAGGATAAATTTCTGGAAGTGAATCACTGGATTAAAGAACATGTACATTTTTAAGGCTTTTGTTACTTAACAACAGCCTCTTTTGCCACAATAGACAGCCTAAGTACAAATATTCAAGGATAGAAACAATAACTTTAACAATTAGTTAACCCTCAGTATCACCTCAAATAGTTTCCAGTGACTACAACAAAGGAAAAGTCTAATAAACAAAAGGAGACAAGGAAGATTTTCAACCAAAACTTAATACTTTCCATTTGTATTTGCTACTATGATTCTGTTCACACCAGTACCACTGTAAACTCACCACTGAATTAAGCTATTTTCCAATGTTTCCTTTCTCTGAATTACTTTATCCAGAATATCAGCAGTGGGCTGAGAAGTAGAAGCAACTGGTGGAAATGGAGGACCATTATATTTTGTGGAAATAACTTTAACACATCTGTTAAACTCCAGAATTGGTTCAGAGTATTCTGGAATTTCATCACATTTTTCCTCTTCCTGGTAATAATAAAAACAAAACTATTATATCCATCTATCTGTTCAACATTTATTGCGTGACAAGTATAGGAAGGGAACTTATGTAGGTAAATTAACCAACACTTCTAAATTAATCAACAGCATTTCTAAATAGGTGGTATCACATTATTTATAATATACACATCTGCCATACAGATCACATTGAAGAAACCTTAATTATACAATTATTTTATCTTTTTAAAACCCAATATTCATTTTAAACAATCACAAAACAAACTAGAAACCTTGGTGATTCCTACATAAAACATTATTAAGGGGCCGGCCTGGTGGCATAGCGGTTAAGTGCACGCGCTCCGCTGCAGCAGCCCGGGGTTCGCGGGTTCGGATCCCTGGCGCGCACCGACACACCACTTGTCAACCGTGCTGTGGCAGTGTCCCATATGAAGTAGAGGAAGATGGGCATGGATGTTAGCCCAGGGCCAATCTTCCTCAGCAAAAAAGAGGAGGATTGGCATTGGATGTTAGCTCAGGGCTAATCTTCCTCACAAAAAAAATATATATATATATATTATTAACATTTCCTTCTAGAAATTTATCTTAATTTATTATCATAACAAAACTGATGCTTCTAAGTATCACTGCTTCCTCTTACAGAACCTATAATTTACATTTAAATATGCAGTTAGGTCACCTTATACACTATTTGTGCCATCATATCATGATCAAAGGAATTATTTCTGGAATTTCTAAACTTCTTATTATGAAAAATATCATACATATTTAAAAGTAAACAAAACAGTGCTCATGCACTATATCTGTTATGTATAAATAACATGTATCCATTCCCCAGCTTTAACAATAATCAAATCATGGCTAATCTTGTGTCATCTATACTCGCCCCATCCACTTCCCCCTTCACATCTCATTTTGAAGTAAATCACAGATATATCATTTTACCTGTAAATAATTCAATATGTATCCCCCCTAAAATTAGGACTCTTTAAAAATTATAAGTCAATAACATTCTCCTACTGAAAAGTGAAGTCCACAGCTAATAAGTGGCAAAGCCAGGGCAGGAACACCTGTCTTTGAACTCCAAATCCTTTGCTATTTCTAAAACTGTTTCTTTCACTTGTGTATTGAGCAAACAGTTGTCAAATGTATTTGCTAGGCATTAGGAATATGAAGATAAACGAGATTCTTGCCTTAAAAACACTCCTGTGGAATTCACATGAGAAGACATACCAATGAGCAAATAACTTTAATATATTGCATATCTCTTAATATTCCAAAATAGGGTTTCATTTTATGATTAACAAAACTTTTGGAAGTCTAAGAAATAAGAAGAAATGTATTCTTTAAAGTCTACTGACACATTATTATTCAAGTAGTCTCTATGTTCTATGATCTTATCTCCCATCCTTTATATTTTATTTCCTCCTATTTTTTCCCCTCCTTCTATTTTACCATTTCTATCATTTCTATAACTCTTTCCACTATATAGGCTCTTCCCTGGGATTTTAGAGCCCTCATAACTTTTTACCTCAATACGAACCAACTGGTGACCTTGCCAATAATCCAGAAATCGAACAGACAAATATAACAGAATGAAGAAAGAACAGGTTGGAGGGAGGGAAGCCAAAGGAAATGGAAAGGAAGCAGGAAGCATGAGAGATGAGAGGCAGGTGGGAAACAGCTGATAATCATTAAGTTTCACAGAGGCAGCTAGGTGATATAGATGAAGATAATACTGAATGATGATAGAATAACAACTTTATAATTTTAAAATAAAAATACATTTAACTCAAAAGTAAAAGGAAGTTTCTCAAAGCACTGTAACATAATATTGATGGTCAAAAGTTACTTAACCATCAGGAACAAGGCAAGGATGTCTCCTCTCACCACTCCTTTTCAACACTGTACTAGAAGTCCTTGCTAATGCAATTAGACAAGAAAAGAAAATAACAGGAATACAAATTGGGAAGGAAAAAATAAAACTGTCTTTGTTTGCAGATGACATGACTGTCTACGTAGAAAATCTGAAAGAATCAACAAAAAACTCGTGCAATTAATTATTGATTATAGCAAGGTTGCAAGATACAAAGTTAATATACAAAAGTCAATCACTTTCCTATATACCAACAATGAACAAGTAGAATTTGAAATTAAAAACACAATACCATTTACATTAGCACTCCCAAAAATGAAATACTTAGGTATAAATCTAATCAAACATGTATAAGAACTGTATATGAAGAAAACTACAAAATTCTGATGAATGAAATCAAAGAATTAAATAAATGAAGAGATATTCTGTGTTCATGGACAGGAAGATTCAATATTGTCAAGATGTCAGTTGTTTCCAACTTGATCTATAGATTCAATGCAATCTCAATAAATTATTTTGTAGATACCAAAAAACTGACTCTAAAATTTATATGGAGAGGCAAAAGACCCAGAATAACCAACACAATATTGAAGGAGAAGAATAAAGTTGGAGAACCGACACTAGCCAACTTCAACTTATTATAAAGCAAGAGTAATCAAGACAATGTGGTATTGATGGAAGGAAAGACAAACAGATGAAGGAAAGAGAATAAAGATCTCAGAGATAAACCCACATAAACAGAGTCAACTGATCTTTGACAAAGGAGCAAAGGCAATACAATGGAGCAAAAATAGTCTTTCAACAAATGGTGCTGGAATAACTGGACATCCACAGGCAAAAAAATGAATCTAGACACAGACCTTACATCTTTCACAAAAATTAACTCAAAATGGATCATCAACCTAAGTGTAAAACACAAAACCATAAAACTCCTAGAAAATAACATAATAGAAAACCTAGATGACTGTGGGTATGGCAACGACTTTTTAGATACAACATCAAAGGCACAATCCATGAAAGAAATAATTAATAAGCTGGACTTCATTCTAAGTAAACACCTCTGCTCTGTGAAAGACAATGTCAAGAGAATTAGAAGACAAGCCGTAGACTGGGAGAAGGTATTTGCAAAAGACACATTTGATAAAGAACTGTTATCCAAAATATACAAAGAACTCTTAAAACTCAATAAGAAAACGACCCAACTTAAAAGGCCAAGACCTTAACAGACACCTCATCAAAGAAGATATACAGATGGCAAATAAGCATATGAAAAGATGCTCAACATCATATGTCATCAGGGAGATGCGCATTAAAATAACAATGAGATAGCACCACACATCCATAAGAATGGCCAAAATCCAGAACACGGACAGCACCAAACGTTGACAAGGATGTGGAGCAGCAGGAACTCTAATTCATTGCTGGTGGGAATGCAAAATGTTACGGCCACTTTGGAAGACGGGTTAGCAGTTTCTTTCAAATCTAAACATACTTTTACCACACGATTCAGCAATCATGCTCCTTGATATTTACCTAAAGGAGTTGAAAACTTATGTCCACATAAAAATATGCACACAGATGTTAAAAGAAACTTTATTAATAATTCCCAAAACTTGGAAACAACCAAGATGCCCTTCAGTAGGTGACTGGATAAATAAACTGTGGTACATCCAGACAATGGAATATTACTCAATGCTAAAAATAAATGAACTATCAAGTCATGAAAATATATGGAGGAAGCTTAAACGCATATTATAAAGTGAAAGAATCCAATCTGAAAAGGCTACATACTGTACGATTCCAACTATATGACATTCTGGAAAAGGCAAAACTATGGAGACAGTAGTGGTTGCCAGGGATTGGGGTGAGTTGGGGATGAATAAATAGGCAGAACACAGAGGATTTTAAGATAGTGAAAATACTCTGTATGATACTATGATGATGGATATATTTGTCCAAATCCATAGAACGTACATCAAGAGCGAACCCTGAGGTAAACTATGGACTTTGAGTGATAATGATGTGTTAGTGTAGGTTCATCAATTTTAACAAATGTTACCACCCTGGTGGGGGACTGTTGATAATGGGAGAGGCTATGCATGTGTAGGGGTAGGAGGTACACGGGAAATCTCTGTACCTTCCCCTCAATTTTGTTGTTAACCTAAAACTACTACTAAAACTACTCTAAAAAATAACATAAAGTCCTTAAAAAAAAGATAATCACATGGAAAAATACTGGTAGAAAAATAATTCTTCATGATTTCTAGGCTTTGTTACCTGTATGACATCAATGACTTCATCAAAGTTAGTTCCTGGAAACTTCACCTCCTCTTCATCTACCATCGTAAATTCTGGAGTCTAAGAAAGCATTTTCAGAAAGTTTTTGTTGTGCTTAATGTCTTTTTAATTTCTACATAATTTATCATATTTCCTCCCATAGCATAAGCTTGTAATTACACGGTCCTACTTTTTTAATATCCTGTTCAGAATTGATTTCATCAGTAAATGAAATCCAAGATAGTCCCCAAGCCATTAGGCTCCCCTTTCAATAGCTATAAAAAATTAAATGTAAATTTTTCTGTCAAGGACTCCATCAACAATGCAACTTAAGTCAACTGATCAAGTTGATATGATTGTGATTTCTCTCCTAGAGTTAAGATAAAGTGTTTAGGTATATATGTGCAGGTATATAAGTATATACATACACAAACTCACAAAAAGACAGACACAGAATCAAATAATTTAGCAAGATAAACAAAATAGTTATTTTACAAATTTAGTCTCTAGGCCTCACTATATATAATCTAGTCACCAAAACCACAATAGCTTCTTCCTGAGCAGAATGACAAACAGTCCAAAAAATTATTATTTGTAATCATACATGTTTTAATAAAATTCTGGTGAAAAAAATTACTCATAAAAAAATTAAATTAGTCACAAACGCCATTTAGGGTCAGTTCTATTTTACTACTTCTGATTGTGAAAAATTGTTGGTGTTCTCCCTCTCTTTAAATGTGTATCCTTGATGACCAAATTTGCTTACAATAGGTGAAACCCTGGGAAAAGTACAGTGCTATTTTGCTGTGTAGTAAAAGTCATAACTTCATTATTCAGTAGCAAACAAATACTAGGAAGAAACGTATATTTTTGCAATATGTTAATACTATACTGACAAAGTAACATCCCAAAATATAAACTCCAATTGTCACCATAAAATTCACATTCAGGAAAACTATAATTTAATTCTCATTTAAATCAAGATTCTTCTCCAAAAGAGAAAGAAATTCTTTCTTCACATGTGAGAGCCTTACAGCTTAAGTTACCAAAAAGTTACACTAAGGGTTATGACCTTCAGAATGTTTATAAATGTAAGGATCTTAAACAAACTTTCAAGTTCATAAGCAATTCCAGATTCATTTTGAATTTTTTCTTTAAAACCTAAATTATTATAATAGATTATAATGGAAGACTTTGCATGGAATAACATTAGTTAAAATCTATAGTCAGACATTACTCAAAACTACGTGATCAATTTCTGAACAATACCTGTATCCAGGTTTGCAGAGGAGGAGGAGATGCTTCTTTGGGACTGGGCAGAGATGGACTGACATCAGCACTACCATTCGAAATGCTGTCAATATCTACATTGGGTAATACCTAAAACAGAACACCACAGCCAGCTTTCTCCTCAGCATTTTGACTCAAATATTTGTCAATCTATAGATCAATAACATACATTTAACTTTTTGTTGCGAAGACAACGGATAACAACTTTTTTTTAACGATGAAAGCATATTTTACAAAATTTATAAAATAAAGGGGGAACACAAACTCCTACTATCTTAAGATAACTTCATTTTCACTACTCCTTTTATCTTTTTACTATCCACTTATGCATAGCTAAAATCTAAAATAGTTTCATTCCTAATTTTTCATTGTAATTAGGTCACAAACACCTTATTATGCTTCCATATAGACTTCGTAATTATATTGTAAATGACTGTATGATATTTCAATAAATATACATGCTTTAATTAATCATTTTCGTCTTGATAAACATTTAGAATATTCCTAATATTTCCATTATTATATATATATCTATAGATATATATTTCACTACAAAAAACTTCTTCATATATATATCAGTTATATACCCCTATATACAGGGATTTTTTCCCCTAAACTTTGAATTATCTCATTATCTTAGATAGCCAAGTAACAGATTACTTGAGCCACAGGGCACGAATGTTTAAGATTCTTGGTAATCACTGCCAAAATGCAATCTAAATGAGCTCTATTTACACCATAAAAAACATAATCAAGTATAAGTTTTATCCAACCTTCACCCAAATTAGATAACATAATTGTTTCAATAACAACAGTTTTTAAATGGAGGTATATTATTGTTATTTTAATTGCATTATCTTGATAACTAGCAAGACTTAAATTATTCAATTTGCTTGCCTATAAACTGTATTTCCTCTTCTGTAGAGTCTTATTCATAGTCTTTGAGTATTTCTGGATTTGCCTTTATGTTTTCTTATTACTTTATGGAGGTTTTTATATTTAAAAATTAATTCTTTCTAGCATATTCCTTTCATATGTTCTCCTTGTATGTTGTTTTCCTCTTTATTTAGGAATTTTTTATGAATTTAAGTTTTAGATTTTATAGATTCAAACCTGTTTTTCCATCATACCTAAGTTTTCTTCTCTCACATCCAGACTTAGCTTCAGCTCTGACAAAGATTCCATGCAACTACCTTCTAATTCTTCTATGTTTTTATATTTCATAGTTATACTTTGGCCTATCTGTAACTCATCTGCTATACAGTAGGAGTTCAGAGTCTAAAACTGATCTATTTTCCACATTGCTAACCAACTGCAACATACATTATTTCGTTTACAAGAATCCTATTTCCCACTGATTTATGAAGTAAACATCACATATTACATTCTTTTTTAAATAACCAAGGCTATTTCTGAAATACTTTGTAATACAGGACCAGTACCAAAACACTTTAACTTTTTTAAACCCTTTGTTCTTTCAAATATCAAAATGATCCTAAAGTTCGAGTTAAAAAATAAAACTCATGGTTTGTTTTTTTAATTACAATTTCACTTAAATTATACATTAACTTAGGAAGAATTGACAACCTGAATATTTAACTTTCACATATAAGTTCTCTCTCCATTCACTGAAGTCTTCTTAGACATGTGTGTGTAAAGATTGAAGTATTAATTATATAAGTCAAACCATTATCTTTTTAAATTAATTATAGTATACTGTTCAATTGTTCCCTTTGGAATATCGAGTCCCGTGGTTTAGAAAAGGTAGCTTAAATCATGCAGAACAAGGATAGAGACATCATATTAACATCACAGTTTCAAAGAACAAACGAAAGACCCACGATGAAAGCAAAGTTTCTGTGAAGCAATCTAATAAATTTAAGCGCTCAAGTTAAGCCAAAAATTCTTTTTCCTTAAAATTTTCTGTTCATGCACCCTGGCACACCTGCACAGTAAGCTGAGGAGGATCCTTTTTTTCCGACCTCATTTCTACAACTGCTATGTTAGGTTTCTTCACTCCAGTTTCTGTTTTTCGAGATGATGGAGGGATAGAAGTAGTCACTGTTACAGGGTGTGGCTTGTTGACAATTACTCCAGCAGGTGGCATGGAATCACTATTACTTTGGGTTTGTCCTAAAAAGTTTGGGGGAGAAAATGAGTCAACCATTTCAGAAATAAAGGGGAAAATCTAATACACAACCTTGAGAGGAACTAAACATTTCTCACACACTATCCAATTTAACCCTCAAAACAAACTTATGCGGTATTAATATTGTCCACATTTTACAGTTGAGGAAACAGAGGTTCAGAAACATAATTTACCAAAGGTCTTAATTATAAGTGGCAAAGCCAAGACTAAAATGTATTGCATTATATTGTATTATTTTGAATCTCAAATCTTCATAGAGCATCAATGGACAGAAACAAAACCAGCAAGAAAATACTAGTGTTGGACTACCAATAAACAGCATGTAGGCCCACTATTTGCTAACTATCATAGCTGTCAAAAACTTGTTAGCTTTCACTTCCAAGTTTCACTTGTTTCCTATATGTGAAAGTAAAGAGAGACAGTACAGTGAACTCATTAAAAGCACAGACTCTAAAGCCAGCTCCACTCTAGCCACGTGGCCTCTGACAAATCACTTAACTTCTCTGTTAACGTCTCCTCAGTTTCTTCATCTATATAATTGGTACATTACCATGTGTTCTATACGTAAAGTACTTACATCTGTACCTAGCACACAGTAAGAACTTCATAATTATTAGCTATTGTATTAATAAAAGGCATGTTTGAACAGATATTAACTATTAGGTTGATATGCCATTAACCCATAATATCAAAAATAAAAAGTTCTCTCATGTCAAAAAATATTCATATTTAAATCATTCATCAAAATTAAGAACAGAAATGACACTAAAGAAAAAAAATAGCTAACTAGATTTAAAGAGCTAATGTGAAAGCAAAAATGATTTGTTCAGTTTTTACAATGATAAGTCTGAGAGAACTCAAATAAGTAATTAACCAACTATTGGCTTAGAATTTACAATCACATAATTTTAACTTATCACAGCCTAGTTCAAAAGTACATAAAAGGTACTTTAAAGTACTTCCCCTAAGATGTGATGATATTAAACCAATCAAAATTCTTGAATCTTTAATTATTATCAATGTCTATGACACGTCTAAACTTTTTTTTAATTTCATTTCACCTACAGCAATGTACTATAAAATACCAAAAGAACGTTTCCTGTGAGTGAAACCATAGCAGGAACCCATCATTTCTGAGACTGCTGTTACAGAGTAAGACACATTCTGAGGCCCTACCCACAAATATAAGCAACATAATGGAAAAACATAGGTGACTATCCTGTCAGCACCATTTTGCAAGTTCTGCTACTGCTGGCAAGAGTTTAAAATTTACCCCATATATTTTGTTGGGTCTTACCTAAAAGAATTGCCATAGGAATTAGATGGCCTTCCAGTGTACCTGAAAAAGTAGGCATTTCTCGGCTTGGACTGAACAAATACTGCTGATCACCAGGGGGCACCATAGTAACAGAATGTTGCAGTTTAGAATCCATCTTTGCAGGTTTTGTTGCGTAAGAGTCAGTTTGTGTTCTTATCGACTTTACTTTAGTGCCTGTAATGTTCATCAATGGCAGATATTTAAAAGTACTGTTTGAACATCTACTATCCAGCCATCTAGAAATATAGCACCTCTTCCTCACAGAAAGGTCTCCTTCTATATAATAAGGTTAGAGGGCCCCAAAACAGAAGCAACGTATAAACCAGGGGTTGGCAAATTTTTTTTTGAAAAGCCAGATAGTACATATTGTAGTCTCATGAGTCACGTGGTCTCAGTTGCAACATCTCAACTCTTCCATTGTAGCATGAAAGCAGTCATCAACAATACATAAATGAATGAGCATAGCTATGTTCCAATAAAACATTATTTATAAAAACAGGCAGCTGACCTGCAGATCATGGTTTCTTAACCCCTGAATAGATGTAACAACTTGTACAACTACTATGACAGAATAGATACAATGACTAGGAAAAAAATGTTGAATAAAAACTCAAAAGAATATTCAGGGCCCGCCCCACGGGTTAGTGGTTAAGTGTGCGCGCTCCACTACTGGCGGCCGGGGTTCGGACCCGGGCGCGCACCGATGCTACTCTGGCCATGCCGAGGCTGCATCCCACATACAGCAACTAGAAGGATGTGCAACTATGACATACAACTATCTACTGGGGCTTTGGGGGGGCGGGGGAAGGAGGAGGATTGGCAATAGATGTTAGCTCAGAGCTGGTCTTCCTCAGCGAAAAGAGGAAGATTAGCACGGATGTTAGCTCAGGGCTGATCTTCCTCACAAAAATAAATAAATAAATAAATAAATAAATAAATAAATAAATAAATAAATAAATAAATAAATAAATAAATAGAATATTCAGACTGTATTATTTAACTCATTGAATTTTTTTCTTATAGATACAAAAAAGTTAATCATCATTTTTGGAATTGGATTTTTTTATCATCTCATTACAATTTTATTCATGATATAATTCTGGATAACTAGCCTTTATCCTTTGAAATTATCTACAGATAATCAAATTCTATACCTATTAAAATCTTACAGAAGTTAATACCATTATACATTTTTTCTATTCCTATGAAGGAAATCTATATAGACATTAAATCCTGAATTCTTAAAAAGTTAGAAATTTGTCTGATTATCTGTCTCTTTGGAGGAGAAGATAAATTTCTATGGGACCTGAGCAAAGTAAAGAAAAGCAAAAGTGTAAAGAAAAAGAAACTAAAATATTTTCTAAATAAATTCATGAAATTACTACATTTTTACTTTTAATATGTGAGTAGTTTTATGAACCTAGACTTTTAAATATAGTTTCATGATTCCAGGAAGAAAAATTTTAGTACCACATCTGTATTTTTTCATCCTGTTCTCTAGTATTCATCCATTCGATTGAATGAATATTTTTGAGTGTTTATTTAAAATATATTTTTTCAGCAGTTAATACATGTTAGGCATCATTTCAGACACAGGGTATACAACTGAATAAACCAACTGTACTCATGAAGCTTACAGTATAGTAAGGAAAACAATCAGTCAATCAACAAAGATATAACGTCAGATAGTGAAAAGTGCTATGAAGAACAATAAGGCAGGGCAATGGGTTAGAGAGGGATAGGAGATCATTTTTTGGATAGGATGGTCCAGGTAGACCTCTCTGAGGAGCCAACATCTAAGAGGAGAGATGGAAAGAACTGAGAGAGTGAGCCATGCAAGTGTCTAAGGAAAAGCTCTCCAAGTAGAGGAAATAACAGGTACCAAGGTCCACAGATGAGCATGTATTCTCAGGATTTTTTGGATTTGAAAGTATTTTGGACCTTAAGATTTTAAGACTTGAAAGTATTTTAAAACCTTGAGTTATTTTTTGCAAAGGCTTTTCAAAATCAAAAGAAGTTAATAGCAAAGTTCTAATAAACAAGAGGAAATACTAAGGTAAATATCATCTAACAAGGTAAAGATCATCCATAAGCTATATGATTTACTAAAATAACATCAGTAGGATTTCTAGATAAACTGACACCCTATATGATCACCTAACTTTTAGAAATGAAATGAAAGGAAAACTAAAGCAACTGCCATGGCTCCAACTTCCAGAAAGGATAAGAAAGAAAAATAGTTGGCATCCACTAGTTATGGCATATTGTCAAAGTGGCTTGCTGACTGCTAAAGTACAAGTTGAGAAACTTCAATACGTAACCAAAGTCAACAGACTCAATATTTAACTGAAAGTTATATTTAAATATACTAGTGAAATCATAGGTGTGAGTCGAAAGATATAGTCATAAATTAAGATATTTTTAGTTGTGTACCCAAGTACCAAAAAAATTTTTTACCTTTGCTATCTAATGCTCTTTGAGAACAAACAAAACTGCACAAGCCCCCATAAGCACTTTTATGATAATGCCCAGCATATATGGCTTCTTTCTGTTCATACAGAATATGATGAACCAAAGTCTTCATGGAAATGTCTATTTCCCTAGATTATAATTTGCATTGTGCAAGACTCATCATCTCATAAATGCAAATTTTATCATGCTTTGTCTGAAGATACCATCTAATCCTGTATCTTTTCCCACTTATTCCTATCTTGTGCCTTGAATCTGGTCTATTTTTTCCTACTCTCTCAGAAGGAATTGTTTTTCCATCCCTAAGCATTATGTAATTTGAACTGTATTTATAAGTAATAAATAAAAAGCAAAAATTAAATTTTACATATTAAACTGATACCATAAAAAATGAGGTTTACTACAAAAATGAGGTTCCTTACCTTTAACTCGTTCTATTAATTTCGGTCTTTGTGGTTTGGACTTAGGAGATGGAGAATTAAATCTGAGATACGGTCCTTTTTTAAGAGTGCTGCGATGGCCCTGATAAACTGGTTTTCCATAAATTTGCAACATATAATCCTCATCTTGTATCACTGAGGTTGCTTTCAAAAATCCCTAAGTATACAAAGTTATTCAACTCACCAGCAAAATAGTCATCAAACACTTATATTTCTAAAGCCTTCTTTTGCCAGCTTAAGTACTATTATAAGAATGATCTCAGGAAAGTCCTCCATGTTAATGGCTCTTAAATTCTGGATTTAGTTTTCAAACTATAGTTTTATAGTTTTCAAAAGCATGAAAATTAAATATGAAAATCATCCTACCAAGAAACATGAAAGTTCTTACACTAGTAAATATTTTTAGTACCAAAAAGTAAGGTTTAAACACATATTACATATTAATTACATTCAAGTATAATAATATAACATAAATCAAGTCTTTAAATGATTTTCCACATTCCTGATCCCACCTTCAATCATAATCTAAATGCCATAGAAAGGTAGCATTTATTGAGCATCTACTATGTGTGAAGCATTGAATTAGATGCTTTATTACTGTGCCCAACAATCATGTTTGGCATTAAGAAAGTTACAGACTAGTTAGAGCAGCCAAAAACATTCCCTCCATAGTATCTAGTGCCATGCCTCACAATCACTAGGCACAAACATACATTTGTTAAACTGAGAAACAAACAAAAACTATATATACATACACACACACAGATAAAACACAATTTTGAGTACCATGAAGTAGAGAACCTAATGTTTCAACTAGATGATCTCTAGATATACCTGCTAGAACTAAAATACTCAGATTCTAAGTGTGAGATCTCAGAAGGAAGGAATTATGTATTTTGTGCAGTGCTTCCCACATTATAGATATCCAAAACCTTGAATATCAATAGTTTAAAGATGGTTTACATTTGTATAGTCCTTCATATTTTTAAAACATTTTCATACTCATTTCATTATTTATATCTTAAAGAGAATGATCAATTACAATGCAATACCTATGTCACAAAACCAGAGCAGGATCTTACTTCTTTTCTCTCTTTCTGTAAGCTTGAAGCAGGCTTGCTCCTCACAGGTGGATTTCTAAAATGCTCCTCTTTTTGTTTCTGAGAATGTTTTCTTGGAATTACAGAATTGTTTACTGTTTTGTCTTGCGTGTTGGTTTTAATATCTTTACTCATATTCTGAGCTTTCCTGGTCCTTTGATTCTTCTGATCAAACCTCTTTTGTTCATAATCTTTTCTTGCCAGTTCATCCTTAACATAACCAAAACCAAAATTACTTAAACTCTAATCCAAGTAGTAATGCTTTCACATCAAAAGTATTAGAATTTATTTTCTGCTGTTACATAAATATAATTTAGCAGTTTTAAATGCTTTATAAATAAATGATATTGTTTACATATGAATAAAACTTCTCTGGAAAAATAAACAAAAAACTAAAAAGATCAGTGTCTTATGGAGCAGGGGGAATGAGAAATAGTAGATCATGTACAGGGGTAGGAGAGCAACTTTTCACGATAAACCTTTTTACACTTTTTGATGTTTGAACCATATGACTATAGTAACTGTTCAAAAAATTAAATTGAAAAATAAATTTCCAAAAACGTAAATCACTTTGTAATAAAACTCTAAAATAGATATTTATAAATTAAAATTGCTTGAAGGTTTAAACAAACATATTTTGCATGGAATTCATAGTAACAGAGGGATATATATTGCTAGTTGTCTGCAGAGCCAGAACCGATCTCTAAGTCTTCTGACTCTTAGTTCAGCTTTTTTCTGGTGCATCATACAGTAGCTGATATAAATCCTTCACAACCGCACTAGAGATGTGTATTCTTAAACAATAAAGTTTAAAAATATATTTCAGTGTCTATTGCTGTGGAAACTGAACTGACACTTCATCTTGCTACCATTGTGAGTAAGCATATACTACATACATCTTACAGTCAGGAGTACTTTGTACTTTGCACCCCAAGATAAAAATAACAGGGCTACACTGTCTAGTTCTGCTCCCTCAAATATATAAAATTTTAAGAATTTCCTTTAAATTACTGACCCCCTAATAAAGATAACTCTCCTAGATTTTTGCAACACTAATGTCTGAAGATACACCACAAGCTTTGTGGATGTGAGAAAGTGGCAGTTTTTCCATCTGGAACCGCCCTCTGTAAACTTAGTAACCGTAGCAATCTTGGGGGGTACTATCCCTTTAAACAACTTCGGTGTTTTTACTTTGGTAAGCCAATGTTTCTTTTTTTTTTTTTTTTTCATAATTTTATTTATTTATTTTTTTCCCCCAAAGCCCCAGTAGATAGTTGTATGTCATAGCTGCACGTCCTTCTAGTTGCTGTATGTGGGACTCGGCCTCAGCATGGCCGGAGAAGCAGCGCCTCGGTGCACACCCAGATCCAAACCTGGGCCGCCAGCAGAGCGCGCGCACTTAACCACTAAACCATGGGGCCGGCCCAGCCAATGCTTCTAAATCTGCTGTCTTGAAATGTTTTTGTAAGTATACTTCTTCCTTTTCTAAGTGCTTTTGCTAAAGCTTCTTTCCAATTTCTCATATTTTAGTTATTGTCCAACAACTTGCCAGATAAGAGCCACAATACAATTTATGAGAGAAAACACTTTTTAAATAAAATGAAACTTATTACTAAGTAAATATAAACAGTGACAGAGTGAAATTAAGAATTATAACTGGACTTATTTATAAGGAACATTTTGAGAATAAGTATGATACTTATAAATTTGAATCAATGTTATCTCCTGAGGATTTATTTAATTCTCAATTTTCCAATACCTACCTGAATTTCTGCAGAAATAGTTTTAATCCACTCATCCACTGTCTTTCTAATCCGAATCTTCTCTGATATCTCTCTACAAAAGAGAAAAAAGAATTTTCTTAAATTAGCATTTAACATCCTGAGAACAGGACCTGCATCAGAAGTCTTACATTGTTTTGAATCTACTATGTAGCCCAATATCCTTCATCTGAAAAGGAAAAACCAATGTTATTAGTTTTCATCAAATGTTTGAAGGATGTTTGAAAAGCACTTGTACATTCCAGAAGATATGCACCAAAGAGAGAAAAGAAATTAAAGGGAAAATTTACATCTATAAAAAGTAATAGCAACATGTATATATCCAAATTCCAACTTTATAATAAGTCCACATACTCAAAGGCAATAAAGAACCTCTTCTAAACATTAAAACACATTAAGCAAAATGAAATGCTTAGGAAAAAAATTAAGAAAGCCTGTAAAACTGGTAGTTTCATAAATAACTTTGGGTTGCCAACATCCTGTCTTACCTGTTGGTAGACAGGGCATTGATAAACGAATACATGGCAGCTCCGTCCTTTGCACGAATAATAGCTTCCAGGTTTTCTTCAAGTACTTTTTTATTGTTTTGTACTCCTCTCAAAATCTTCTCAGCATCTTTCAATACAGATCTTGTATTGCTTGTTTGAAGCTTAAAGGAATTCTGTGAAAGATCGGCAAGGCTCGACATAATCAGAGATTCTTTTGGCTTAAAAGGAAAAAAAAGGCAAAAATGTTACCATGTAAAACTCACATTAATTATATTAATACAAACAAGAGCTATTACTATAGTTGGGGCCATACACTATGCCAATATATTCTAAAGACTCAATGGGTCAAATTGAAGAGCCAATAAAAGACTACTTGGCAATTAAGGTTTCTTTCCATTTAGAAGTACTAATGTGAATATTAAGTGATATAGGGCTGGGAAGTCCACAGAAGTGCCAGGCAGTCCAGTCACCAATAAAAGCTGTATCTGGTGAAGAAAGCTAAAACAAAATAAGAGCAAGTTGGCTCTTGGTAGGGATGGCGGACATTGTGGACTAAATAAATGAGGGCCATTCGCAGTTCTCTTCCCCCTTCCTTCCTCTTCAAAAGAAGCTGGAAAGCTAGAGGTGGCCATGTGGCTCGGCCCTAGACTGGGAGCAGTAAGTAGAAGTCACTTGGTGAGGGGATCTGGGAAAGTTTTGTAAAGAGAAGAGACTGGGATGACATCTTTTTCAGTAGTTTGTCTTCATCCTTCCTCTTGCTTTCTGTCTTGATAAGTTTTTTATTTCTTCATAATTTTTACTATTACTAATCATCAAATTTAATATCCTATACCCGCTTTACCTGGAGTACACCATTTGTTTCTTTCCTCTTTTGGCCAAGATCATAAAGAATATCATCAGACTTGTGCACAGTCACTTTAGCTGTTCCTAGTTCTTCATAGGAAGGAAATCTTTGAGAGGACAGAGTGACAGTGCTGTAGAAGATTTAAAAATAAAGTTTCCTAAGTTGTGATAAATTCAGTAAACATTTGATTACATAAAACTTTGATATATTCTTAGTTATACATTACTAAACAGTGTCCTATTAAAATCGTACAATGAAATTAATCATTACATGATTAAACATATGAAAACACAGAAAATCACAAGAGACAAAATTATTCTGACCAGACTGGTTTAGGCATCGTAAGAAAAGAGCAGAAAAAAGGTTTTGCTTTGAAGAAACTAACATGCAGAAACACTTCCAGAATGACAAAGCAAGAACCTCTAAAAATCCACTCCTGCATAAGAGCAAAGACAACACTAGCAACGATGGTCAAAATCAGCTTTTTCAGAACTCTGGAAATTAAACAAAGGCTTGCAACAGCCTGAGGAACATTTAATCAAGAAATGGCTAACTCTGAGTAAGAACAGCAAGCTTTATGGCATTTTTAATTTGCTCCATTCCCAGAATACTTCCCCAACTCTGTGGTAGCCTTGAAAATCAACAGGCTCACAATCCCTGTAGCTGTGACAACCAACAGTATCACAACCACTCAAAAGGGCAGAACAAGCCTGGACCTCCTCAAAAAGTCCCATTCCCAGAGTTTCTCTTTATTTGACCTGACTCAGAGCTAGCTCAAGGAGAAACCCTATCTATCCTCAGGTCATTTTTCGAAAACAGTGGCAATCGTTTAATCTCAGCTGCGTGAGGTGGCCATACCAGCTGAAGTACACAAGAGGGTTGCCAATAAACTAAAAATCTGGGGAATGAGATGTCCATGTGGAGCTCTAAAAAACGCCAACACATTACTGGGGATCTAGAAGGTCATACACATGTACAAGGCTATGTGCATGCTCAAGAAAGACCTAAGAAGGGCCTAATCTCTCATGTCTGGCTGACCTTGAGGCTCTGTGCAAGTAGGAAGTTAAGGCTAATAAACTGTCAGAGCACTGAAGGTGTGCCCCCAACACACACGTGCATGTGCACGCACACACACGTATCCCCTTGTCAGAGAGAGGGAGACTTACTTGTTCAAAGTAGTTAAGGAAATCTCTTTCCAATCACTAGCAGACTTAGCTAACCAAACAGAGACTTGCTGTACATGACAAAGAATATAGACTTCACAGAATTAGTCCAGGAAAGTCACTAAACAAACAGCAATAACAAGAAAAACAATAACAAACCCCGGAGGGGTGGAAGAATCTGATTTCCAGAGTTGCCACATTACGTTATTTAAAATGTCCAATTTCAACAAAAAGTTGAGACACACAAAGAAACAGGAAAGTACAGCTCATACACAGTAAAAAGTATAGTTATTAGAAACTGTCCTTGAGGAACCCCAAATATTAGACTTACTAGACAAGGACTATAAATTAGCTATCACTAAAGGAAATCATGTTCAAAGAATTAAAGGAAAGTATAAGAATGAAGTCTCATCAAATAGAGAATATCAATAAAGAAACAGAAACTATTTTTTAAAAAGAAAGAAAGAAAAGAACTAAACAGGAATTCTGGAGTTGAAAAATACAATAACTGAAATGTAAAATTCACTAGAGGGGCTAAACAGCATATTTGAGTTGGGGAAAGAGAGAAACAGTGAACCTGAAGATAGGTTAATTGAGATTATCCAGTCTAAAAAACAGAGAGAAAAAAGAATGAAGAAAAATTAAGAGCCTCAGAGACCTGTGAAATACCATCAAGCATACCAACATACCACACAGTCCTAGGAGAGGAGAAAGGTTATTTGTACTATTTAACTGTATAAAGAAACAACAGCCAAAAACTTTCCAAATTTAATAAATATTAATCCACTCATCTAAGAAGCTCAACAAATTCCAAGTAGGATAAATTCACAGAGATCCACACTTAGACACATCATAGTCAAACTGTCAAAAGCCTAAGACAAAGGGAGAATCTTGAAGGCAGCAAGAGAGAAATGACTCGTCATATACAAAGGTTCCTCAATGAGATTTTTTGTTTTTTGTGAGGAGGACTAGCCCTGAGCTAACATCCAATGCCAATCCTCCTCTTTTTTGCTGAGAAAGATTGGCCCTGGGCTAACACCGTGCCCATCTTCCTCTACTTTATATGTGACGCCACCACAGCATGGCTTAACAAGCGGTGCATCAGTGCACGCCCAGGATCCTAACCTCTGAACCCGGGGCCACCAAAGCGGAGCATGCACACTTAACCACTGCGCCACCAGGCCAGCCCATCCTCAATAGGATTAAAGCTAACTTCTCATTAGAAACCATGGAGTCCAGAAGGCAGTGAGAAAACATATTCAAAGTACTGAAAGAAAAAGAATGTCAACAAAAAATTCTATATACAGAAAAACTATCCTTCAAAAGTAAAGGAGAAATTAAGAGATTATCAGATAAACAAAACTGAGAGAATTCATCTCTAGGAAACCTATCCTTGCAGGAAACACTAAAGGGAGTTCCTCAGGGTGGAATAAAAGGACACTAGCTATTAACTTGAATCCATATGAAGAAATAAAGAGTACTGGTAAAGATTAACTACATAGGTAAATACAAAAGAGTATAAAACATATTTTTGTTTATAATTCTTTTCTTCTCCTATCTGATTTAAAAGACAACTGCATAAAGCAATAAATATCAAGCTATACAGATGTGCTTATAATGTATAAAGATGTAATTTGAATGAAAATAATAGCAGAAACAAAGGGGAAGGGAATGAAGCTATATGGAACAAAGTTTTTGAATTCTATTGAAATTAAACTGGTATTAATCCAAACTAGATTGTTTTAAATTAAGATGTTAACTATAATCCCAAGGGCAATCACTAAGAAAATAACTCAAAAAGTACAGCGAAAGAAACAAAGGAATTAAAATGTTATACTAGGAAATATCTATTTAACACAAAAGAAGGCAGTATGGAGGAATAGTGGAATAATAAAAAGCCCCAAGACATACAGGAAACATATAGCAACATGGTAGACATAAATCTTACTTTATCAGTAATCATATTAAATGTAATCAGGTCTCCAAGTCAAGATGGCGGCGTAAGCAGACTCTGAACTCACCTCCTCCCGCGGACACAGGCAATTTACAACTACTCATGGAAAAATTACCCCTGAGACAGAACTGAAAACTGGATAAGAGGAACTCTTGCAACAAACGACAATCCTAATTGAGGTGGAAGAGGCAGAAACTCCCTTCTGGAGAGAAAAAACGCCACCTTCACAAGTCACCAGCTTCACGGCTGCCCGGGAACAGCCCAAAGGTATGCAACCTCCCTGGAGGAGCAGGGCCCTGAGCTGGGGAGTGCCCCTGCTGTGGGCATTTTGTGGACCCAGCACAATTGAGATGAGTGGCATAATATCTGACTTTGCCTGCTGCTAAAACATTGGGGAGTACCCCCAGAAAACCCGGTTCACAAAGACATTAAAACCGGCACTTAAAGGGCCCACGCGCAAACTCACCCGTTTCAGAAAGCAACCTAAAATCACCAGAAAGAAAGGTGCACAGTGCTTTGGTGAAAAGAGACTCACCTGATAGGCTCTGAGTGCATTGCAGTGAGAGGTGAGACCTCTCCAGGGACTGGGACATTGGCGGTGGCCATTGTTGTGGCCTGGTGTGGGCGTGCTGACACAGACACCATTGGAGTTCTCCCAGGGGCCTGCTAGCCCAAGTCTGCCCCACCCACTAGAACATCGATTTAATCCAGCTCAGCCAAGACAGGCAGCCCCCACTAGAGACTGGCCCCACTGAACAACAAGCCCTCAGGCAACTAGTAGGCCTGCATAGATTGGTGACTGGATTCTCTGCAGCCCGGCAACTGAGCCCACTTCAGTAGGGCAGGGCGTGCACAAGGAGCAGGTGGAGAATATGGGGCGGTGGTGGAGTGTGTGGGGCTCCTGCCGTGGAGAGACTGGGTCCACTTCAGGAGGTCGGGGCGCGCACACAGGGCACGACTGTGTTGACTGTGTGTGTGGACCTGTGGGCAGCGGAGCTTGTCGGCTGCAGAGGACTTGTGCTTCTCAAAGAACCACGTGGGGGGCTTGCCCCACCTTCCAAAGCCTGAGACAGTTGGGTGCTCGCGTGCCTGAGGCCAGCCCCACCCAGCTGCAATCCTCAGAGAGCTGACAAGAGACCTAAAGGCTGGTCTCTTTAGGCCCTGAGCCTAACAATCCACCATGCTGGGGGCCTACTCACTTAAAAGAAATACTGCAACACAAATGTGATATTAGAACTTGCAGCCAACTGTGCTGGGGCTCCCCACACCTGATAAAGAGACTGAAGGGCCCACAACAACTACAAGCAGCTGAGCATTACAACAGTTGGCCAGAAGCATAACTCAGCATCCCTGAGCGCCTACAGGGAGAGCAAACAGGCCACAACAGAAGGACACATGTAGCCCACATAGGGGTCACTCCTGGAACATTGAGGACTGAGGGAAGCACACTGCAGGTCTCCTAAGGCATCACTTATATAAGGTCACGTAGACAAAAGCACAGGGAAAGAGGCAAAATGAGGAGCCAAAGGAATATGTTCCAAGTAAGGGAACAGGAGAAAACCCCAGAAAAGGAACTAAGTGAAACAGAAATGAGCAACCTACCCGACACAGAGTTCAAACAAAGAGTGTTAGGGATGCTAGCTGATGTAGGGAGAAGAATAGATGAACTAAGTGAGAATGTCAACAAAGAAATGGAAGATATAAAAAAGAACCAATCAGAAATGAAGACTACAATACTGGAAATGAAAAATTCCCTAGAGAGACTCAAAAGCAGAGTAGAGGATACAGAAGAACGGATCTGTGAGCTGGATGAAAGACTAGAAAAAATTACCCAAGCTGAACAGGTAAAGGAGAAAAGAATTAAAAAGAGTGAGGACAGTCTAAGGGACCTCTGGGACAACATCAAGTGCACTAACATCCGTGTTATAGGTGTCCTGGAGGGAGAAGAGCGAGACAAAGGGGCAGAGAATCTATTTCAAGAAATAACAGATGAAAACTTCCCTAACCTAAGGAAGGAAACAGACATCCAGGTACAAGAAGCACAGAGAGCCCCAAACAAGATAAACCCAAAGAGGCCCACACCAAGACATATCATAATCAAAATGTCCAGAATTAAAGATAAAGACACGAGGCCAGCCCCGTGGTTTAGCGGTTGAGTGCGTGCGCTCCGCTACTGGCAGCCCCGGTTCGGATCCCAGGAGTGCACCGACGCACCGCTTCTCCGGCCATGCTGAGACCGTGTCCCACACACAGCAACTAGAAGGATGTGCAACTATGACAGACAACTATCTACTGGGGCTTTGGGGGGCAAAAATAAATAAAATTAAATTAAAAAAAAAAAAAAAAGATAAAGAGAGAATCCTAACAGCCACTAGAGAGAGACAAGTTACATACAAAGGAAATCCCATAAGGCTATCAGCTGACTTCTCAGCAGAAACCTTACAGGCTAGAAGAGAGTGGCATGATATATTTAAAGTGCTACAAGGAAAAAACTTGCAGCCAAGAATACTCTACGCAGCAAGGTTATCATTCAAAATGGAAGGAGAGATCAAAAATTTCCCAGACAAGCAAAAATTAAAGGAGTTTGTCAATAAGAAACCAGTGCTACAAGAAATGTTAAAGGGACTGATTTAAAGCGAAAAAAGAAGACCACAAATAGGAAAAATTATCTGTTTCCATGAAAAGATGGTAATGGATACAAATACACAAAAAAGAGGTTAGATATGATATCAAAAACATAAAACGAGGGAGGAGGGGAGTTAAAGAGTAGAGCCTTCAGACAGAGGTCAAAGTAAAGAGACCATCAACTCTGTATAGAAGGAGAAAGGAACAGAGAAGGACTACTAAAACAATGAGGAAAAAAAAATTTAAAAATGGCAGTAAGTACATACTACTTTAAACGTCAATGGACCACATGCTCCAATTAAAAGGCATAGGGTGGCTGACTGGATAAAACAACAAGAGCCATATATATGCTGCATACAAGAGACACACTTCAGACCTAAAGACACTCACAAACGGAAACTGAAGGGATGGAAAAAGATACTCCATGCAAATGGCAATGAAAAGAAAGCTGGGGTAGCAATACCCATATCAGACAAAATACACTTTAAACCAAAAACTGTAAAAAGAGACAAAGAAGGGCATTACATAATGATCAAGGGAACAATCCAACAAGAGGATATAACACTTGTAAATATCTACGCACCGAATGTAGGTGCACCTAAATATATAAAGTTTATAATTATTAACAGACACAAAAATAGAAATAGACAGTAACACAATAATAGTAAGGGACTTTAACACTCCACTTACACCAACGGATAGATCATCCAAACAGAAGATCAATAAGGAAACATTGGCCTTAAATGACACACTAGAACAGATGGACCTAGTAGATACATACAGAGCATTCCACCCAAAAACCGAAGAATACACGTTCTTTTCAAATGCACATGGAACATTCTCCAGGACTGATCACATATTAGGCCACAAAACAAGTCTCCATAAATTTAAGAAGATTGAAATAATACCAAGCATCTTTTCTGACCACAACGGTATGAAACTAGAAATCAACTATAGGAAGAAAATCAGAAAAGCCACAAATACGTGGAGATTAAACAAAATGCTACTGAACAACGATTGGGTCAATGAAGAAATCAAAGGAGAAATCAAAAAATACCTAGAGACAGATGAAAATGAAATTACGACATGCCAGAATTTATGGGATACAGCAAAAGCCGTTCTAAGAGGGAAGTTTATAGCAATACAGGCCTATCTCAACAAACAAGAAAAATCTCAAACAATCTAACAATGCACCTAAAGGAATTGGAAAAAGAAGAACAAACAAAGCCCAAAATCAGTAGAAGAAGGGAAATAATAAAAATCAGAGCAGAAATAAATGAAATAGAGACTAAAAAAAAATAGAAAAAATTGATAAAACCAAGAGCTGGTTCTTTGAAAAGATCAACAAAATTGACAAACCTTTAGCTAGACTCACCAAGAAAAAAAGAGAGAAGGCACAAATAAGTAAAATCAGAAATGAAAGAGGAGAAATTACAACAGAAACCTCAGAAATACAAAAGATTATAAGAGAATAATATCAAAAACTATATGCCAACCAATTTGACAATGTGGAAGAAATGGATAAATTCTTAGAATCATACAACCTTCCAAAACTGGATCAAGAAGAAATAGAGCATTTGAATAGACCAATCACCAGTAAGGAGATCGAAACAGTAATCGAAAACCTCCCCGGGCCGGCCCGGTGGCGCAAGCGGTTAAGTGCGCTCACTCTGCTGCAGCAGCCCAGGGTTCGCCGGTTGGGATCCCGAGCGTGCTCCGACATACCGCTTGGCAAGCCATGCTGTGGCAGCGTCCCATGTAAAAAATTAGAGGAAGATGGGCACGGATGTTAGCCCAGGGCCAGTCTTCCTCAGCAAAAAAAAGAGGAGGATTGGCAGATGTTATCTCAGGGCTGATCTTCCTCACAAAAAAAAAAGATGTTTGGGCCGGCCCCATGGCTTAGCGGTTAAGTGCGCGTGCTCCGCTGCTGGCAGCCCGGGTTCAGATCCCGGGCGCACACTGACATACTGCTTCTCCGGGCATGCTGAGACCACGTTCCACACAGAGCAACTAGAAGGATGTGCCACTAAGACATACAACTATCTACTGCGGCTTTGGGGGAAAAATAAATAAATAAATAAAATTATAAAAAAAAAAAGAAAAGAAAAGAAAACCTCCCCAAAAATAAAAGACCAGGAACAGATGGCTTCCCCGGTGAATTCTACCAAACATTCAAAGAAGACTTAATACCTATCCTTCTCAAACTCTTCCAAAAAATTGAGGAGGGGGGAAGCTCCCTAACTCATTCTACGAAGCCGACATTACCCTGATACCAAAACCAGACAAGGACAACACAAAAAAAGAAAATTACAGGCCAATATCACTGATGAACACTGATGCAAAAATCCTCAACAAAATACTAGCAAATTGCATACACCAATACATTAAAAGGATTATACACCATGATCAACTGGGATTTATTCCAGGTATGCAGGGATGGTTCGACATTCGCAAATCAATCAATGTAATACACCACATTAATAAAATGAAGAATAAAAATCACATGATCATCTCAATAGATGCAGAGAAAGCATTTGACAAGATACAGCATCCATTTATGATAAAAACTCTGAATAAAATGGGTATAGAAGGAAAGTACCTCAACATAATAAAAGCCATATATAGGACAAACCCACAGCTTATATCATCCTCAATGGTGAAAAACTGAAAGCTATCCCTCTAAGAACAGGAACCAGACAAGGATGCCCACTCTCACCACTCCTATTTAACATAGTACTGGAAGTCCTAGCCAGAGCAATCAGGCAAGAAAAAGAAATAAAAGGTATCCAAATTGGAAAGGAAGAAGTGAAACTCTCACTATTTGCAGATGACATGATTTTATATATAGAAAACCCTAAAGAATCCACCAAAAAACTTTTAGAAGTAATAAACAAATACGGTAAAGTTGCAGGATACAAAATCAACGCACAAAAATCAGTTGCATTTCTATACACTAACAACAAAGCAGCAGAAAGAGAAATTAAGAATACAATCCCATTTACAATTGCAACAAAAAGAATAAAATACCTAGGAATAAACTTAACCAAAGAGGTGAAAGATCTATACACCAAAAACTATAAAACATTGCTGAAAGAAATTGAAGAGGACACAAAGAAATGGAAAGATATTCCGTGCTCTTGGATTGGAAGAATTAACATAGTTAAGATGTCCATACTTCCTAAAGCAATCTATAGATTCAATGCAATCCCTATCAAAGGTTCAACAACATTTTTCACAGAAATAGAAGAAAGAATCCTAAAATTTATATGGAACAACAAAAGACCCCGAATAGCTAAAGGAATCCTGAGAAGAAAGAACAAAGCTGGAGGTATCACACTTCCTGATTTCAAAATATACTACAGAGCTATAGTAACCAAAACAGCATGGTACTGGCACAAAAACAGACACACAGATCAATGGAATAGAATCGAAAGCCCAGAAATAAACCCACACATCTATGGACAGCTAATCTTTGACAAAGGAGCCAAGAACATATAATGGAGAAAAGAAAGTCTCTTCAACAAATGGTGCTGGGAAAACTGGAAAGCCACATGCAAAAGAATGAAATTAGACCCTTACCTTACACCATACACAAAAATTAACTCCAAATGGATTAAAGACTTGAATGTAAGACCTGAAACTATGAAACTTCTAGAAGAAAACATAGGCAGTACGCTCTTCGGCATAGGTCTTAGCAACATATTTTCAAGCACCATGTCTGACTGGGCAAGAGAAACAATAGAAAAAATAAACAAATGAGACTACATCAAACTAAAAAGCTTCTGCACAGCAAAGGAAACCATCAACAAAACGAAAAGACAACCTAACAATTGGGAGAAGATATTTCCAAACCATACATCTGATAAGGGCTTAATCTCCAAAATATATAAAGAACTCATGCATCTCAACAACAAAAAAACTACCAACCCAATTAAAAAATGGGCAAAAGACCTGAACAGACATTTCTCCAAAGAAGATACACAGATGGCCAACAGACACATGAAAAGATGTTCAAAATCATTAACTATCAGGGAAATGCAAATCAAAACTACAATGAGATATCACCTCACACCCGTCAGAATGGCTATAATTAACAAGACAAGAAACAACATGTGTTGGAGACGATGTGGAGAGAAGGGAACTCTCATACACTGCTGGTGGGAGTGCAAACTGGTGTGGCCACTATGGAAAACAGTATGGAGATTGCTCAAAAAATCAAGGATAGAACTACCATATGATCCAGCTATTCCACTGCTGGGTATTTATCCAAAGAACTGGAAAACACCAATGCATAAAGATACATGCACCCCTGTGTTCACTGCAGCATTATTCACAATAGCCAAGACTTGGAAGCAACCTAAGCGCCCATCAAGGGACGAATGGGTAAAGAAGATGTGGTATATATACACAATGGAATACTACTCAGCCATAAGAAACGATGAAATCCAGCCATTTGTGACAACATGCATGGACATTGAGGGTATTATGCAAAGTGAAATAAGTCAGAGGGAGAAGGTCAAATACCGTATGATCTCACTCATTAAGTAGTAGATAATAACAACAACAAACAAACACATAGAGACAGAGATTGGATTGGTGGTTACCAGAGGGTAAGGGGGGAGGGAGGAGGGCGAAAGGGATAATTCAGCACATGTGTGTGGTGATGGGTTGTATTTAGTATTTGGGTGGTGAACATGATGTGGTCTATGCAGAAATAGAAGTATAATGATGTACACCTGAATTTATACAATGTTATAAACCAATGTTACTGCAATAAACAAAAAAGTTAAATTTAAAAAATAAATAAATAAATAAGAAACAACTGAAAAAAATAAATAAATAAATGTAAACGGACTAAAATTACACATTGTCTCCACATGAAATTACTAAAAATGTGGCTCTTTTAGTTATTACTGTATTTTTCATGACATTCAAAATAAATAAAATTATCATGGCCTAGATTTACTTGATTTTTAAAAAATTTTTTTATAATGTAAAATTTCAAACATACATAAAAGTAAAAAGAATAGTATAATGACCTCCACATATCCTTATTTAAGTATAATGATCATTAACTCATGATTACCCTCATTTCATCTATTCTTTCAAACTAGTTTCCCCTACCTTGCACGGGATTATTTTTAAAGCAAATGCCAGATATCATTTTATCAGAAGTGAATAATCTGCACTCCTTAGAAATTAATAATCTACATTTGTGGAAAATTAGAAACATTCACGTTATAACCATATTACAGAAAAGGGGGAAGATATATTAGCAGCAGAAAATAGTAACTAAATCTAAGACAATTTTAAAAAGTAATGCTATAAATTTATTAAAATTCCTAAAGAAATCTTAGAAATATGAACAAATTTCTTTTCAATACAGCTTTCATTCCAATCTCTTGTTTTTACCTGTCTCTCCTCTCAGGATTCCATCCTGTTTTTGACCTAGTTAGCGAGCTTTTGTCTGAAGATTCACTTTTTCTTGTCAAAGACTCATGATTATTCAAAATTTGCTCCAATAGTCTTACATTTCCTACAATAGAAGAAATATAGTATCATTTTTCAAGTACTAATTTATTTTTTATATAATATCTCATATATTTGTACTAAATTAGCTTCTTATGATGATTGTCTACTCAATTCACTCTACAATGGCTATAACTACACTCATCAAATAAAACTAAATATTTATAACTCATGAAAACTATAATGGTAAAAGTTTAGGCCTGAATATATTTCCATCACAGAAAAAAGGAATTTGAATGAGAAGTATCATGAAGCCCATCATCATGAAGCCCAGTAAACTGGACTATTTCTATACATAATAAAAGAGAGATTTAACTGTTTCTTCACAGTAACTATTGGTTGAATCTTCCTTTTTGCCTCATCTTTAATATTAAAGACTACACACTAATTTTTTTTTTTTTGGTGAGGTTAGTTTCTTTATTAAAGATTTTATTATCTTTTAAATTCCTTAAAACTCTTTAAATGCATCCAAGGCAAGACTTGAATGCATTTAAATGATTCCAAGAATAAAAACTTATATTTAATATTTTCACTTACTTTTACCAGAGGCGCCATATTTTAAAGGTCTGTAACAAACTATTATTTCAGGTCACTTATAAAAGTTCTTGAACTATTGAACAATTCATATAACAGCACTTTTTTCAACTGAACCCAGGAGTAAATGTTAAATTTCTCTGAATTTTGTTACTGAAATTCACACCTAAAAACAATATAAAGAAACATTCTCTAAAACGATCAGCCTTGGGGCCGGCCCAGTGGCGCAAGTGGTTAAGTGCCCACGCTCCGATGCTTTGGCTCGGGGTTCGCCGGTTCGGATCCCGGGCGCGCACTGACGCACCGCTTGGCAAGCCATGCTGTGGCGGCGTCCCATATAAAGTGGAGGAAGATGGGCATGGATGTTAGCCCAGGGCCAGTCTTCCTCCGCAAACAAAAAAAAAAAAAAAAAAAGAGGAGGATTGGCAGATGTTAGCTCAGGGCCAATCTTCCTCAAAAAAATAAAATGAAATAAAATGATCAGCCTTACCTTCAGCAAAGCATTATTTATTTATTAATAACAAAACTTGTCCATGAAAGTTTTAAGTAATAACCTGTAGAAGATAGTCAGAATAATTATAAATGTATACCTCCAACTCCTTCTTACAAAGAATTTAAAGAAGGTTGATTCGCCTAGTAATTATCATTTAAAGAAAAATATTAAAAATAGAAATCCCGGGGCTGGCCCAGTGGTGTGGTGGTTATATTTGCACGCTCTGCTTCAGCGGCCAAGTGTTTATGGGTTCGGATCCCGGGCACGGACCTATGCACCGCTCATCAGGCCATGCTGTGGAGGCATCCCACATACAAAATGGAGTATGATGGGCACAGATGTGAGCTCATGGCCAATCTTCCTCACCAAAAAAAAAACAGAGATAACCCTTTACTTACAGTAGTAACTCTAGTGCCTAGTAAAGCACATTAGAGAATTATAAATCATGACTACAGAACATTATAAATCATGTTCCTAATTTGAGCTAGGGCTAATAAAAGTAGTGAGTGCTAATTATCATTGCTTTACTACCTGTATGACCTGACATCTCGATATTTTCTTTTTCTTCCAAACGACTTTCCCTCTTTGATATTTTATCGTCCTTTGAAACAGGTATAGGAGCAAACCTGCGAGGTGCTGGTGTCTCCAAAGGAGATTTCTGTTTATCAAAACTCTTATTTTCAACCTCTCTTGAAGGTGCTTTAATAGAAAATAAAGAAAATAATAAATTTAACTTACTTTTAAAACAATTCTAAATTGCAGAACGCTACCCTTCCTATTTTAAAAATAAAACAAGAATTATATGGGATACACAAATTATTACCATATATATAGAAATAATTTCATCCTCACTAGAAATCAAAAGAAATACAGACTATAAACATTCTACACTTATAGATAACAAATAAATAAGAAAAAAAATACGACAATATTCAGTGCTACTTAAGCTGTGGTGAAAATGGCATAGCCAGACACTGCTCATGGCCATGGAAACTGACAAGACCAGCTGGCACTAAGCACAGTAAGTCTTAAAATTTTTATATACTTTGATCTAGTAACCTTCTCTTGGAAATTTATCCTCAGGAAATAACCTAAAAGAAATAAAATATTAAATATATGATGATTGTCATTACAGTATTATTTATAAAGAAAAAACCCCCTAAAAACTGCCGAAATGTCCAACAACAGGATAACTGTCAAGTAAATTGTGAAGCAGTTATTCAATAGACTATCCTTTAGTCATTAAAAATTAAATTATGAAATAACTATGTAAAACATGGGAAATACTTTTGATATGCTAGTGAAAAAGCAGTACAAAATTCTATTTATGCTACAATTACAAGTATATAAAAATGATATATGCCCAAGAAAAAGCATAGAAAAATTAAGTGTAATGTGTTGAATTTTTAATTTACTTGTTTTTTTCTTTTATTTCTGTTAGTAACTAAAATACACAAAGAAAAAAATTCAGTATACAACCAATGAAACAGACATCTTTTTCCTTTAAAACTTAAGTCTAAAAAACCAAAATTATGAGCAAGTAATTCTCCAGAATTGAGTATAAAAACAAGTGTCTACTTCTACAGAAAGTACATGGCTGGGTCATACTGATTTGCTCAGTATCATCTAAAGAAAAATATTAAAAATGGAGTTTCCACTTTAGTACTACAAGGCACATTAAAGAATTATAAATCGTGAGTGCAGACACCTGAGTTCTGGCCGTAGCTCTGACACTCACTCTCAAGCCAGGTGACCTCGAGCAGGCAAGTCATAACCTTTCTGTGCTTCATCTTCCTCCCTTCACAACTTAAAAATGGACTCACATTACTTCATACCAGTTTTGTAAGGAACACTCGTTTGTTGCAAAATGTAAAGCACCTTACAAGTATAAGGGATCTTTAATACATCTGTAACATAGCATGTTCTAACAAATCAGATGTTGGAGATGTTGTACATCATTAAAGGGATAGCCCCTTGATTTTCATTAGTTCATTGTTCAAATATGAATAATTTGGAGACACATTTATTCATTTACCTTAAATTCCAAAGATTTAATACAAATAAGCTACATATTCCTTTATTATAAACAAAGATTTTAAAAATTCTATTAGGATAGACTTGCATTACAGAATTGCATTGCAATTCTGAAAATATTTAGAAATAGTTTATAATTATATTCAGGTGGTTTCTCTCTTGACAGAATCAAGAAAAACAGTAAATATGCAGTTTGTCAGAGAACTGGAGAATTGATTACAAGCATTTTTGATACTAGATAAGTAAAATTTTTCTAAATTTATAAGTGCTTCTGACAATTTATGAAAGTTATTAATTAAAACCATAAAGTAAGACATGATCCATAACTTGACTGAATAAGTTTCAAAATGACCTAAAAATTACTTGACCTAAAAAAGAACTAATTTTGTAAAACAAAGACTTAGTTTCTTACAACCTAGTAAATAAGCTTTCAGCTTATATACCACAAAGAATACTCATAGATGACATTTGTTATTCATAGAGAACTACATATTTTTACCTTGTTTGGAAGCAAATGTATTATATGAAGATAGATTACTGCTACCAAGATTCAAATGTTCTGGTTTTACAGAATATTTTTCCACTGCTCTAGGAGGAGGCGTAGTAACAGGCTGAAAATTACCAGTCTTGAGCGCAGCACTAATGAAATGAGTCTAGAAAACGTAAAATTATTTTATTAATTTCAAACATCATTTAAAGAGTTAGATGACAAAATATATTGAAATTTATTAGAGGACGTGAGAATAATTTATTGGATTTAATAAACAATGAAAATACATAGATTACATGCAACTATCCACTGTAGCAAAGATGCCACTGGAAGGATATAGTATCACAAAGACCTGGGTTAAGCCTGGCTCTGTGGTGTGACCTTGATCATTTTATTTAACCATTCTAAACCTCAGTTTCTTCCTTTCTACCTCGGAGATGGCTCAGGGACCACTGAAGTGAGGAGAGGACCAGGAAGAAGGGGCCTTAGCCCTACACCTCTACTTCAACCAGAGAATTTAAAACCAAAACATCTCATCTTTTATATACTAGATGGTAAGATTTCATTTGAAAGTTTAAAAACCATTGATAGTAAGCACTCAAATAAATAGCAGCCATGTTTAGTAGCAGCAATAATATATCCATTTACACAACACAGTTTTTAGCACTATTTATTAAAATATCTGTTGTGTATAAGTATCTCACCTAATAAAACTGATTTCAAAAGAGAGTTTTATGCCAGGAAAAGAAAAATCTGAAAAGATTTATAGTTTTACAGAATTCCTAAAAGTGTGTCAAGATCCCTCTACATGAAACAGATGAGACAGACTCAACGGGTTTCATTTCATTAAGTACTTACTGAACTACTAATATACCTCATAGGTTATTGAAACTTAATGTTCTCTGTAATCATAAGTTTTTTAAATAAGATGTCTGAATTAGCAAAGATTCCATTCTTCCAAAACCAGAAAGTTAATAAATTATGGGTTTATTAATGGAAAGATGGATGAATGGCAAACTGGCACTTAGGACTAAGTAGGACCATCTCTTTAAGAAATCAATGTGCTTCTCAAATGTGTCATTTTATTCTGAACAAAAAAATATTTTCTAGGTAAAGAAATCAAGGCTCAGAGTAAAGGTATTTGTAGACTGGGGCCCAGCACTCTGATAGACTCTCACTAGACAACATGCTGCACACTCAATTTACTCATGTATGTACTTACTAAAACTTGACTTTGGATGCCCAAAATCATTCCAATAAAAGTATTATCTTCAACCACATGAAAAGTTCAAGACAAGCTCTATTAAGAAGTCTTGAAAATTATAGGACATTAGTGTTCAGTTTGATCATATATTGAGCTGTAATACTTATTTTTGCATATTCTTCTGAATGTTACATTTTAATCTAATTTGTAAAAGTTTTTAAATTGCATATTAATTAAGAAAAAAAATTAGGGGCCGGCCCGGTGGCGCAAGCGGTTAAGTGTGTGCACTCCACTGCAGTGGCCCGGGGTTCGCCGGTTCGGATCCCGGGCGCGCACCAACACACCGTTTGTCAGGCCATGCTGTGGCAGCGTCCCATATAAAGTGGAGGAAGATAGGCATGGATGTTAGCCCAGGGCCAGTCTTCCTCAGCAAAAAAAAGGAGGATTGGCAGATGTTAGCACAGGGCTGATCTCCTCATAAAAAAAAAAAAAAAAAAAAGAAAAAAAATTAAAACCAATGCATTAGGGGCCGGCCCCGTGGCTTAGCGGTTAGGTGCGTGCGCTCCGCTGCCGGCGGCCCGGGTTCGGATCCCGGGTGCGCACCGACGCACCACTCCTCCAGCCATGCTGAGGCCGCGTCCCACATACAGCAACTAGAAGGATGTGCAGCTATGACAGACAACTACGTACTGGGGCTTTGGGGGAAAAATAAATAAATAAAATCTTTAAAAAAAAAAAAAAATAAAATAAAATAAAACCAATGCATTTATGCTGATCATTCATTCATTCAAAAAAAAAGAAAGAAAGAAAGTATACTGAGTACCTGAATGCGGGGTAGTATCCCAGGACTTGGAAATTCCAAAATAAATAAGAAACTATACTATCGGCTCCTTGTGAGGATAACTCTTCCTTTTTTTTTTTTTTTTGGTGAGGAAGATTAGCCCTGGGCTAACATCCATGCCCATCTTCCTCTACTTTATATGTGGGATGCCTGCCATAGCATGGCTTGATAAGTGGTGTGTAGGTCTGCGCCTGGGATCCGAACTTGCAAACTCCAGGCCGCCAAAGCAGAGCACGCGAACTTCACCACCACACCACTGGGCCGGCCTCATAACTCTTCTTTTTATAATAGCCCAGTGCCTCATATTCAAAAGGCACTAAAAATGTTCATACTTTCAATTAATTAAATGCAGAAGTAAATATATTTACCAGGTGGTTCTCATCCAAGGGTGTACATCAGAATCATTATAGAGCTTTCATGATTCCCAGGCCCCATTTCAGACCTGCTGTCTCCTCTGAGAGGTACAAGCATGTGTATTTCTATAAAGCTCTCCAAGTGATTCTGGTGCACATTCCCAGGCTAAGAACCACTGATGCAAACAAATAATTGCAATGTGATATAAGCGCTTTAAAAATAGTATGAACAGGGCCGGCCCTGTGGCTTAGTGGTTAAGTATGCGCGCTCCGCTGCTGGCGGCCCGGGTTCAGATCCTGGGCGCACACTGAGGCACCGCTTCTCCGGCCATGCTGAGGCCGCGTCCCACATACAGCAAGTAGAAGGCTGTGCAACTATGACACAACTATCTACTGGGGCTTTGGGGGAAATAAATAAATAAATAAAAATTAAAAAAAAAAAAATAGTATGAACAGAAATACCACAAAAGAAGAAAACACCAACTATGAGGAGAGGTCTCACAGACCTAGATATTTGAACTACAACGTGCAGAGTTCTCCACATAGAGGGAAAGAATGAGGAATAAGTAAATCATTATTTAAGAATGAAAACTGCTACAATCAATGAGCTATTGCAACAATCAATGAATATTAGCTTAGAGATCCAAGTGATACAAGATCACTGATGTGTGCTCGCTTTATTACAGATACCTGCATATCCAGTTGTTGTTGTTGTAACTTTTCAAGATGCCTAATGTGCTGCTCCATAAACAGGTTCATTTGCTTTTCATGATCATGACAATGTAGTTTCTCATGCTTATTCTGAATGCTTGTTTGCTGCTCTGTAACACGTCGTAACTGTTTATCAGTCTCCTGTAACTTACTGAGTAATTCTGTAACAGAATTGACTTTTGCTTCCAAATCACTCTGTACCTAAAACAGTAAAAAATCAAAAGATAACAAAAATATGCTTAATTATTAGAAAGTTTATTTAAAGCAATTGGTATTGAGAAATAATAAAACCAGGGCTTTTACTCTCTAAATTTCTGATGCTTTTATGCCTTTATTTTTAGAATCACAGAAATAAAATGCAGAAGATAGCTATCCTTAAGTACATCTTTTCTCTCATAAAAAAATGCCAAATTTGCCACATAGAATTTTTATAATGCCAGAAATAAAACACTTAAATAAAAATTAAAAAGAAGGAAAAGGCAAAACGAAGTAGCTTTGATACTTCACTAATCTAAAGGCTGAGTTAGGCGGGCAGCCTCGAGTTCTAGTTTGGCTGTGCCACCTATTAGCTCAGGGACCTTGTGCCTCCTCTGACCTGTTTCTGGGTTTTCCCATTTAGAAACTGAGGGGGTTGGCAGAGCAGGTCTCTGAAGTCCCTTCCAGCTCTAAAATAAGGAGGACCAATTACCCCAGGTTGCCCAGGACTGATATATTTTCAGGGCTATAACTGGGAAGTCCTGGGTTCTGTAGCACTAGCGCAGTGATGAGGGGGAAGTCTCAAAACTCTTGAGAGGTATTACCCAACCACAGAGAGCAAGTAGAATGGCCCTGGTTTATGGCTGGACACAACAATTTATAGACTAGGTTCCTAACAAACATTTTTACATTTTACAAAGTAGTTATGAACATCTGGGGAGAAAAATATACTTTTATCAGTGGCGCTGCTGTTGCAATGGCGGCGGCAGTGGCTGCAGCCACAGCAGTAGCTGAGTCAATTCCACTAGGTGAAGTTCTAGTCTCCTGCGGAATAATATCCTTTTCTGTGCCTGCATCTTCTAAAAGCTGTACTTTTACTTCCTTAAAAACAGGCATGCTTTGAGCTCTGTAAATAAAAAAGGAATAAAAATCTATTCAGTAAGCTACACCTTAGGTAAGAACCATTTCAAGAAATACCTACAAGTGGTAATCTGTTGAAGGTGGATTTTCTCGATTTTTTAAAAAATTAAATCCCTGGTTTTCGCTATCAGCATCTCATCAGTCATTTGGTTAACGAAATCTATTAAGGCTCAGGTCTCTAAACACTAAAGAGATAAGAAAATAATTTCTTGAAGGCAGTGATATTTCAGAAAATAAGACTTAACAACACATGAAAAAGACATGGACACAATTACAAAGATATATAATCAAGAAGTACAAATTTAAAACATGCAGAAAAGGCTCTAAGAATTCAAGTACCAAGTTTTACTCGCAAAGGAAGACAACCCAAGAGGGACTGTTAAAACTGCTGAAAAGAATTTTTTAAGTTCTAGCTCAGTTAGGTTTAATAATTATCACCTAAGTTTATTAAAATGGGCACAAAACACACTATTAAGCAGCCTAGACTACAAATGGGTCCAGCAAATAGATACATATTCACAATAAGGCATTTAACTAAATACTAAAAAAAAAAAAGACTGGTCAATTTTGCTCTATATTTGGCCTAAAAGAAAACAATGGAAGGAACCACTGATAAAACTGAGAAGTCTCTAGGTAAATCTAAGTAAAATCAGCAGGAATGTGCCTATCTCCAGCTCCTGAATCCCCCCCTTCGATTCTTAAAGAAGGCCCAGAGCTCTTAAACTTACTCTTACTCTTTGATATTTCCTCATTTTTACTAAGAGCATCATTTTTCTCTCAGTCTCAAAATGTTACAGTTATCTTAACTTCTCCACCCTCCACTTATCTTCTGACACCCAACTGAGTGATCACGCTTCATGCTTTGTCAATTATTCCATCACAATTGCAGGAATAGTGTCATAGAATTATAGAGGCAGGGGAAACCCCACAGGCCATCTATCCTAATTTCCTAATTTTACAGATGAAGAAGCTGAGGTCCACAGAGGTAACAGGATTTGTTTGATCAGAGTCACAGAACTAGTAAGTGGCAGAGTTAGGGCCCAGTTCCCAGAGATCTTCCCACAACACCCAGCTTCTCTGGGAACAGCAATTCTCCCTTCCTGCTTCTCCCTCTCTAGTACAAAACTTCATCATCTCTTGCCAATTATTTCATTCTTTCAGTTTTTACTTAGTTAAGAAACTTCCCACACACATTTCTCTACCACACAAAAATCGAAAACAGTTCCATCGAGAAAACCGAACAGGCTAATTTCCTCGGTTGGCCTTCCACACCTCCGACCTGTGGCCCTGCCTTAGCTTCCTGTATATACCTCCTGTTCTCATGAAACAACCGTCTCTGGGGTCACACTCGCTGATTGCACACCACTCCCACAGCGGACTCCAGGCCTTTCCTCACTCTGTTCTCTCAACCTTCTTCTACCCAATCCTTCTACTATATCCTTCTCCCTCTTTAAGATCCAATGCAAGCCTTAGCTTCTTCAATAAGCCTGTCCTTATAACACTTCCTCTTGATCTCTCCCTTCATTAACTTCTTTTGCATACAGTGCCTCTACGACAGAATTGAGTCTTGATAATCAGCCATCCTCTACTTTATATGGGACACCACCACAGCATGGCTTAACAAGCAGTGCATCGGTGCACGCCCCGGGTCCAAACCTGCCAACCCCGGGCCGCCGCAGCGGAGCGCACGCACTTAACCGCTGCACCACTGGGCCAGCCCCTGGCTTGCTTTCTTTGTGTCTCTCTCAAAGGTCTGGTTTTCTCCGAGTCCTGCCCGCTGCCATCTTTCTTTTCACTCTCACTGAGTCACTTCGACCATTTCCAGAGCTTAGACTACCATCAACATACTGATGACTCCTACATCTGGATTTCTAGCTTAGACTCCTTTTTGTGAATTTGACCTTTATATTCAATTTTCAACTGGACATTTTTTACCTGGATGTCTCATAGGTACCTCAAACCCCTGCCTATGTCCAAAATAAAATTTATTCCTCCAAGGATTCTTTCCCAAGGATTCCCTTTCTCAATGAATACTACTACTGACCATGCACTTATATACGCCAAAAATCTGGGATTCACCCTCAGCTCCTTCCTCGCTCTCACATCTAATCATCGATTCTTGCCAATTCTATCTCCAAATCATCTTCCATATCTGTTTACTTCTCTCCAGTCCAGCATGATTCCCACCCTCATTCCACCACTCCCCAATGTATTCAGGGCCAATCTAATCCATCTCTCAAAGAGATCCCTGAAAAATATGTAGCCAATTAGTTTCCTCGACTACAGTCCACTCATCTTCTAATCCATATTTTGATATCAATACTTGAGTGAGCCTTTTAAGAAATATATATCATACTCTAAAACTTTAAATGATTTGCCATTTCTCTTACAGTCCAAACTCCTTTAAAGGAGTTCATAAACTAGCCCTTTGCTTACCTCTCTAGCCACGTTAGGACCTTTTCCCCTTGTTCTAGACACTCTTCCTTCCTCAAAGGCTCCAGTCTATTACCTTTCATTATTATAGCTTCAGAGCACATTTAAATATCAAATAGGGCAAATTCTCTGTCATTCTGTTTTTGTTTTTCCAAAATTAGCTAGTCTCAATTGTGTGTATTCTATATGTATGCATTCTTAACAACAGATATATATATTCTCAACTGTATGTCCTTCCAGATAAATTTTAGAATCATTTTGCCAAATTGCATCTACCATTCTCCAAATAAAAAAAATTCAAGTGACACTGACTATAGCAAAATCTCTCTCTTGAGAGATAACTAGACTGTCTTTTAACTCAACATGAGAGTCATCTTTATAGTTCTATTTCAATTATTCTCTACATTGCAATTACCTTCTCAGAGGCCATGCCTAGCTTTTTTTAAAAATTCTGTTCAGGGCCGGCTCCGTGGCTTAGTGGTTAAGTGCGTGCGCTCTGATGCTGGCGGCCCGGGTTCAGATCCCGGGCGCGCCCCAAGGCACCACCTCTCTGTCCAACGCGAGGCCGAGTCCCACGTACAGCAACTAGAAGGATGTGAACCTATGACATACAACTATCTACTGGGGCTTTGGGGGGAAAAAAATGAATAAATAAAATCTTTAAAAATTCTGTTCATTCACCCTGAAGTGGGGAGAATCTACTTCAACAGATAAGAGGGGTAGTTTTCACAGTTACCTCTCACTGTCCACATGTTTATAAACAACTTCTCCCTCTCAGATCTGAGAGTTCGGAAAGCTCTGACTTGAAGGCAAGTTGAAAAAGTCCCCACTGCGGCTGGAGCAGCCACTTCTCCTGGGGTCAGCTGGATGCAAGTGGTAATCACTTTCTGTCCAACTGAGTCAGATGTAATCTGTAATTTTTAGTTCAAGTATAGCATTTGAGAGACTGCACCACCCCTCTGCCCTTATTTTTGCTTTTTCTTATATATTTATAAACCCCAGGATACAATTTACCATCCAAATTCCTCTCCTAACCACCATATCACATACTAGGAATTGTAGGCTGAACAAAGGTAAAAAGCAAAGACATGATGAGGCCAACAACCTGGCTGGCTCAGATCATACCCTTGTGGTTTAAAGACAGTATTTATTTTTGTTAGTCCAGTGTTTTCCAGAGCATAATATGTATACCATGGATAACTGTAAGTGTGAAAAGAATAAACGTTTTATTTTAATAGTTGTATATTTATTTTAATTGTATTATTAGAAATACTGACTTTCCATTTACAGAAGAAATATAAAATTTCCTTTTTGAATAAATTGAGAGCTCAAAAGTAAGTAAAAATTTGTCCTGTTTTCTAAGGGGCCTTCCAGGCTGCTCGGGTTCAGGAGTAGAATACACTTAGCCTAAGAATACGCATCCTGTTCCTTCCCTAGTAATGATAAAAATAACAAAAATTGCCTCCAGAGTAGTGACGTATTCTTTCATGGTCATCGTGGTGCTGCTGTCAGGGTTGGTTCTGTATTTCATTGGTATATAAGATAAAGCTGGAGGGATCATTTAGATGGAGTAGTAGCCATGGTCTCCCTTCACTCCATCCAGATGCTAAGCTTGTCCCTTTCTCAAATCTTGAGCAGGAAAAGTCTAACTGTCCTTTGATAGTAAATAATAAGTATTCTGTATTTGGAACTACTTGACTGCTACTACAAGTGGTATAGTGAAGTGATTAAGAGAGCAGGCTCTAAAGGTAGATTGCTTGGGTTTGAAGCTCAGCCCGGTGAATACCTGCTAAATGACCCTGGGAAAAATCAATCTCTCTGTGCCTCAGTTTCCTCATCTATAAAATGAGAATTCTGTAAATTGGGATCGTAATGGAATCTATTTCACTGGATCTTGTGAGTATTGAATGAGTTAACGCACATAAAGTGCTTAGAACAGTACCTCCTCTATAAGAATAGTTAACAGCCATTGAGTATTGCATATGTGCCCAGCACCATGAAAAACACTTTACATATATCATCACACAATACATATCTCCCACATTGAAAAGAAAGTTTTCCCTATGTCCAAAGTATAAATGAAGCTGATTTTGGAGAACCATATACAAACACAAGAAATGCCCACCTATGTTCTGTAAATGAAACTTACTTTTGCTTTAAAACTGCTCTTAGAGCATCTTTTTGTCCCATAGTGTATTGAGAAATAAAGATGTCATTTGCTGCAAAATCAAGACACAAAGATACACTTCAGATTCCTGAAAATTTATTAAATTCTAATAAGCTACTCCAAAAAACCTTTTTTAACTAAAACAATGTTTAGGAATTCAGCAATAAGATTTCTCAATTAAAAAAAGGCAAGGAACAAATTAAGTGACTGGTAATAATAGTTGTAACCCTAGACCCTAGGAAAATAATTGTATCAAAAACATCTGAGGCTAAACTGGAGACATTTGCTCAAACTCGAAAGAGAAAACTCCTTAGATGAAAATAAAACCAAGCGCTTAAAAAATAGCATTGAATAAAATTTTTCAAAATTTTTAATAAATTACAAAATATTTTTAATCTATTATCTTACCAAAGACTAGTCAAAACTTGAATTCAGAATTTATTAACAGAATCTATAAACAGAGTTAGATCCAGAATCTAATACCAGACCTGTGCAATAGGTTGGTAATAATAAAATTACCTTTACAACTGCAAACCTTTTTCTGGATTTTAGAGATTCCATTAATATTTTAATTTGGAGGGAAAACCTAATTAAAAATGAAAATAATAAAAAAAAACTAACAGCCTGTTTAATGAATATCTAAAAACATCAATGAATGTCTAAAAATGTAAAATTCTATCCTTACAAAAGAAATTCTAGGGGCCGGCCCGGTGGCGCAAGTGGTTAAGTGCACGCGCTCTGCTGCGGCAGCCCAGGGTTCAACGGTTCCATCCCGAGCACGCACCCATGTGGCAGCGTCCCATATAAAGTGGAGGAAGATGGGCATGGATGTTAGCCCAGGGCCAGTCTTCCTCAGCAAAAAGAGGAGGATTGGCAGATGTTAGCTCAGGGCCGATCTTCCCCACAAAAAATAAAAAAAGAAATTCTAACATGTTACAACATAGATGAACCGTGAAGACACGCTAAGTGAAATAAGTCAATCACAAAAGGACAAACATTGTATGATTCCATATATATGCAGTATAGTGAAATTCACAGAGACCAAAGGCAGAATGGTGGTTCCCAGGGACTGGAGGGTGGGAGGAATGAAGTTAGTATTTAATGAGTACAGAGTTTCAGTTGGGGAAGATGAAAATTTATGGAGATGGATGGTGGTGATGGCTGCACAAGGCGAATGTACCCAATGCCAGAGAACACTTAAAAATGGTAAAAATGGTAAATTTTATGTTATGTATATATTACCACAACAACAACAAAAAATCAAATCTATCCTTATACCTTTTTGTCTGTTGCTCTCTTCCATTTTATCCAAAGGCAACCCTTGCACTGCAACATCTTTAGAAAAATCCTTTGAGATATGAAAAGAGGAAATGAAAGGCTAAATAAACTTTAGATTTATTACTTATCAAGTACCTTTTACTAGCTATGTGACTACTGTGTTCCGGGAGGGCAGGACTGTGTGCTTTATATACTGAATTCCCAACACCACCACAATGCTTAGGCACATTGAAGCTACTCAAGGATTTGTGGAATGAGTGAGTAATCAGTTGTCAAACAAGTGAATGAACGAGCAAATGAATAAGCAAGCAACTATGGCCCTGAAATTCAGACTCAAATCCTGATTTGCCACTTCTAGGAGAGCAAGTCACGTAACTTCTCAGTTGCTACAGTTAAATGTGAAAATCTGATTCACTGTAAGTCAAATGGAATGCATAAGGATGGCCAGCACACGGCACAACATCACAAATTAATCACAGCGTTCTCTGCTACTGAGCTCACAGTGTGGTCTCAGAAGGATTCTCTGCAGCAAATAGCTTTCTGTTTACTTGTGTAACCCTACACTTCATCTCTAAGATTCTACTCACTGCTAAGACACCATGACTTTTTAAGTAGTAGGTTCATTCAACATTGCTCTTCACCTTCCCTAGACATACTTTTTTTTTCTTCTGCTACATCAGAAAAAGTAAAAGAGAAAACCACAAAAGGAAACTGATCCAAACTATCCACTGATAACAGTTGTTAACTTCCTAAAAATAGCCAGATGAGACTAACAATACAGTAGAATGCATCTGGGAAATTAGAGAACTTCTACAAATCAGTAAGAAAAAGCACATAAACATGTAAATCACAGAAGAATAAATACAGATGGCAATATACATGAAAAAAATTTCCCATTTACTAACAATAAAAGAAATACAAAATAAAAGCGAGATGCCTTTTTTACTTATCAAAATGGCAAAGATTTTTTAAAATTTTAATGCTCCATATTGGTAAAGATGGGGGAAAATAATTCTATTACATCCACTCATGACCTTGCTGGAGAGAATATATATTAATACAGTCTTTCTGAAGGCAATTTAGAAACATTTCAAAAAGTGTACATATCCTTTGATCTAATAATTTTACATCTAGAAATTAATCCTAAGGTAATGACCTGGAATATTCACAAGAATGTTCATCACATGGTTGTTTATATTATCAAAAATTGCGAGAAAAAACCTTAATGTCAAATGACAGGAATATGAACAAATAAACTATGGGACACACATACATTGAAATTCTACGAACCCATTAAAAGTTTCTAGAAAAAAAAAAAATCAATGACCAAAATAAAATCAATGACGTTGGGGCTGGCCTGGTGGCGTAGTGCTTAAGTTGGTGTGCTCTGCTTTGGCAGCCCAGCATTCATGGGTTCGGATCCTGGGCACGGACCTACACAGCGCTCATCAAGCCATGCTGTGGCAGCCGTCCCACATACAAAATAGAGGAAGATTGGCACAGATGTTAGCTCAGGGCCAAGCTTCCTCACAAAAAAAAAATCAATGACATGGAAAGATATCATTAATACTACTTAGTTATAAAACAGTATGGTCCCATATAGTCAAAAAATATATAAATCCATAGGAAAAAAAACTCAAAATGTTAACAATTGTTGATTTTAGTTGTGGAATTTCTTTTTTCCTTTATCCCTTTGCATTTTCTCCAATGAATTTTCTTTTAAGTTTTTGTTTTCTTTCCACACATTCATAAAGGTTAGCCTCAAATAGAAAAAAGGACATCTCATCTTCTGGTAGTAGGGAGAAATAGGTATGAATAGGAGCAGATATAAATAAGCTTATAAACGTGAGTATATCAGGCACAAACTCCCTTAGTCTTCTCAATATGCAAATCTACACAAAAACAAGCTGTGAGCCCATATTAAATCTAATGGGATCCTGACTGATGATCTTCTAAAGATCACCCATTTGTCTTCAATTACACAATAACAGCATATCCATATATCTGAGAAATTATTTAGAGAATGGAATTCAAATACTATTAATCATTAAATAAGGCCTGCTCAGAAAAGAAACAAAAAACACCAATCCAAACGCGAGGCATTTACTCAGGGACCAAGTATGGCACATAATTATACTTTTTTTTTTGTTTTTGCTGGGAAAGATTCGCCCTGAGCTAACAACTGTTGCCAATCTTCCTCTTTTTTCCTCCCTACCCAAAGCCCCAGTACATAGTTGTATATTCTAGTTGTAAGTCTTTCTAGTTCTTCCACGTGAGCCACCGCCACAGCATGGCTACTGACAGATGGTGGTGTGTTTCCACAACCGGGAACCCAACCTGGGCTGCCAAAGTGGTGGGAGAGCCAAACTTTAACCACTAGGCCATCAGGGCTGGCTCCATAATTATACATTTTTATTGTGAGTTTTTGACAAAGTTAATAAGTAAATAGTTTCAATTTCATTCTTAGTTTACCAGCTTCAATTTTCAAAATATTATATTGTGAAATTCTCTTCTTTAAAGACTTGTTAAATTGACAAAATATAGGTCAATATTATGATTAGTAGTCAAAGTCTAATTAGATTGCACGACTAAAACATATTTGTCATCAAATATTTTCAGCATTATAAATAAAAAAGGTTAAGATCAGAATTTCATATTATTTCTTAAAGACCCCTGAAAAAACACACACAAAGACCTCACAGTAGTCTGAACGATATATAATTACATCTCATTTTTTTAAAAAATTATGTTGTTACTGTTCCTTTTCCTTTACCTAACAATATGTTAAGTCTCTGATCTAGAATACCTTTGTCTTAGATAACAGCAGAGCTTCTTTTCAGTTACAATATTTCGCTCAATGGTCATTATCTTACTAACGCGTATCTTGGATTCTATAGAAGGCCTTTTGTTTAATGTCTCACACACTATTCAAGTCACAATTGTAGTATGTAAAACATTTATCTTGGTAAGTGAAATTTAAATAAAAACAAGGCTAATCAAACATAATTTAAAAACACATTATTCAACAATACTGAAAATTTTAACATGAGCATAATTAAGAATCCTTTTACTTACACTTTCTGACACAGCAGGATTTTCTAATGGAGGCTGCTGGTAATTTCTAGCCAAGGATAAGTCTGATGAATCTAACAAAACAAAGGAATCAATTTTAGTGATTTCTAAATCAGAACCTTACTTTTAGAAACTGTACAGGCACGATTCAAGAACTATATACTCCATATTAATGCAAGACCTAAATTGAAGCCACTTTTCATGCAAAAAACTTAAAATGTAATTAAATATATCCCAGTGAAGGTTTCACAGCTGATATTTTGGAAAATAAGAGTCAGTACAGGGCCAGCCCCGGGGCTTAGTGGTTAAGTGTGCGCGCTCCGCTACTGGCCACTGGGGTTCGGATCCCAGGCACGCACCGACACACAGCTTCTCCAGCCATGCTGAGCCCACGTCCCACGTACAGCAACTAGAAGGACGTGCAGCTATGACATACAACTATCTACTGGGGCTTTGGGGAAAAATAAATAAATAAATAAAATTATTAAAAAAAAAAAAGTCAGTACTGACAATCAAGTGGGCTAAGAATAAAATGTTTTAAAATACATCATTTGGGCCGGCCCTGTGGCTTAGAGGTTAAGTGCGCACACTCTGCTGCTGGCGGCCTGGGTTCGGATCCTGGGCGCGCACCGACGCACTGCTTCTCCAGTCATGCTGAGGCCGCGTCCCACATACAGCAACTAGAAGGATGTGCAGCTATGACATACAACTATCTACTGGGGCTTTGGGGGAATAAAATAAATAAATAAATAAAATTAAAATACATCATTACACTGTTGGATTTAGACAAACTATGGATAGAATCATTTGCCAGGAACAAAATATGTACAAAATATGTAAAAATCTGATTTAACAGTAGGCCTCTTATGCTGTACCCCCAAAAAAGCAGCATTATAAAAGCATTTTTGTTTTTTCACAAACATTTATTAATTTGATCCTTACAATTACCAGTAAGGTGGGTAAAGCATATACGTTGTTCTCATTTGCACTAAGCTCCAGACAGGTTAAATGAATTAGAACGTGGAAGCCATGAAAAGGCAAACGTCATGCTTTTCTACCATGCCAAACTGGATAGCACGATCCAAACCGGAGGTAGAGCACTTAGTAAAGCGCCCCAGTGGTGAGAAATAAGCACATCATACTAGTTAAGTGTGTCCGTCACAGATGTGAACAAGAACAGTGTGCAAAAACCACACAAAGAAAAAACACAAAGGAAATGTTTCATTCATTCCATCTATTCCATATTATGCGATGTACACTGCGCCCGGCCATTTTCCCAGGGAAAGGGGTCAGTTTTCAAACACCTGTACAAACTAGCCATAACTAATATTTGGTAATTAAAACATTAAAAAATCCTCCACATTTTGAAACACAAAACAAGGAAATGAAAATAAAGACTAAAGATTTACAAAAGGGAAAACGATTGGGAATCATACCACGTGACGTTCCATTCAAGCCAGCCCCCGTTCCAGCAGGAAGACGTTTATTTGCAGACAACGCTGGAGGAACACAGGACAACGCATCTTTCAGCAAAGCCAAAGTATCTCCCTGATTTGGAGAAACTACCTCACGAAGTCTCCTCGCTGGTACTTTAACCTTTTTTTTCTTTTCCGGGCTAAACTCGGAGCCTTTCATATTATTGGTAACAAAACTAGTCCCACAGTTCTGAGCAGAACTTTCTTCTGGGTCCATAAAACTTCGGAACAAACGTTTCGCCTCTTTGAAGACTTGGGGTGCGAGGAGAAGAAGCGGGGGAGGAGTATGAATGAAGAAAACGTGAATTTCAACTGATTCTAAAAACACGCAGTCATCAACTTTTAAATAAAACACCGTCTAAATAGACTATCCACAAAGCTACAACTTTCTATATGGTATTTAGTCCAGGATTAGACTAGAACATCACATGTACCCATTAATGCCACTCAGTCTGTTAATGCACCATGCCAATGAATCTGAACGTGAGGATGACAAGAGAGTGGCCGCAAGAGCAACAATAAGCATCATCACACAGCGCAGTCCCCGACCCGAGAGCCGGCAGCGCAAAACCAAACAGATGCGCAGGCGGAGTTAAGAGCTGTTGAGAAGAGGGAGTCAAGCAGGTAAACCGAAACGCTATTTTTTTTAAAAATCACCCACATAAGATGCTTAATAGCTTTCTTCAGCCAGAGTCTTACACACTTCTCCAGATGCAATCCTCGGACACCTAAAAGCACCTCCCCACGTCTCCAGAACGCTCGGCAACCGCACAGTCACAGGTCTAACCTCACAACAGCTTCAGTTGCCCGCGGGTCCACACCCACTTCCCTTTAAGCCCGCCCTTGAGACACAACACGCATGCGCGCCAAGAAAATCGTCCGAAACATCCAACCGGAAAGCTAAACGGTCGGCGGTGCTCCTCCCTTTCTCTCCGGGTGGAAACAAGCTCCCAACGTAAAAGGCTTAAAGCACGAGTGAATTTGGTTTTTTCTGTTTTTTTTTTTTTTTAAGGCAGTACATTGCCCGAGAAGACTTGAACATTGACTAAAACCCAAGAGCCTCATCGAAGACCTGCAGAGCTCCCGACCTAACTTGTAATACAACTCGTGTTTATTAGGGACTGTTTATAGGGTAGCTCCAGGAGACCGTTAGGGACGCGCGATTAAGTAAATTAGTTTTAGAAAGAGTTTTGACAGATTCGGGTTGATATTGACGAGGAAGTAAGGAATAGACTGCATTGTCTAAGCAGGCAATAACAAAAATTAAGTCTGAGGGGATTTTAGAATTCCCTGATGATGTCGACTTTTTCCTCTGGAGTGCCCCGCGTTATAACGAATCGGCTTCGAAGAATCTAAGGGCTATTTGACATCACCGCTCCCACGTGTTCTCTTCCATCCAGCGGCTGCGGCGCCCGCCGTGACCCCGACCAACGGGCAGCGCAGCCCCCCAGCCGCGTACTGGTGTTGGATGCCAGAGCCTGTGCTTAAGTATGGTCTCTTTCCTCTGCCCTCAGAATCCAGGGTTCCCGGGCGGGGGGCGGCAGGCTACGCTCTGGAAAGGTGGCGGAGTCTCTGGAGGCGGCTGCCGCTTGTACTTGGGGCTGTGGGAGGCTACGGAGCCGGGCAGCGCGTCCCCAGAGCGGGTTTGGAACCTGCCCTGGGACCGTGTGACCGGGGCGAGGGTCGGAATTTGAGGCTCTGAGTCACTCCCACCCCGGGGTTGGGGTGTCGGAGTCTTGTTTTGGGGCAGCCGGAGTGTTAGACTGTGAGGCATCCACGCCCTGACCTCGAGCACACAGGCAGGAGACCCTCCTTGAACTGAAAAATTCTCTCTAGGCAGAGCAGCAGGGCCAACACCCCTTTTGTGATCTGCTAGTTTCTGAGGACGCACTCTGTAGATGTTTCCCTTTACGCATTACTGGAGGTTTTTAAAAAAGATTAATCAAAGCAAAAAATGTACCCTGAGGTAAAAAAGCTAAATAACAAATTTTATTTATTTTTACGTCTCAGCTGTCAGCTTTCAAAGAAGAAATCCTAGAAGTAAAAGGGACCTTGAGGGCTCAGCTTTGGAGAACCTTTTAATTATTCTTTGCATCTTAATGAGTTTCTGTAATTAGTCATTATTTTTTATAGCTTTTATTTTTTTTATTATTTTTTTTTTGTGAGGAAGATCAGCCCTGAGCTAACATCCGTGCTAATCCTCCTCTTTTTGCTGAGGAAGACCGGGTCTGCGCTAACATCTATTGCCAAGCCTCCTCCTTTTTTCCCCAAAGCCTCAGTAGATAGTTGTCTGTCATAGCTGCACATCCTTCTAGTTGCTGTATGTGGGACTCGGCCTCAGCATGGCTGGAGGAGCGGTGCGTCGGTGCGCGCCCGGGATCCGAACCCGGGCTGCCAGTAACGGAGCGCACGCACTTAACCACTAAGCCACGGGGGCGGCCCCTAATCATTATTTCTTATTTCAGGTACCTTTCCCTCTTCATTACTGGACTCTCAGGTAGTACCTGTTTGTTCACAATTTGTTTTATAATATAGGTGAATTAAAAAATATGACAATGTCAGAGCTGTAAGAGACTTTGGAGATGATTTAACTCCCTTGTTTTCTAGGTGAAATTTAGATGTGAATGAAAAAGTGAACTTGCCCCTCTCTAGTGTCTAAGGTGTGAGCCTAGGCATAGAAACTCATTAAAGTGACTTGAATAAGTGACTTGATCTGGATCTTACAACCCCTTTAATGGCAGAGCTGGGGTTAAAGCTGGGCAAAGTTTTGCCCCCATTTAGTCCAGGGGTCATAGGCTCATCCTTTAAGCCTTGAAGCCATCCTTTAAACCTGAAAGTAGTATGCACTAATCTTTCAAAAATATTTTTTTCTCTGGTTAATAATGAGTTAGGGTTCCCAGTTAATCAGACATAACTTCCTAAACCTGCTGCAAATAATCTAAAGTAAAGGGACATGTGGTAGAGTCCTATTTTATATCAATCAAACAAGTTAGTTCAGATCAATTTAGACATCTGACTTATCAAATAAAAGACACTGATAGCCCTGGAACAGAAAGAAACATGGCTCACGAGATTGTTTTCTTTTTCATTTCTTTTTTGTTATTAACATTTTTACTTATTTGCTTTCCCTTTCCTACTCTCATATCTCCATATATACATACATACGTAGACTTTTTTCTGGTGAACCATCTGCAAGTAAGTTGCAGACATCATGACCTTGAACCCTAATTTCTTCAGCATGCATCTCCTTAAGAACAATGTTACATAGCCACAATAAGATTATCACACCTGAGAAGATAACATATTCAGATTTCTCCAGGTATCCCCAAAATTGTGTTTAGTTGTCATGACTCTTAAGTCTCTTAATCTAGAACAGCCCTCTACCCATTTTCTTTATGACTTTAACTTTTTGAAAAGACCAGTCTAGTCATCTTACAAATTGTCCCACATTGTGCATTTTCCTAATTATTCCTTCATGTTCAGAGTAATACCACATAGGTGATACTGTGTCTTTATTGGTTAAGATGGTGACTGCCAGATTTTTCCACTGTAAAGAGACAGTTTTCCTTTTGTGATAAGTAACCTATAGAGATGCTTTGAGACCATGGATATATCCTGTTCCCCAGCAACCTGTCACCCAGTACATTTATCATCCATTCATGATCCTTGCCTGAATCACAAGACTACCAATTACTGGTACCAATCATGCAGAGACCAGCATCAATTATAGTGATAGTGGCCAGGGACCTCAGAAGAATCCCTTACTGTAAACTAAGTTTGAGCAAAAGTAGAAATTTAGCTCCAGACCTATAATTCAAAAAATAAATGGAGGGCATCTCCCCCATCACATCCTGGTTAGTTATTTTTCTTACTATTTAGAAATTTCTGGGAATTATTTGTCCTTGTGTGTTCACCTGAACATACTACCTGGAAAGATAAGGATATTGAGGTTTTTTGGTGAGTAAGATCAGCCCTGCGCTAACATCCATTGCCAATCTTCCTCTTTTTTGCTTGAGGAAGATTAGCCCTGAGCTAACATCTGTGCCCATCTTCCTGTATTTTGTATGTGGGACGCCGCCACAGCATGGCTTGATGAGCGGTGTGAAGGTCCACGCCCGGGATTGGAACCTGCAAACCCCAGGCCACTGAAGTGCTCTGTGAACTTAACCACTATGCCACTGGGCCAGCCCCTTAAGTATTTTTTAATACATATAATAACACATATGCTAAAGAATTAATAACTTCAGAACAGATTGAGAAAACTGATTTCACTTATTGAAAAGCAAGAGGCTTTTTAAAAAATGATTTAGCCAACAGAAGTTTAGGTTTCATCAAATAGACTTAGAGCTTGAAAGATCCTGAGCAGTCATATTATAATCCCCTCATTTTTCAGGTAAGAAATCAGGCCTCACTGGAGACATTCAAGCAAAGGTTGGACAGCTACTTTTCGAGAACAGAAAGGAAACTCATGCATCAGAAAAGGTTTGAGCCTGATGACTGACACGATCTCTACTCTCAAGTTCCCTGGGTTTATGATATATTTTGTGTGACACAAAAATAACTTAGCATTGCTGTAATCATTCCCAAGACCTAAGCCAGAGATTCTATAATTCTCTTATCCCTTCCCCCTCCCTCTCCATGTTTCAGGGATATAACCAGAAGGTAACCCCTGATTGGATATTTGCCTCTATAATAACAAACATTGGCTTTAATATCTGGAAACAAGGACCAAATAAAAGGGCAGCCACATCGCTTCTACCTATTTTCAGCATCAAGATGGTTTGTGTGGCTGTTGGACTTTGTCAATCAGCATAACTTATGATTAAATAATTGTAAAATAGAAAGACTTAGAAGACCCCAAACTAGCAAGTAAATTTGAAAATTATTCATTCACTCAAACCATCTCCAGTATTTGCTAGGACAGTTGCCTACAATTGGGTATGCCATACTCTTGAGCTTGGTGACTACAGAGGAGAGCTTTGGAGATACAGGCAGACTTAAGAAAATTGCTGACTCAGCATTTGAGTTCAGTTGTAGGTCTGGGAGGATACTTGAAAAAATAAAATACATAATTGATTCTAGAGAAGAGGAAATCATAATGTTAACATAGTGGTCTTTGAGTAGTAGAACTTTTTGCCTTTTATTTTCTAAATTCTCAAAAAATAGATCATTTTACTCTTATGATAAGCTATATTTCATTTAAAGGAGGCGATATATACTGTTAAGGACTGTGTATTAAAAGACAATACCAAGAAAATAAATAAATAAACTTCATACCAACAACATTTGGGGCACTCCTCATCTGTGTTTTGTCTAATACTTCCCAATAACAACCATCATTTGTTACCGTGAGTTGTATAGTAACGGGAAAGTGGAGTACAGTGTTACCAGTCTCTGAAACTTACACAACATTTAAAGATTTCATACTTTCTGCCTCTCTGACCTCTGGTTCATATTCATTACATACGAAATTTAACCTGAAGAAATACAAGGATAGGAATAGGAAAAAGAACCAAATTTTGGCATTACAATTAGAGAACATGTTAATTTCTAAAGTTTTATAAAGAAGGAAATCGGATGTGTTTTCTTTTTTGGTGTGAGCTATAGAAAGTCCAGTTTGCTGCATGGCCCCCTAAAAACAGCGAGTTCCCTGTGCAGTTCAACAATTCAGAAGGGTCAGGGTCTTATGGATGACCTTTTGTGCTTTCAGTTGGAGGCCTGTTGGTAAACCAAGTTGCCAAATACGTGTTTTATTGCCCTTCTGTGTTTTTTAAGTTCCCACAAAACAATGGTTTCATTTAATACCTATTTCCACAAAAGTTATCTAACCAGTTCTTGGATCTTTTCAGAATGTTTTCTGAGTAGGAGGCCAAAAGAACTCTAGTTCTGAACATTTACCAGCATCTACCACACTGCATCTTGTTCTTTGAAGAGATTAGAAAGCTGGACAACCTGACTTTTTTCTTTTTTATTAAACTTGTTATTTTGAGATTATTATAAATTCACATGCAGTTGTAAGAAAAAATACAGAGATCCCTTGTGCCCTTTACCCAGTTTTCCACAATGGTAACACCTCACAAAACTATAGTACAATATCACAACCAGGATATTGATATTAATATGATCAAGATACATAACATTTCCATTACAAAAGTCTCTCCTGTTGCCTTTTTATAGCAATACCTACTTCCCTTCTACCCCCACCCCCTCTTTAACCCCTGGCAACCACTAATATGTTCTCCATTTCTAGAATTTTGTCATTTCAATAATGTTATATAAATGGAATCATACAGTATGTAACCTTTGGGATTGGCTTTTTTCAAAACTCAGCATAATTCTCTAGAGATTCATCCAGGTTGTTGTGTGGATCAATACCTCATTCCTTTTTATTGCTGAGCACATTCCATGGTATGGGTATACCAGTTTGTTTAACTCATTGAAGAACATCTGGATTGTGTCCAGTTTTTGACTGTTACGAATAAAGTTTCTATAAACATTTCATGTATAGGATTTTGTGTGAACACAAGTTTTCATTTGTCTGTGATAAATGCCCAGGAATGCAGTTGCTGGGTCACATGGTAGTTGTATGTTTCATTTTTCAAGACACTGTGAAACTGTTTACCAGACTGGCTATATGATTTTACATTACCACTAGCAATATCTGAGTGATCCAGTTTTTCCACATCCTCACCAGCATTTGGTGTTGTCACTATATTTTTTTAATTTAGCCATTCTGATAGGTGTGTGATGCCATATATCATTGTGGTTTTAATTTGTGTTTCCCTAATGGCTAATGATGTTGAACATCTTCTCATGTGTCTCTTTGCCATATGTATATCATCTTTGGTGAAGTGTCTTCTCATGTCTTTGCCCTTTTTCTAATTGGATTGTTTCTGTTTTTACCATTGAGTTTGGAGATTTCTTTGTATTTTCTAGTTACTAATTCTTTGTCAGATACGTAGTTTGCTTTTGATGTCAAGTCAGCCGAAAGATTTTCTCCTATTTTTCTAAGTTGTAATAGTTTTATGTTTTACACTTAAGTCCCTGATCCATTTTGAGTTAATTTTTGTATAAAGTGAGAGACTTAGTTCATGGTTAAATTTTTTGCCTATGAATATACAGATGCTCTTAGCACCATTTGTTGAAAAGGCTAGCCTTCATTTAATTGCTTTTGCACCTTTACCAAAAATCAGTTGGGCATATTTGTGTGACTCTGTTTCTGAGTTCTCTATTCTGTTTCATTGACTTATGTGTCTACTGCTCCACCAATACCACACAGTATTGATTACTATAACTGTATAAATAAGTCTTGAAATCAGGTAGACTGATTCCCACACTTTTTTTTTTTTTCAAATATATTTTAGCTATTTCAGTCCCTTTGCTTTCCATATAAATTTTAAAATAATCTTGTCTATATTTATAAGAAATCTTACTAGGACCTTGATAGAAATTGCATTGAGCCTGTATATCAATGTTGGGAAAATTAACATCCTTACTATGTTGAGTCTTCAATCCATGAACATCATATATCTCTTCATTTATTTAGGTCTTTGATTTCTTTCATCAGCATTTTGTAGTTTTCAGCCTTCAAGTCCTTTACGTGCTTTGTTAGATTTACCCCTGTTTTTTTTTCTGAGTGATTATAAATCATGTTGTATTTTTAATTTCAGTGTCCATGTGTTCATTGCAAGTATATAGAAATACGATTGATTTTTGCATGTAGATTATCTTGTATCCTGTCATCTTGCTGAACTCACTTATTAGTTCTAGGAGTTTCTTTGTAGATTCTTTGAGATTTTCTATGTTCACAATCATGTCATCTGCAAAGAGGGACAGTTTTATTTTCTTCCTTTACAATCTGTTTGTCTCATTTCCTTTTCTTGCCTAACTGCACTGGGTAGAATTTCCAGCAGTATGTTGACTAAGAGTAGTAACAGCAGACAGCTTGCCTTGCTCATGATCTTAGGGGAAAATATTAGTCTTTCACCATTAACTACAGTGTAGGGTGTAGGTTTTTTTTTTTTTTGTGAGGAAGATCGGCCCTGAGCTAACATCTGCCAGTTCTCTTTTTCGCTGAGGAAGACTGTCCCTGGGCTAACATCCATGCCCATCTTCCTGTACTTTATATGGGACGCCGCCACAGCATGGCTTGACAAGCGGTGCGTCGGTGCACACCGGGATCCGAACCAGCGAACCCCAGGCCGCCACAGTGGAGCGTGCACACTTAACCACTTGCGCCACCGGGCTGGCCCCTGTAGGGTTTTTTTAATAGATGCTCATTATCAAGTTGAAGTTCCCCTCTCTTCCTAATTTTCAGAGAGTTTTATCATGAATGAGTGTTGAATTTTTCAAATGCTTTTTCTGCACCAATTGATATGATCATGTGATTTTTATTCTTTAGTCTATTAATATGGTAGATTACATTTATTAATTTTCAAATATTGAACCAATCTTGTATCTCTGGAATAAACCTCACTTATTCAGGGTATATAATTCTTTTTATATATTGCTGAATTACATTTGCTTTTTATTAAGGATTTTTATGTCTATTTTATGAGGATATTTTTCTGTAGTTTTCTCTTACGTACTGTCTTTCGTTTTGATAGCAGGATAATACTAAATTCATGAATAAGTTGTTAGATTTATGTATATAGAGTAGTTCTGTTATCTTTTTGATGTCTGCAAGGTCTATGGTGATACACCATTTTATTCCTGATAATGATAATTTGTGACTTCTTTTTTTGTTAGTCTTGCTGGAGGTTTGTCTGTTATAATCTATTCAAAGAACCAGCTCTTTGTTTCATTGATTTTCGTCTGTTGCTTTTCTGTTTTCATTTTCATTGATTTCTGCTCTTTATTATTTCCTTGCTTCTACATGCTTTGGGTTTATTTTGCTCTTCTTTTTCTAGATGCTTAAGGTGGAAGCTTAAATTGTTGATTTGAGACATTTCCTCTTCTCTAATTGTATATAATGCAATTAGTGCTATAACTTTTGCTCTTGGCACTGATTTAACTGTGTCACACAAATTTTGATATGTTGTATTTTCAGTTTCATTCACTTCAATGATTTTTTTAAAAATTTCCTTGAGACTTCCTCTTTGACCCATGGATTACTTAGAAGTGTATTGTTTATTTTCCAAATGTTTGGAGATTTTCCTGTTATCTTTCTGATGCTGGTTTCTAGTTTGATTCCATTGTGGTCAGAGAACACACTCTGTATGATTTTAATTCTTTTAAATTTGTTCAGGCTAGTTTTATGGCTCAGGATATGGTTTATCTTGGTATGTGTTCCATGAGTACTTGATAAAAATGTGTTTTCTGTGGTATTGGGTGAAATATTCTATAAATGTTGGTTTATTCTATCTTGTTGGTTGATGGTGTTGAACATTTTTTATAATAGCTGTTTACAAATCTTTGTCAAATAATTCTAACATCTATCATCTCAGTGTTGGATATCTATTGATTATCTTTTTTCATTCAGTTTGAGATCTTCTTAGTTCTTGGTATGATGTGATTTTTTTTTTATTGTAACCTGGACATTTTGCATCTTATGTTATGAAACTCTAGATGTTGTTTAAACCTTCTCTTCTAGCTGGCTTCTTTTTGACACTGCTCCATTAGAAGTGGGGAGAAGGGAGGGCCACCTCATTACTGTCAGGAGAGGGTAGAAGTCCAGGTTCCTCACTCTGTCACTGAAGGTGTTTGTGGTAGGGAATGCTCCTCACTACTGCTGGGTGTGAGTGGGAGTTACGGCTCTCCACTAGGCCTCCCCTGGCGTCTCCCGGCCAAGAGGGCCTGGAATCCTTCATTACTGCTCCCCTCCTGGCCTCCACTGACACCATAGGAGGGTATGTGGCGTAATTACCATGGGGCAGTACTGCAAGTCCTGAGTCTCAACCAGGCCTCCTTTGATACTACCCTAGAGTGGGGGAGGGAGAGGGGTACCTCATTACTGCCAAGTGAAGTGGAGATCCAGGCTCCCCATGTGGTTGCCACCGACACTTGGGGGTGGTCCTCATTAATGCCCAGCAAGTATGAAAGTCGCTGCTCCCCTATGGCCCCTCTCATACCACTCTGGTATGGGAGTTGGAGGGCCTTGTTACAGCCTAGCGAGGGTGGACATCTAGGCTCCCAAGCTGGCTTATGCGGATGTGGGTGGGCATGAGGGCCATAGGTTTTTCTATGTCTGCCTGGACAATTTAGCAATTACTGTGTTAATGTTTTCTCTCTTAAAGGCTTCCCCTTTCCTGGCCCTTTGGTTAGACAGGGCAGCCTTTTGGGGAGGGCTTTTTTTGACTGTCCCCATTGGCATTTGCAGATTGCTGGCTTCTTCAGCTCCAAGTCTGTGATATATGAGACAAGAAAAAAGAGAATTCACCACAGTGTTGCTTCTCGGGTCCTAAGGGCCCTAGCCAGTATACTTCCTCTCTCTACCTTTTAGAGTCTGATGTTTGTTTTATATGTGATGTCCAGGGTTTTAGTTGTATTTAGTGAGAAGAACAGGAAAAAGCATGTCTACACTGTCTTCCCAGAAGCACAAGTCCTAAACATCATTGTGTGGTATACTCACAGGATCCTCTGTTTCTTTGACTGGTTAGTGGTATTTTACGGCAGCCATAAAGATGCATCTTACCTCAGAAGCATGGCTGGTTTCATAACTAGCACAGTCCTTGGTCTGTTCAATAAATGTTTATTGAATGAATATCTATCAACTAATTAGAATAGTAACTGCTAAGATCCAAAACTATAAATAAGTTTGAAGTCGATATTAGAAGATGATGCAATAATTAGGTTTGGATTTCTGTGCAGTTCAATAGTTGGAGGGTATGGAGTCAGTATTTCATGATTTAAATGAGCTAAGAGGAACTATAATGGATATTACCTTACCTGGAACATGAATGATGATAGTCACAGCAGTACCTGAAAAATTGTGACCTTCAGTTAATTCTTGGTATTTATCAGGTAGTTTATGTGGTAAAAAATATATTGTTTATAAAGCTGTGAAATAAGAATAAAGAGCATTCACCTTAACTTTTTAGGTGTTTATGGAACACTAGTTGTCTAAATGTTGGGCTAACGTAAAACCTCTACTGCATTGTTTGTAGCAGATACAGAGGAGATTTAGTAGAAAAGATAGTTTATATCCTGTTACTACTAAACCAAAGATTCTCTGAACTATAGACAATTACACTTTTTATTAATCATTACTTCAAAGAAAACTATGAGCTATAACATCTGGAATGAGACTATCATAGCAAATAGAAAAGAATTGATGCTTTCCCTTACATATGGAAAAAATGACTTTTTAAAAATATCAGTAATACAAACATACAGGATAAGGAAAAAAGAGGAGGGAAAAATAAATGCAAAAGAGGGGAAGGTATATACAGTCATGACCGCATAACTACGTTTCAGTCAGTGACAGACTGCATATTTGACAGTGGTCCCATAAGATTATTACCATATAGCCCAGGTGTGTGGTTGGCTATCTCATCTAGGTTTATGTAAGTACACTCGATGCTGCTCAAACAAGGACAAAATCACCTAACAATGCATTTCTTAGAACATATCACCATCGTTAGGTGACACCTGACTGTTTATGGTTGGGAATACTGGAATGGAATTACCATGGATTGTATTTGTTAATCAAAATGAGAATTAATTTTTTTCATGATGGTAGCATACACTTTGCCCTAAGCTTGAATTTCCTGCTCAGTTTTATCTCCATATAAGCTTCATGAAAATTTCATGCTTTTTCAGAGCCACTTTAAATAGTAATTGATGAGCTAATAAGAATTATATACACATCCAGTTTATCTTTTTGCATTTATCAGGAAACTCAAAGCTAAATGTAATGCATAGAAATTCTGTTATAATCTACAGTGTATATAATTAGTATTTACTTATTCTTCCTTTTTGTTGTTGTTACTGCTGTCAAGTCGACTCTTGACTCCTAGCAACCCCGTGTACAGCAGAGCAGAACCCTTCTTGATGCTTTTGCACCATCCTCTCACCTTCCAGCACTATATCAGACAACGCCCCATTGCAATTCATAGGGTGTTCATGGCCGATTTTTTTGGAAGTGGGTGGCCAGGTCCTTCTTCCTAGTCTGTCTTAGTCTGGAAGCTCCACTGAAACCTGTCCACCCTTGGTAACCCTGTTGGTATTTGAAATACTGGTGGCATAGCTTTCAGCATCACAGCAGCACGCAGCCCGCACAGTACGGCAACCGACAGACGAGTGGTGTGGTTCCCTGTCTAGGAAACGAACCCGGCTGTGGCAGTAAGACTGCCTGCCGAGTCTCAACTACTAGACCACCAGGGCTGGCATTCTTCCTCTTACATGCTGTTTAATTTCTATTTTAAACAGCTATATTTTATACAAATCTTTTATATGAGACGTTCATCCATTTTAGAATGGATAACCAGGATAGAATATGTAAATAATGTGATATTCTTATATCCGGATTAAGTGAGCCTAGGTCTTCCATTTAGGATACGTGAATATCCCAGTAATTCAGAGAGGCTTTTTGACCTCCTTATCTTCATTTTTCTGTTGCCCGCAAGTTAGATCACAAGTGTCCTGTGTTCCGAAGTTTCTGATGAGTCTCTGATTTCCCTTTTTGAATTGTAGAATGTACAACTCCAGTAACTTCCTTTTAGAGTCATTTAGAACTCTGAATATCTTTCATTAGGGTTGTTGATTTATAGGTGGATAGTGTTTGTTAATTAATAGAACCTTTGCATTTATGTAGAGATAGTAAAAGGATCATTAGTAGTACAGGTCAAAGTTATATTAGCAACCAGTGGAATAGTTAAGTACTTATGGGAAGACACCAGAGATTCCTTGCTTTCCCTTAAAATGCTACTAGGAGTGGGCTTTATTTAACAAGTGGCTTTGCAAAGTAACAGAGCAAACCATCTTAAAGATTTTATTTATTTTTATTTTTTCCCCCCAAAGCCCCAGTAGATAGTTGTATGTCATAGCTGCACATCCTTCTAGTTGCTGTATGTGGGACTCGGCCTCAGGATGGACGGAGAAGTGGTGCCTCAATGCACACCCGGGATCCGAACCCGGGCCACCAGCATTGCAGCGCACACACTTAACCACCAAGCCACAGGGCCGGCCCGAGAGCAAACCATCTTAAAACTGAGATTTAGATAGACAGGGCCTTTGGGTCTCATAGCTAAGCATTAAAAAATCTAATTCTAAACTGTCAGGTTCTTTGTTGTCATTAATGACCTGGGAAATGGTGGGGGTGGGGGGACATATAATTACATACTCAGAAATTTATAAAATATGAACAATAATTTCAGGTAGACTTGTTTCCATTCTATTTAATAAACTATTCTTGTTTTTATTACCTAACTATTCAGCTAGCATAAAAACATTTGTTAATAGATTGACAAACTTTTTTTTTTTTTTAAATCAGGTGACTAATAAACATACCAAAAGAATATGGCTGCACAAATACCAGAATCTGATCAGATAAAACAGGTAAGGTATTATAATTAGGGAAAAAAGATTTTGCAAAAAATTTAAGTCACTACTGGATGCAACCATGTCAGTCAATGATCTCAAAAAATAACTTTATATTTCATTTCCAAACATGGATGTTAAATGACATGAAGCATACTTATTTTTCAGATAATTTGACAGAATATCCAGGAAAGAATAAATAGTCAATTAGAAAAGTTGACTATATTTTTTCGATCATATTATACCCATTTAAGTTAATGAAAGAAACTTTGATTTCAAGCATTACAGGATATTTCGCCTAAATTCAAACATCAGTAATTAAAGTGTTTTAAAAACCAAATATTAAAGAACCTTCTGATTTGTTTGTAGTTTAAGGAATTTCTTGGAACCTACAATAAACTTACAGAAACCTGCTTTTTGGACTGTGTTAAAGACTTCACAACAAGAGAAGTAAAACCTGAAGAGGTATGAAAAGTGTTGCCCACTAAAAGTTCTCTAAGCTTGTCATAAACAATATAAATGGGATCCCTCTAAGCTTTTCACTTGTTCTTAGTTATTACAGGAATTTGGGCTACATTTTATGTTCCATTGCTCAGAGGAATTGAAGCAGCCAAGGACCCATGGCACTGAGTTTAACGATGCCAGATTTAACATAACAGTCACATTGTACAACGGCAGACTTTTTTCAGAGAAGGTGCCTGGGGCTTGCTGAATTACTGTTCCATAGCAAAGATTCTTAGTAATGAGATTTCAGTCAAGATGGCCTGGCGAGAGAAACTTGACATGGCTTTTCTATCTGACCCTAAGAATTCAGGTTAATTTTAGAAAAAGCAGAGCTTGAATTTGGTGGCTTATATTGCATAGGTGGACTCTGAAAACCCAATCCTGTTAGAAGTCATAACTTTTAATATCCTCATCAAAACACTGATATATTGGCTAAAAGTGACATAAACTTCCTCTAGTGGAAGATGCTGATAAACATTCATGCCAAGAACTTAACATATAACCAGCAATTAAGAAGTACTTGTTAAATAAATGACGGAGTTGAGATGCTAAATGTAATATTCTTCTTGTTAAAAAGTAAAAGTTTGAAAGTTAAGAATGTTGAGAATGAAGTTTCTCATTAAAAAGGACAAACTTGCTACTGGGGCCTACATTTTAACAGTCAGAATAAGGGATAGGCATATAGGCTTTGCAGTTAATATCGAAACATACGTGCAGAAAATCTAGTCCAGAAGGCAGGGACTTAATTGCCATTGTTCTCAGTGCCTACAAACTGGTAGGCATTCTGTATATATTAGTTTTTGTAAATAGATTAAAGTATTAACAGTTGAAAGCTATGGTCACTTGCTACTCATTAATACCATTTAATTCTCAGATATATTCAAAGAAAAGAAAAGCACCCACTGGTGGTTCTTTGAGAATACGTGCATTTTTTAAAATTAATATTTTTGTGTTGCCTCTTGGATCTTCTCTTTTTAATTTCTAGACCACCTGTTCAGAACATTGCTTGCAGAAATATTTAAAAATGACACAAAGGATATCCATGAGATTTCAAGAATATCATATTCAGCAGAATGAAGCCCTGGCAGCCAAAGCAGGACTTCTTGGCCAACCACGATAGAGCAGTCCTGATGGACGGACTTCTGAAGAAAGATGGCCAACAGCTGCTGCACTGGAAATGAGGATTCATCTGACAGAATCCCCTAAAAGCAGTAGCCACAATGTGAAACCATCTATCATGACTGTTTGGCAAATGGAAACCACTGGAGAAACAAAATTGCTATTTACCAGGAATAATCAAAAATAGAAGGTCTTATTGTTCATTGAAAATAATAAGATGCAACATTTGTTGATGCCTTAAGATTTAGCAGCTTGGTCCCTTGATTAGAAAAATAAACCATTGTTTCTTCAATTGTGACTGTTAATTTTAAAGCAAAATGTGTGTCCAATCATGTATGAGATAGAAAAAATTTTATTACTAAAGTAAAATAATTGGAATTATCACTGAGCAGTTGTTTATACTATATAGTACCATAGTATTCCCTCTGGACCGTGGATACGTTGAAATGTTTTTCAATCAGGATCATCCTCCAAGTATTCCTGTTCATTCATGTCTGCCTCAAATTGCTGGTAAATACATAAAATAGTTACTTGCTAATCATTTCAATGCACGATCCTTCTGCTTCCCTTCCTGTGTCAGGGTGGGCATCACACAATCTTATCCTAGCTACGTTTTCACATATTTTCAGGAAACATCCTATCTGAGACTAGCTTGGGAATGTTTAAGAGTTGACAATTACACTCCAGTGGCACTGTGTTGTTCTGTGTTTTGTTCAAAAGCTGCAAGTCCAATATGAATGATTCAGAGTCAGATCAACGATATACAGTGTATTCTCAGCCAGGAAATGTGATCAGTGTAATAAAAAGTGAACAAAATTAAAGTAGCGTCTTATGGCTAAATGAATCTTAAATCCATGCATTTGCAGGAAATTCTAGTTGATGTATAAGCTTGGTAAATGTAAGTGGACTAATACCTATTAATAAACTGGCTTATGAATGGATTTCATTTGATACCAGTCTAAACTTGTAACTAAATAGAACACTCATTAGCCTATATGTTTAAATTTACCAAAGTAATTTCTATGTTTTGTCATATTATTGGAAAGTAGAAGTATTGTTCTGCTTTGATAATTTATGGTTTTCTATATAACATCTAATTTTTAAGCCATTAGGTCATTTAACTAACAATACTACTTACAGGCCTCTGTTGACACTGCAGTCAATAATTGTGATGTCTTTGAAAGTACAAAGACAAAATATTAACAGTGCTATCTTTAAAGTTGAAATGTACAATACTCAATAAAATATACAATTCTTTACAGTCAAAAGAACATGAAAGAAGAGGCTTGTTTCATCTTAAGGCAAGAAAAGCAACCAAAAATTCAGAGATTTTACTCAAAATTTTAAAACTTTGGGCCCTTCACACGCATACTTTGCTATTTCTATGTAAACAAGTCCACCATGGTTATTTACTGTGTTCATTTCACAAAGATAATTAAATATGTGCTCACCTGGCAAATAAGGGGGATTTTGTGCAACAGCATCTCAAATACCTTGGGAGGGAGTGTGTGTTTGAAAACCTTCAGAAGTTCCTGTGGTTGCCCACACACTAAAAGGGCATTGCTGAGATGTTCAACCCCCATTCTGTGTTCTCCTGAAACAGATGAAGTTTAGAGCAAAACTTGAAAGTTCTCCAAAATATACATTCTACAAATTACCAAGAAAGCACCAAGCATTAAAACTAAAAAAGCATATTAAACTGAAGACTAAGCAAGCCTCAAAAAGAGTGAAGAGTATAAATGGGGAAAATGTTGAGCTGCAGTTAGATTCACTGTAATCAAGCTGCAATAGGAATAATGTTATGACCCAAATTACTATTTAAAAGTGCACTCTTGGGGCCAGCCCTGTGGCTTAGCGGTTGAGTGCGCGCGCTCCACTGCTGGCAGCCCAGGTTCGGATCCCGGGCGCGCACCGACGCACCACTTCTCCGGCCATGTTGGGGCCGTGTCCCACATACAGCAACTGGAGGGATGTGCAGCTATGACATACAGCTATCTACTGGGGCTTTGGGGAGAAAAAAATAAATAAATAAAATCTTTAAAAAAATAAATAAAAGTGCACTCTTGCATTGGAAATGTTCATGTTCTGCAATTTGGGTATGCAAGAGGGGGGTATTGAGTTTTTTTAAAAGTTGTGGTCTGCTGTTATTGATATGAGATAGATTATCTTTACATGTGTGATTAATGAAATATAGATGAAACATCTGATGTTCTGGCTAAATGAGACTTTTTAAAAATAGATTCTGTTATCAGAGTTGAAACAAGATTTAGTCTAACATGAATTACATATCCAGGGGAAAAAAGTGATTTATGAACTTTGATTTCTAAGTAGTTTTAAAATGAGTTTTAGGATGATTGGCTATAAATTAAGAATAAAAATTTGTGAAGAGTAGAAATTAATCAGAATTCTGTTTAGGTTAAAACATGGACTCAGTCTCACTACCTCATTTTAGGAAACTGAGGCAAAGATCAGTGAAATGATTTTAAGGTTTCAAAGCTAATGAATGCCAAAATTAGTAACAGAACCTAATTTCTGAGCCTTGAGACTACAGTATGCTGTCTCTCTTCAGGTGTTACGTAAGAACAGAAGTTGAAACTTTGACATACGTTTTATTTCCTACCTAGTTATATTAAATATATTTCCCTACAGTTAAATATAATATTAGATTCTTATTAACTGAAACTAATTTTCCATTTTGTTGGTTGAAACACATGGACATATGAAGAGACAAGTGCATGATGGACAGAAAATAATGCTTCCCAAAGGCCTGTATTAAACTGAGAAATCATGAGAAGGACACGACCTAACTTGGATACATGCACACAGCAAGCTTTGTCAATACTACGTTGGTTTTAAGACTTAAGGTTTTGTGTCTAGACACCTAAATTTACATTTTCAACATAAGAAATGTTCCTTGCTGGGTTTTTATTAACTGTTTTTGTAGACATTTAAAGAAGCTCTTAGATGAAACACTATACTAGTATTTCACTAAAAGGTTTAAGTTAATAAAATTATAGCTTTATGGAAATGACACATTAAGTCAAAATACTTTGATTGTATTGAACCTTTTAAAGAAAGAAAAAGATACAATAGTGCCTGCTCCCAAGTTGTTGGAGCTAATGTGACAGAAACACAATAATCAATTTGGTCAATTAAGTCAACCAACAATAAATTCAATCAAATCAGGGCCGGCCCCGTGGTTTAGCGGTTGAGTGCGCGCGCTCTGCTGCTGGCGGCCCGGGTTCGGATCCCCGGCGTGCACCGACGCACCGCTTCTCCAGCCATGCTGAGGCCGCGTCCCACATACATCAACTAGAAGGATGTGCAGCTATGACATACAACTATCTACTGGGGCTTTGGGGGGAAAATAAATAAATCTTTAAAAAAATAAATAAATAAATAAATAAATTCAATCAAATCAGCTAATCAGAATTTCAATCAAGATTATTGGCTCTGTGATTATAGATGTCACCACAATTGAAAAAACTGCAGAACTGCACTACCTGACAGCAAAGGAATGAGAACGGGGGTGGGGCACAATCGAGAAGATACAGACAACTGGGTGAAAAATTACTGTATCAGAACACTGGTTGTGGGCCGGCCCTGTGGCTTGGTGGTTAAGTGCGCGCGCTGCAATGCTGGTGGCCCGGGTTCGGATCCCGGGTGCGCATCGAGGCACCACTTCTCCGTCCATCCTGAGGCCGAGTCCCACATACAGCAACTAGAAGGATGTGCAGCTATGACATACAACTATCTACTGGGGCTTTGGGGGGAAAAGAAAAAAAAAAAAAAAATCTAGAACACTGGTTGTGCACCAGTGTATTGTAACAACCCAGGGAGGTTTAAAAATACTGACGCCTGGATCCCATCCCAGGGATTCTGATGTAATTGGTTTGGGGTTTGGTGGGGATTTAAAGAAGAAGCAACCAAGATGAGAACTGCATTAGAAGTAAAATATAAGAGAAGACTAATGCTTAAAGAGCTAATTAATCAATTTAGGGGTTCACAGAAATAATGTTATCACCTTTGAGAGGTAAAATTTTAAAACCCAAGTTTGTGATTTTGTTTTAATCATCTCAATATTTGTAACATATTCACCTCTAACTAAACTATTACATGATAGCTCTTAAAGTGAACAAAAACAAAATGTAATAAAATAATTATCTGTTACTTTTAATTTATAATTCATAATTTTCCTCCCCATGTTTATACTATCCCAATTCAATAAATGTTAAAGCTAAAAGGTTCTATCTACTAATTTAATTGCCCCTATATCCAGGGAGTATCCATATCGAGGGATTAATCCAGATTTTGTGAGGCTCCTGATTGGGTGCTGGGGGCCAGCCCGGTGGCATAGCAGTTAAGTGCGTGCGCTCTGCTTCAGGCCTGGGGTTAGCAGGTTCGGATCCCGGGCGTGCACCGACGCACCACTTGTCAAGCCATGCTGTGGCGGTGTCCCATATAAAGTAGAGGAAGATGGGCACGGATGTTAGCTCAAGGCCAATCTTCCTCGGCAAAAAGAGGATTGGTATCAGATGTTAGCTCAGGGCTGATCTTCCTCACAAAAAAATAATAATAATAATTTGGGGGCCCCTTTTAAGAAAAGAATATAAAATTATGAATACAAAATTGGTAGGACCCTTCCCAGGACCTTTGAAATGGCCCATGCAGAAGAAGGTCCCTAAAGCTTATGCTTCATTATCTTGTGTAAAATCACTCATGTTTATCATTTAAGTCAGTTTTAACTCTTCATTTTGTCATTAATATTTAACAGATACTTTTAGTCCATTTATGAAACTACCAAAAAGAAAAGATTAGTACTGAATAAAAAACTAAAATTTCAAATTATAATGATTAATGTGCAATGACTTTGAAGGGCTACAATATTTTTTTTATTTCTCAAAACCTTTATCATGGTTTTAAGCCACTGAATTAAAGTAAGAATCTTGGCTATTGCTATGACTTGTCCAGGATCTTAACTTTCTCTTTGTTTTTATAAATCCTGGAGGATGTTACCCTCTTAAATGCAGGATGAAAAACAAAATCATTTCAAAAAACAACAAAAAGAAGCTAAAACAGCTACATGCACTGTGATATGCAAGAGAATCTGCAATGCTTGAAAAAAAAGATACATAAATGGGTGTAATGCTCATTTAACCAGCAACAAGCCTCAAAACAAATTCTTTTCTTTCCAGGGTTTAACACCAGAACAAAGACATGATTATTATGTATAATATTTATAAAACACTTACATTATCTACCATCATTTTACCTGATGATATTGTGAAGTTTTCTGAAATCTATCTGGAATTAGGTGGGGATAAATTATAATTCAAAATACAATTCATGGGGCCAGCCCAGTGGCACAAGCAGTTAACTGCACACGCTCTGCTTCGGCGGCCCAGGGTTCACAGGGTTGGATCCCGGGCACGCACTGACGCACCACTTGTCCTGCCATGCTGTGGCGGTGTCCCATATAAAGTAGAGGAAGATGGGCACAGATGTTAGCTCAGGGCCAATCTTCCTCAGCAAAAAAGAGAAGGATCGGCATCGAATGTTAGCTCAGGGCTGATCTTCCTCACAAAAAAAAAAAAAAATACAATTCATGGACGTTAAGTGTGAGGTAGCCCCTGCATGCCTCACTACATCAGACACAGCACAAGAACGGTCGTTCATAATGACTTTATCAAAAAATTATTTTATTAAGAATAAGAAGGCAGGAAAATTTTTATAAAGCAGTTAAAATTTTTAAAAGTTGTGATTCATACAACATTTAGTCATTTGGAATATTCATTTACTTAGAATTTTACCCAACAACAAATAAGGTGTTCCTGTATCTGGCCTTGCCTCTCCATCCGCCCACTTCCATGACGCAACACACACTTGGACACTGACTCCGATTCAGCGGAGTGGGACAGGGCAACGAAGGCGAATGCTGGACATTGCGCTTTAACTGAAGCAAGTTGGTTAACACATCTAGCTAGTTAGTTATTGGACAAATACCAATCAATCAATATTTCTTGAGCATAAATTATCATAACTGCTTACAAAAGAATGTTTACATTCTTACCTCTAGATAACCAAAGTTCTCCCATGCGTACCTCTTGCAGAAAACGCTCTCGCAATTTTTCATTCTTTGCTGGATCCCACAACTAAAAGATTCACAAAATATTTAACAATGAGTAATGAATGTAAGGTATATGATTACTGATTTAAATTATTGAATTTTTATTAAAAAAGCCCATCTTGAGCCTAGTCTCTAAATTCAAAGTATGACAAATGCAGTTGTTCTTTACAGTATTTAAAACAATTTCTTAAAATGGAGTTACAATTTCAGGCAATAAAAAAAAAATGCCTGGCATATTCCAGTTAGGCTGAGATGCTTATAATAACTCTCATCCATATTTTACCCAGCTTACTGAGTACACACAGTAGAAATCCTACTGTAATTAACTATAACCAAGGTAGCTTTGCATGTTGCAAATCTATATTCTTGCCTGGGGTATTAACAGTACATGTTGATTTGGCAAAGGGCATGGTGTGGGATTGGCAGGGTAGCTGGTGGTGTTCAGAAGGATGCTGTGGTTTGCTGCAGCCTGGTTCATGAAGGTGACCAGGGTCACAGGATAGTGTCCTCATTGGTACCATGCCCAGGGCTGGTCTTTAAAGTTAAGGTGGGCAATCCCTAGCTCAAAATATCAACTCTACTGCCAGTCATTTCAGGTTCAGTCTTTTATATCCAGAGGGTTTTTGTGGTTGTTTGCCCCAAGAATTCTCTTTTTAAAATGGGATGATCTTGGGGATGGAGTCATATTTTAAGCTTTTATCAGCAAAGATGCTAATGGTCACTAACAACCACAGGTTTCACTCACAGATATTTAGTGCACGAGCAAGAGCAGGACACTCGGAAGAGCTTGAAAGGGAAGGAGCCCAGAGTCTAACCCAGGGAAAGGACAAGTGTGCTTAAGATAATAACATAACAATGAAGTCCATCATCCCCTGGGGCGCAAAGTACAGAGACATGACATCTGGTTGGGGAATAAGGGGAAGTTTCTCAGAAAAGACAGCATTTGGAATGCAGAGAAGCTCAGTGAGAGTCTGAGGAAGAAAGAGTACAAGCGATGCAAGATTGCAGGGAAAATATCAAGTGATCTTATAGCTGGATTACGATAGGGTGAATGTAGCAACAACAATAATCACCAATTATGGAAGGCCAGCTATGGACTAGGAACTTCACATATATAATTTCCAATTCTCAGGAAAATAAGTCTGTCAATACTGAAAGCGCCATGGAAGGCCGTGGTGCCAAGAGAAGGGGGTTGGTGTTACATATGCAGAGCTGCAGTTTAGAAGGAACTGACTCCAACAGCATATGAGAGGCAGGGAGATAAGCCAGGAAATTATTACAATAGTGTGGATAAACGGCAATAAAAGCCTGAAGTAGCATGGAAGTAATGGAAATAGAAAGGGAATAGGATATGAGATAGAGCATAGAAAAATAGGAAATGGGGATTGATTGTGGAGGATGAGATTGATACTTAAGCAACACAAGTTGGGTCACACAGGGAGGCTGGTGACATGAGCAGCATCATAAGGACAGAGGAGAAGGAGCAGTGGCAAGGGATGAGATGATGAATTTACTTCCAAACTCACAGCTGAGGTGCCAATAGAGCACCTAGGTGACAGAGTGTGGCAAGTAGAGGAAATTCGGGACGCTACGTCTAAAGGGTCCATCTGAGATCACTTACAGAGAAGCGAAGGAGCTTCCAAGGAGATGAGGGAATATGCAGATCTGAGGGCAGTGTTTCACAAACAATCAGCTGAAGGAGCGGTGAAAACTGGCTTCTTGGGCTCCACCCAGACCTACTGAATCAACCTCTAGGACTAGGGCCCAGGAATCTGCATTTTCAACAAGCTCCTCATGTGATCCTTATAAATTCTAAAATCTGAGACTCATTGCCCCCATGATCCCTGGGCTACCCTTGACCTCCTAAATCAGAACTGCTGGTGCTTGGGTCAGATAACCTATATTTTAACAAACGCCCCAGGTAAACCTAACAGAGATGGTCCCTGGACCAAACTTTGGGAAAGAAACAAGACCTGGGGTGAGGAGGAAGAGAGATCCTAGAAGAGGTGGGAAGAGACATCCCTCAGTGCCTTAGTTTACGTGTCTATAAAATTAGAAGGAAAGAGTTGTCATGAGGCTTATATAAAAAACAGTTGAAAAATCTCACTTCTGCCTCTTCTTCATTTGAAATAATTCAGATCTTCATTATTTCCCATCTGGACTGCCACTGATTGTCCTGTCTTTGACTTCCCTCCTCCACCCCATCCTCCAAAAAAAAAAGTAATTGCACCCATTCCGTGAAATAAAGGTGCCATCACTGGTTATTCCCCACAACAGAAAAATATCCCAACTTTTCAGGTTGGCATTCAAAGCCCTCCATAATAAGACACCAAACTACCACTCAGCTATCTCTCTGGCTACAACACTCTTTGAATATTGCAATTTCATGGTCCATGCCTCTGCACAAGCTGTTTCCCTCTGCCCACAATAAACAACAATCAATAAATATTTGCTAGGCACCCACCATGTACTGGACACTGTTCTAGGCACTGGAGAGACAATGGAGAGCAAGAGAACAGACAAGGTCTGCCCTCAAGGAGCTTCTTCTAATAAATAGAAAGCATTAACCAAATAATCACACAAACAGTGTAACCCCAACCACGGATAAGGGCAATGAAGGAGAGGGACCTGGAGCTGCCCAGGCTCTGCCCCCATCAGAGAGGTCAGGGAAAGCATCTCCACTCTCATGTCCAGCTCCTTGGACACTCCCCATCCTGCTTCCTTAACTATGTCAATTGAACCTTTATTCCCAAAGTGACTCTCGAAACCCCAGAAATCCTTGACTCCTGCATCTCCATGACCTTTTAATCAGGCGGCACCAACTATCTATTCTTCCAGATCAGTTTATCTCACGTCTCTCATCACCAGTTACCATGGACACCGTCACAGTTCAGGACTTGTATTACCTGTCACCTGTATGCTGCAATAGCTTGTCCTTTCCTCTAATCCATCTAGTACACTCCTGCCTGATCAATCTAACCTAAAAAGTTTATTTCTTTCCTTCTTTTTTTAAAAAAATTCCTGCTCAGAATCTTTGGTAATTCCCCCACTGAATCTGAATTCCTTAACCTGGCCTTCAAAGCCTTCCCTAATGCGACCCTTACTTAGCCCTCCACCCTTCCCTCCCACTCTTCCCCACTGGGACTCCTTTGTCAAACTGACATGGAATAGGCCTGGAGATCCCCCACTGTGCCCCTTTATGCACGTGCAGTTCCCTCCATCCTGAATGTTGTCTCCTCTGAAACCAGGACCCAAATTGAACACATCCTGCCAGGCTCAGTTCACTGCCATCTCTCCTCCAAAGTCTTAGTTCACTGCCATCTCTCCTCCAAAGTCTTCTGTGAAAGACTGCATGTTCCAAAAAGTGTGTGGGATCAGAATTGGCCACCCTAAAATGTGTCTCTTCTGCTTATTTTTAAGAACAAGACTCAGGAAGAACCTTTAACCTTCCCCCTAACTGCCTAAAAGAATTTAAGATAGAAAGCCTACTCCAGGAAGGAGCTAGCATCATAGATAACTACAGTATAATATGAATTAGCTGTGGTAGACGGGGAGGAACCTAGCAAGGCCCATTTGATCGAAGTCCTCTCCGTGTCCCACTGTCTTTGCAAGGTATGCCAAACACTTGTTTACCAAACACTTGCTTTTCCATCCCCATGTGAATTGCGTTCCTCCCCTTTGAAGTCCAAACCACTACACCCAACATCCTCCTTTGTCTTTAGCTGAAGATGGTATTTAAGGTGGTGGCTTCAGCCATTTTGGTGACTTACTGTTTTCCTAGATTTCTCCCACCTATACACGTTATCAAATTTGCTTGATTTTCTCTTGTTATTGTCTCATGTCAATTTAATTCTTAGACCATGCAGAAGAACCTAGAAAGTAGAGGAATATGCCTTCCTCCCCTACAACAGCCACAGCAATATTCCCACTCCCACATGCACTTCCAGAACTTCATCTCCCCTATCAAGAGGTGGAGTCTAGTTCCTCTCCCCTTGAAATTGAGCAGGACTCCATGCTGCAGAAGTGGCACCACCTGGCATCCTGCTCTCCCACATGTTCTCTCTCAAATATATATATATATAAATATATGCATACATATATATATGTATGTATACTTGCTTGCCCCTTGGGCCCCAGTCACCATATTGTGAGGAAGACCATGCCACATGGAGAGGACATGTGTAGGTGTTCTGGCCAGAAGTTCCAGCTAAGTGGACAGTCAGCATCAACTGCCCAACCTGTGAGTAACGGAGCCTTCCGATGACCCAGCACCCAGCCCTGGAGTGAACCTGGCTAAGGCTGAGTGGAGCAGAAAAGTGCTGTCCCCACCCACCCCTGCTAAAATTGCAGATTCAGGAGCAAAATAGATATCATTTTAAGCCACTAGCTTTAAAGCAGCAACACGTAAGTAGAACACTCTCCACAATCCTGGCCTGGAAATGATCCTCTGCCCTCCAAACTCTTGTTATGCGGAGCTCTTCTTCCCCCATTGCTAACCTCGGCCACACCTAGAACAGTGGCTGACACACAGGAAGCTCTCGAATAGGCAGGCATTGAATGACAGACTGAATGAAGGAAGGTTGAGACTTAATTCCTCGAGAAAATTCATAGAGGAACCTAAGAACTCTCTGCAGCACTTTTACAGCTGACGTGAGTTAGTCAAGTTGGGCCGATCACCAAGATGACTGTTATCTTTAAAAACGCCTGATCAAATTCCGTTTTGGAGACAATAGAGGATATGCTGTCTTCTGAACTAGAATGAACCGCTCTGCAGGACAGAAGTGGGCGGTGGAGGAGCCCTGCCCTCCAGCCGTGGCCCGCCCGGGTGTCCAAGTGTCTGGGGTGGCTCCCATAGGACAAAGGCTCATCTTCTTCCGATTAAAAGAAGCGCCTGCTCCTACAACTAGAGCTGCCTTTGCACAGCGCCAAGGGGTTCTTCCCTCCTTCCTTTCCCTTTGTAAGCAGACGATCAAGACTGAACCTCGAGCGAGCGTCAGCGGCCGAGGGCAGGCGGGCAGGGGAACCCGCCGGCGGGGAGGTCACTCACAGTAACTTCACCTGGGCGCCGCGTCCCCCGGCCTGCTGCTGCTGCCGGGCCCTTCTCTCTGCAAACACAACGGACACGTGCGGGCGGGGAGCCCTCCCGCCGCCCCACCACTCCCGGGGGGCCCCCGCCAGCCCCGCCCCCCGGCCCGACCACTCCCGGGGGCCCCCCGCCAGCCCCGCCCGCCGGCCGGACCACTCCCGGGGGGCCCCCGCCAGCCCCGCCCCCCCGGCCCGACCACTCCCGAGGGCCCCCCGCCAGCCCCGCCCGCCGGCCCGACCACTCCCGGGGGCCCCCCGCCAGCCCCGCCCCCCGGCCCGACCACTCCTGGCGGGCCCCGCCCGCCCCCGCCGCCGCACTCACTGTCCCGCAGGCGGCGCCTGAAGGCGGGGTCGCAACGCCGCTTGCGGTCGAAGTAGACGCAGTAGGCGAGGAAGGCGACGGCGCCACCGGCCGCCAGGGCCGCCAGGAGGCCGAGGAGGGTGCGGACGCAGGGCATCCGGCCGCGGGCGTCCCACGAGCCGAGCGTTGGGCGCCGCCGGCGAGCGCGGGGGACCCGGCCGGCAGGGGGCGTCGGCGCGGCGCCATCCCGCCTCGGGGCTTCCCCCGCACCCGGCGGCCGGCGGGCTGAGCCGCTGCCGGACGGAGGAGGAAACCGAGGGTCCGGGGGCACATGCGTGGGACGTCTCGCAGCCAGCGAGTAACAGAGCCCTTGTTTGAACCCAGGTCTGTCGCACTCCAAATTCTGAACCGCTTACCCAAACGCGCCCTGTCCCTATGCCTGCACATCACAGTATGTCGGGAATCTGGTTAGCTGGGGAACCGGATCCTCCTGGATCCTCTGTTCCCTCTCCTACAAATTTCATTTGACTCGTAACTTTGGTCACTTAGTTCACAGCACTGCCCGCTCAGCACTTGAATGCTGGCCCGTTCTCCCCAACCTGGCCTGCTAGGTCACCTGAAAGGACCCGAATGTCCAAAGTCCCCAACCACATTAGGTCAATAGAGAGAGGAAGGAGGAATTTTGAAGCAATAATATTTAGCCTAGAAAAAAACGTTAATTTGCTGGGCTGGGGCTGATAGTCCTAGAGCAAAATCAACTCGGACAGAGTTTTTCTTTTCTCTTTCTGTTAAACAGCTTTATTGAGGTATAATTGATATACGACAAATTGCATATATTTAAAGTGTACAATTTTATACATTTTGACACATGTATACCTCCATAAAACCATCACCAAAATCAGGATAGTAATCATATCCATCATCCCCCGAAGTTTCCTCAGGACCCTTTTTAATCCCTTTTTCCGTCTTCCTTCCCTGCCTCCCCCACCATTCCCTGCCTTCTGTGACTATAGATTAGTTTGCATTTGCTAGATTATTGTATAAATGGAATCATACAATATGTACTCCTTTATTGTCTGGCTTCTTTCACTAAGCATAATTATTTTGAGATTCATCCATGGTTTTTTATCAATAGTTCATCTTTGGTTGTAAGTAGTATTCCATTTTATGGATATACCACAATTTGTTTAACCATTCATCTGTTGATAAACATTCATATTGTTTCCAGTTTTTGGCTATTACAAATAAAGTTGCTATAAACATTTACATACAAGTCTTTATATCGACACATCTTTCCTGTTCTCTTAAATAAATAGCTAAAGGTGAAATGGCTGCATCATATGGCAGGGGTATGTTTAATTTTTTAAGAAACTGCCAAACATTTTTCCAAAATGGTTATACCATTTTGCATTCCCACCAGCAGTGTATTCCAGTTCCTCCATATCATGGCTAGCATTCGTTATGGTCAACCTTTTTAATTTTAGCAGTCTAGCAGGCGTGTAGTGAACTCTCACTGCGGTTTTATCGTGCATTCCCCTAAATGCCTAATGATATTAAACACCTTTTTAAAAATAGACTTTATTTTTTTAGAGAAGTTGTAGATTCACAGCAAGATTGAGTGGAAAGTACAGAGGATTCTCTTATACCTCCTGATCCCACACAAACACAACCTCCCCTGCCACCAACATCCCACACCAAAGTGGCACATTTGTTATAATCGATGAACCTGCATTCGTATCATATCATTATCACCCAAAGTCTATAGTTTTACATTAGGGTTCATTCTTGGTGTGTACTAATGTATAATGCTTTTGACAAATGTATAGTAACAGGTATCCATCATTATTGTATTATGCAGAATAATTTCCAAGCCCTAAAAATCCTCCGTGCTCCATAATCCATCCTTCCCCCTCCCCAACCTCTGGCAACCACTGATCTTTTTACTGTCTCCATAGTTTTGCCTTTTGCAGAATGTCGTATACAGTCATTCATCACTTAAAGATGGGGATACGTTCTGAGAAATGCATTGTTAGGCAATTTCATCATTGTGGGAACATCATCGAGTGTACTTACACAAACTTTGATGGTATAGCCTACTGTACACCTAGGCTCTATGGTATTAATCTTATGGGACCACTGTCATATATGTGGTCCATTGACCAAAATGTTGTTATGCAGCGCATGACTGTACTTGGAATCATACAGTATGTAGCCTTTTCATATTGGCTTCTTGCACTTAGTAATATACATTTAAAGTTCCTTGATGTCTTTTCATGGCTTGATAGTGCATTTGTAAGTGCTGAATAATGTCCCATTGTCTGGATGTACCACGGTTTATTCATTCACCTACCGAAGGGCATCTTCGTTGCTTCCAAGTTTTGGCAATTATGGATAAAGCTGCTTTGAACATCTATGTGCAGTTTTTTGTGTGGACATAAGTTTTCAACTCATTTCAATATATGTACTAAGGTGTGTGATTGCTGGATCATATGGTAAGAGTATTTTTAGTTTTGTAAGAATCTAAAGACAGCCAAAATGTCTTCCAAAGCAGCTGTACCATTTCTGTGTTCCCACCAGCAATGAATGAGAATTCCTGTTGTTCTACATTCTCACCAGCATTTGGTATTGTCAGTGTTTTGAATTTTTGCATTCTAATAGGTGTGTAGTAGTATCTCCTTGATTCAATTTGCATTTCCCTGATGACATATGATGTGGAGCATCTTCATATGCTTATCTGCGATCTGTATATCTTCTTTGGTGAAGTGTCTGTTGAAGTTTTTGGCCCATTTTTAAAGTGGGTTTTTTGTTTTCTTATTGTTGAATTTTAAAAGTTCTTTGTATATTTTGGATAACAGTGTGCAGTGGTCTGAATGTTTGTGTCCTCCCCAAATTCATATTGAAATCCTAATCCCTAATGATGGTATAGGAGTCAGGGCTGCTGGGAGGTGATTAGGTCATGAGGGTGGAGCCCTCATGATTGAGATTAGTGCTCTTATAAAGGGCCCATGGAACTCCCTAGCCCCTGTACCCCAAAGGCCCTCACCCAACTGTGGTGGCCTCATCTATCTTGGAGTAAGAAATATTTGATGTATTTCTAAATAAATATTTATATAAAAATATATATAATAAGTAAGCCACCCAGTTTATGGTATTTTTGGTATAACAGTCCAAACAGACTAAAACACAGCCCTTTATATGTCTTTTACAAACATTTTTTCCAGTTTGTGGCTTGTTTTCTCCTTCTCTCAGTTGTCCACATGCACCATTTCTGTAAAAGGCTGTCCTTTCTTCGTTATATTGTCTTTGCACCTTTATCAGAAATCAGTTGTCCAGGGCCGGCCCTGTGGCTTGGTGGTTAAGTGCGCGCGCTGCAATGCTGGTGGCCCGGGTTCGGATCCCGGGTGCGCATCGTGGCACCACTTCTCCGTCCATCCTGAGGCCGAGTCCCACATGCAGCAACTAGAAGGATGTGCAGCTATGACATACAACTATCTACTGGGGCTTTGGGGGGAAAAAATAAAATAAATAAAATCTTTAAAAAAAAAAAAAAAAAAGAAATCAGTTGTCCATATATGTGAGGCTTATTGCTGGACTCTCTATTCTGTTCCATTGATCTATTTGTATAAAACGCTGTTTTGATTACCGTAGCTTCATAATAATTCTTGAAATTGAGTTGTGTTAGGTCTCCAACTTAGTTCTTATTCAGAGTTGTTTTGGCTATTCTAAGTCCTTTGCATTTCCATATGAATTTTATAATTAGCTCGTCAGTTTCTATAAAAAACCTGCTGAGATTTTGATTAGGGTTGCGTTAAATTTGAAAAGCAAAGAAAATCTTAACAATATTAAGTTTTATGACGCATGAACAAGGTATATTTCCTCATTTACTTAGATTGTCTTTATTTTGTCTCAGCAATACTTTGTAGTTTTCAATGTTAAGAGGTATTTCCCGGGGCCGGCCCCGTGGCTTAGCAGTTCAGTGCGCCCGCTCCGCTACTGGCGACCCGGGTTCGGATCCCGGGCGCGCACCGACGCACCACTTCTCCGGCCATGCTGAGGCTGCGTTCCACATGCAGCAACTAGAAGGATGTGCAACTATGACATACAACTATCTACTGGGGCTTTGGGGGAAAAAAAAAAGAGGAGGATTGGCAATAGATGTTAGCTCAGAGCCAGTCTTCCTCAGCAAAAAGAAGAGGATTAGCATGGATGTTAGCTCAGGGCTGATCTTCCTCACAAAAAAAAAAAAAAAAAAAAAACGAGGTATTTCCCATCCTTCATCAGATTTATCCCAACATATTTCATATTTTTGATGCAATTGTAAAGGAGATTTTAAAAATTTCAATTTCTGGTTATTTATTGCTAGTACATAGAAATACAACTGATTTTTGTATATTGGTCTTACATCCTGCATCTTGCTAAATTCACCAGTTTGGATGCCTGTGATTTCTTTTTCCTTGCCTAGATGCTCTGGCTACAGCCTCCAATACAATGTTGAATAGTAGTGCGAGTGGATATCCCTGCCTTATTCCTAATCCTGGGGAAAAGAATTCAGTCTTTATCATTAAGTATGATCTTAACTATAGGTTTTTCATAGGTGTCTTTTATCAGGTTGAAGAAGTTTCCCTTCCATTCCCAGGTTGCTGAGAGTTTTTTTCAGGAATGGATGGATTTTGTCAAATGCTTTTTCTGTATTATATGGTTTTTCTTTTTTAATTTGTTAATATAATGAATTACCTCCATTGATTTTTGAATATTAAACCAACTCTGCATTCCTGGGATAACCCCAGTTGGCCCATGTTATATTATCCTTTTAATATGTTGTTGGATTTTATGTGCTAAAATTTTGTTTAGAATTTTTGCATGTGTATTCATGAAGGATATTGGTCTTTAGTTTTCTTTTCTTGCAATGTCTTTGTCTGGTTTTGGTGTCAGAGTAATGCTAGCCACAGAGAGTGGGTTGGAAGCATTCACTCCTCCTCAATTTTTTGGAAGAGTTTGAGTAGAATTAGCATTATGTCTTCCTTACATGTTTGGTAGAATTCACAGTGAAGCCAGCTGGACCTGGAGTTTTCTTTGTGGAAAGGTTTTAACTTCAGTTCCATTTCTTTAATAGATACAGGCTTATTCAGGTTATATATTTCTTCTTGAGTGAGCTTTGTTAATATGTGTCTTTCAATGAATTTTTCCATTTCATCTAAGTTGTTGAATTTATTGGCATAAAGATGTTCCTGATATTCCCTTATTATCCCTTTAATAGCTGTAGATACAGTCTGTAGTGACGCCACCTCTCTCATTCCTGATATTGGTAATTTGTGTCTTCTCTATTTCCTTATCAGTCTGGCTAGAGGTTTATCAATTTTATTGATCCTCTCAAAGAACTAGATAGTTCTTTATTTTTGAAGTCTATTATTGTCAAATTGAGTCCATTGTGCTAAAATCCTACTCCACTAGAGCAGTAAGTGGTATACAGAGAGCACTGTATTGATATTTGTTGAATGAACCAATGAATGAAAAAAAAATGAAACCATTGATTTTTGTATGTAAAGTCATTTTAATATTACCACTTTTAGACTTCAGCCATTTCCTTATCTCTTATTTATTCCAATACTTTAGTACTAATAAAATATAACCCAGCAGAATCTCCAGGGGCCAGGTTAAATGCTGGAGGGGCTAGGGAGTTCTGTGGGCCCTTTTATAAGGGCACTAATCTCAATCATGAGGGCTCCACCCTCATGACCTAATCACCTCCCAGAAGCCCTGATCCCTGTACCATCATTAGGGATTAGGATTTCAACATAGGATTTTGGGGAGGACACAAACATTCAGACCATAGCAGACTGTTATCCAAAATATACAAAGCATCAATGTTTCAAAAAGGTATTTGAGAAATGCTCAGATATTAGGGTAAAATCTGAGTGTGTTCACAACTATTTTGTCAAAGCTTAGCTATTATAGGGCCAATCTTGAAGATAATGACTACTTCAAAGAAATGATTAACTCTAAAAATCACTTACAGACTGCCCAGATACTATCCTTGGAAATAGAGAAACTTTAGCAGTTTGTTATCCTCCATCAGAGACCAAGAAAAGGTCCTCTGGAGGATGATAAATATGTCTTAGAATATAGCAGAAAGGAAACTAGTTGTAGGGTTTGCCGATAAAATATAAGATGCCCAGTTAAATTTGAATTTCAGATAAATAATTTTTACATAAGACATACTTATACTAAAAAATTATGTTGTTTATCTGAAATTCAAATTTAACTGCATGTTCTGTATTTTTATTTGCTAAATCTGGCATCCCTACACTGGTGAGACTCCTGAATCATATTGTCTTGTTTAATGTAACTTAGCCTTGAGAAGAAATCCAATTACTTGTGGAGAATAATCATTTATTATATTTACGTGGAGGTTCCTTAAGCTTTTCACAATAGAACTTTTCAAAATGAATTCTGCATGAAATTCATGCAGATTACAAAATGAAGATATTTGTAATCTTCAAATTATGTTAACTACAAATACAAAAATTATGAACATTGCCCTTCTTATTCTGTTTAAAAAGATATAATGAGTCTATATGAATAAAAAAGGTTTTTGGGCTTCTCAACAAGGAAAACATCATTTGATTTTGTAATAAAATGTAAAGGACTAAAAAAATATTTCTACTCTGTGAAAACACTAAGCATGTATTTGTTAGAAATTCTCCATCAGATTCCTCAAAAAATCAAGGATAGAAGTACCATATGATCCAGCTATTCCACTGCTGGGTATTTATCCAAAGAACTTGAAAACACCAATGCATAAAGATACATGCACCCCTGTGTTCATTGCAGTGTTATTCACGATAGCCAAGACTCGGAAGCAACCTAAGTGCCCATCAAGGGACCAATGGATAAAGAAGATGTGGTATAGATACACAATGGAATACTACTCAGCCATAAGAAACGATGAAATCCAGCCATTTGTGACAACATGGATGGACATTGAGGGTATTACGCAAAGTGAAATAAGTCAGAGGGAGAAGGTCAAATACCGTATGATTTCCTTCATTAAGTAGTAGATAATAACAACAATAAAGAAACACATAGAGACAGAGATTGGATTGGTGGTTACCAGAGGGGAAGGGGGGAGGGAGGAGGGCGAAAGGGATAATTCAGCACATGTGTGTAGTGATGGGTTGTAATTAGTATTTCGGTGGTGAACATGATGTGGTCTATGCAGAAATAGAAGTATAATGATGTACACCTGAAATTTATACAATGTTATAAACCAGTTACTGCAATAAACAAAAAATTTTTTAAAAAAGAAATTCTCCATCAGTGCAAACTCCACTGTAGGAGTCATTCAGCCTTCACTAATGAAGAACGCCAGCACATATGGTCGTCTCCTGTGATGGGATAAAGAGCTGTGTGTAACCACGTGACAGTAATGAAAGAGGGAGGAAGAAACAAGGAGAGAAGGAAAAACAACTCATCAGTTTACGAATATTTTAAGTTGAGGAGTACACTGTTAATCAAGTCTACTTTATACTTTTCAAATGATATTTTAACATTATCACTTTGTGAAAGGAACCCTGAAGACAACTTTTAAATGTCTGGCTTTGTATATAAAGATCAATAGTAAAAAACAGAAACAATAGCGACTCAAAAGTAATTTTTTGTGTGTGTGAGGAAGACTGGCTCTTAGCTAACATCCATTGCCAATCCTTCTCTTTTTGCTGAGGAAGATTAGCCCTGAGCTAACATCTGTGCCCGTCTTTCTCTATTTTGTATGTGGGACGCTGCCACAGCATGACTTGATGAACGGTACATCGGTCTGCGCCTGGGATCCGAACCTGCGAACCTGGGGCCGTGAAGCAGAGCAAGTGAACTTAACCACTGCACCATCAGGCCGGCCCCCGCAAAAGTAATTTTTCTCAGCTTAAATGATCATAGTTTCTGACCATCTTACTATGTGTTAGATGCTGGACCAGGCACTTTGTGGGATACAACTATGACAGGAGTACGTAAGGACTCAACAGCTGTGAGGGTAGAAAGACACATGCATAAGTAAACATAATACAAGGTAAGTTGTCAAGTAAAATAATACAGATTGAAAATGCTATCAGAACATAAAAGAGGGTGATATTCAGGTGGTGGTGAGAAGTCAGCAAAAGCTTCATGGAAAAGTGGCTCTTGAGACAGCTGTGGCCAAGCAAGGATGAGTTGGGGGGGGCACCAAGAGCAAGCGGCAGAGGTGGGCAGGTGCCAGGTTTGGGCAGTGCCTGCACCGCTCTGCCTGCACAGCACAGCTCCTGCCTCTGCTGCCTCAGGTCTCTTCTTGCTCTGACCCATTACCAGCCTCCCTCATGTGCATGGAGCACTTTACTCTCCCTCTCTCCTCCCTAGCCAATTCAGAATCCTCAATGGGGCTCAGTTTTACTGTTGCTTTCTCTGCAAAGCCTTCCCAGACCACCTCTGCCTTCAGACCAGTTGGGCTCTGTATCACTATCTCATGGCACGTCATAACATCCAGTGGTGGTCACACCTGCAGCTGAGAATTACATGGATTAACTGTTTAACATCTACCTCATTAGATTACACAATCCATGAAGACAGGGACCTTTTTTCTGTCTTGTTCACTGTTGTGGCTCCTGGGTCTTCAGCACAATGCCTGGCACATAGAAGATACTCGATAAATTGCTGATGAATGAATTCTGGTAATAGTTTTTAATGTGCAGTTGAATATAGCTTCAAATGCTTTCACAATGTTGATAGCTGTGTTAAATTACAGGGTTTATAAGAAAAGCATATTATAGGGCTTATAAGAAAGGTTTATAAGCAAATTTATAGCTTAATCCATATAGATTTCCATAATTTAAAGCAATTTCATAGAAGGCATAGTATGTGTGTGCTAAGTACAGACATCCTTCTTAGTGAACGACAGGAAAACTAGAAACTTCACACAAACAACAAACAATAAAAGCATACAATGGAATACTAAAACAGAAATTGACATAATCTTCAAATAACTTGATGTTATAGATAGCGCATTCCATTTTAGATACTGAAGAGTGTCTTTATACTTTTATGTTTTTAGTCACATGCAAGAGCTATCTAATTTAAACTTTAGTTAAACTCAAAATATACCCAATATTTGAATTTAATACCTAGCCTGTATTCACTGACTTGCATAATTCTTTCCGGCCCCAAAATAAAAGGATTTTAACAGTGTCCATATACCCATTCAATGAATATATAATTTTGCTCTGTAGCAAGTTCCCCATTTCATTACCAGATTTATATTGATTAGAAGGGACAAAAGTCAAGCTGATAACTAGTTATCTCAGCTTTACTGAATTGCTACTGAAGGAAATCATTAAAATACCTAATGTATAAATCTCAAGTTGCCTCCTAGTTCCAAATGGATTTGAATGACATTTTTACATTTTATAGTTAAGTACTAGAAATGTTTTATTGTAAAGACTGAAGAATATATTGGATATGCTTTGTTTTGTGAAGTCTGATTTTCCAACTGTAAGTTACTGGCACTTAGGAAAAAAGCAATCACTTAAACGAAAACTAAAAATATTAAGCCTATGTTTAAAACATGGCCTTTATTAATACTGCCCACTGAGCTCCATTTTTTATTTTACATTGAAATACTTCTGCTTTGCAAAGAAAAGACAGAAAAGTGCATTTTACAAGAGTAGTTTTTGTTTTTAATTCTCTGCGAAAATGGAAGGAATCTGAATCACAAGTTCACAATGTGGTAAAATGAAATGAAGAAACAATGATTTCAGTAATGCTATGCCATCACTAGTGTTTAGCTCTGACTTTGTTCTTATAAATCAGATCCTGATATACAGTCTAGAGCATCTAGGTTATTACTCTACAGCATATTAAACACAGAAAAGGAGGTTTAAAAAAAACCCCTTTCAATGTACAAACATGAATTTAAAAACTGATTTTAAAAAATCACCTTTTTACATAATGTATATGGCAAAACTGCTTTAAATACATGATTCGGGGAGAATTATTTACAAAAGGTATCAAGTCTGTGTAACAATTCACAGACAAAGCATACATAGTTGCTTTACTTAGTTGTTGCATCTCAACTTTGGGAGATAGAAATTTATTCGGCAGTATAGCAAACATAAAAACTGTGACAAAGTATCTTAAGGGCAACCAAAAATTTGATCCTCAAAACAGTTTGAATACTAGGACTGCCAAAGTTTCTAAACGAGGACATACTTCAATGATCCAGATGCCCATTTATAGTTCTCTACTGTTTGAAGGACTGAGACAGACTCCCTTCAATACAGGCAAAGCTGCTGGATGCAACCTCCTGTGAAAGGGACAGCTGAGAGCTATTGTCATCCAAAGAGTGAATTAACCTAGAATTTTCTTTTTTTGAATTTTATTAATATTTTAAAAAATACATAAAAATACAACATCCAATGTCTGAATAAATATATTTAACAAGTTGCAAGATAATACCTTATTTTACACAAAATTTTCAGCTTTAGAAATCTTGTTAAATAACTTCATTGTTGTTATATATTTCATTTTTGTCTTTTTGTAACAAAATAAAAACTCTGAAATTACATAGAAAAAAGACAAAATATTTTTGTCAAGGGATAAGATAGTCCACTGAAAACTTATTCACAATTCCACTGTAAACATTAATAAACATTAAAATATTTGCATAATTGTGTGCTCAAAAATCCTATAAAAAGTGGAAGACTTATTACAACTGTAGTTTTCAGTCAACTACACTTCCTTTCACAATTTATTTTGTCCCATTTACACCTTTAAACCTGGGCACACTGCTGAACATATACTTTGGCAGTTCTAAATAGCAAGTGCTTCCACAAAAATAAAACAACAACAACAACAACAATAAAAAAAATACAACATAAACCCCCTACTCACCAAGTGTTCAAATACATCTTAGTGAAAGTGCAGCAGTAACTATTCAGCTGGGTAACATGTTGATGTGTATCATGTGCACTTGCTTGTCTATGATTTCTATAACACCTGAAAGCTTTATTATACAAATTCAAATTTGCTAAGTGCCCTTTTTCTATCTTCACAAAAAATGAAAAAAAAATTAAAGAGGAAAAATTATGACAAATATGGCAGGCTGCCTAACCTTCAATTATTAAACAGCTTATTTTTTGCAACAGAAAAACAGAAAAGAGACAGGAATAGATACTATCCAGCCTGGAAAAGTATACAGGATATACTTAGCAATGTCAAACCAGTTGAGTGCTTTCTGTGGTTGTATTTCGGGGTTTGGGGATTTATGTCCATGGCAGCAAACTGCTGGGAAGGCAGAGAAAACGTTTATCACCTGCATTCTACAGCAAGTACATTTTGCGGGGGAGATGATGATGAGGGACTCATTCCAGTGTCTGACGAAGCAGATGACATGGAGGCTCCCGCATGAGACACTGTGGAATCAACACAACTACATTAGATTCAAAAACTATCACACAAAGGTACTCAGCCACTGGCAAATTAGAAATAAATGTCTTAACATTATTTACTTCAATTACAGTCTTCTTAAATGGTGCATGAAGGAATAATAAACTGACAGTAAAAATTCTGTTTGGCTTAAGTGAGTGGAATCAGTTTTCGGTCAGTTAAGTAACTCAACAGTTCAAAAAAGGCACCATAAAATGTAAAGACAAAAGAGATATAAACTCTTTTTTGTGTGTGTACGTGTGAGGAAGATTAGCCCTGAGCTAACATCTGTGGCCAATCCTCCTTTTTTTGCTGAGGAAGATTGGCCCTGGGCTAACATCCATGCCCATCTTCCTCTACTTTATATGGGATGCCGCCACAGCATGGCTTGACAAGTGGTGCATCGGTCTGAGCCCGGGATCCAAGCCTGTGAACCCCGGGCCACCACAGCGGAGTGAGTACACTTAACCGCTCCGCCACCGGGCAGCCCCGAGATATAAACTCTTAAACCACTACTTGAAATATCCCAGGAAGGAACTCAGCTTGCCCCAAATCAGAAACAAGGTCAACCTGAGATAAATTCTCACCACTGGGAATTCCCTCTTTATCTCTGAGTCATAGAACCCTAAGAGAATTTACTTATCCCAAGGAATTTCCTGTAACCAGCTGACCTCTTAGCTTCCTATCTTTATCCTGCCCCAACACACCTGATGGACACAACTCCCACAGGCAACAGTAGTTACCTAGGGCAGGTATCAGAATCATGGGGATCAGGATGGAAGTGTGGGCGTATGATTAGAAAAAGTCCTCAAATGACTTTAGCATAACTCTCCAGGAGGACATTACACAGATTAAGGATCACTACTCTATGCATTAGGTGCTTTGCCATTTTTAGTTTTTACTTTTACCTTCTCTTTCTTTGCAAAGCTCTCCTGTTTCCTGCCAATCTTTGCCCAATTGTTCCTATTTTATTTAAAGTTTTAATTTTTATTTAAGTATATGTGTGTGTGTACTACCAAGATGACACATAACTGATTACTACAAGTTCTAATATGTATGCTAGAAGTCACTCAATGTCTCACTTTAATAACTGACTTCACATGATGAAAAATTAAGGGAAAAAAGGGAAGAAGACTCTAATAAAACAATCTTTTTAGTTGTCTGAAACTTGTATCACCTTTAGGAAACTCAAAGCAGTTGAGGGTTCTCTAAAGAAATTTCAATTTGTTACTTTGTTTTTTTCTTCTTTTCGTGTTCTGTAAAGACTGTAAAGTTCTGTAAAGACTTCTTGCTATTTACAGTTTTTAAGGAAAAGGACAAACATGGAAAGCCTGATCTCTTTCTCTTTGCTCCATTATATTTCCATGAATGCAAAACTGCTGAGCTTGGAGTAGAATGATTCAAGACCACATATGACACAGGTCGTTCTATCAGGAATTCATCCCCTAACTCTGCCATAGGCAGAAACTTCTCTCAATACGCAGCAAGCCTATCGGGTAATTTACCTTTGTTTTAGAGAGCCCCCCCTCCTGTCCCACCCTCCTCCTCGGGTGGTTGCTCTCTAGGCCTGCTGGGCAGTGGTCATCCTAGAGCTTCCATTCACCATCACCTTGAGACCTTCCTTCTTGTTTTCTTACGTGGGATTCCTGGTTTGCGGGACCTCATGCTGTCTTCTCAGCTTGGCTTCTAGTTTCTAGTGCTACCACTGAGAAATCTGACGTGGGAAAACTGATGCTATTCTGAGACCCATTTTTTTGTATGTATGTTTATATGGTGAACTTTTAGAATCTTCTCTTTATCCAAATGTGCTTTGGTGTGATTTTTTCCCCCATTCTTTATAGAAGTCAGAGTGAGTCCTTTCAATCTTCTAACTCATACCCTTCAGTTCTGGGTTTTTCTTATAATATTTCTTTGATGACAGCTTCCTCCTATGTTTATTCAGTGCTCTTGTTCTAGAAATCCTATGATTCAGAAGTCAGATCTCCCAGCCAGATCCTATACTTCTTTTAGTTCTTCTCTCCTACTGCCTTTTTGACCTTCTACTGGGATTTCTCTAGCTTTGCTGTCTATCCCTTCTATTAAAATTTTTTTATTCCTGCTATCATAATTTTAAAGAGATCCTCTTGTTCTCTGAATTTTATTAATAGTATCATACTCTTGCTTCAGGACTGCCATATCTGTGCTGTACCTCTGGATATTAACTATAGTTTGGTGTTTTTATATGGTACATTGTCTGTTTCTTCCAAGTTCCTTTTTTATACTCATTTTCTACTTTGGTTTGTCTTTATGTAGAGGCTTTCCTCCAATATCTGGTCTTGTGGCTTCCCTGTTCGAGAGGGACATTAGAAAGCTAACTGGAAGCTGTGCGTGAGTAGGCAGGGCTTTTCAATGGTGGGCAGTGCTCATGTAGTGATTGGCAAGGTTCCTGCTTTCTGGTTCAAGAACCTCCAAATGCCGGTATCTATGTTAGATCACTTTTCTTGGGTTGGCCAGTTTCCCCAGAGGAATCCTTCAGTCTTCTCCCAGAAATGATCATAAGCTTTGTTGCCAGCTTTCAGGAAGCCAAGAGGATAAGATCTTAGGTTGGAAAAGCAAGAGGAGTCTCATTATTCAATACTGTAAACTTTCACTCAAGCTCATTATTTTTGGTTAGCACCTAACCTTCACCTTCAGCTACAGCTGGTGTCCCTGAGTCCACAAGCCTATTGATCCCTCTCACCCTCCAATAAGTTAATTTATTTTCTGCTAGAGTTGGGGAAAAAGGTAGTTTGCTTCACAGGGTGGGATAAAAGGATCCACTCTCCTTCCATTTTCAACCAATCTCCATTTTTCAGCCTCACACCACATCCCTGCCTTCAGAGCTCTTCTGAGGTGATGTGGTATGAACTGGCTTGCTTCTTGTTGTTTTGTCCCACCGCAAGGATAAACAAGCTTAGGTTTTAGCATTCTCTCATCTGCTAGGATAGTTACAGTAGTCCATCTGCTTCTCAGCTTCCAAAGGATAAGCTGTTGACATTTCCTGCCTGCCACAGGCTGCTGTCTCATTCTCTTGTTTTTGTGGGTGTAGGGCTATAATTTTCTTTACTGTTATTTTAGTGGGGCTTGGGGATGGAGTAGATATGAACATGTCAATATTTAACTAGAAGTCAATCCTATACATTTGTAAAGTCTAGGTCAGATACTATTCTCTCTCCATGATTACTCCAAAGTAATCTCTCCTTCTACCAACTCTGAGACTTAATATCACTCTTAGGGTCTATCCACACTGTCCCACTAGCATTAAGATCTTTGAGAGCAAAGTCTGCATCTCATTCATCTCTGTACTTCCACCACCTGAAAAAGGGCCTGGCACGCAGTATGTATGCATTAATGTTATTGAGCTGAACTATCTTATACAGTAGTTGCTTAGGAAATGACTCAACAAGATAATCTCCTTGAGGATAAGCCATATGCCTATTCATTTTGGTGAATCCCATAATAATAAACATAGTACCTATTAACAGGCAGCCAATAAATGTTGGTGGAACAAAGAGTGAATTTCTGAGGGGATAAGCTCTTCTTGAGAATCTACTGCATTTCGTAAAATCACACATTTTGTAAAACAGTTCATAGTCTCTTTCAGGAGTGTCTTTCTGATTAATTCAGTTGTTGACTCACTCCAACAAAAGCAACAAAGACGAAAACACCAGAAGGGGCCGGCCCGGTGGCGCAGCGGTCAAGTGTGCACACTCCGCTTCGGCAGCCCGGGGTTTGTAGGTTCAGATCCTGAGCGTGCACCGACACACCGCTCATCAAGCCACGCTGAGGCCATGTCCCATATAAAGTAGAGGAATAGGGGCATGGATCTTAGCCCAGGGCCAATCTTCCTCAGCAAAAAGAGGAGCATTGGCATCGGATGTTAGCTCAGGGCTAATCTTCCAAGGAAGAAAGAAAAGGAAGGAAGGGAGGGAGGGAGGGAGGGAGAAAGAAAACAGTAGGAATCTCAAAACAACAATAAATGTGTACTATATTCAGAGGGACTAACCTCAATCTTCTAAAATGATAGGATATATATTTGAAAAGTAGGGTGAAGAAAAATTATAATTAACTTACCTTCTCTGTCTTTCTTTTTTAATCTTTTTCTCCTCCTGTCTATGGTAGCAACTTCAGACTTCAAAGACATGTAATATTTTCTGATTTCCTGTAGTTTTTCTTGGAGAAAAGAGATTCTCTCTGTACTGTTCATATTATCTAATTCATCTAAAAGGGAAAAAAAGTAAGTTGGATTTTAAAATAATTCTGTGAGGAAAAAAGATGGCAGTTCTATCAGAAGTTCAACTCATAAATCAACAAAGACTTTAGTTTATTTTTCATTTTTTTGTGAAGAAGATCAGCCCCGAGCTAACATCCATGCTAATCTTCCTCTTTTTGCTGAGGAAGACTGGCTCTGAGCTAACATCTATTGCCAATCCTCCTCCTTTTTTTTTTCCCCCAAAGCCCCAGTAGATAGTTGTATGTCATAGTTGCACATCCTTCTAGTTGCTGTATGTGGGATGCGGCCTCAGCATGGCCGGAGAAGCGGTGCGTCGGTGCACGCCCGGGATCCAAACCCAGGCCGCCAGTAGCGGAGCGCGCACACTTAACCGCTAAGCCACGGAGCCAGCCCCAGGCTTTAGTTTATAAAACCTACCACAGTAAGCTAAATAAGGCTCTATGAACAGGGAAGACATTAATTAAATTCATGAGGATTTCTTTATATATCCCAAATTTTCAATACTAAACATGTATTACTTATGATGTATTACTTAAACGATCAGAAAAACACAAGAAAACATCAACACACATTGTATATAATTGCAGTTATTTATCCAAATAGTTTCCTTGTATTGATGTTTTCCTGATTTATTAATTTCCAATTGTCAATACCGGAGAGGGTGTTTCAGTTTCATTGATTTATATACATCATACATGTTTTATTTCATAACTGAGGATCTTCCTTCGGTCAATATTTATCAAGTTAGAATTATGAAAAGACATGGATTTGCATTTAAGATAAGTGGCGATTATTGATAAGACAGCATTTGGAATACCTAAATAAATGAATTTGCTAATCATCATTCCTTATTTTGGCATTTTAAGATAGACACCACTTTACAATATACATTCAAGTTTTCTATAAGCTTCTTACTGAGTTGAAAGCTCCACTTATATGTCCGAGGGGATGAATTTGGATGTTTTTCTCTGTGTTTATCTTTTTCTCCATCTTTGATGTGAGGGGATATTCTCGCAGGAGATCGTGCAAGCTTCTGTGGCTTAGACACGCTAAGATGCTTGACTGGGGTGCATTTACTTGAATTGTCTAGGACAGGAAGATCTTCACTATCACTGCTTTGTCCTAGAATAAGAAAAAATTGACTCAGGATTACAAGTGATAAAAATCTCAAATATTAAAATGCAAAAGACCCAGCAATTACACTTTTTGGTATCTGCACAAATGCACAAAGTTTATAACAGTGAAAAAATGTAAATAACTAAATGCCCACCAATAGGGAAATGGCTAAAAATGACATACTATTGAATACTTTGCTAAAGTTGTTGAAAAGAATGAGCTAAAGTTCCTAAGAACAAAAATGGCAAAATATCCAATATATGTTGTTAAATGAAAAAGCAAAGTTATAAAACAATATGCATAGTATTGCCCCATTTATGTTTAAAACAAAACATAAAAACAACCCAAAAGACCAACTCAAACTATACAAATGAAAAAGCACAAAAAAGATCTTGATATATGCACATGCAACTTTAACACATGTAATAAAATGTGAACATTCTGTTGTAATAAAACATCTGTTGGTCTCTCCTCACCAAATCTGTGCGCAGAGATGCTTCTGGTTTTCACTTCATAACAAATTAGAATTCTCTCTCAATTTTACTTCCTTTCTTTCAAGCTCTACGCCCTATTTCCATCCTTTTCACTCTCAACAGCCAACCTTGCCTTCTACTGAAAAGGCACAGTTGAGGGTTATACACTCAATTCCCCAGCCCCTCTCCTACTACCTATCACTGTCCTTACTGCTTTTTTTGGGGTGACAGAGGAGGCTCAAAAAGAGGAGACTGTTTCTGGGCAAACAGATCTTTTCAGCTATAATCTTGAAACCAGTGACTCCCAGCTCCTCTGGAATATCCCAATGTCATTTTATCTTCAACTTCCTCTTTTCCCAGAGTCTACCAACATGCTTAAATCTTTCCCACCCTGAGAGAGAGAGGGAGCAAAGGAGAAGAAAACTTCCCCTTTTATTTGGCACCTCTTTCCTTCTCTTCAGGGTCAAATTTCTTGAAAGAGAAATTCTTTGTTATCCTGATTTGCACACCTTCTAATCACATCTCTGTGCTCTTGTGTGTTTGGGTCCCAAACACACACTATTCGCCAAATTCAATGAAAGTATTTTAATCCTACTTGAATATTCGATGGCATTTGAAACTTCTTTCTTATTCAAATCCACTAGTGTTTACTGATTTTCACTGATCTCTGATCAGCTTCTACTCTACTCTTCCTGGCCCATTTAAAGGGATATCCCACATACTTCTACTTTTGGCCCTTTTTCTTCTTATTTTATAATTCTCCCATAGCAATCTCATCATCTTGCAATCTTTCTGACAACTGTCTTCTGAAAACGGGCTTTCTTCTAAGCTCCAGACCCTAATTTTCCTAATACTGGGTACCTCTAACTCAACATTCCCTAAATTACTCTTCCGACAACCTGCTGCTACTTCTGTATTCCATGTCAGTTAACCAGTTCCTCATATCTAACTAATAATAACTGAGTCCTAGGGATTTTATTTCCCAAATCTCTTCCATTCATTCCTTCTTTCACTGCCTTAGTTAAGCCAAAGATTCTTTCCAAAATGTAAAACTGATCATCTCCTTTCTTCCTTCCTTTTTAATCTTTTCAACTTTTTATTTTGAGACAATCTTCAAACTTACAAAAAGTTTTCAAGACAGTTACTAAAAAATGTTTTTCTGATCCATTTGAAGGAAAGTTGCCCTGCCATATTTGAGTACTTGAGTGTTTATTTCTTACAAATAAGAACAATGTCCTTGTGTTAGTTATCTACAAATTAGCCCAAAACTTAGCAGTTTAAAACTACAAATGTTTACCATCTCACAGTTCCTGAGGGTCGGAATCTGGGAGCAGCTTGGCTGTGTGGCCTGGCTCAGGGAATCTCGTGAGCTTACAGTCAAGCTGTTAGCAGAGGCTGTGGTCTCTGAATACTCGACTGGAGCTGGAGGGTGTGCTTCTAAGAGGGCTCACTCACACGGCTGTGGGCAGGATATGCTCAGCTCCACCACGTGGGCCTCTCCGCAGACTGCTTGAGTGTCCTCACACGTGGCAGCTAACTTCCCCCAGAGCAAGTGATCCAAGGGAGAGCAAAGAGGAATCTGCAGTGCCTTTTATGACCTGTTCTCTGAAGTCGTACTCCATCGTGTCCACTTTATTTTATTGGTTAGAAGTGAGTCACTAAATTCGGCCCACACTCTAGGGGAGGGAATTAGGCTTTGCCTTTTGAAGGGAAGAACATCAACAAATTTGTGGATATGTTTTTTTTTTTTTTTTTTTTTTTTTTTTTAAAGATTTTATTTATTTTATTTTTTCCCCCCAAAGCCCCAGTAGATAGTTGTATGTCATAGCTGCACATCCTTCTAGTTGCTGTATGTGGGACTCGGCCTCAGGATGGACGGAGAAGTGGTGCCTCGCTGCGCACCCGGGATCCGAACCCGGGCCACCAGCATTGCAGCGCGCGCACTTAACCACCAAGCCACAGGGCCGGCCCTGGATATGTTTTTAAAACCATCACACTCCTACAGAACCATAACACAACCATCAAAATCAGGGTACCAACACAGATATATTACTATCATCTAATCCTCGGGTCCCATACAAGTTTCTCTACTTGACCCAATAATGTCTTTTATAGCAATATGATCCAGGTGAGACTCATATACTGCATTTAGTTGTCACATCTCATAAGTCTCCTTCAATCTGGAATAGTTCCACTTTCTTTGACTTTCATGACCTTGACAATTTTTAAAATTACAGGCCAATTATTTTATAGAATATCCTTCAGTTTCAATTTGTTGATGGTTCCTCCTGATTATATTCAAGTTAGGCATCTTTCACAGGAATATCACAGATGTGCTGCCATGATCTTCTTGTTGCATCCTCTCAGGTGGTACATGATTTCAATTTGCCCCACTCCTGATGGTGTTCACTTTGATCATTTGACGAAGGTGGTGTCCGCCAGGCTTATCTACTGCAAAGTTACTCATTTTCCCCTTGTAATTCCTGCTACCTTTCTAGTCTCATCTTCTATCACTCTCTCTAAACTCTAGATCTGTATGTGCAGCCGGTAGCCACATCTGGCTACTGAGAACTTGAAATGTGCCTCAAAGGTTTTCATCTGAAATATCTTTTATCTTAAATAAATTACATGCTCCTTCTTTGGAGTATGTATCTACTATAACCTAGAATTTCCCTTCCAGGCTTATAAGAAGGCATGTTTTGGAGGTAAAACTTAAATTTGTCAAAATCAACCATGTTTATTTCTCCTATATTCTACAATATAGTAGAATAGTAATATATAGTAGTAATTTTATTCTTTATTGTACAGAATTCTGTTTTTCATGTAATCTACCCAATTCTTATTGATTTACTAATTTCCTTGTTTGTTTCAGTAAGAATTTTCTTTATTTCTCCCGGTTTTAAAATTACCACGATACTATTTAGAAATCAGCTTTTCTAGATTAAAGGAAAACTGAAACAATCTGCTTTTACTATCCCAGCAAATGTTATTTTTATTTTATTCAAGATTCACAACTATGTTCCTCTAATATTAAACCGCCTTACATAAGAAATACAAGTGAAATAATCACAGCTATCCCAGGTCTAAATAAAATTGACAAGCACCTTCAGATTAAAAATTAATGGAAAAACTGCTATTTTCAGAACGTAATAACCCAAATTTATTTTTAAACTGACACAAATGATCAAGCCAACAAAATGCTGAAAATACTCTGTACTAAAGCCAGCAGTGAAAAGCACCAACCTGTTCCATTCTTTTCATTTTTGGCTATAGCACTTGTTCGCTTTGGGGCACGCTTTTGCTTTTTTGCCAGTAATCCACTATTTCCATCACTTGGCCTTTTCTGACCTGAAATAAGGGGAAAAGGAGAATTTGAAAAAAAATCATGAGCAAGTATATTTATTCTCCTGTCTACTCTACATGACTTTCTATATATACATTTTTTTAAAAAAAGGGAAGAGAAAGGAGGGAGGAAGGAAGGAAAAGTACTTTACATATCAGCAGTTCCTAAGACCGTTAACTTACTACTATTTGGTTTTAACATAAAGGCTGATTTTCTCCCTAGAAAGTCCTTACCCTTCTCTCTGCTCTCTCTTTCTTGAACAATTATACTACAGGTAGCAGAGGCAACGCTGGCTTCAAACCCATTTGCTGCTTCCCTGTCACAGACACCTTCTTGAGACTCCTCAGCAATACTATCAACTTCAATGGTTATGTCACTCTCACTTTTTATACTTCGAGATTCATCCTGGCTGAGAGTAAGTGGTGAAGCTACTGAAAAGTTATGCTGGACTACAGGAGGTAGGGCAGGTGGAATAGAAACGAGAGAGTTAGACTCTGAGCTTTCAACGACTACATCCTCAATACTGGTCTTATCCTTTTCATCCAAATCATCCAAATCGACTTCATGGCAGACCAAGGTTTCAGGCCCAATCAGAGGCATTGCATCCTCTTCTTCTTTGAGTGGAATATTTACAGTTTCTTCAGCTGGACTCTCAAATTTTTCACTACTCAGTTCTTGAATGCATTGGTTTGACTCGGCTATTAATGATGGCATTCCTTCATTTTCTATTTCGAAGTGTTGTTCAAAATTTAAGTTTTTCATTCCCTCAGATGCAACACAATCATTGGTCCTTTCTTGAGATATGCTATTTTTCATTTCCATTCCATTCTCAATTCTTATTTTTTTCTCTGGTGATGACTGTCCCAGTATTTTCCGTTTCAACTTTTTTTCCTTTACGCATTGGTCAATTTCATCTTCAGTAGTAGAAGAAAAGTTTTTATTGTCTAATGAAGAAAATTCTAGACTCTGTGCTTCTACATGAGGTTCACTTCCTGCTTCATCCTGGCTAAATGATGAAATCTTTATAATTTCCAAAGAAAGGTCTTTCGTCTTGCTTCGTCTTCCCTTTCCTTTAGGAGATTTTTCTGCCTCTTTCTTAATTTCTTCTACTTGTTCTACTTTATTTCCAAAAATCTGTACTATTTGTTCATTCTCTCCAACTTCTAACTTCAAGGTTTCTAAAGGCTGTATTTGAGTCCTATCATTTTCTTTTAATAGATGTGCAGCCATCTTTGGACTTTCTTCATCCAGTTTATCATTATTTAAATTTTCATTTTTTTCTAGTTCTTCTTTAATATCAGGAGAAAGTTCTTCATTCATCAAATTCTTTTCTAAAAGGTCTTCTGTTTCACTATCAGATGAACAAGAGTCTGCAAGAAGAAATATTATTATATTACAAAGTTTCTATCTTAATTACCAATGTAATTTTATAATAAAAATTCTACCAAAGACAAGCAAAACTCTTAATCATGCACCTCTGAATACCTCTCTGTAGAAATTTCTGATATAAAATAAATCATACATTTGTGCCAAAAATGGGGGGGAGGGCGAGATTTCAAATTAAACTCCACGTAAAAATACATCACATAGAAAATATTACTATCTCAATTTTGTAAAAAGCTATTTTTCAGTTTTCACTAGGATCATATTTAGGCTACAATAACCCCTAGAAAGGTCAAAGGACTAGTGCTGAGATGTGAAGTTAATGTATTAAGTGGTTTGATCTGAGATCTAGTAGCTACTTGATTAATAAATGTAATGGCCATTTTGTGTCTTTAGAAAGGAATATGACATTCTACTTAAAATAACTCCGGAAAGAAGACATGTACAAAATGAGCAATTTGAATTCTCAAAACTTTAAATATTCCTCTGATTAACAGAAATGAAAGTATAGGCAAGCTACCTTCCTAAAAAAGAAATCATTCTCTCAGTCAGAAAAATTTTAAAATAATAAAGTAGGGTTCTAACACTGTACAGGAGCTGTAAAATATAAAAATCTGCCCACATGGTACTCATATTCTAAAGTCCAAAAAGGCAAATTTAAATGAATTTTTTAAGTGAAAAGGTATATAGTTTTATTTTGTGGTTTTATCATACATTTAGAATTTATTGTTCTCATGGTAAAAAAAGAACTCCTTTTATGAGGTAGTTTAGCAAGACTATGTATAGTTTTGTAGGTTGTACAATGCACAAGGGCATGCCACCTAAGAGGGCATCTTTCACTTTGTGGACATCTTGTATTTGTGTATTATGATTATCTTCCAGCAGATGGCAGTAAAGAGGAGGAAGGATGCCCTTTTCTACTTTGCCCACAAGCACAACATGGACTAACGGCAGGCAATCCTGTAGTTCAGAATAGCTTTTTTCTTGAAGGAAGGGTTACTTATAAAAGACAACTATTTAACATTTCTTTGAAAAACATACCAAAAGAAGTGGGGAAAAAAGGTAAAAGCAGAATAAAATATGTTCACCTAGACGCATCACAAAATATGTCTACACCACATTAGTTTGTCCTCTCTTTGAACAACACCATCTCACTTTTGTTGAAAAATCCTAGGTGAATAGCACTGAATTACAAGAGCCCCTGGTGCGTGCTCTGAAGGACAGTGCAGCACACAGTACGATGCATGGCTTGTCAACCCACCCTCTATTAAAATAGAATATCCCTATAACTTGACCAGAAAAGGTATTTCTAAATAAAGTAAAACGTCACTAAATTTTAAATAAACATGATATAGCAAAATAAACATTTTCTCCAAATTAAATTTTGTAGTTGAGACCATATGAGATTAAAAACATCTCTAGATGACTTTCCATGAATCTCTCACATAACTGAAGTTTTATTATCTACATTATTGATTTTTAAAAAAATCAATCATCCTCAAAATTGAGCACCTTCCATTCCATTTGACAGAGGTGAGCTGTCTGGCATATTGCTGCGAGCACTTCTGGTACCTGATTTTCCTTCACTGTTTGGAGTCTTAGACAAACCATACGGCATGTTTGATGAAAGAGTAGATTTTAAAGGAGGTCGTCCCCGTTTTGACTTCTGCCTCTCCTCATCCCTCTTTTCATCCTTTTCACTGTCTTCTTTATTCTGCATAACAACAACAAAATGTATGAGAAGGGCCAGTGCCTTATGAAAAATGAACATTCTACTTGTCCAAGGAAAACTATAGCTCAACAAGGTTAGATACAGTCATGCATCGATTAACCACAGGGATACGTTCTGAGAAATGCGTCAGGTGATTTCATCGTCGTGCGAACATCACAGAGTGTACTTACACAAACCTACATGGAATAGCCTCCTACACACCTAGGCTATATGGTACTAATCTTATGGGACCACCATCATATATGCGGTCCATTATTGACCAAAATGTCATTATATGGCACATGACTGTATTTTATATGTCAACTCCTAGTCTTTGCTTATAGAAAAATTAAAAACAAATAGTTTTCTAACATATTCTGTACTTATATGAATATGATGTTCTACAGTTTCTAACACCGCAATTATACTGTGAAGGTCAGAGCCAGGACATTCGAGAGCTGTACAACCACTCAGCACTCCCCTTGCTCCTTACGACTCCCCAAGGAAAAGAACGATCTCTACCATCAAACAGACTAACACCAGGCGAATCTGTGCAGCAAAAGTTGAAAATTGAGGGTGTGGATGAGGGTACAACTGGCCAGCAGATATGTGTTTTGAAATTTAGTATCAGCTTCTAACATTTAAAAATTAGATTTCACATTTTAAAAAATACAATTGTCTTGAAAAATCCTAATATCTGGCAACCTTGGGTCAGCATCCCACAGCAGTGGTCGGTCCACCCTTCTCTGGATGAGGACTGTGCCCTCTTCATTGTCACAATCAGTCCTACTTTACCACTTTTCATTATAGCCTCTATAGGCATTTAGTTTGAAGTTTATGCCCTAAGTTGCTGATTTTCACCTTTCCTGAAATAACATGGTAAGGTGTTTAAATTTTTTACTTTTTTAGCTTCTGGGTTATAAGAGAGAAGTCACAATTACCTTAAAAGAACCAAGATGATTATTACAATGAGAAAATGAGATATATAAAAAACACAATACAACATGAATAATTCCTGTGCTTATCATAAAGGATATAAATCTATGTACATACTTTTGCTTTTTTCTTCTGTTTTTTCTTTGGTCCACCTTTGTCCAAAGGCCAGATTATCCTGTCAGCCTTCACCCATTCATCATACCTTAAAATAAAAAATATATCAAAAATTCACAATAATACCTTATTCACCAAATAAAAACAACAGTGAGATAGACTAAAGAGTTTGGTTCTGATGCTGGCAGAAGTGTGAAGGGCACAGGGGCTGGTGTGCTGGTAACACGTGCCAGCCACTGTACTAGGTGCTTCGTATACCTGCCACCACCAGGCAAGGCAAGAGAATGTCTTAGGGTAAACAAGCCTAGAGGGAGAGTTGGGTGAGCCAACTCGACCTAGATTCAAGACTGTCTGAACTGCTTTGTTTTTCACAGCTCCCACAGATCTGAGCTTAATGAAATAAGCTGTTTCTGCACTGGAATTCATTCTATTGACCGAATAATGCAAAGAAAAGAGCATTAAATAATAAATACAATTTATTATTTTGTATAATATATTGTTGTATAAATATAATATATTATACAAAATTATATAAATAATTCCCATTCCAGGAAGTAAACCTCATGCAGAAGCACAGAGTCTAGAATTTTCTTCATTGGACAGTAAAAACTTTTCTTTTGTTACTGAAGATGAAATTGACCAATGTGCAAAAGAAAAAATGTTGAAACGGAAAATACTGGGACAGTCCTCACCAGAGAACAAAATAAGAAGTGAGAATGGAATGGAAATATATAAATTTTGTATATTTACAAAATATATATAATATATATAAATCAGGTAAATTCAAATTTGTAATATGATCAGTTCCAGATTATTTTATAAAGTCCTTTTCAACTCCTTATCCTCCCAGAACTCTCTCTAGACTCTAGTATTTCTAATAAAATTTTATTCTGAATTATATCACCTCTAAGACTCTGAAATTTTTAGAGATATTTCATTTCCTTTATCTAAGTTTATTCTGTTTAGCTCAAGTTGAAAACTCCTCATTTCCCTGTACTTTTTTCTAAAATATTGACATCATTTTTGAATTTCAATAGTCATTCCAAGTTACTAATCAGGGGCAAATAAGAAATTAAACTTTCTAGAACTAAATAACAGTTCTTACATTAGGTAAATATATAGGTATTTACAGAGCTCAATCCAAATCCAACATCTGAACACTTAAGCAAAAAGACTACAGGCAGTCTTTGGTTTGAACTACACCGTGTTAATGGAGACCACACCCTTGCTTTGTAACCCAGTTACCATGCAGCCATGCAAAGGAAGGACTCGGTCCCAATATCTACAAGTTTCGGTGATATGGTACCATGACTACCTACACTACATTTGAAACTAGCTCCTCCTGGATTAACTCAATATGTAAAGCTTCTAAAATGGCACTGGCTATGAGCATTTTATCAGGCTTTCAAGTATCTGTACTTTTTAACCTTATTTAGAAATATTCATTCATTTGGACATTTACTGAGGGCCTACCAGTGTGCCAGGTGCTGTATGAGAAAGTATGTAGAAAATAATAAAGACAAGGAAGGACCTTGCTCTCACGCAACTCACAGTCTGGTGTGGACGACAGATATACAGTAAAATCAAGTTCAGTCTGGGAAGTGCAATAAGAAGGTTATGTATCTGGTGCAGGGCTAACAAAGAAGGAATAACTCTGACCAATTCCAAAATTCCACATGACATATCAGACAACCAAGAAGCACAGGCTTGATCTGGAGTATACCTGGTCCAGGCCACAGTGGCCTGGTCACCACAGTATGTCATGGAGGTGCTTCCAGCATCCACTGGATGCTGCCAACTATGAGTGGTCCCAGGATTTCTCAACTGGAGACCAGGACCCCCTCACATGCTACCCTGTTTTGGAAATCCAATTAGATTCTCGAGGAACTACCGTGGGTCCATCTCAATAAGAAGACCAGAATTGTACCAGCTTTTAGGAGAATGGAGAGACAACAAAAAACCATGAGCCATGTGAGTAACCAGTTAGGTAACTAGTTAGGAAAATAACCAGTTAGAAAGAACATGAGCATATAATAAAATGACTGTTAAGAAGAGTCATACAGTACAACATGAAAAAGATGAGAGAAAAGGATGATAGGAAGGGAAAATTCTAGAAAGCAGGACAGACACACACTGATGTAGGAGTGGACAATTGTCCACTGAATAGAATCTGAAGAAGCAGCAAGCTATAACGTGCTGCAACCACAAGATAGTGACTCAAAGTTCGAAATGGAGTCTTTTCCTTTTGAATTCAATACGTACGTACAAAACCACCTCGAGACAGACTAAAAAGTTTGTTTTTAGTGTTGGCAGAAATGTGAAGGGCACAGGGGCTGGTTTGAGAAAAGAGAAAATAAATTTTAGTTTTATATGCTACTCATTAAACACACACTCTTTTAAAATGATACGAGATGTGGTGCCGGCCCCCTGGCTTAGAGGTTAAGTGCGCTTGCTCCGCTACTGGCGGCCGGGGTTCGGATCCCGGGCGCGCACCGACGCACTGCTTGTCAGGCCATGCTGTGGTGGCGTCCCACATATAGCAACTAGAAGGTTGTGCAACTAGGACATACAACTATCTACTGGGGCTTTGGGGAAAAAAAGGAGGAGGACTGGCAACAGATGTTAGCTCAGAGCCGGTCTTCCTCAGCAAAAAGAGGAGGATTGGCATGGATGTTGGGCTCAGGGCTGATCTTCCTCACAATAAATAAATAAATAAATAAATAAATAAATAAATAAATAAATAAAATAATACAAGATGAAAGAAACCAAACTCTCCCTCACTAAAGAAAACAGTTAACATTTATTAAGCACTTACTAAGTGCCAGGCATTGTTCTAAGCACTGTGCATGTTAAAATAGGTGTTAGCACCATTTCTCACAACATCTCTATAAAGTAGGTATTTTATCTTCCCCACTGTAGAGATGAGGGAACTGAGGCATAAGAGAGCACACAACGAGTATGCAGGGCAACTTCGGAGCACTCTGGCTCCAAGCAAATACAGGGCGAGCAGAGATATCAAAGGACACAAGACCTTCTAAAGGAGAAAGAGAAGTAGTCCCTGACATTCAGGAGCTGGCCTGGTACTACCAGCAGGGCCTTGGTGTTGCTACAGAGCTCATCTGGCACCCACAGCTAGGTCGTGTTGGTCTCCTGTTGAACATGAACAACTTCACAGAACATCAACATCCGACAGGTTGGCTCTGTGACCATGATGGATCAAGACAAAAATAGGACCACTCCCTAATCATGTCTAAACACAGAAAAAACAGGAACATTCTCCAAGCCACAAAAATGACTAAATATCCTTTTTTTCCTGACCAAGTGACTGCTGCTTCTTTACCAATTACAGCATTAACCTTGGTCTAGTCTTCTCCTTGTAGATAAGATTTAGTAGGATAACTAATCACAGAATTACCTCCACTTCTCTACAGCATCCAATCTACAGCAAAGCCCCATTTCCTTAAACTCTCCCCAAAATCACCTAACAAAGCTCAAATCTAACATTCTTTTTAAATTAATTAACCAAGTTAGAATTATTACAATGCTTGATACAGGTTTGATTTCTGAGAAATGAAAAAAACCAACAAAAACACCACTTGTACTGTTGATGCTGCGGGCCTGGCTCCCTGCCATGTTCTGCAGGATGGTTCCACAGAATCCTGGGCTGTTGCTGTTCCCAAAGGTGATGCCCTGAGCATTCACTGCTTCATCTAATAACCTCTTACTGAGGTGCCCCATGGTTCCCCAAGCTGTGCATTCTCCCTCACTGCAAACGAGTAACAAACCCAACTTGTTCAACGATAGGTATGATCCTGGTGACTTTTGGCGGGAAGTACTGACATAGCTACCAAAATAGTAAGAATGTTGGAAGTCTTGGAAAATTCGGATACAGGGTGTGCTTTGTAAATACATATATATTATTTGGTTCTTCACAACATTAAATTGATCTTTTTGAACCAATGAAGGAAATTTCAAAATAAGAAAATATATTTCTTGCTTACCTGACATTCCATCCATAGTAATGTACCAAGTATAAAACTTCTCCGTCATCAATTTCGGTGCTTTTAATGCTGGCTTCATAGATTTTCTGTGTTTTCCCTCGTCCGTATTTTACTTTCACTTTGGTTCCTGTTAGGCAGGGTTCCATGTCTTCCTCATCTTCCTCCCCTTCAGAGTCACATTTGCTTTCAGTTTCTTCCCTGCAGTAAGTTACAACATTGATAATGCTACTAATAACTTAATGGAAAACAAAATAATATATGCTAAAAGAATCCAACATATAGAACAGGCACAACCTAAGTATTACCTTAGTAGCATGTCAGTGGAGAAGGAGAAGAAGGAGGAGAAGGAGAAGATTTTTATGGACTGCTCACTGAGGAATTTATTTATTATGTAAAGGTGCACTGTACCAAAAGTAAATCCATACTCCGTAAAGGCCAATCAATAATCACAGGCAATGATGATGTGGAGTCAAATAAACCACTTTTGATAAAACAAAATAAGAACAATATACTCTGAAAGTCTTTAGGATTCATATTCGAGTGCCACCTTATATGTGAAAATGATCTAAAGATAGTTTGTAACTTCCTGCAACCCAATTGTCTTAAATCTACTTTACTACTACTTTCTGCTCATTTGAGAATGGTTCTTACCATTCTTACCATGGAAGACTAGTTTTTTTGGTGGGCAAAATAATGAACAAGGAATATCTATCTTAGTGACTGTATCTTTTAAACTAGTTTATTTAAAGATTTCCCCACCTTAACAAAGAAACAACAGATGTCTGAATATTAGGTCATTTGTAACTGTGGGATAGGTACAGGAGAACAAAGCTTTGCGTATCTTGTATTGATTTCTGTTTGTTTTTATTCATCTCCCGTCAGCTTTTGTTTTGATAATCAGGTATAAAGGAGATTCCCATAGGGAGGTCCAACAATATTTTTAATATTTTTACAAATAAACATTCTTTATTAGCCCTGCAAGGATTCAGAAGAGACCAGCATCATGGGCCTGCCCCGTGGCTTAGCGGTTAAGTGCGCGCACTCCGCTGCTGGTAGCCCGGGTTCGGATCCTGGGCGCGCACTGACACACCACTTCTCTGGCCATGCTGAGGCCATGTCCCACACACAGCAACTAGAAGGATGTGCAGTTGTGACATAGAACTATCTACTGGGGCTTTGGGGGAAAAAAATACATAAATAAAATTATAAAAAAAAAAAAAAGAAGAGACCAGCATCAAAGAGCATTCTAGGGGCCAGCTGGGTGGTGCAGCGGTTAAGTGTATGCACTCCCCTTCTGCAGCCGGAGGGTTCGGATCCCGGGCATGCACTGACACACCACTTGTCAAGCCATGCTGTGGCGGCGTCCCATATAAAGTAGAGGAAGATGGGCACGGATGTTAGCCCAGGGCCAATCTTCCTCAGCAAAAAAGAGGAGGATTGACATCAGATGTTAGCTCAGGGCTAGTCTTCCTCAAACACACATAAAAAAAATTAAAAGAGCATTCTCGTGTCACATGGTTTTAAAAGCATAAGAGGAGGTGTTGTGCTCTATAATAAACACAGGGTGTTATTTTGGAGACCAGAAGAGGACCCGACAGGAAGAACTCATCAGCATTGGGAATATTTTCTCTCCAAGGGCATCTTCCAGTTATCAATGGTAAGGTAATTTCAAAACACTGAGAAACTACTTAAAATAGAAATCTCTAAGATAAAAAAGTGTCTCACTTCCGTGATTCCTGCTATAAAATGAGAATACAGACTATGTTTATCTGTATATTCAATTTTTATTTAATAAAAGGAAATACTGTTCTTCATATTCAAGTGTTTGAAATTTTCTTCCTCTAAAATAAATATTTGTTCCATTTACATATCAATTATAAAGGCTTTTTAAACCACAGTGTGTATACATATAATGTTTATATGTATTATATACATATTATAATAGACATTTTGATACTTATTTTTAACAAAACTTCAAACTATAATTAGGCCCTACATTTTAAGTAGTTCACCTTTGCTTCAATTTATTGTCCAAATATTTGAAATACTACACTCACATCATTATACTCAACTCCAATTATTTTCTCCCACTTTTCCTAATCCTAATCATATTTCACTACAGAACTTTCTTTCTTCACTAATCTAATTCACATGTAATTGTGATAGTTTCCTATACCTACTTGTACTGAATCATAAAATTACCTCTCCCACTCACCAATCATGCCTATTTTTCCAAATATTTTCTCAATGGTTAATTTTCAGATGAGTGTCAGCCACTAGTTGGATGCAGCAAGCCACTTTTCCCAAATTTTGCTTAACAACTCAAATTTCTAGAAAATTTATCATCATATAATAATTGAAAAATAACTATGGAGGATATCTTATATTACAAGTAAGTGTGTTATACTATCGTTGCTGAATTAAAATTCATATTTTAGTAGTATCTAAAAATTAGTAAATCCATTTGACAACACAGAAATGGTCAACTAAACAAGGTTGGACATTACCTTGATCTAGCTGGACTGCCTAATCTTTGATTATTTTTAAGTCAATTTAGTCCATACATGTATAATACATGGAAAAAAAAAAACCAGTTTTCACTCAGCAGCTAACAGGATGGACATTAAAAAGCTGAAATTTGATTGTTGTGATCTGGGGCAAGAACGTTGTTTCCAACCTAGAATCGGGGTGCATGCCACTTACTCTAACACAGTCACTTGACAGAGAAAGACGTCTCAGATGAAGCTAACACACAGAAACATCTGCTAGTACTGTGCACCCGTGTTTGTTAGCTTTCCCACGTTGTACCTTTTTTAAAATGGAATTTTTGCTGTCGCTGTTTCCTCTTGTCCACTTCCTCCATTTTTCTCCAGCTCCCTTCCCTGCTGTCTGCTTTCTTTTGACTGGGTGGCGCAGCCTTCTTTGAGGCCACTGTTTAGGGCACAAGTGCTATTAAAATGGTGCGACCAGTATATTCTCCAATTCCGAAAGGCGATACACATCATCTTCACAATGTGTCTCACCTTCATTAGACAAGAGGAACGGAAGTCCCAATAAGAAGACATCCCTCACACCTGAATCTCTAAGCAGGAACAGAGCACTGCTGTACCCCAGACACGAGCTTCTGGAGAACAAACACAAGACAATGTACCTCTCTTGGCTCTTCTCTTCCTCTTCATCTGAGTCTTTGTCAGAATCCTCCTGCTTTTTAATTTTCTTCTCCTTTTGCTTTGGTGTATTTTTTCTCCCCAGTAGTAGCTCATTTTCTTTTTTCTCTGCAGTTTCATAGTCATCATCTATGTCCTTATTTTCTAAATCATTATCCTTTAATTTGTCTTCTGTTTTCTCTTCTTCAATTTCCTTTTTAATAGAATTTGCATCTCGAGCAATTCTCCTTCGTCCCTGGTAGAAGGGATAAAAGCTTTAAAATAGCTATCACTACAAAGGGGTAAAAAGCAGAAAAATGTATCTTTTTCTTACACCTTCACAGCAATGACTAGTCTTCTCTCTGGTTTGAGACACGATAATGATAACCCATCAACTCTTGTGTACTCTTCTCTTCCTCTCGGAAGTAAAAGAATAACCCATGTAAATCACTTAACTACGTCCAGGTCTACTATGATCCTTGGCTACTACTACATAAAAAATAAAAATGTTCTCTTTTGTCCACTACATTATTTTATCTCAATTTTTATATTTTTTGACTACAATAAAAGTTTTAAAATAATTATCTAAATGTCAATGAAACCAGTTTATAATAATAATAATGATAAATCAACCCCCTAAATTACGGACTCTTTAAAAGCTCTGTGTTCTCTAATTCTACTGTTTTTTAAGACAGAATTTACATTATCACTGTATTTCTGTGTGACTCCATTTTAAAAGGACTGAATTATATCAATGACCATAAGTGAGTCCATTTCTTTGAATGAGTATCTAGAGAGCTCAGTGGGCCAGCAGTAACTTATTCTGCCCTCAGCAGCTTCTATCCTGCCTCTTGTTGCATATGCAATTGATCGTGAAACTGGTGAGCCATTTCATTATCTCCCAAATTCTCCTTCAAGTTAACCTCTATGCACTGGCAGAATTCCCCTCTACTTGGAATAAAGTGAGGATGAAAGAAGAGCCAACAAGTTACGGAGCACTAGAATACTTTACAATTCATATCCCAGATAACAAATGTTTTCCTTAGTTCCCAACTATGTGGTATTTAAACTTCAAAGGTAGAAAAAGAAGAAATGTATTTTTCTTATCACAAAGAACTAGAACGTAGATCCCTCAAGAGCAGGGATGTTGTCGTCCTCACTCAGTCCCTCAAATCTAGACAGTACCTCGCACACAGCAGGTGCTCTTTAAGTATGTATAGGTAGGGGCCAGCCCCGTGGCATAGTGGTTAAGTGCCGCGCTCCGCTGCTGGAGGCCCAGGTTCTGATCCTGGGTGAGCACTGAGGCACCACTTGTCAGGCCATGCTGTGGTGGCGTCCCATATAACGTGGAGGAAGATGGGCACAGATGTTAGCCCAGGGCCAGTCTTCCTCAGCAAAAAGAGGAGGATTGGCATGGATGTTAGCTCAGGGCTGATTGTCCTCACAAAAAAAAGAAAAAAAAAAAAAGTCTGTATAGGTAAATGAATGAGAGCAACTGTTATCTATCAAAATTTAGGTCTGGATACTTTTGTGCCAGAAATCCCATTTTTAGAAGTCTGACCTCTATAGTCAGATAAATGAGGAGGACATTTTACAAGCATATTCATTGCAGCACTTTCTGTAATCATAAAAAATTGGAGAAAATCTTGAGGAAGGTAAATTTATGCACATTCAGATTATGCAGTACTCTGCAGGCGTTTTACATAAGATGAGGAAGGTCTTTACGTACTGACAAGGAGGTGTGTCCACAATACATACAATGGGGATATTAGTCAGTCTTAAAAAGGAAGGACATTCTGACACATACATGGATGAACCTTGAAGACATTATGCTGAGTGAAATAAGCCAGTCACAGAAGGACAAATACTCTATGATTCCACTTATATGAGGTACCTACAGTAGTCAAATTCATAGTGACAGAAAGTAGAATGCTGGTTGCCAGAGGCTGGGGGAGAAAGGATTAGGGAATTATTGTTTAATGAGCACAGTTTCAGTTTTGCAAGATGAAAAAAGATCTAGAGATGGACAGTGGTGATGTTTGCAGAACAATGTGAATGTAGTTAATGCCACTAAATTGTGCACTTAAAAATGGTTAAGATGATAAATTTTATGTTATGTGTATTTACTATAATTTTTAAAAATTAAAAATGAAATAAAAATTAAAAAAAGAAACCAATTTGGATATTTTATGAAATTCACTAGAAGATTCCATTTACTAGATGACAGTCAGAATGGACAGTTTTAAAAAATGATTTCTGAGCAAATAAAAGAGATCATTTCACCTCTTCTTACACTAAATCTGATTTCACTAAAAAATAAGACATATTACAGTAACTGAACTTCTTTGATAGTGTGATAAATTTTCTTTCTCCTTCTAAAACTTGACAAATTCTACTATGTAGACATCATTCGAGAATGGTCAAAACAGTGGATGACAATTCCTGCATAGGACTTACATGCTAATGAGAGGACGAGTGGAGTCAGAAGATAAAGCCAGTGTGCACGTGACTAGGAAACAAGGCAGAGCAGGAAAAATCTGCCAAGAGAGCTGGACAGCATGCTGTGGAGTAACAGAGACAGGAAATCTCCCACCTGGCTGGGGGCACAGCTATCACAAAGAGGAGAGTCACTTACTCAACCACTATTTAATAAGTCCTACCAAGTGCCAGACACCATTCTAGATGCCTGGATCTGTCACCAAACAGAATAAACACTAATGCCTGCCCTCGTGGAGTGTGAATCTAGTGCAGAGTCGGGAAAGAGAAAGAATAAATAAGTAAATTACAGACAACAAGAGGAACATTAGAAGGACTGTGAACGCCAAAGAGAGGAGGTAGGTTACAATTTTAGATAAAGTGACCAGGAGAGGCTTCAGTGAGATAACATTTTAGCAGAAGACTTGAAGGAAGTGAATATTTGAGACTGACCCCAGATGAGAATGACTTGAACAGACGTAAACAGGAAACAGCAGGAGGCACGGTTTTTCAGGAATAAAAAGTAATAAGTGATATCTTTAGAGAATGGGAGCTTGGCTAGCCTGGCTGAAGCATAACTTAAAACCAAAGATAAACTAGGTTCATTGGAGGATTTTTGTGTATATCTGAAAATGTCCATAATAAAAAATTTAAAATAATGCTTCAAATAAACCAGATAAAACTAGTATTAACTACTTACCCTTGGAGATTTTAATTCTATTTCTTCTCTCTCACTTTCACTGTTTGAATCAATGTTTTCCTCAGGTTCACTCTTTACTTCTACTAAAGGCATTTCTTGATCTACTTTTAGAGCCTCTTCCATTGATTCTTCTAAGTCTTTCTTTTCCTCTTTTACTTTTGGTTCATGGTGGTGAATAGTTCTGAACTGAATGTTTGCAGAACGGCAGTACTCCTCAAAACCATAGAGATACCTAAACAAACAATATTTCATTTTAAGAAAACTTAGTCTTTACCTTTAACTTGAATACTATATTATTAAATACACACATATTTTTAAAAAGTAAAACTCAAGCCTTTTTTTAAAAAAAGTACTTTTTCTATGTTACTAATTTCTTGGTGTTTTACATAGGATTATAAACAGAAATATTGATCATAAAATAAAATTTCTTCCTGAATATTCTGAGCTTGTGATAACTGAACAGAGCTACCACAGTTTTGATATGAAGGTTGTTCACCACAAAAGTTACAGCTCTGTAACATGTATCATCATTTCAGACTATGAACACTGCCTGCATCCCTGATTTTGAAAAGGAAATCAGGACAACATGAAAAATGGAGTGAGGCAGACTTGGTGCACTGAAATAACTTTCAATCACAAGTACCTATTAACCTAAACCTTTTTATACACTTTCTCTAACTTTAATGTTCTTTGATTGATGTATTCTTTTTTTTTTTTTAACAATTTTTATTTATTTATTTATTTTCCCCCCAAAGCCCCAGTAGATAGTTGTAAGTCATTAGCTGCACATCCTTCCAGTTGCTGTACGCGGGACGCGGCCCCAGCATGGCCGGAGAAGCGGTGCGTTGGTGCGCGCCCGGGATCCGAACCCAGGCCGCCAGCAGCGGAGCGCGAGCACCCAACCGCTAAGCCACGGGGCCGGCCTGACTGATGTATTCTTGTTTGTTAACAAATTAAATGGAACATATTCCCTGTAAATATGTATTCTTTGATGAATAAACTATACTACTTACTTTCTATAAGCAGTTTTTACATTGTAGGAAGCAGCTGAATTCAAAATAGGAATGCCAAGGTCCATATAAATTTGCTTCCATACAGCACCACTATCAATCTGGAAAATTAAGTTTTTATTTGTTAACATTTGCAAAGGGAAATAATCTTTACACTAATATTCTATAGTCATTAAGAAAATGTGTTTATTACCTAAAGTGCATACAACAGTGCAACATTAAATAATTTAACTTTTCATTCCATCCTTACTTACATTGTCACATCCACCTTGATGATAAACCAGTCTAAAGAGTTTGAAGAGATTAAGATCTTTATAGCCCAAAACAGGTGGTTTGTTGATTGGAGTACCTTTTTAATATGAGGGGGTAGAAATAAAATGTTTATTCAAATGGAAAATACTAAGCCAAAAACAAAGCTATGAATTTCTAATTTCCCAAATTTCACTAATCAGAGGCATATATTTAAAGAACCTTAAATTATCTAAGACAACACAAAATATTCTCTATATTCTTTATACAGCATTGTGGCTGTCTTTAGATTTACCTCCACAGCTAATAAAATCCCTCTCTAACTGCCACTAAATCAGGTAAAACTAAACTAAACCTTAGAACTGCAAGAAGGAGCCAGCAACGCTGCTGGTTCAAGAAGCCTGGGCAAGAACACACGCAGTGGAAAGGGTACGTTTTAGGCCACAGTCCCATTTTCACTGCTTTAACACAAAGGTTAAAACTGCTAGCAGTAATCTAAGGGATGATTTCTGAAGGCCAAATAAGTCTAGGACCAATTTGTCGGAGGATTTTCCAGGACTAACGTAATCAAGAAATGTGATTATTACAGAGGTTCTACTTCTTCCAACTCCATTAGAGATCCTGTTCTATTTAGATAGGGGCTGATCTCCTATTATGTTTAACTTGTTGAGACCAAGGATCAGGCCTGTTTTACTTGCCACAAAGACAGCACGAATAATTAATGGGCATGCAAATTACATTATGACCATTCACTTTCCATCACTGAAATATTATTATAATATTTTTTGGCGTTATAAGTCCCAAGGAAACTAAATTTAACTAGACCAAAACTATTTTCCTATATATGTCTACTCAAAATAGATATTAATAGCTGTTTTTATTCCAAATACTTAATTATTGTCAGCTGTAACTGATTCTTAGGCTTTACTTGAAATCCAAATCCATACACCCACGATTCTAACAAAAATAATGCATAAACCTAGAACAAAACTGTAAAAAGAAAAAACTACTTTTAAATAATGAGCATGAAAATACCTCTGTCTTCCATAAACTTATAAAGCTGTTGGAGGAAGTTGTCCCTCTCTTCAGGATCAAGTTCTTCCTCAGGCTGTAAAGGTAAAATATATAAATATATAGAACAATGAATAGGACAAGATACACTGTCTTCTTTTTTTTTTTGTTTTTTGTTTGCTGAACCCAACGTAAGGGGATAAAATTTTAATGAAGCTGGAAAATATAAATTTTCTCAAAATCCTACTCAAAAGCCAGATTTTAAGTCATATTTTGATAGAGCTAATTTGATGCAACTGCCAAGATACACAATCTCTACCCTTCAACCCATTTATCACTCTAACCCTTCCCTTGAGTATTACCATAGGGACTAAGATTAGCCATGAGGAAAAGGTTCAGGAATGGGGTGAGAATGTTTTCACTTCATTTTTTTTTTTAATCCATCAAAATACCATGTGGCCTGTACAAATATATTGATGGATGTACAAACGTATTTATTTGTAATTATTGTAAAAATAATCCACAAACATTACATTTTTGTTATTGTTGAATAAATATAAACCAGAGGTTGCAAAGTCACATGGCAAAGGTTGTTTGGATAGCACAATATTTTAAAGAAATTTAAATGTGTCATATAAATTCTATTTTGTCCCAGACCCCACCAGCCCCTCTTGTATCACTAGGCTGCTTTTCTCATTTGCCTTTCTTGCATGGCCTCTGTAGTTGACTTTGCAACCTCTAAAAATAAGACATTGAAAATTATTTCTTAGGGAAGGAAACTAGAAACTAGATACTACTAATTTAGTTTCTCTGGGGGGAAAAACTAATGCAACATTCATGTAAAAACAACTATTTCTGGGGCTGGCCCCATGGTCTAGTGGTTAAGTTCAGCATGCTCTGCTTCAACGGCCCAGGTCCGCAGGTTCGGATCCCAGGTGCAGACCCTACATCACTCGTCAGTCATGCCGTGGTGGCGACCCACATACAAAATAGAGGAAGACTGGCAACAGATGTTAGCTTAGGGCAAATCTCCCTCAACAAAAAATAAATAAAAATAACTATTCCTAAAATACTTATTTAAATAAGTACTTATTAAATAAATACTTATTTATATAATTTACTAATTATATAAACCTAATGATTCCTTCTTACAGGTCTTGGCTCTAGTCAAACAAACGGATTATGGGTTTTAATAAAATATTCCCTTTTCTGATAGACTACTTATAAACTAATATTTGGGAAAATTCTTATTTAAAAGTTTAACAATACTATGGAGAAACAAACAAAACATTGATGTGTTTCTTCCATATAAATTATCACGATTTAACTTCAGAAAATTACTTTCCTATGTTCTAAAAGAAGAATTCAGATTTTTGTCTTTCAAAGCCATATTCAAAGCAAAGGAACTGTCAGGCAATAAATACTAAGTGTTCACAGTCCAGATGGCAATAGGCCCTTTAGAATTACGTATCCTTGAAGAATTTTTTTTTTTTTTTAAAGATTTTATTTATTTTATTTTTTCCCCCCAAAGCCCCAGTAGATAGTTGTATGTCATAGCTGCACATCCTTCTAGTTGCTGTATGTGGGACTCGGCCTCAGGATGGACGGAGAAGTGGTGCCTCGATGCGCACCCGGGATCCGAACCCGGGCCACCAGCATTGCAGCGCGCACACTTAACCACCAAGCCACAGGGCCGGCCTCCTTGAAGAATTTTAATTGCTAATAACATAGTCAGGATCAATAACATGTAGTTGACTAAGATATACAATAAAAAAAAACCCTGAGGCACTCAAGAGAAAGGGAGTAAGATCTTTTAGCACATTCATTCAGAATGACTTGTAACATTGGAGTAATTTGGTTTATCAAATATAACGAAACTTCAATCAAAGTTCTACTAAGCCTCCAAAATTGGCAATTTGCAGAGTTAATAATCACTACAAAGTTAATAGAGGTCATTACTAAACTCTCAAATCAAGAGATGGCAGGTTTTTCCCCATGTGAATTAGAAAATCTTGCTTTTGCAAGGTTATTAAAACAACTGCTCATGAGTTAACTCAAGAAAAAAAGTAGTCCAATAGCCCAAGAATCATTTCAGATATTAATTTTAAGGACTTCTAGTATGGAGGAAAAAAACGAAAATGCCTTATGCCAAACTGGCTCTATGCTTTGCCTGTCCCCCATAATCACAATATTCTCTCCTCAGACTAACACCTCATTTCCAGTATTTATGATCTTACAGAATTCAAACAATAATTAGTACCTAGTATAAGTAAAAGCAATTTTTAAAAAAGGCACTGATTTGAAATCAAAGTTTCTTCCATAAACAAGTAAACAAAATGAACCCATCAATTTCAAATTAGGCATTTATTAATGTCGTACCAAACATCTGATAAATTCTTAATAATTAAGAATATAGTTTTATAGGGGCCAGCCCGGTGGCATAGTGGTTGGGTTTGCATCCTCCACTTCGGCAGCCCAGGGTTTGCAGGTTCAGATCCCAGGCACAGACCTACACACTGCTCATCAAGCCATGCTGTGGCAGCCTCCCACATACAAAATAGAAGAAGACTGGCACAGATGTTAGCTCAGGGACAATCTTCCTCAAGCAAAAAGAGGAAGATTGGGAACAGATGTTAGCTCAAAATATATATTATATATATAGTTTTATAGATAAAAACCGGTGGTTTAAATACATTTGATTTAAAAATTAGTGGATGTCCAAGAGTGTATTAAGTTCCATGAGAAACTATGGCCATAAAATTGTAAGTTTAGATGCAGTTATCAGATGTAAAAACAAGATATAAATGAAGAAAGAATTCTACTTATAAACAAACGCCTGCTTGAGAGGAAATTTACTCTCCACAAAAAAAAAAAGATGAGGCTATAAACAAACCTTTAAATTTACCTGTTGGTCTTTGCAAAAATTAAAATTGTTTAATCTCTTACAATAAGCAATGCTTCACAATCTTTTTTTGAAAACAGCTGTATTGTTAGTCACCTTGGAGTAAAACTGCATATGCTAGAAAATGCCTCCAACTAGACGAGTCTGCCTTTAGGGCTTTTGCATGGGGACTCGTGGTTGATGTCATAGCGTGCTTTCTCTGTTCACGGTATTTTCATACCTATCACATCTCTCTCCTGGTCGATAGCCAGAAGGTGTTGCTTCCCTGCAGGGTTTTAGAGTGGGAGAGGGTTCTAATAACGGGAGGTAGAGAGTCCACTAGACTGCTGAGGAGCCTTCCTCCTTCTTCCCTTCATTTAGTCAAGTAAGTGAAGAGTAATGATGCACCCCGCAAAATGCCAGGGCAGGGAAGGGAGTTAAGGATATAGAAGAGGCATGAACATGATCATAATTTCAAGAAATTTACAATTTTAGTTAGCATCAGTATATACTACCTAGTATTACAGGTAGTTGGGTATCTATCTACTAGATTATGAATTTTCTGTCTTTGGAAACCATATCTTCAAATTCAGTTCAAACTTTTACTGATGGTTACCATGAGTAAGGGACTATGCAAAAGTACTGTGATTAAAATGAGAAGACATGGTACCTTCTACTTTTGGCCCTGTGAGTCTGGCAGGGGGTGCAGAAATGTACAGAAAACAAGACAATTCGACACAATGTGGTAAGTGTTGTAAAATATGTAAAAGAATACAAGAGGGGATGAATGGTTCCGCTGGAGATGGAGTGATGGTGGTGATGCTGGAAAAGCCTCCAAATGTGGACAGCGGACAGCCTGGGAGCTAGAGCCAACAGCATAAACTTGAGGCTGGCAAAGGCAGGCTGTGATCAGGAAAGGACTTCGCAATGATATGCGAGAGAATCGGAACTGGATACTGTGGGTAGATGTGAGGTCTGAGAGAACTAAAGAGGAATTAGAGCAGATCTGTGTTTTTACAAGTTCTCTGCCAAGAATGAGTCTGACG